>NW_027185784.1:19731927-19765481 GCF_028583685.1 Petaurus breviceps papuanus
TCTCTACTCTGGAGGCAAAGAGCTCAAAAGTCAAGTAACTGGCAGGGCAAATGAGTAAACAGAGGAGAAAGAGTCAGACTATAGAATCTTTCTTTGGTGACAAAGAAGATGAAAACATAGAAACAGAAGAAGATAACAAAGTCAAAACTCCTGCATCAGAAGTCTCCGAGAAAAATATGAATTGGTTACAGGCCATGGAGGAGCTCAAAAAGGATTTTAAAAGTCAAGTAAGAGAAGTAGATGAAAAATTAGGAAAAGAAATTAGAATGATGCAGGAAAATCATGAAAAATGAGTCAACAGCCTGATTAAGGAGACCCCCCAAAATACTGAAGAAAATAACACCTTAAAAAATAAATTAACTCAAATAGCAAAAGAGGTCCAAAAATCCAATGAGGAAAAGAATGCCTTAAAAAGCAGAATTGGCCAGATGGAAAAGAAAGTTCAAAAGCTGACTGAAGAAAATAATTCCTTCAAAATTAGAATGGAGCAATTAGAAGCTAAAGACTATGAGAAATCAAGATAATGTAAAACAGATCCAAAAGAATGAAAAAATAGAAGACAATGTGAAATATCTCATTGAAAATTCCATTGACCTGGAAAATAGATCCAGGAGAGATAATTTCAAAATCGGATTAGCTGAAAGCCATGATAAAAAAAAGAGTCTATACATCGTCTTTCAAGAAATTATTAAGGAAAACTGTCCTGATATTATAGAACCAGAGGGTAAAATAGAAATTGAAAGACTCCTCTGATCACCTCTTGAAAAGTATCTCCAAAAGAAAACTCCTAGGAATATTAGAGTCAAATTCCAGAATTCCCTGGTGAAGGATAAAATATTGCAAGCAGTCAGGAAGAAACAATTTGAGTATTGTGGAAACACAATCAGTATAACAAGATCTATCAGCTTCTACATTAAGGGACTGAAGGGCTTGGAATATGATATTCCATAGATCAAAGGAGCTAGGATTAAAACCAAGAATCACCTACCCAGCAAAACTGAGTATAATACTTCAAGGGAAAATATAGATATTCAATGAAATAGAGGACTTTCACGCGTTCTTGATTTTTCTTGGAGGCTTTTGATGGCTGTGTTTTGATGTTGTTGTCTTCTTCTGGTTCCCTTTTTTCATCCTCTTTTTCACCCCCCCCCACCACAAAGATTCTATGGTATGATTGCACTTCCTCTGTTTGCTCATCTTGCCAGTCAATTTCTTGACTTTTGAGCTCTTTGCCACAGTAGAACTCTGCTTCCAGAGTGGAGAGAGCTGTGTCCCAATTTCTGGGGTTTTCACAGCTTTTGTCAGAGCTATGAAGAGGGCTCCCTCTCTATAGCCACTTACAAGCTCTAGCATGCTAGTGTTCCTCACCCCAGGATCACCACCCAAGACTGTGACCCAGATCCAAGTAAGTCAAAGCAAGAGTCATTACCCTCTGAATAGTCATTGGTCCCCCTAGGATCTGTAGGCCAGGAGCTCTAGAGGCAGCCATGTGGCAGCAGCTGCAACCACCACCACTTCCACTGCCCCTGGGGCAGGGGTTGGATCCTGCTATTCTTTCACTCAGTTTGAACAGAGTTCCCTAGCGACCTTTTACTTTCTCTTTCATATTTATGGCTTGAGAAGTCTGGAAATTGCCACAGCTGCTGGTGTTTTGTTCTCCTAAAGTCCGCTCTGTCCAGTCTGGCTCATGAGTCTGTGGCACCATGGCTCATGTGGGACTGTGCTCAGCTCCCAACCTTGTGCAATAGACCCTTCCTGTTGGCCTACTAGGCTGACTTCAGTGTGAGATTTGTGTCTTTCTGTCACTTTGTAGGTTCTGTAGCTCTAAAAATTGTTTAGAGTCATTTTTTACAGGTATTTATTGGAGGTCCTGCTTTTACTCTGACATCGTGGCTCTACCCCCAAGCATTCTTGATGAAAAGTCCAGAGCTGAATAGAAAATTTGACTTTCAAATACAAGAGGTAAGAGAATCATGAAAAGTAAACAGGAAGGGGAAATCATAAGGAACCTATTAAAGTTGAACTTGGTTACATTCCTACATGGAAAGTTGATATTTGTGACTTGTGAGACTTTTCTCAGTATAGGATAAGGGAATGTGTGTGTGTGTATATGTATATGTATGTGTGTATGTACACACACATATACATACAAACATACACACGTATATATGAATGTATTTATGTATATGCATATATGTACATAAAGGTGTGTATATATGTGTGTATATGTATACATAGACAGAGGGCACAGGGTGAGTTGAATATAAAGGGATGATATCTAAAACAAAATTAAGAGGTGAGAGAGGAATTTATTGGGAGAAGGAGAAAGGGAGAGATAGAATAGGGTAAATTATCTCACAGGCAAGAGAAAGCTGTTACAATTGAGGAGAAGAACAGGGAGGTAAAAGGGATTGAGTCAACCTTTCTTGCATTGGATTTGGCTTAAGGAGGGAATAACATACACACTAAATCAGGTATCTTATCCTACAGGAAAGTAGAGGGGAAGGGGATAAAAAGGAGGATGATGGGGGGGGGGATGGGGGAAGGGGATAGTCAGAAGCAAATACTTTTGAAATTGGACAGGGTCAAAGGAGAAAATAGAATAAATGGGGGGGGCAGGATAGGATAGAGGGAAATATAGTTAGTCTTTCACAATATGACTACTATGGAAATGTTTTGCTGAACTATGCATGTATAACCTATATTAAATTGCTTGTCTTCTCAGTGGGGGTGGGTGAGGAGGGAAGAAGGGTGAGAATCTGGAATCCAAAGTTTTAAAAACAAATGTTAAAAAATTGTTTTTGCATGCAACTGGGAAATAAGAGATACAGGCAATGGGGTATAGAAATCCATCTTGCCCTACAAGAAAGTAAGGGGGAAGGGGGAAAGATGTGGGATAGGGGTTATATAAGAGAGGGCAGACTGGAGGAAAGGAAAATCAGTAAGCTAGACATCTTGGGGGTGGGGGGTAGGGGAGAGATGGGGAGAAAATTTGGAACTCAAAATCTTATGGAAATGAATGTTGAAAACCAAAAATAAATACATTCTAAAAAAAATCCCTTTTTGAGTTCTTTGGGCATGAGTCCAATTCAGATTTATCACTGAAGCTTTGTATGTAGTTGTTTTGACACTGTTGTCCTCTTCTGAGTTTGTATTTTGATTTTCCCTGTCAACATAGTAGCTTTCTATGGTCAGGGCTCTTTAAAAAAATTCTAGCCTACTTCATGACTTTTAAATTCTAGCTCTGATTCTGGTGTATAGTAAGTACTGTCTCAAGCTTCTTGTACCTGGCTACTGGCCTGCTGTGCCAGGGTCTCTAGGCCTAGATGTTTGCCTGCTGTGCCAGGACCTGTGGGCCTAGTGGTTTGCCTGCTGCACCTGGGCATCTGGGCTTGGTAGCTTACCTGCTGTGCTCAGACCAGCTGAGCCTGGACACTCACCTGCTATGCCAGACTTGGAGACCTCACAGCTGGCCTGCTGTACTACTGGCCTGATGCATTGGGGTCATGGAGCCTCAGCTGATGAGCTGTGCTGACACTGGTGGCCTCCCAGTTTACCTGAACACTGCCTGTGCTAGGCTGTGTTCTCTTTTTACCTTAGTAAGACAGACCTTTCTTGCAATCCTTCTAAGTTGCCTTGGTTGGAATGTGTTTCAACCCATCCTTTTGTCAGTTTTGCCACTCCAAAATTCATTTTGAGGTGTTATATAAAGTTGCTTAGAGAGGAACTTGGGACAGCTCAGGTGAGTTCCTTTCTTTGCTATCTTGGCACCACTATTCCCCTTAAGGTTATTAAAAACATTACCTGTCATTATTAACATTAATTCAAATAAGTTATCTCAGATTTGTTGCTTCTGCTGGCCATGGTGCTGATTGCTCTCTTGACATGACTAAAAATTACATAATCGATCTTTCAAATGGAAGATTTCATATAAGGACTGTGATGAAAGAAAAGTCTGGAGCTGTGCAGGTTAAAAGTTGAAGAAATTCTTTGTAAAACCAACTTTGTCCCTTCCTCCCATGTGCCAACCCCCCTTCCCCGGCTATAGCCAGCTCTACTAGAGCTGTCTTACGTTTTTGTCATTTTTGAACTTGCATCTTGATTCAGACCTTTAGGATGTCTACTATGAATTAATCAGATTCCTTCATGATAAGACATAGTAGTTTGACTTTACCTTTATTTTAGTCACTAGATACCTAGAACCAAAAACCCTAGACGCTGACTGTTTCATAAGCTAGTGTCTACTTAAGATATGATAGCAGTAATTAATTCTAAGTGCTTTCTCTCCCCACCCTCAGTAATGTGAGACTTGTTGCTGAATTTTCTAAAGTAAAGAAGGTATTTTAGGAGATGTATATTCCAAGTTAACTTTGTCAGTATATTGGAAGTGGGACAACTTTGCTGTGACTTTTTATGTTCATAAGTGATGCACATTGGCAAATAGTTCAGAAACACTATGTATATGTATGTATACATATACATACATATTATATGTATACATGTATGTAAAATACAGATATATTGATACATACCTACATACAAATATATGTGTGTGTATTTATATTAAGGAGCTTGTGAACAAGTTTCTGTCTATAAGAATCCTGATGATCTACATATACAGTGTATCTACTGATAGTTGCAGTGACTATGGAGCCCCATTATCTGATAAATTGAATGCAATAAGGGACAAGTCCAGAAGGTGAAGGCAAAATGGGGCAGGCAGGAGAAGATACCTCAAACCCCACTTAGTAGGCCAAAAGACAAAGATGGACCTGAGAGTGAAACCTTATTCCCCTCAGACTCAATAAGAAAAAAAATATAAAAAAGATTTTTTCCCCTGAAAGTCAAGAACAGTCTTGACTTAATTCTTAACCCAGAATTATATCATTTAAGGAAAGAAAGCAAAGCTTTATATGTGAAGCTCCAGAAGGGAGACAACTCTCAGAGAACAATTCTACATATTAACAGGGCTGAAACTTTATTTTCAGAGAGAGCTGAAAGTCCAAGATGAGAGAATATCAAGAGATAAACAAAATTTAGGAAAATAATGAAAGTTTAGGTCAAACACTAGATATATGTAGTTCTTTTGCTTTGAAAAATGTATTTCCTTCAATATTTAATTATAATTTTTGTTACTTCTGCAAATGGAATAATGAGAGACAACATACTGTGAAAACATACAAACTAGCCTCATTACTTTATATCACATCTCATATGTATAGAAAACAAAGCAAACTTGCAGAAATACAAAGAGTAGCTGGATACTCTATGCATATTTTTGAAGGCTTAAACATCTGAAATGGAATTTAGTTTGATGTTATTCTCAGAATCAGAGGATCTCAGCATTGCAAAGTACTTCAAAGGCTATGTAACTCAACCTATATTTGAACAGCAGTATCTATTTCAATTCATATTATGCACAGTAGAATATGTTATACTCTTTGTTGTAAAGGTGATTCTTGCTGTGATATGGGCAGAACTAGATGACCTCTGGAGTCACTGAAACATAGAATAATATTCAGAGACAACTATCATGGTCTCCCTTAAATCTCTTTCCTCCAGGCTACATCTCACCACTTCTTTCAGTAGATATCCACATGACCTAGTCTACTCTAGTATTTATTATCTGATTATTTGTGTCTGATGGTATCTATCTCTAGGGTGGGGAAGAGGGAAGGAAGAAAAAAAAGGATGAAAAAAGAAAAAAAAAAGAAATTTACATGAAAACTTTATTATACATTTAAAAGTAATAGCATATTGTGCATAGATTTACAGTTTCATGTGCAATCACCTTTTTATTATACTATTTTATGGAAATGCTTGCTTTATTCCATAAATTAAAAATAAAATTAAAAAATTATAAAAGCAAATTAAAGAAAGAAAGAGCACTGTGGTTCTTTCACCAACCTATCATTGGATCTTATGCTTTCTATGTAGACTAGACCTGAATTAGAATAATTTTTTGGCTTCTACATCATGCCATTAACACATATTGAGCTAGAAAATCCTCCAAAATACCCAGATCTTTTTCAGATAAATTGCTCTCTAGCCACACTCACCTTTACATATGAAATTGATTTTGACCTTCCCACACTTCCCAGTCTTGAAATAAAAAAGCAATACTTAAAGACCCACAGAAGGAACTCAGATGAGGTGTTAGTAAGTACTACAGTAGACCTTAAGTTAAAGGGACTGACATCCATCTAAGACTAGTTCTGTGCCCCCACGAGTAATTTTGGTCAGGTACTGTGGCCAGTGAAAAGTGACTTCATAATGTGGAAGGAGGCTGAGAGAGCTTTGAGGTCCAGCCTTCAAAAGATTCTCCATCATAGAAGAGAGTCAGAAAGTGAGTGATAGAGGAATATAAATAACAAGAAAGGTAGAGAAAAAAATAGAAAGAGAATTAAGAGTGATGCAAAAAATCATGAAAAATGAGTTAACAGCTTGGTAAAGGAGACACAAAAAATACTGAACAAAATAACACCTTAAAAAACAATCAAATGGTAAAAGAGGAACAAAAAGTCAATGAGGGGAAGAATACCTTAAAAGGTCAAATGAAAAAAGAAGCACAAAATTCACTGAAGAAAAAAAAAAAACCTCCTTGACAAGGAGAATTGACCAAATGAAAAACAAGGTATAGAAGTTTAGTAAAGTAAATAATTCATGGGGTGGCTAGGTGGTGCAGTGAATAGAGCACCCTGGAGTTAGGAGGATCTGAGTTCAAATCCAATCTCAGACACTTAAAACTTACTAGCTGTGTGACATTGAGAAAGTCACTTAACCCCAATTGCCCTGCCCTTTCCCCTCCAAAAAGCAAAAAAAATCATTAAAAATTAGAATTGAGCCAATGGAAACCGATGACTTTATGAGAAATCAAGAAACAATAAAACAAAACAGAAAGAATGAAAAAAGAAGACAGTGCAAAATATCTCATTGGAAAAACAACTGACCTGAAAAAGAGATCCAGGAGAGAGAATTTAAAAATTATTCTACTACCTGAAAGTCATGTTAAAAAAAATAAGAGCCTAGATATCATCTTTTAAGAAGTTATCAAGGAAGAGTGCCCTGGTATTCTAGAATAAAAGAGTAAATTAGAAATTGAAATAACCTATTGATCACCTCCTCAAAGAGATTCCACAATGAAAACCCCCAGGAATATTATAGCTAAATTCCAGTGCTTCCAGGTCTAGGAGAAAATATTGAAAGTATCCAGAAAGAAACAATTCAAGTATTGTGGAGTCACAGTCAGGATAACACAATATTTAGCACATTAAAGGACTGGAGAACTAGGAATATTATATTCTGGATGGAAAAGGAGCTAGGATTACAACCAAGACTCACCTACCCAGCAGAACTGAGTATAATCTTCTATGGGAGGGAAATGGACATTCAATGGAATAGAGGATTTTTCAAGCATTCTTGATGAAAAAAACGGAGCTGAATATAAAATATGCTTTTCAAAGACATGACTGAAGAGAACCATTAAAAGGTAAACAAGAAATGGAAATCATACAGGACTTATAAGGTTAAGCTGTTCACATTCCTAAATGGGAAGATGATACTTATAACTCATAGGAATTTTTTTATTTTTAGACAGATAGAAGGAGAACTGAAAACAATATTTTAGGGTGGGGCTTGAGCACAAGATCCCCATCATTCCCCCTCCCCCCCAAATGGGGCCCCCAAGTCTTGCAGTAAGGGGCGAAGGTCTCTTCTTCCATGGCTACTTGCTGCTGAAATTGGATGTAGAGCTGTCCCTGTCCCAAGGGGTCCCATTTGAGAGGTCAGTTCTTAATGTGCTTGATGCCAGGTCCAGGGGTGACACAGCACAGTTGCAGACGGGGTGACATCCAGCTTAAGCTATCAGGCATCTACAGGTGGAGGGTACCAAGCCTGTGGAAACAAATCTAGCAAGCAAGGTGAACAGACAAAAAGCCAAGAAGAAGCATAGAGACAATAACCAGACTATTACAGCCTCACTCATGGTAGAATATATGAGTTAAGGGTACAATTCTGTAAACATCTTCCCCAGAATAAACAATAGTTACAGTGTGTGAGTTAAATATGAAGAGATGATATCTAAAATTTAAAAAAATTAAGGGGAGAGAAGAATGTACTGGGAGAAAGGGAAAGGGAGAAGAATAATGGAGTAAATTATCTCACATAAAAGAGTCAAGAAAAAGTTTTTACAAAAGAGGCAAAGATGGGGGAGGTGAACGGAGCAAGTGAACTTAACTCTCATCAGAATTGACTCAAAGACGGAATAACATACACACTCAATTGAGTATAAAAATCTATCTTAACTTACAGAAAAGCAGATAGGGGACAGGATAAGAGAAGGGGGTTTGATAGAAGGGAGGGCAGATTGGGGAAGGAGCAGTCAGAAGCGAAACACTTGAGAAGGGACAGGGTGAAAGAAGAGAGAGAAAAGAATAAATGGGGAGAATAGGATGGAGGGAAATACAATTAGCAATAGTAACTGAAAAAAAAATTGAAACAAATTTCTCTGATAAGGACCTTATTTCTCAAACATATAGAAAATTGAGTCAAATTTATAAAAATAAGAGTTGTTCCTCAATTGATAAATGATGAAAAGATATGAATATTTTTCAGATAAAATAAAGCTATCTATAGTCATATAAAAATGCCTTAACTTAATATTGATTTGAGAAATGCAAATTAAAACAATTATAAAGTACTACTTTATACCTATTAGATTGGCTAATAGGACAAAAAATAAAATGATGAATGATGGAAGGGATTTGGGAAAAATGAGACATTAATGCACTGTGGGCAGAGTTGTGAACTGATTCAACCATTCTGTAGAGCAATTTGGGACTATGCCCAAAAGGCTATAAAATCATGCATACCCTTTGAACTAGTAATACTGCTACAGGGTCTGTATCCCAAAAGAGACAAAAAAGCAAAAAGGAAGAGGTCAGATATGTAAAAAATTATTTGTAGCAGCTCTTCTCTAGTGGGCAAAGAATTGGAAATTGAGGGGATGCCTATCAATTGGGGAACGACTGAACAAATTGTGGTATGTGATTGTGATAGAATCCTATTGTGCTATAAGAAATGATGAGCAGGATGCTCTCAGGAAAACATGGAAAGACTTAAATGAACTCATGAAAAGTGAAATATACTGTATACAAAGTACGCAGAAGTATTGTAAAATGATCAGTAGTGAATGACAGTCATTTTCAGCAATACATTGATCCAAGACAACTCTGAAGGATTTAAGATGAAAAAATGCTATCCATCTCCAGAGAAAGAAGAGATGGTTTCTAAATACAGACTGAAGCATATTTTTTACTTTCCTTATTTTTCTTGAGGTTTTTTTTTTGGCCTATGTTTTCTTTCACAACATGACTTATGGAAATATTTTGCATGATTACACATGTATAACCTATATGGATTTGCTTGCCTTCTCAATGATGAGGTGGGGTGGGGAGGGAGGAAGTGAGAGAATCTGAACATCAAAGTTTTAAAAATGAAAATTAAAAGTTGTTTTACATGTAATTAGGGAAAATAAAATAAAATTCTAAATAAAAAAAGAAAAGAAAAATTGAGAGTGGGGTAGAGGAAATACCAAAAAATATCAGTATGTTATCAATACCTCAAAAGGCAATAGAGAGAAATAAATAGCTATCTTAACCTTATGCTCCTGTTACCATTTTATTTTTAATTATTTATTATTTTTTTAAAAAAACATTTGATTTTAAAACTTTGAATTCCAGATTCTTTCCCTTTCTCCCTCATCACCCAACCTTACTGGAAAGATAAGCAATTCAATATAGGTTGAACATGTGTAGCTATGAAAAACATTTCCATAGTGGATATATTGAGAAATACTGACTATACTTCCCTCCGTTCTATCCTGGCCCCCCATTTGTTCTATTCTCTACTTTGACCCTGTCTTTTTCAAAAGTGTGTGCTTCTAACTTCTCTCCCCCCCCACAACTTGCTCTCCTCTCCATCATCCCCCTCTCATATTCTTCCCCCTATTCTCCTGTAGGGTGAGATACCCTATTTAGTGTGTATGTCATTCCCTCCCTAAGCCAAATTCAATGAGAATGAGGTTGACTCATTCCCTTTGCCTTCCTGTTCTTCCCCTCCATTGTAACAGTTTTCCCTTGCCTCTTCTATATGAGATAATTTACCCTATTCTGTCTCTTCCCATCTCCTCTCATTATATTCATCTTTCACCTCTCAATTTCACCTTCTAAATATCATCCCTTCCTATTCAATTGATCCTGTGCCCTCTGTCTTTGTATACCTGTACACATATATACACACACTCACATATGTATTCATACACCCATAAGACCTCCTATATAGATTTATCTATGTATGTATATATATATATAAATATAGATATAGATATATTTATACATGTATACACACATTTATACTCCTTTCAACTATCTTCATACTGAGAAAAGTTTCATAGGTTACAATTATTGTTTTTACATGTAGGAATGTAAATAGTTCAACTTTGATAAGTTCCTTATGATTTCTTTTCTCTGTTTACCTTGTCATGCTTCTCTTGCTTCTTGTTTATGAATGTCTAATTTTCTATTCAACTCTGGCTTTTTCATCAAGGATGCTTGAAAGTCCTCTATTTCACTGAATGACCATATTTTCCCCTGAAACATAATACTAAGTTTTGCTGGGTAAGCGATTCTTGGTTTTAATCTCAACTCCTTTGACCTCCAGAATATCATATTCCAAGCCCTTTGATCCCTCAGTGTGGAAGCTGCCAGATCCTGTGTTATTCTGATTTTGTTTCTACAATATTCAAATTGTTTCTTCCTGGCTGGTTGTAATATTTTCTCCTCTATCCGGGAACTCTGGAACCTGGCTATAATATTCCTAGGAGTTTTCTTTTTGGCATCTTTTTTCAAGAGGTGATCAGTGGATTCTTTCAACCTGTATTTTGCTCTCTGGTTCTAAAACATCAGGGCAATTTTCCTTGAGAATTTCTTGAAGGATGATTTCTAAGTTCTTTTTTTGATCATGGATTTTAAGTAGTCCAATCATTTTTAAATTATCTCTATTGGATCTTTTTTCCAGGTCAGTCGTTTTCCCAATGAGATATTTCACATTACCTTCTATTTTTTCATTTGTTTGGATCTGTTTAATAATATCTTGATTTCTCATAAAGTCACTAGCTTCAATTTGCTCCAATCTAATTCTGAAGGAATGATTCTCTTCAGTGAGCTTTTGAGATTCTTTTTCCATCTGGCAGATTTGGCTTTTTAAGGCATTGTTCTCCTCATTGCCTTTTTGAGCCTCTTTTGCCATTTGAGTTAGCCTATTTTTTTAAAGTATTATTTTATTCACTCAGGTTGTTGACTCTCTTTTCATGATTTTCTTGCATCATTCTCATTTCTCTTCATCATTTTTCCTCCACTTCTCTTATTTGGTTTTCAAAATCTTTCTTAAGCTCCTCTATGGCCTGTAATCAGTTCATATTTTTCTTGGAAGCTTTTGGTGCAGGAGTTCTGACTTCATTGTCTTCCTCCTCTTCCATGCTTTGATCTTTTTTGTCCTCAAAAATAGGAATCTAAAGTTGGATTGCTGTTCTTGCTTTGCTTCTTTTGCTTGCTCATGTTGCCGCTCAATTACTTGACTTTTGAGCTTTTTGCCATAGTAGAACTCTGCTTCCAGAGAGGAGATCTTTGTCCCAAATTGCTGGGATTTTTACAGCTGCTGGAGCTATTAGTTGGCTACCCTCTCTGAAGCCTCCACAGGCTCTGGCACCTGGTCATGCACCCCAGGACCTCCATCCTAGACAGCAATCCAGATCCAGGCAGGTTAAAGCAAGAGTGATTACCCTCAGAATGGTCACTTGGTCCCCCTACAATCTGCAGGCAAGGAGCTCTGAAGCAGCCATGTGGCAGAGGTTGCTGCACCTCAGTCACTTCTCCCTCTAGGGGCAGAGGCTGGACCTCACTCCCAGACCCCCTGTTCCCAAAATCCATACTGACCTCTCACTTTGTCTTTGGCATTTATGGGTTGATAATTCTGGAAACAGCCACTGATGCTGGTTATCCACTCTCCTGGAGTCCCTCCAGCCCATGGCTGATTGGGCTACCTTGAGGCTAAAACCATGGGCTCACATGGGGCTGTGCTCTGCTCTCAGCACGCTGCAATGAACCCTTCCTGTCCTCCTGCTGGGCTGCCTTTAGTGGGAGATTTGTTTCTCTGTCACTTTGTGGTGTCTGTAGCCCTAAAATTATTTTAGAGTCATTTTTATAGGTATTTGAGGTGGTTATTGGGGGAGCCCATGGAGTTTTCCTGTTTCTATGGTGCCATCTTGGCTCCACTCCCTCTATCATTTTATTTATATCTTTATGAGAACAATCTATAAGTATATTCAATGAATCCTGTGTTAGTATGTGAAAAAAGAAATATGCAGAACTAATTTCAAATAACTAGGCAAACTTCCTTTAATAATTAAAGAACCTTTTAGAGGGAATGATCAACTGAGTAATTGTGTCATAAAAAGAATAAACTCTTTTGAACATAAGCATGAACTGGAAAGTGGGTTGAATTATTTTGTTTTGTGATTTTATGTTAGTGAATTTAATGTTACCCAGCAGTTTTCATTCCTTCCAAAAATTCCTTCCTGTCTCCTCCTCCAAAACTTTTCATAGGAATATAGGATATTGACTTAGGTAGGTGATTATGCAGGTGAGCATTTGCAATCAGGAGATTTTTTAACTTAATGGGGTTGATTTTGATGTAAGCCATCCAATAAACTTAAACCAGGGGATTTATTGGGGTGAAGGTGATCATTTTATATTGTATGTAGTTGGGGAAGAAGTAGGATAAAATGTTCAGTTTTATGAGTTCTAGGTAAGGGAGGGAATCATGTCGAATTGGAGACTTCAATGAAAATGTTTAGTGCATTATAGGAATCTGAGGTCTCAGAATACATGAATGCATTGAGAAGTTCACATTTCCAGTGATTTGGAGCTCTTTGATGCTCACAGTGATGTCAATGCTCTTCTATTTGATGCTTACTTCTGAGCAGAACTTCTTTGTAGTCTATTATTATTATTTTTTATCTGTTGGCAATAATGCATCTGTGATAGGCATGAAATCTTAATTTTCCACTTGGTGTCATATCATCTTTTCTTAGAACTTATGTTTTCTGAGCTTCTTTCTGTTGCCTTGGACTGAGTTGCAGCTTTTCAGAGCCATCTACTCTCTTTTTACTATTTAGAATGGTATGGTGAATGATAGCTCTTTAATTCATAGCGGAGGTGATATTCTCACAGTTGGATGAGCAGTCAGAAAAAAACAATCTTTGTGCTCAGAAAGATGATAAGTTTTTTTGACTGCCTATCTGGTGCTAATTTTTGAGTCTGTTGTCTAAGGTATCTGAAGTAAAGCTAACAAATTACTTGCAACTACTGTTTGCCTCCTGGTCAGGATTTATTTATGTATTTCAGGGTATTTTGACCAAGGAGCTGAAATTCCATTTTGTTTTCCAGTTCCTCTTTGATTGCCATGCATATGTGTTCCCTGGTCACATGTATTTTTTACATATATAGTAACTTATAGGAGATCCTACATATTTATGGAAGAGGTTTTCTCATCACTTAATTTTCCACATTTGATTAAATATATTTTGCTCTGTTTAGCAATGGCAGACTGGTAAATATAAATAGGTTGGATAAAAGAATTAGCTAAGAATCAGAAACAATAGAACTCATTGGTCAAAGTACTTGGGAGAAGATTACCCATTCAGGAATGACTTCTCAGAAAATTCAAAAATTTTTGTAGAAAATAGATTTATGCCACTATATTTCTCTGTATATTAAAATTCCAAATAAGTATTATGAAATATTTGGCAGTCTACTTGCCAAAACAAACCCTGGAAGTATATGAACACAATTACAAAACTTTCTTCACACAAGTAAAGTCTGATCTAAATAATTTGAAAAATATCAGTGGCTCATGGGTAGGCCAAACTAATATAATAAAAATGCCAATACCAGCTAAATTAATTGCTTGTTCAGTTCCATACCAATCAAACTAGCCACAATCATTTTATATAGCTAAGAAAAACCAATAACAAAATTCATCTAGAAGAACAAAAGTCCATATCATCAAGGGAATTAATGAAAAGAAATGCAAGGAAAGGTGGCATAGCTGTATAAGATTTTAAATTGTATTATAAAGCAGCAATCATCAAAACTACTTGGCACTGGCTAAGAAATAGAATGGTGGGTCAGTGGAATAGATTAGGAATGCATGATACAATAGTCACTGACTATAATAATCTACCATTTGATAAATCCAAAGACCCCAGCTTCTGGAATAAGAACTCACTATTTAATGAAAACTCCTGGAAAAACTCAAAAATAGAATGACAGAAACTAGGCATAGACCAACATTTTACATACCATACCAAGATAAAGTCAACATGGGTACATGATTTGGATATAAAGGCTGATACTATAAGCAAACTAGAGGAGCAAGGAATAGTTTACCTTTCGGGTCTATGGAGAAGGGAAGAATGTATGACCAAGCAAGATAGAGAACATTATGAAATGCAAAATGGATGATTTTGAATATATTAAATTGAAAAGTTTTTGCATAAACAAAGCCAGTGCAACCGAGATTAGAAGGGAAGTAGAAAGCAGGGAAACATTTGTAAAGCCAGTGTCTCTGATAAAGACCTCATTTCTAAAATATATATAGTACTGAGTTGAATTTATAAGAATATAAGTCATTTCCCAATTGATAAATGGTCAAAGGATGTGAGTAGGCAATTTTCAGAGGAAGAAATTAAAGCTATCAATAGTCATATGAAAAAATGCTCTAAATTACTATTGATTAGAGAAATGCAAATCAAAAGAACTCTCAGGTACACAACACCTATCAGATTGGATAATATGACAAAACAGGAAAATGATACATGTTGAGAAGATGTGGAAGAATTGGCGGAACTGTGAACTGACCTAACCATTCTTGGGAACAATTTGGAACTATGTCCAAAGGGCTATAAAACTGTGTATACCCAGGGCAATGAGGTGGTGCAGT
Source organism: Petaurus breviceps papuanus (assembly GCF_028583685.1). NCBI lineage: Eukaryota > Metazoa > Chordata > Mammalia > Diprotodontia > Petauridae > Petaurus > Petaurus breviceps. The sequence continues at coordinate 19,746,988 of NW_027185784.1, forward strand.
GAAGAGATCACTGGCCCTGGAGTCAGGAGGACCTGAGTTCAAATGGGGCCTCAGACACTTAACACTTCCTAGCCATGTAACCTTGGGCAAGTCACTTAACTCTAATTGCCCTGCCTTCCCCCCTCCAAAAAGCAAGGTAAAGCAAAACAAAACAAAAGAAAACTGTGCCTAGCCTTTGACACAGCAATATCATTTCTATATATGTATGCCAAAGAGATGATAAAATGGGAAAAGGACCCACATGTACAGAAATATTTATAGGAGCTCTTTTTGTGGTGGCAAAGAATTGAACATTGAGGGAATGTCCATCAATTGGGGAATGGCTAAACAAGTTGTGGTATATGAATGTAATAGAATGTGCTATAAGAAATGTTGAGCAGGTAGACATCAGAAAACCCTGGAAAAGCTTACATGAACTGAAAATGAGTGAAATGAGCAGAACAAGGAGAATATTGTACATAATAACAGCCACATTGTGTGATGACTGACTTTGACAGACTTAGATCTTCTCAGCAACGTAAGGATCTAAGACAAATCCACAAGACTCACAATGGAAAATGCTATTCACAGCTAGAGAAAGAACTTTGTTGTCTGAATTCATATGGAAGCATACTATTTGATCTCCTTTTTTTTTGTTCTGTTTTGTTTCTTCTTTCTGATGGTTTCTCTCATTAGTTCTAATTCTTCTTTACATCTTGACTAATGTGAAAATATATTTAATATGAATGTATATGTAGAACCCATATCAGATTGCATGCCATTTTGGTGTGGAGGAAGGAAAGGAAGGGGGAGAATATTTAAAACTCAAAAGCTTATGGAAGTGAAAGTTGAAAACTAAAAATAAATAAATAAATAATTACAAAAAACAAAACAAAACCTCAACAAGTATTACCCTCTTGAGGTAATATTTTTAATATTTGACTAATTTGTAAATATTTCATACTTAAAAGGTAGGAAACCTTGTATTTTATTCTGAATAGCAATACTCTTTCATAGATGATAAATAACCATATATTTTGTGAATTGTGGACACATTCTCCAGAGAATTAAAGTTATTAGTAACTCAAAAGACAATGGAGAAATAGATGGTGTTAGTAGGCTTCATCATAATTCTAAAGATAAGTTATGAATAATAATAGTATAGAGGATATATTAGCTAGCATTTACACATTGCCTTAAGGTTTTGAAAGTACTTTAGAAACATTTTCTCATTTGATTTTTACAACAATGCTAGAAAATAGGTTCTATTATCTTCTCCATTTTACAGATAAGAAAACTGAAGCAGAAAGAGGTTAAATGATTTGCCCAGGGTCACAAAGGTAGTATGTGTCAGAGACTGGATTTGGACTTAGGTGTCCTTGACTCCAGGCCTAGCACCCAACCCACTCTGCCACCTACTTGTCTTCATCCAGAAAATATATATTCATAAAAGGAGATAGGCTCTTCATATTTCAATAGTGAAGGATAACAGATAGGTTGAATCTTGTACTTAAAAAATAGAGGACTAGGGGTGGCTAGGTGGCGCAGTGAATAGAGCACCGGCCCTGGACTCAGGAGGACCTGAGTTGAAATCCGCCCTCAGACATTTGACCCACTTATTAGCCGTGTGACTTTGGGCAAGTTACTTAACCTCAATTGCCCTCCAAAAAAAAAGTAAAAAAAAATGTAGGACTAAAGGAAAGTGAAGGATGTTGGTTATATGTTCTATGGATGATCTGTGGGAAAGTGTGGACAAGAATTTTGCATGGGAAGAAATAGAGGATGGATTATAATCTCTACCAGTGAAAATAATACCTAAATCATTGGGATCATGGAGCTATAACAGAACTTACTTTTGAGGGAGCTATATATCTGTAATGCATAGAACATTATACTCTGTAGAATACAAATTTTAGGTGATACAAAAGTAAATGGAAACATATGCAATGGCTTTATGTTTAACAGCAATATGTTTCTAGAAATGACCTATGTGTAAAAAGTAGCAAAAGAGATAGCTTTTTGAAAATGTATGATTTGTAAAAGAGGTGGATTATATAATATGAATGAGGGATAACAATGGAAATCCTAAGTTCTTACAGAAGATGTTAAAATACCTAGAAGAGAGGCTCTAGCACATTCAACAGATCCTTTGTGGAGTACATACGAGAAGACATGTATAAGAATTGAATAGGAATTTGATTGCATTGTAGGTTGGAATCTCTACTGATACAGGAAGAGCCCACTTTAGTGAGCTCATTGATTGACTAAAATACATGTGAGGAGATCATGGGGGATGTTTGGAGGAAGAACACAAGTGGTCAAAGGATCTCAAGTCAGGCATTATTACTCATAGACATGCAAGCATGCAGCTCTCTAGCCCTTCAGTCCCATGGGAAAGCATGAACAGTAGTGCAGGTATATGGTTATGGTGGAATGCATATCCCTTTCAAGAGTCCAGAGGTCTGGGTCTTTTCTCCCATATCTAATTGTTGTTTCTGGGATGATTCATAGGGGCTGAGTGGGAGAACTTTAAGGGGAGTCAGTCAGTGGTGGCCCAGATTGATATTTCCTTTATTTATGACAAGGGAATTGGGATTATAAAAGTTTGCTAACTTTGAAAACTTGGGTTAAATGATGTTTGCCATATTGATTATGATCAGGAGAGCCTTGAATTCTTTGTCTAAAGGAATCTGACTAAACCAGTTGTGTGTATGTGGTAACTTCTTGGTACATAGGAGGTTCATCCAACAGTTAAACATGTAGCCTTATTTGCCTTCAGGGCCTAGTAGTAGGCCAGTCTTCATAGGATGTCCTGTTGAGGTCATGTCTGAAGTCTCTGGAGCACTGTGTTCAGTTCTGGGCACCATGGTTTAGGAAGGACATTGACAGAGGAAACTAAGTAGGATTTTGAGAGGTTTCAAAATCATCACATACAAACATTTGGTTTGAAGGAATATTTAATTTGTAGAAAAGAAGCCAGGGCATCAGACACATGACAATTACCCTGAAGTGTTTGAAGGGCTGCTGTTATTTGGAAGAGACCTTTGTTTGGTTTCAAAGTACACAACTAGAACTACAACCACTACAAAATTACAAGCATAAGCATTTATTAAGTATCTCCTATGTTCCATTCACTGTGCTTAGTTTGGGCAGATGAAGGAAAACCCAAACAACAAGACAAAAACAATTTCTGCTCTCAAGGAGTTCACAGTCTAAGGGGAGAGAGAACAAGCTATGCACAAAACCTTTATGCATGATAAACTGTAGTTAATCTTAGAGGGAAGGTACTAGCAATAAGGTAAATTTTAGAAGGTAGGGTTTTAGCTGGGACCCAAAAGAATCCAGACAAGTCAAGGCATGGTGATGAGGAGGGAGACAATCTCAGGCATTGAGAGCATCCAGTGAAAGGAAACTTTGTAAGTGATAGAGTGATTTGTGTGAAGAACAATAAGAAGGCCAGTGCCATTGGAGCATAGAGCATGTGGAGGAGAGGAAGGTATAAGATGCTGGCAAGAGGTAGGGAGGGGGTAAATTATAAAGGGCTTTAAAGGCCAAGTGGAGGATATATTTGATCCTGGAGGTAATTGGGGACCATTGGCGTTTAGTGAACGTGTGTGTGTGTGTGTGTGTGTATGTGTGTGTGTGATGTATCATCTGCATTGGCTCTTCATCCACCACTCTCTACTATATCAAAAAACATTTATATGGAGACACAGATGTTGCATTGCAACATTTAGGTCTGTTTAAGGGATTGAGAAAACTCCATTAACTAGGAATGTTGATCTACTAGTTTCAGTTATATTATATCCACGAGAATATACCATTAATGAAATATGAAGAGCTTTTAAAACTTTAAAGTGCCTGTCAAGTTAATTGCACAATCTAAACACCAAACTCGTTACTCTAATTGAAAGCTTTTGAGTTGCCACCCTTCAGCTCCCTCTATAGTCAATGATCAATTGTAGCAATAAATAGCTTAACATTTGTGTACACATGTGATGGCACATCATAATTCATGGAAATGCCAGTGCAATGAAATAACCAGAAATAGAGATGAATGCGCTGCCAATTTCTGCCTAATGACTACAGATCTGTCATCTTTTCTTTGGAATGTTGAATACATTAGCAAGAAACAAATGTGTATCATCCAGGTAATCAATATTCTGTGTCAAGTGAAAATTTTTGCTGTAAAATTATCATGTTAGTCTTCTATTCTACTATTCTGTATGTCCATTTTTTTTCAGCTACAAACCCCAAAGCTTCTTTGGTTATATCACTAGCTGGTTGATCTAATTGAATACATTTGGCACGTGCATATCCATTCTAACATGTTCATTATTATAAATTGGGATTTGTCTTAAATAGTACATTGTTGAAGGATGGAAAATATGACCACTAGTTGCCATAAAACTTTACGATTCTATGATTCAATTTGTCCACTTTGTTCAATGTCATGTTGCCAAAGGAAATATTCTTATGTTTGTAATGCTGTTATTAATAGATTCATAGAATATTGAAACTAGAAGGTACCATAGAGATAATCTCATCATTTTATAGACAAGGAAAATGAGACCCCCAGACACTGAGTGACTTAATCAGGCATATGTTATGTAGGGCAAAGGAAACTAGACTGGAAATTGGAGGACCTTGGTTCAACTCTGTCACTGACTCACTAAATGACTATGGGAAAGTACTTAATCTCTCAGCCTCAGTTTCCTCAATTGTAAAAGGAGGAGAGTTAGACCAAATGACTTTTGTAGGTCTTTCTGTCATTGATATTCTGTGATTCTCTGAGTCATACAGAGAATGGCAGAGACAGTAGTTAAACTTAGATCTCATGATTTGTAATCCAGTGTTCTTGCCACACTTCTTGCTACTGCCCTTTGACTTTCCCTTTCTTTCTTTTGTTCTCACTTATGTCTGTCTTTTAATTTTTTTTCTTCCAACCTTATGAGAAGAAAAATGAAATGTTAAGATGTTTTCCCACTCTGGAATGAAGGTAAACAAGGCTAATATATCATACTTTTCTGTCTGGCAAAAAATGGCTAATTCTTACTAAAGCAGAGGGATAAATATCAACCAACTAAATAAATAAAAGCCTAACTCCAGATAAAGTAATTTTTCTTTGGAACAAATTTGATCCCAAGCTACCAGTGTTATGGAGAATGTTACACATTCAATATGGGTATACCCTATGGCAGAAGAGGAGGTACTGTGAGATAATCCTAGTCCCCCTACCCTCCACAATCAGGTTCAAGGTACACTTTGGAAGGTCTGTTTCCTAGATAACAAACTCAATATCATATTAAAACTTTTCCTTTCTCAATCTATAGACTTGGTTTCCTCATGATGACATAACTTCCTTGGATATCTTTTCCAGCACTCGTACTATTCATACCCCTTCCCACAAGTCCTTGTTAGTGGTGGAGGAGTTAGAAAAGTCCTTGTTCCTCATGGATATTTCCAGGCTTCCCTCTCTCTCTCTGTTATTCAATGACCACTCCTATAAGTTTCATTCAATCTATATATAGTAGACAATCAAGATTCCAGTAATTGTTGTCTACAGATCTTTAATTCATTCTGCTTTTTTTCTCAGTGGTTCACCTGCTTGTTGACAGTCTTTTTCTCCAGTCCAACAACTAAACTCATATGAAGGAACTTAAACATACACATTGATACTCCCCAAATACCCTAATATCCCAGCTCCTCAATTTACCCATTTGCTGTGATCTATTCCTCCACCCCACCACAATTACACATAGAAATGTTTATGCTCTTAATCTTGCCCTAATTTGGAAGTGTTCCACAATCATATTTATGAATGCTGAAATTTATCTGATCGTAATATGTTGTCATTCCACCTGTTCCTATCCCTGCAACTTCAAACTCTGTCATTTTTATTTTCTGTAAATCTGCAGTCCCACTACCCATGAATATTTTCCCTAGGTCTTCACTGTTGCACTGTTACACTCTTCCATTCCCCATTTTGAACACTTGGTGAACCAATTCAACTTCATACTGACCTCTGTTAAATATCTTTCTCTGCCAAACTCCAGCCCTGAATAACTTGCATCATCCACTGCCTTCACTCCAATTTGCATGCTGCTGAATAAAAGTGGAGTTGTATGTTATGCAATGCAAACTGGACCTTTACTGCAGTGATAAGTATTTGCAGTTGGTTGGACACCCCAATCAGTCCTTTGGTACATAAATGATATATTGACATTGTGGACACATGGTGAATTAGGAGGAAATTGGTTAGGTGAAAGGGCTGTTTATATGTCTTTGGAAATATGCTGTAGCACTTTCAATAACTCTGAGCTTCTCCTGAAAACAAAAACCCATTTTAAAAGCAATATTTTTCTAGTGATGTCATATAGCAGTAAATGATAAAAAATACCCCCATTTCCAAAATAATTAAAATCAGCTTCCTGATTCGATAGACCTCTTTGAGAATGAAGGACAAACAACAACCCATAAATAGTAGGGACTGCCCCACTTGGGACCCAACTGGCCAGTTCCATTTGGGCAATGCAGCTCCTTCCTTTTTCCTCCTTTCCTTTCCTTTTCCATTTCCTCTCCTCTCCTCTCTTCACCTCTCGTTTCCTTTTCCTTATTCCTTCTCCCTTTGTCCACATATCACACCCTTACCCATGGAAAGTAAATTTTGACTGAAACCTGGCAAGATATCTTGGTGTTTACAGGGCTAGATTTCTGTCTTAAGGACCATGTCTTAAACCCAATTTATTCTGGTTCTCTTTGATTGGCCAACAATAGGTCCCAGCACAACCCCCATTTAGTGGTCTTTGTTTGGGCCCTGAGCAGAGTAAATGTAAATAGCAATTGTTTCTGTTTTGGTCAGAAACCCTGAAGGTCTTCCCCTTTCCTGATTCTCCGGTCCTCTTCAAGGACAAATAATAACAACTGACAAAATTGGTGAGAAGAAAATGGGCTGTCCACCAATTCTCCCTTGCTCTTACCATGTGACTTACCCATCCTTTTTGATTACCTTTCCTTTTGGTGATATGAAATCCTTTGCTCTGGTTCTCATGAATAGTTCTCTGTTATGTGTCACAGCCTGTTCACACTTACCATGTGCCTATCCATTGCCTTCTGAGCAACACTGAATGTTAATTTTTTGGAGACTAGTCTTTCAAAAACTATCAGTATTGAAAAGAGTGTTTGTGATGAAAAACCTCATCCAAAATTTAATCAACAACATGGAGATCTCTTAGGATAGGAATAGGAATTTATTCTCTTCCCCAGGTGAAGAGGGTGGTCTTCTCCATGACCCATCATGAGGAAGAGGGACCTTACAAAAGGCAGAACAAGAATTTATACCCTAATGTAATCAGATTCCTTCTCCCAGCTATCCCTCCTCCCATTGTCTGAGAGGTGGGCTCAGTTCTACTCACGAAAATCTTCCCCAATGGTAAACAACAGAGGAGCCGCCACTATGGCTTATAAAGAACTAGGATGCTGATTGACAGCAAAGGGAAATGGGGAAGGGTCCCAAAGCAATAGGTAGCGGTGAGCTTGGGCTGTCCCTGACCTCCACTGGCCAGGAGGAGGGGCCTGAAGAGGCGGGAAATCTGAAAGCCTCCTGAAAGGACTTGCTGCTGATTAACAGCAGAAGTGAAGGGGTGGGGGAAGGGAGAGGGAAGTTCTGAGAAGTTTTCAATCCCCCCAGACAAGAGGGACCTCTGTTTCTAGGATGTTTATGGCCAATAAAGGGAATTTATAATTTCCTAGAAGGAATCCCATTCTCTCAGCCTATTTTCCTTCCCTTGTATAATCCTGGGCCCAGTTCACTGTTCATTTGTACTATCAGTTCAATAGTCTCTCTGTCTCTGTCCCTGTCTCTCTGTCTGTATCCCCTCCCCACTTCATAATCTTGATAATAGACATTTTTCAAATGCTCTTTTTTGTCTGTTAGGGTTAGGTTAAACATTTGCGAATGGTATGGATCTCATCAAAAGAGGTTCTGCAATGCTGCAAGGTTTCATGTGAACAATACAATGTTTTTTTGCAAATAGCCAGTGCCTAGCATCTCATAGGTAATTGACAAATACTTGTTGATTTGACTTGTTGATAAACAAGAACATCTGGAGTATTTTTATTTCTAGGAAATCTGTCTTCAAATTTGATTCTTTGCTGGAATTCTTCCATGAAAATAGGGACATGAGCTATTGGTGAGCATGGTTTCCTTATTTTGTGCTTTGTGTGATGTTAATGATCAGGACTTTATTTAGAAAAGTGATCAATATTGTTATATGTTTCAAATCATCTTGAATAATTTTGCTGTGTTGATGGGAGACAACTTATTGTCTTTAATGATACATTACCAGATCAGACATTTGGTTATCAGTAAACAGAGTAGGATCTTTTGTTCTCTATATATTTTTTTTCAGTTGTGTAAAGGTAAAGATCTGTTTTACTATGGAATATCACTTGTGAAAGCCTATATATCTCCAATTAACACCCTCACTGAAGATACTGTAAATGCACTTACAGATGATCCTCATGGCAATTTTATTTAGATGAAAACAAATTAGATTTATAGGCTTCATCAGTCAGTTTTTTAAAGCATTAGTAAGGGTAAACATTTTTTTCCATACTTTTGGTATCTTGCCCTTTTTACTACTGACTTCTGGGGGGAGTAAGGTGATGGAAGAGTGAAAAAAAAGAAAATTATTTGAACTGAACGAGGAGAAAGAAGTCATATATTTGACTGGGAGGGGTTTAGCAAGTGAAACATCTCAGAGGTTGAATTTAGAGTGAAGAAATATAACAGAATTTGGAAAAATTGAGAAAAAAATATGAAGAACAATCTTTAGGACATGATACTGTTCTAAATCTATTCCTGGGTGAAAAAGAATCAAGATCAAGAATAATTAAGGTTATAAAAGACTTGAGAAATATATAGTAGAACCTGAAGAAGCAGACACAAGATGGGTGAAGAAGGGCAGGGCAAGGTAAGTAAGAAAAGATAACTGAAACAATTAGAGGGGAAAAGGAAATGAATAGAATGAATTGTTGGGTGGGTAGATTGGTAACCTGGATAAGAGGCTAAAGGGAAGCTGAGTATGGTTGTGTACTAGTTAAGTTTAAGGAAAGGAAGCTGAGTGGCATTTTAAAATTATTAAGAAGTGATTAAAAGCTATAAAAATGTTAATTGGGATATAGGCTTGAAGTGCAAAAATATACATAGTTCAAAAAGTGTGCTTAAAAATCTAGGTGGTATTATGCATGGATTGTTGGTCCTGGAGGCAGGAAGCCCTGAATTCAATCTCAGCCTCCTACACATAGGAGCTGTGTGATCCTGGGTAAGTTACTTAGCTTTCATTTACCTTTTTCCTCATCTGTAATGTGAGGATAAGAATAACAATCTCCCAGGGTTGTTGTGAGGATCAAATGACATGATATCTGTAAAGCATTTAGCACAGTGCCCGATACATAGTAAGCATTACATAAATGACGTTGTTGTTATTGTAGAATGACTTTCATCAAACATGTGTGCCTCAACCAAATAAATGATTACTATCTCTTTTCCAAGTGGAGAATTATCTCCCTCTCTGAGGAGATGTTGAAGGGATTCCAAGTTTTAGGGAGAATGAGTATTACTAAAAGAAAAAGAACTGTGGCTTCTATGAGAAAAGAGGGATCTGAGAAGTAGTATGGCAGATTTGATATGTATGAGGATGTTGGAGAGTGAAAGTGTTACACAGAAGGAAAAGAATATTTGTATATTTGGAACTTAAAATGGATTTGTGTTTCTTCCTGAAGAGGGAGCAACTGAATGGATCATATGAAAAACAAAAACATCAAAAACTAATGCAATTATCTCAAAAAATGTAGAAAAAGCCTTGGATGAAAGGCAACAAATATTTATTTATACATATATCTAGAATAGGCAGAGAATGACCTTTTTAAAAAAATAATAAAATATGTATTTAAAACCAAAAGTGAGAATCGTATCAAATGAGTATACACTAGAAGCTTTTCTAATAAATATAGAATAAAGTAAGGATGCTTACTCTCCCACTATTATTTGATATAGTTCTGGAAATGCAAACAGTAGCAAAAAGACAAGAGACAAATTAAAAGTATAAAAATAAGTAGGAGATAAAACTATCCCTAATCCCTGATGACATAGTAATTTACTTGGAAAATTTTAGAAACCAGAAAAGATATTAATTAAAACAATTAATGGCTTCATCAGTGTTGCAGACTAAAAAAAATCCTCAAAATTTAGTAGAATTTCCCTATCAAAAAAAAAAAAAACAAAATCCAAGAGGCAGCAAGAGAAAGGGAAATCCCATTATAAATAATTTTAAAATGAAAAGCCCATAAAATATTTGTATAGAATCAATTACAAAGTGGTCCTTAAAGAAGATTAATTATCTGGAGGGATATTTAGTGCTCATAAAGTGACAATACTAACAGAGTTAATTTGCATTCTAATGCTATAACACTTTATGAAAGAGACATTTTAGAGAACTTTATAAAACAATAACAAAACTTACTTGGAAAAATAAAAGATCTGAATATCAAGGAAAATAATGAAAGGAAGTAGGAATGAAGGGGGAATGGCACTCCATACCTTGAATTTATTGTAAAACAACAGTTATCAAAGCCATATGTTAAGGCCAAAAATCATGAGGTAGGTTAATGGAACTTTTAGAGAAATAGAAATGGAAAAAAATGGAACTAAATAATCCGGTGTTTAACAAACTTGAAAATACAAAATCCTTAGGAACAATTAACTATTTTATTTTTAAAATAACTGTCGAGAAAACTAGAATGAAATCTGACTGAAATTAGGCTGAAATCAATACTTTAAACCATCTTCCACAATACATTCTAGATGAATACATGACCATAATATTAGAAATCATACCATAAAACTATTAGGTAGGGACTAGGGCATTGTGGGCAGTTAACAAATTCTTCCTGACTGACTAGAAAACAAGTATATCATACCTTTCACAGCTATGGATAAGACATGTCTTCTTAATCAAGCAAGAGATACAGACAATTACAAAAGATAAAATAAATAATTTTCATTACATAAAATAGAAAAGGGGGGAAAGGATCCTGGGGGAGATTCTGGTACAAAAAAGAGACATCAAGAAATACTTATTTTAAAAATAAAGTATTCTTATGGGAGGAACATGATATTCTGGAGGTCAAATGAGCTAGGATTAAAAACAAGAATCACCTACCCAGGAAAACTGAGTATAGTGCTTCAGGGGAAAATATGGTCATTCAATGAAATAGAGGACTTTCAAGTATTCTTGATGAAAAAACCAGAGCTGAACAGAAAATTTGACTTTCAAATACAAGAAGCATGAGAAGGTAAACAGGAAAAGGAAATCATAAGGAACTTATTAAAGTTGAACTATTTACATTCCTACATGGAAAAATGATAATTGTAACTCATGAGACTTTTCTCAGTGTAAGGATAGTTGAAGGGAAAATATATGTATATAGACATATATATGTACGTATAGTAGGATGTATGTGTGAATAAATACATATGTGAGGCATGAAGGCATAGGATCATTTGATTATGAAGGGATGATATCAAAAAAATAAAATCAAAAGGTGAGAGAGGAATATAATGAGAGAAGGAGAAAGGGAGAGATAGAATAGGATAAATTATCTCATATAAAAGAGGCAAGGGAAAACTGTTACAATGGAGAGGATGAGCAGGAAAGTGAAAGGGAATGGTTCAACCTTACTCTCATTGAATTTGGATTAAGGAGGGAATAACATACACACTCATTTGGGTATCTTACCTTACAGGAAAGTAGGAAGGATGGGGATAAGAGGGAGGGTGATAGAAGGGAGGGCAGATTGGGGGAGAGGGTAGTTAGAAACACATACTTTTAAAAGGAGACAGGGTCAAAGTAGAAAATAGAATAAGTGAGGGGCGCAATAAGATAGAGGGAAATATAGTTAGTCTTTCACAATAACTACTAGGGAAATGTTTTATGTAACTACACATGTACAACCTATATTGAATTGCTTATCTTCCCAGTGGGGGTGGGTGAGGAGGGAAGAAGGAAAAGAATCTCAAAATCAAAGTTTTAAAAACAAATGTTGAAAAAAATTGTTTTTTACATGCAACTGGGAAATAAGATATACAGGCACTGGAGTATAGAAATCCATCCTGCCCTACTAGAAAGTTGGTGGGGATGGGGGAGGATATGAGAGAGAATAGATTGGGGGAAGGGGTATTCCATAGGCTTGTTATTTGGGGTGTAGGGGGTAGGGGAAAGATGGGGAGAAAATTTGTAACTTACAATCTTGTGGAAATGAATGTTGAAAAATATTTAAAAATAAATTAAAAAATAGCTAAGGTTGCAAAAAAAAGAAGAAATAGATGAGGAGTTTGGGAAATAGATAACAAGATTTGCATAAAGGCATGATATAGTAGTGATGTAGGGACTTAAATTATTCAATTATTCAAACATCCAGTATTTCCCTCTCTTTCCTTGCCATTCTTCTTTCTCTCTCCTTTCCCAAATTAGAAAAGTTAACAATTGACTTGCCTTAGTAATAATTTCATATTTAAAAAGGTGGATTCTATTGTGAAACTTGCTAACTAAAAAGGAGAACCTAATTAAAAGGGGTAAAAATGATGGAAACATAGTAAGGAATAGTATCACTCTCTACTAGAATTTGTGATAGAGGAATTCTAGGCATAGTTGCAGCCTAGATTTTTGGTAAAGCAGATTTTAGATATTTCAGAAGAAATAGTCCAAAATGTTGAGGGGGAAGTAATAAGAGGAAGAATGGTAGATGCTTTAGATGAAATTCTGAAGATATTACAGGAAATGCTTCCAGTGGTGATAGAAAATGGTATTTGTTTGAATAAATGACTGTGGAAGAACAGAAATCACTGAACAACTTATATTTAAATAAGGGATGTGCAGAAGATGGAAGTAACTTCACATAACAGAGAAAGAAACAGAGCATGACATGATTTTGAAGAAAGGCGTCAGTAATGCTAAAGCTCAGAATGAATTGAGACTTGTAATAGAAGGTAGGGAAAAGAAAAAAAAAGTTATAATGGGAGAAAATAGGATCAAAGATGAGATAGGCCATTTTCTTGCGAATGGATGAGAGGGTGATAGCTGAAAAGAGAGAGAACAGAGTTGCATAATTTTAATTTTGTTTCTGTTTTCTCTGCCAAGAAGAATGACTTTTGTACTAGAAACAACAAAATAAAAATGCCTATTGGAGTCAAGATAGATTAAAAAAAAAGAACCAATTAAGTACCCGGCTGCCCTTTATGAATTAATGTCACCTTGTCTGGAAGAAAGAGTTTCACAACTGGCAGATGAGATACCTGAGCCACTATCAATGATATTTGAAAAATTATTGAAAATAGAAGAGGTGCCACAAGATTAGAGGAAGATTTTGTCTACATTTCACGAAAAGGGTAGAAAATAAGTCTGTAAATATAGGACAGGCTTGGGGGTATAACTTTCATTCCTGTGAAATTTTTAGAATGATTCATTAAAGAAATGGTTGCTGATTATCTAGAAAGGTAATTAATAGATTAATTAATCTTTTAATTAATAGATTAAATGAGTCAACATGGTTTCATCAAGGATAGGTCATATTAGATTATCCCCATTTTCTTATTTGGCATATACTACTAAACTAGTAGATGAGTGCAATGCTGTTTTAATAGTCTGCCTAAATTTTTCCAAAACTTTTGATAATGTATTTCATACCATTCTTATGGAGAAGATGGAAAGCTATGGATTTTTTTTGATAATAAAATGGAATTACCAGAATTGGTCAGTGAGATTGCCAGATTAAGATAATTCTTTTTGACGGTTCAATGTCATTATGGCAAGAAGTCTTGAGTAAAGTACTCCAGGGATCTGAGACACCATACTGTTTAAAATTTGATATCAATGGCTTGGATAAGGACAGATTGAATTACAATAATATTTACAGATGACACGAAATTGGGAGAGTTATGTAATATAATGCATGACATACAGCATCCAAAAGGATAATGACAGGTTAAAACTTTAGATTCAATCTAATACAATGAAATTGGTAGGGATAAATATAAACTTTTACATTTATGTATAAAACATAAACATAGCAAGAAAGATGGGGACAAGATTTGATAGGAGTTCTGAAAATGATCTGGGGGTTTAAGTGGGTTGAAAACTTGATACGGGTCAACAGTGTGAGGTGATAAACAAAAAAACCATATTGCTTTCTTGAGTCACATTAAAAGAGATGTAGTTTCCAAGAATAGGGAGGTGTATCCTACTGTACTTTGTTATTATCAGACTGCATTTGGATCACTGTCAACCATCCAATCACTACCAGTTAAACTAGAGTTAAATGCCTGCTGTAGGTCAGACACTGCACTGAGCATTGGGGATTGCACTAAGCAAAACAAAAAGACCTCCATCTCTGCTTTCAAGAAGTTCACAATCTAACGGGGGAGACAACATGTAAACAATGTCCAAATAACACACATACATACATACACATACACACATACATGTATACACCATATACATACACACATATATGATAAATTTGTGGTAGTCTCAGAAGAAAGATTCTAAGATTAAGTAAGACTGGGAAAGGCATTAGCAAAAATTGGACTTTAGCTGAGGCTTGAAGGCAAGGAAATCTTGGAGGCAGAAATGAAGAAGGTCTAGTTCTGAATGCCATAGTTTAGGAAGCACTTTGACAAGCTGGAGAATTCCCTGAGAAGAACAACCAGGATGGTGAAAGGTCTTGCTAAGAAAAGAGTCAGGGAGACATGATAGATGTCATCAAGTATTTGAAAAAGTCACATAGAGAATGGATTACATTTTTTTTTTGCTTTGGCTCTTAGAAAATAGAGTAATGGGTGGAAATTGCAGAGGCTAATTTATGTTTAATATCAGGAAAAATTTTCCTAACAATTAGAAGGAATGAATTTCCTTGAGAAGTGGTTAGTTATCTCTTTTGGATTATCTTCAAGCAGAGAGATCACTTGTCTTATATATTGTAATTGGGATTCCTTTCATGTATGGGTTAGACTAGATGGTGACTAAGGCAGAATAGAAGGTGAAAGTTGACAAGGCATTGAATAGGTCTTGTTGCTTAATATTGAAGCTAAATTTCAATATGGTATTTTTTATAATATATATGTGCTCTTAACTTTTAAATTCTATCATTTTATGATTCAGATATGTTATGAATTGATACCTCAACACTGCTAATTTTGTTGCTTCTACATTTTTAGTATGCAACATTTTGTTTAAACTAGCTCTTTGTTTTCTTTAAGACCATTTATATCTCCTCTATAAACACATTTTGGACTTCAATGAGTTGTGTGGTGGTTTTACTGATTTTGTTGGAGAAAAAATTGTTAGTTAATTTTTGCAGATATTTTACCATGTTTACTTTATTAGTTATCTCCTTTCTTTATCCCTAAACTCCATCAAAATAATTTTGCCTAGTTGCATCTCTCCTCAAACTTTCTTTAAACTGCTTCTTACCATCCACTGCTTCTCTCAATGTATCAGGTGATATTGTTCATAACCATTTATCATCCTTCTGTTTAAGGTCTGACAAACAACTATGTATTCTAAGCTTTTGTCCTTGGCTACCACATATCTTGACTTGGAAAGTAAATCAACTATTTTCTGAATAAGGAATATATTAATTTCTTTTGGTCTCTCTGCAATAAGAATTGATTTATATATCATTTAAGCTTCTGTATGTAAGTATTGAATTCTGGGTTTCTATCTCATTTTTCATCATTAACAACTTGTTTTTATTCTGTTCCTATTTCTTCTATGTTCCATTTTTCATCATTAATATTTTGCTTGAATGGGTTGAGATTGAGATATTTTAATTGAATGAAATATATTTTACCTATTTAATAACTTTTTCTAGATTTGTGTTAATTTAAATTTTTGTTCCTACTATTCATTGGTCAAATGTTAAAGAGACAGATAATTCATAAATGATTCCCATATCAATAATAAGTAATTTCTTTTTGCTAAAATGCAACCAATTTCATTTTGTGATAGTATTTAGATATTGCCATAGCTGGCATTTTCTGATTCTTTTCTCAAGGAAAGTATTAATCACACACACACAAATATGTCTTTCACCTCTTTCACCTTGTTACTCATAAAATTTCCAATTTACTTTTCTCATCATCACTTATTCCATCACTTATTTATTGAAATCAATAAATAATAAGTATATGCAGTATAAGGGCCATTTCTACATCTTATGATAATGACTCAGTCTCCAGTCTATGAGGACAAAGAATTGGTCCTTATGTAGATGAAGTCAGGAAAAACAGTTTGACATGACTAAGTGCACATAGAAAAAGTTCATGTAAGAGATGAGAGATATGAGACACTAGAGATTATCTTATATGGTGGTACTCACATTAAGTATTTACCAAATGAATATGATGAAAATAATCACACTTGAGCCAAGATGGCAGATTAGAAACGAGTGGAAATCTCAATATTCCCATTTGAATAACTTTTAAAATAATGTGTTAAATAAAATTTTGGAATGGCAGAGCTAACAAAAGGTCAGGGTGAGATATTTTTCTGGCATCAGACAACTTAGGAGGCTAGCAGGAGAAATTTCTGGCATCAGAATGGCGGCTTGTCTATGGCTCACATATGTGGTGGCATGAACAGCAGTCATGGCAACAGCAGCTTTGCGAGTTCTCAGCACAGTGACAGTGAGAATTCAGGCACTGGGTACAACTGATACTGATTGGCAACTTTACTGCACATATGAAATTCTGGGTTAGAATTCCAGGATGGAGATAAACACTGAGGGCTCAGTCACAAGGGAGCAGGGGGCCCTAAACATAGTTTCAAGCAAAACATGAATGATAATACTTGTGGCTGCAGGTAATCAGGGACACTTACTGGGTAAAGACCAAAGTGCAGAGAGAGCAGGGCCATACCTTTCCCAGGATCACACCACCTTGGAGGTACCAAAAACATGCAGACCCCCAGAATTAACTTTGAAAAAAGCAGTACCAAAAAGCCTGAAGCTTGGTATTGTACATCACCACCCCCAGGTGAGCAGAGTCCGATTCTAATATAAAGTTGAAAGTCAAGAAATTGGCTGGAAGGTGAGCAAAAACAAACAAACCAAAAGAACTTAACCATATAAAGACACTGTGATGGCAGGGAAGATCAAGATATAAAGCCAGAAAAGATAAAAATGTGAAAGCAACTACAAAAAAGCCTGAAAGAAAAAAATCCAAATTGGACTAAAACCCAACAAGAATTAATGGAAGATTTAAAGAGACAAGTGAGGTAGAGGAAAAATTAGGAAAAAAAATGAGAGTGATGCAAGAAATATTTGGAAAGAGAACAGTTTGGTAAAAGAGACATGCAAAAAATAATAACTGAAAAAATAACGCTATAAAACATAACTGGCCTAATGGTAAAAGAGGCACAAAATTTCACTCAAGAAAAGAGCTTCTTTAAAAGCAGAACTGGCCAAAAGGAAAAAGAAAAACAAAAGGTCATTGAAGAAAATAATTCCTATAAATTAGAATTGGACACGTGGAAGCTAATGACTCCATGAGACATTGAAAAAATAAAACAAAACCCTAAAGAATGAAAAAATGTATAAGAAAATAAGAAATACCTTCATTGGAAAAAATCAACAAACCTGGAAAATAGATTGAGGAGAAATAATTTAAGAATTACTGGATTGTAAAGGGTATAGAAGGCATATTTCAAGAAATTATCACAGAAAACTGCCCTGATATCTTATATCCAGAGGGTAAAATAGTCATTGAAAGAATCCACCAATCACATCCAGAAAGAGATCCCACAATGAAAATTCTGAGGAATGTTATAGCCAAGTTCAAGAGCTCCCATGTCTAAGAAAAAAATATTTCAAGCAGCCAGAAAGAAATAATTCAAATATCATGAACCATAGTCAGAATCACACAAGATTTAGTGACTTCCACATTAAAGGAATGGATGACTTGGAAAATGATGTTCCAGAAGACAAAGGAGCTAGGATAACCAAGAATAACCTATCCAGAAAAACTGAATGTAATCATTTAGGAGAAAAAAATATTTAATGAAATAGAGGACTTTCAAGTGGGTAAAGGGAAAGGTAGAATGGGGAAAATTTTCTCACATGAAAGAGGCACACAAAGAAGATCTTTTAAACTGCAGGGGAAAATTGGTGGGGGGGTAGCAGGAAATGCTTGAAACTCATTCTCATCAGGATTAGCTCAAAGAGTGAAATACACACATACTCAGTTGTGTATAGAAATGTAACTTAATAGGAAAATAGGAGGGAAAGAGGAGAAGAAAAAGGGGGGGGGATGAGAAAAGGGAGGGCAGAGTAGGGGAGGCAGTGGTCAGAAGCAAAATAGACTTTTAAGGAAGGGCAGGATAAAGAAAGAGAGGGAGAGGGTCTACGAAAGGGGAGAGAGAGAGAGAGAGAGAGAGAGAGAGAGAGAGAGAGAGAGA
>NW_027185784.1:19765581-19780997 GCF_028583685.1 Petaurus breviceps papuanus
AGAGAGAGAGAGAGAGAGAGAGAGAGAGAGAGAGAGAGAGAGAGAATAAGACAATGAATATGATGAGATGGAGGGAAATACATAGTAATTATAGCTGTGAATGTGAATGAAATGAATTCAACTATAAAAAGAGTAGTCAAAAGAAGAATGTTATTTATAACAAACACACTTGAAATAGAAAGTTATGCACAGAGTAAAAATAAAAATCTGGAACAGGATCTAATATGCTTCAGCTGAAGTAAAAAAATCAGGGTAGCAGTCATGATTTCAGATGAAATAAAGCAAAAATAAACCTAATTAAACAAAAGTCAGGGAAACTACATTGTCCTAAAAGGTACCGCAGACAATGAAGTAATATAAAAAAATTACAGCAAAATTTTTCTGATAAAGACCTCAGTTCTCAAATATATACTGAGTATAGAACTGAATCAAATTTATTAAAAGGAAGAGCCATTCCCAAAATTATAAATGGTGAAAAGATATAAACAAGCAGTTTTCAGAAGGAGAAATAAAAGCTATTTATAGACAAATTTTAAAAATGCTCTAAATCACTATTGATTAGAAGACAAATTAAAACAACTCTGAGGTACCACCTCACACCTATCAGAAATGACAAATGCTGGAAGGGAATGAAGAAAAATCAGATACACTAATAAACTGTTGGTGGAGGGTGGAGTAGTGGACCATTCTGGAGAACAATTAGGAACTAGACCCAAAGAGCTATAAAACTGCATTCCCTTTTACACTCAGCAATACAATTCCTAGGTCTATACCCCCAAAGTGATTAAAGAAAAAGGAAAAAGACCAATTAAAATACTTATAGCAGCTTTTTTGTGGTGGCAAAAATTGGAAATCATAGTGATAGTCATCAATTGGAGAGTCGCTGAATAAGTTGTGGCATATGATTGTGATGGAGTACTATTCTGCTGTGAGAAATGACAAGGGGGTGGGGTTGGTTTCAGAAAAAAGAAGCATGTCAAAGTTTAAATTAACTGACACAAAGTGAAGTAAGAAGAAGCAGGAAATCATTGGGTATGATAACAGCAACATTGTAATGATGATCAACTATGAAAGACTTGTCTACTCTGATCAATGCAGTGATACAAGACAATTCTAAAAGATTAACAATGAAAAAATGCTATCCATCTCCAGAGAGAGAAGGTGAACACAGAGTACTAATTGAAATATAATTTTCTCACCTTATTTTTCTTGCTTTTTTGAAATATGGCAAATACGGAAATTGTGTTACATTTCAAAGGTATAATTGATGTCATATTGCTTGCCTTCTCAGTGGTATTGAAGGGACATAATTTGGAATTCAAAATTTAAAAAGAAAAGAATGTTAAAAATAAAAAAAATAAAAAATTACACTTTATATACCAACCCCTTTTTGCAGGTGATAAAAGACAAGAATTTCTATTGTAAACTCATCTTTCCAAATTAAATTATATATTTGTTGTTTTTATCTGGCTTTATATGTTGGGATGATCTAGAATTATTGGCAGTTATGCCAAGTTTTCTGAAGACTTTTTGCCCCCTTTGTTAAGCCTTGCTCTCTTATGAATGATACCTACTTAACCTATCTTCTCATCTACCTCCTTGTCACTGCACCCACTGATCATATGGTGGCAGAGTTTCATTTCTGAAACTCCTGCCTGGCAATCTATATTGCTACTTGCCATGTCTTTGAGTTGTTAATACAAAAATATCTTTTATCATTATTCCTTATTGTCTCTATCATTTGTTTTTGATCTTTCACACAGTACAATGCTTGGCATGTAGTAGCACCAAATACATACTTTTTATGAAGTTATGCATGATTTCACATTGCTCATAATGTTCCTCTGATTTTCTCTATGTTTCACATGAACATTTATCTTCTAAACTGATACTGCCTTTAGCTGCCATGTTTCTCCTTTTGGTAAGGTGATAAAGTGACTTTTCATTTGGATGATTATCTTATAAGGGTTATATTTCTGTATTAAATGGTGATTTAAAAACTTAATGTCTTTTCTTGTAATCATTCCCTATTGTTATCATAAATGGATTGTTTGAATGGGTAGGTTTGGAGCCTGCATGTCTTCTTTTTATCTTTGTAATTTCCTTTAGTTTGATGTTCATTTTGACTTGTGTTCTAACTAGTTGATGATATGACTATATAATGTTATTAGATTCGGCAATGCCCCTTCCCCCATTAGTCACAAGTAGTTTTCTATCTGATAAGAAAGGGAATTTATTTTCTTGTGTGACATTAATTGGTATTTGTTATGGCCAGAACTATTTATCTCTATTCTTGGGGAAGAAATATTCATGATATATAGATAGGGAATTTCTGATTAACTTACAAGCCTCTGTATTCATTCCTGATGTATTTTTTCAATACATTTTTGCCATCCTTTCTTACACCTAACATCACATATTACCTAGATTATGATATGCAGATGAATGGGAACCTCAATGAATTAGTACAAGCAAAACATATATTTTGGATAGGCTCTCCATATTAAACAATGATTTGGGGCCAAAAGTTTGTATCATATTTGGAAAAGTTTTCAGTGCTTTCAGTGATCCAAAATTGCTATTAGCTACAAATGCTTCCTTTTTTAACACTAATATTCACTTAATGATGGTATATTTGTGTGAATTTTATAACACTATAGTTTCAGAAAAAGTAGAAATTGCAAATGGTCCAAAGGGCATGGCACATATATTCAAAAAAAGCTTGCCACTAGAGAAGTGACATACAAAGATCATCCTGGGGGTATATAAATCAGAAATGTTAAGGATTTATACAATATCATGTTATATAATACCATAAGGGGAATATATAAGAGATGGATTGCCTAAGTGCAGCATTACTATACATAAAATAGGAAAAGACCCAGTGGGAATGCTTCATAGAGGAGCATTTAGATAGACAGGTGAACAAGGATTATATAGGTTAATGAGTTGTTAATGAAATGTGATCTGCTCAGTGAAGGACAGATCTGTAATGATGAAATTATGATCAATCCATGTATGAAAATGTTCCTCAGGACAGGTGTTGCCTATTTTTCATATTGAAAAATGTGAGGAAAATATAGAGTTCTTTCACAGAAACAAAATTTCTCATGTTGAAGTTTTTGGCTCCTCTTCTTAGTAGATATATAAAATATATGCTTCTTATTTTTACCATTACATTATTCATTAAAATATATCTGCATTGTGAAAATTACCAAATTTAAATGTGGCTTTAATATTCAAATAAAAATTAAGCTATTTGTGTTCAACCTTCAGTTTTCATTATGTAACTACTCCTGACCTTTATTCCTAACTGAGCCTTTTTTCCCCATCTGTAAAATGTGACAGTGATAGCTAGCACCTCAGAGTTATTGTGAGAGTTTATCTATGTCAATTAGTGAACTATTTATTAGTTGTCAAGCACCCACATGTAACTCAATATAATTGGGCACAACTACTCCATGGATGATGTGAAATGATACTTAAATGCCATAGAAAATTTGGGAATTATTAAAATAAAGAGATTTATTAATTAGTGTCAAAGTTGCACTCGTATCAAGATATATATGTATATATACATTCTATATAATGCATAAGTATGTATATGTTACATATGTATATATATATATAGAGAGAGAAGAAGTAGTAGTAGTAGAAGAAGAAGAAGAAGAAAGATAAATCTGTTAAGTTGTTAATATGAAAAAAATCCATGATCTGATTAGCAAATTTTTTCCCAGTGAAAGCTAATGTAAAAGCTGACTGACTAATTTTAAAATTCATCCTGGATAGGTACCTGTAAGTTTTGTTCAGGTAAAGAAAAAAAGGTAATATATGTCATACTCTAAGGTTTGCAAAGTGATATACTATCTGTTTCATTTGAGTCTCACAATAACTCTGAGGTTGATGCTAATGTTATCATTATCACCATTTATAGATGGTGAAAGTAAAGCTCAGTTGGGGACTAAAGTCAGGAGTGGCTTCAGAATAAAAAGCAAAGGTTGCAGGACATAAAAAGTTATTTTTTGTTTAAATATTTTAAAGATATAATCATTATATGAGTATTTTTAACAGATCATATAGTGATGAAATGAACCATTTCTTTTATATCTCTACTGAGGATGGAAGAAAGAGGCAAAAGCTACAACATGAGATGCTTTGTTTTTATATGGAAGAACTCTATATTTTCTCACATTATTTACTATAGCCAGAAATTTCTGTTTATTTCAATCACTCCATATTGTCCCTTCTAAAATCACTTCAAATATCACTGTAGTATGAAAAGGCATGGAATTAGAGCAAGAAGACATGTTCTAAAATTAGGAGGCTTTGTTTCAAGTTCTGGTTTTGACACTTGATAATTCTTAATAGTTCACTTAGACACTTAATAATTCTGTAATTTTGATCCAAACATTTAAATTTGCTGTTTCCTCATACCTGAAATGAATCTAACAAATGGAAATTTCATTATATATGTATGTATATACATGTATGTACATACACATATATATGTATATGGATTACATAGTACTTCACATATATTATCTCATTTGATCCTTATAACAAATACTGCGAGATAGATCCTGCTATTACCTCAGGATTTACCTAGCTAGTCAGAAGTAATACCTCACTGAAGATCTTTCTGACTCCAAGCTCAGTGTTCTACCTATCTATGACAATCTGTGGATAGCTGTTCTACATGTTTCACAAAGTTGTTGACAGAATTAAATTACAGGATGTATATAAAATTCTATTGTTACATCTTGACTTTTAAAATATGTCCTTTATTATAGAGGGTATAGTCTCATAATCAATATCATATCATAAATTCAGCTGAATTTCTTTTTGAAAAGCCTTCTTGGATCTTTAAGTAGTCATCCCTTACTGGATGGATCACTGAGAATTTGCCTACTTGGTACTGCCAAGTAGAATCAGACACCAGGGAAAAGGTGACACAGACACATATTATCCCTCAAATTTTTTTGTGTATTTTGGACATTTTCCATTCTGTCTGACTCATTGTGACCCCATTTGGGATTATCTTGGCAAAGATACTGGAGTAGTTTGCCATTTCTTTCTCCAACTCATTTTACAGACAAGGAAACTGAGGCAAAGAGTTTCAAATTTCACAATTCAATTGTGAATTCACAATTAAGTGAATTGCTCAGGGTCACAAAGCTAGTAAAGGTCTGAGGCCAGATTTGAACTCAGGAAGATGAGCTTTCTGATTTCAGGCCCAGCACTTTATCCACTGAGCAACCTAGCTGATCTTTACTATGGATTAGCTCAGGGAAAAGAATGACAAAGTTGCACCTATTCTGTAAATCTGTGATGTAAAACCATGACCTTAGGGATAGTTTGTTTGCAATGGGTATTATTGTAGGGAATAATAACCCCAATAAAATAATGGATATTAATATACACACAGACACAACCAAAGAAAAATGTGTATATGAGTTAATTATAACACTATATTATAGTTTACATTGATGTATGCATCAGAATCATAACCCACAGTTGTGTTGAAGCTGAGAATAGTTAAATAATTCAGAACTGGCATGGTGGAGAGCAACATGAAATATCTGAGAAGTATTTTGCTAACATTAAGTTTGGGTATGTATATATAATGTCATTGGGCTATTTAGGGGAATAAAAGACTGTTACTGTGGATTGTTTAATTAGGCAATTCTTACTGGGGGTTGTGTGTGTGTGTGTTTATCTGCATTCTTCATAAAGCAAGAAAACTAAACTAATAAGTCATTGTCCATCCATTAGCAAAAGAATTGACCAAAAACCTAGACATGTTGGATAATTGTTTTATCATTAATTATTGACCATTTTCTTAATGATAATTATTTGTAATAAATCTAGAAGATTTATAGAAAACTTTTTGATTTAGTTTGGTTTTAAGCTAACTAGTAATTTTACAGTTGCTGAAGTTAACTTTGATTGAATGTTGAACAACATTTTCCAAAATTTTTTCATTTGTCCTTCCATAACACAAAGGATTCCTAATAGTTTAGAGACAAACTCTAAACTAGTATTTTATTGGTATGGGGTTTTCCTCCAAGAAGGGACAATTTTTCTCAATTCTAATATGATTGAGAAGAAGCAAGCGTCAATTCAGTTCAGAGCAGGGGAAGAAAAGTGGCAAGTAATTAAACAGTGTTGGGAAACCTGTTATTCTAAAATCCGTGGAAATAAAGTGGGCATAGAACTGTAACTGAAAAAGTAATTCCCTCTCAGAGACATCTTTGTATCAGAATATCAATAATCTTCTGAATAGATCTGAGAGGAAAAGAAACAGTTATTACATAGCCATCTGAGATTTACTCTTAGCACATAGACATGTATACCTACTGTAGCAGCAAGCACCCCAAGCGTCCTCAGGGTTTGCTGCCACCACAGGTTCTTGGATCTGCTTTGATAAAGGAAAGCAACTCAAAATGGGTTAACAAGCTTACTTTAATCAGTCAGACATATATCGTTTACCTTGTTCAGAGGAAAAAGGTCAGCACCCCAAACTTCAAAATATACAGACAGAATTATCGAGACATTAACAGATCAAGTAGACAGCTTTCCAAACTGTCCAACCATTACATCCATACCCAGTCAACATCTGGGTTTCCACATCTGGGTTTTTCAAAGCCGGGGGACTCTCAACAACGGCTTCCCATAATTCAGATCAAATCACAGTACACTTCTCAAAGTGAGTCCCAAAACAAAGCTACACATCAGGGCTTATATAGCCTTCTCCTGGCTCAGAGAATGTAACAACCTTATTGACCCACTGGCCAATCAAAAAGTATCTACTGAAAAAACAAGCCTCCCACCCAAGGCTTCAGGTGCACTTTAGCCTAGGGGCAGGGAAGATCTTCTAAATTTGCATTTCCATTACACCTACAAACAAACATACTCAGAGATTCATCATCCAGATAAATTATCTTTTCAGGCACACTACCTCATGCTTATTTCAGCTATATAGATACTAATAACTAAACAGATCCTTACATCCCAACATGCAGTTTTTGATTGTTAGAGCTGGAAAGGATTTTTAAAGATAGTTCCCCATTCTCATTTTATGGAAGTGGAAACTGAAACTGAGAAAGGCTGCTATTTGTTGAAGGTCAGGTAGTGATAGAGGCAAGGGTGAATTGAAATCTATCTACAATCCAGTGCTCTTTAAGATATGTATTTTCTGTTTTTCTTTTTAAAAATTTTGTTGACGTGCTTTATTTTTACATTACAAGCACAGATTACTTCCCTCTGTTATATGTCCCTTGTGGCAAAATAAAAGAATGAATTAAAACTAATAATACAATGACCTTATCTGAAAGTATATGCAACATTCCATATCTGCAGTACTCACACCTCTCTATTTTAATTTTTTATTTTAGTTAACACAAATCTATTTTCTTTTTCTTCTACTCTTCATACCATTGAAAAAAAAGTGTGAAAAGAAAAACACAAATTCCTTGTAAAAAATATGCATATCAAGGAAAACGACTCTTTCATTGCCTGCATACAGATATGTTTCATTTCACAACCTAAATCTATCACCTCTCTCTCAGGAGGTGGATAATGTATTTCATTAAAGGTCTTTTGTGTACTCCGGTCTATATACACACACAGAGTTCTAGATAAAAATGTTTAGTAAAGAGGAAATGTGAGTTAAGTGAAAGAAGGTATTTTTGGTAGTGAAAAAGATCTTTTTGCTTAAATAACTATGAAGGAATATGGCTCTTGGAGGGGAGAATAGGCTAAAAGACAGTGCAATCATAGGACAGGAGTGTATAATCAGCGAAGTAGCTACAGGATGTGGTCACATGTTAGTATGGCCATAATCAATCCTTTGATCATCCCCCCACCTCAGCTTTGCTTCACCTTCTGTAATTCTGCCATGTGACAGCTATCATATCACAGTGCTTATCCATATTGAGCAGATTTTTCTCAAAACTTCTTGAAACAAGGACATACTGCAGTGCCAGTTGCTAGTGTATAGAGATTTTTAAGTGCCAAAGAAAGTTAATGTAGATACCACTTTAGGGTAACTTCATCCCAGTGCACTCATAATAAATCTTCTGTTGAACTGTATGTATCACTTTAGGTAGACATATGTAATGGTAGTTGGGGACTACAGTACAGATCAATGAATTGAATAACAGACTGAAGCATTTGGTGCCAAAATGTGAAAAGGTTTGGGAAGATTAATAAGTGTTTCTGTTCGCAATGCCTCTTTCCAGGTAGAATTAAATTGATGGCACAGTAGATAGAAAGATTATTATTCACTAAGAGTGGAGCAGCAGAAAAGAATTTAAATGATCTGGAAAAATTTGAATTGATTGAACCGGTACATAGCAGAGCAACTCTAAAGGTTTGAACGGTGGTGTTAAAACAAATACTAAATCCTGAAGTTTGAAAATAGCAATGGAAGGAATGGGAATGCAAGGATCAAAGAGAGATGGGGGAGAGGGAAGGAAAGATAAGGAAGAGCGAGAAGAGGGAGAGGAATAGGGAAAGGGAAAGTGAGAGAGGGTGAGAGATGGAAGGAAGGAGGGAGAGATGAATCATGAGTACGAGAGAAGCAGGAGATGAGGAATCAGGGAATCTGAAAGATACATTACAAAATAAGGCCTGCCAGAAATTTTTCTCTTGATAAATGACTTTGGCAAATATTTGAAGTGGGATCTGGATCAATACTTTTTAAAAAAATCTTTCACAGTGAGTTAATACTTCAGTGTAGGTGGTGTTCCTTCCGCTAACCCAGATCTATAACTTAAAATATTTTAATAGTTTCCAGTGAAAGAAAATCATCCCGATGTACAATTAGTGACTACTGTCTCTGAAGTTAGCTAAGTTGGTCCTCAGGTGATCCATCACTCCATTTCCACTCAGTATTTCCAGATTGTATTTGAGAACCAAGGTTTACTTTCATACAACAAGGAAATATCAGAGCAGGCATGGGGCATATGATGAGTACTTTACTCTAAATCATATTCTTAGACTTTGGTTAGAAATGAAATACATCTTTGATATAGCTTCTATCTAAAGAAATGCTGAGTGAAAAGTTTTCTGAAGCTACAAAGGGAAACAAATGCCATGTATACCTAACTCTGACCTTTGTCCTTTTCTTGGCTCCTGGCTTTTTTTGTTTGGAGGCTTGAACATTCAGGGGGGTTGTTCTGATGAGAGGGTCAGGAAGAGATATTGAATTTGACATGGGGTAGAGATGAATGGGATCAACAAGGTAAATGGTAAAACACTGTAGAAATTACCTCCACTTCCATGTCCCCACCCAAAGTTCAAAGGTTCTTTCCTTATAGACATGGAGGATAGGTATAGACTATAGGTATAAACTTTTTGCACAGTTATGAATAATAGAAACATTTGATGTAAGCAGGTAAACAAAATGTTATCTGCTATGACATGGGAAAACTTTGTTGTAATGATATTTGTTCTATTAAGATGTCTTTGTGATATTTCTATCACCCAAATTGCTCCGATCGCTTTACATGTGGATACTTTATATTCAAACCTGAGAATGTCTGATATGTCTAAGAAAATACACCAGAGAAGGAAGTAGATCATTCATTGATGTTCACAGGACACCACGCCAAATGTACCTAGTAATGTCACTTATCATTTGAACAATGAAGAAATATTGATAGAAAATTATGAAAAAGAAACTTTTAGGAATATAAAATATTCACAAAGAATCAGGCTGGTAACTTCATTTCAGGCATGTAACAGGATCATTTACTTATTATTAAATTTAAAAAGAAGGTTGAGGCTGGATAATTGAGAAAATAAGCACAAAAATTGACAAAGCTCAGGAATGAAATCTCTTGAGATAAGTGGCAGAAACTCTGTCTACTCAGGCTGTTTTTTATAATGGGTTTTCCTACAGCTTCCTTAGAGACTTCACCAAATCTTCTTGCTTAATGGGAACACTGAGGCACAGAGAAGCACAGCATCAAATACCTCCAATGAAAAAGGAAACATTTCTCCAAGTATCTTAATATTAACAAGCAGAGTGAAACTTTGCTGAGGTAGACTTATTAAGAAGTAAATTTAGTTAAATTATAATAATTTTATATAATAAATTTATAATTTAATAGAATAAATTTAGTTATTCTTAAGGAATAACAAAACAAAACCATAAATTGTGGAATATTTGATAATAAATGTAACTTTATCATTTCCAAGTACCTGATATCTAAAACTATAGCAATTAGGATTTCCTTAAATGGGATGCTAAAGTAATGATAAGAAATAAGTGTGATGAGCACAGCAATTTCTTGGATATAAACAGGTATTTCTAAAATCCTTGAAGACAATTTGCTTTCTTAAATACTTTAAATTTCAGTCTCCTGTATTCTTTTTTTCTTTTTTGCTTTTTTTGGAGGGGGAAGGGAAGGCAATTGTGGTTAAGTGACTTGCCCAAAGTCACATGGCTAGTAAGTGTTAAGTGTCTGAGGCCAAATTTGAACTCAGGTCCTCCTGACTCCAGGGCTGGTACTGGCGCCACCTAGCCACCTTATATATTACTCTTTTTTAGCAGATACTTTCTTCATAGAGAATACAAAAGTGAGAGGAACTTGTTTCTGAATTATCATGAATCATGTATTAGTTGGTTCTGAATGTGACAGGACTTTTGCCAGATTGGGATGTTTGACTGATTGCCCATTATGTGACAGACCTCATTATTGGTCCATGGCATCACACAAGTGATTGCCTCAGTGTGGTACTAATGGACAAAAGGACAAATGTGGCTGTGCCAGAACCTCATTGACATAATCCAAGAGGATCTGAGAAAAGTATTAAGACTCACAAGGACATAGAGACAAGCTTCAGAGAATTAACTATATCTTTGATTCGTTTCTGATTCTATTATACCTAAATAGAGGCAGCTACAGAGTCACTGGTGAAGCTAAGGTTCAACAGAAGTTGAGGTTAAGTCATCCAGGATATTGATGTGTCTTGTGGTATTCCTTATAATGTTGTCATAAATTATTTAGATTTTTTAAATGATTAGAACATTAAAAAACCTTGACTAGATTTTAAGTTCCTTCAAAAGCATTTATCACTGTTCAGTTGTGTCTAATTCTTTGTGACCCTGTATGGGTTTTTCTTGGTGAAGATACTGGAGTGGTTTCCTATTTTCTTCTCCAGTGGACTAAGGTAAACTGAAGTTAAGTCTAGCTGACTCTTCAAATGTGCTAGTTTTCAACTAATCTTTATTGGAGTGTAAATAAATCTTGGCTGGTAGGTAGCTAGGTGGCATTGTGGATAGATTGCCAGGTCTAGAGTCAGGAAGATCTGAGCTTAAATCCAGCCTCAGACATTTATTAGAAGAGTGACTTTGTACAAGTCACTTAATCCTCTTTGCCTCAGTTTTCTCATCAGTAAAATGAGTTGGAGAAGGAAATGGCAAATGAGTGCAGTAGTTTTGCCAAGAAACTCCAAATGGGGTGACGAAGAGTCTGACACAACTGAAATGAATGAACAACAACAACAACATGCCTCCAAATAAGGAAGAGTCATAATTAAGGATAACTAGGTAGCACAGTGTCAGTCCTGAAGTTAAGCAGACTCACCTTACTGAGTTCGAATCTGACCTCAGACACTTACAAGCTGTGTAATCCTCGACAATTCACTTAACCCCGGTGGCTTCAGTTTCCTCATTTATAAAAGAGTTGGAAGGAAATGGACAACCATTACAGTATCATTGCTAGTATCATAAAGAGTCTGACATGACTGAAACAACTACACAGTAACAACATCAAAATAAATTCTGATGGCTGGGTGGTAATGATTAGAAGTCTATTTTATATTTGGCATGATTTTTAACTTTTCCTCCTTAGCAAATGTATCACCTCTTATCAGACCACTGTGCAGCAACTCCTCCACAACACTCCTTGCTAATTGATAATATCTTCATCTGGGATTCACCCCTAAATCATATGTGACCTCAGGTCTAATCAGGTATTTACTACAAATGAGCATTAGAGGCAGCTTTTGGTAGGAATTTGGAACATCAGACTGGGGAGAGATTATTCAGTCAAACCTCAATGTGAAGGACAAGTCCTTCTGAAAATTTTTCAAGTTAAGTTTTCATCCAGACTCTGCAGTAACACTTCATGTGATTGGGAGTCCACTACATCATGAAGACACCTACTTTATTCTATGACCACTATAATTATTTAGGCAGCTAATGGATAGAGTGACAGGCCTGAAGACAGGAAGACTCATTTTCCTTTGTTCAGATTTGACCTCAGACACTTACTACATGTGTAAAACTGGGCAAGTCACTTAACTCTGTTCACCTCAGTTTCCTCATCTATGAAATGAGCTGGGGAGGAAATAGTAAATCTCTCCAGTATCTTTGCCAAGAAACTCCAAATGATGTCATGAAGAATCAGACATGCCTGAGCAATAGCAAAGTTATAATTACTGGTGAATTCTTCTTCAAACATGTCTCTATGAGATGTTGCACTCATCTGTTCTTGTTTTATCCTCCACAACAAGACAGGTAATCCATCTTCCATGCAATACCACTTCAAGTAGTTAATAGAACATCAAATTCAGAGACAGCAAACTTTGATTTAAATAATAGCTCTAATACTAAGTTGCATAAATTCAGTCAAGTTACTTAATCTGCTCTGGTCCTGAATTCTTCATCTGTAAAATAAAGGGGTTGGACTACATGACTCCTAAATACCTTTCCAACTATAAAGAAAAATCCATGATTTTTGGCAGAGATCATAACTCCCATGAAATTTTTATTTGTGAGGCTAAATATCCCCAGGTCCTTTGAGTGAGTTTCATATACTATTTAACATGATTTTTAGTCAACATCTTAGTTTGTGCTTTTTTGAATGAATACCTATTTATCAATGCCCTCATGAAATGTACACATAACTGACAAACAATATTCTGGACATTTCTTGGCCAAATAAGGATGGGAATTTAATCTCTCTTGCTCTGGACACAACTATAAGACAACATAAGAGTGTGGTCCTTCACAAAAGTTCAACTCTGATACCTTATCACATCAGAAAGGTGACTATGGTTTCTTTTTTTAACTACATTTTTTCATTTAACAAACTTTTATTTTCTCTCTCTCTCACCTCCTTTTCCTCAGTGAGAAAGAAAAAAACTCACAACAGAATCTTATAGCAAACATACACAATCATGTATAGTCAAATGAAACAATTTCCCAATTTGCCATAGCCCTCCCAAAATATTGATCTCATTCTACATCTTGTGTCAAACACTTTTCTCTCTCTCTCTGTCTTTCTCTTTCACTCCCTCTCTGTTTGTCTCAACAGATATGCCACCGAACATATATCATTAGTCCTCTGGTATTATGGATGGTCATTGTATTGATCAGAAATACTAAATACTTTTTTCAAGAGAGTACAGGAACTATGTTCTACCCATTTGGAAGGGCTTCAAGTATGGTCTCAGTAGCAGTGCTTTGACCAGCCTGGCTAAATTTAGAGAGACTCACCAACTGAAGTTTGACCATTAGATGATATTTTTTGGGGGGTTTGAAATTATGAAACAACTAAAAAATGAAAATGGTAATTAGACCTTCCACTTCTTCAGTGATGATAGTGGAGTGATAGAAAAAAGGGCAAACAGTATGTAGAACATCTATTCTCATCAGTTTATTGTTAGTATTTTAAATGCAAGAGCTTTGTTCACTGGTCAGAACTTTATGTACTATTGAACCATGTGCATATTGGCATTCTTTCTATAAATGAAACCAGAAAGCAAAGAAATTATAGTTCAATGGAACTAATAATCACATGTTTATTTCAGAGAGCACATAAAAAAAATAGTGTTAGGGGCTGCTAGGTGGCGCAGTGAATAAAGCACTGGCCCTGAAGTCAGGAGGACCTGAGTACAAATATGACCTCAGACATTTGCCACTTAAGTAGCTGTGTGACCTTGGGCAAGTTGCTTAACCCCAATTGCCTTACTTTTCTCCTTCAAAAAAAAGAATTTAGAGTTGGATTTCTTCTATACCCAAATCAAAGAAACATCGCTTCACCTTGTCTTGCCTTACCATGATAATGGTAAACAGAAGCAAAAAGATGACCATCTAGCTAATTATGTATCTTAAATACCAAAATCCTGGGCATTAGATGGAGAAGTAATAAAATTACATAGAGAAAAGATGCTGTGAGACATGAATATAAACCTTTGCACTTGGGGAACATCATAAGTGAGCATAAATGTGTACACTAAATTTTATTAGGATGTACATTCATGGAATTTTATTTTTTAAAGGTGACCATTTGAAGGGGATTTTTATTTATGAAACAAAATAAAATAAAACAATTAAATCAAAGCATAATATAATGATGCACAATGCAACATTCTGTAGTTTAAAATTAAAATATATCATTCAATTAAGGTAAAAGACAAAGTGGTCTGTTGGTTTGTTTGAGATACGAAGGTGTGCCTGTGAACACCTGGTATATAATGAGAACATTGTACAAGTACTAAAGAGGATTATGAAAAAAATTCTGGAAAATAAGGTTCAGGATTAAGAAATTAAAGAGACCAGATTATAATTTGGAATTGTCATGGTTCTGTGTCATAAATATATTCTTCAAGAAAAGAATGATAGTTGATGTGAGGGTGATTAGTGTCTTTTTGCAGTCATATTAACTGGTTGGAGAAAAGGCAAAAAACCTACTACCAAATTAGAAGACTAAATATGAGAGGACAACCACGCAATAACATTTTGCATCATTTCATCTCTTCTTTTCATTATAAATTTTTAAATCGAATGCTTTATTAAATTCTAGTTTACATCATTCATTTCCACAAGATTCTGAGTTACAAATTTTCTCCCCATTTTTTCCCTACCCACCACCCCAAAATAGCGATCCCACTGGATATCCCCTCCTCCAATCTGTTCTCTCCCATATCTTCTCCCATACCCCCTCTGATTTTCCAGTAGGGCATGGTGGATCTCTATGCCCCAGTGCCTGTATGTCTTATTTCCCAGTTATATGTAAAATAATATTAATTATAGTATATATATATATTATATGTATATATATATTTAAACATTTGATTTTGAAACTTTGAATTCCAGGTTCATTCTCTTCCTCTCTTGTCACCCATACTTACTGGGAAGATAAGCAGTTCAGTATAGGTTGTACATGTGTAGCTATGCAAAACATTTCTGTAGTGGACATATTGTAAAAGACAGACTATATTTCTCTCCCTCCTATCCACCTCCCACATGTTCTATTCTCTACTTTGATCCTGTCCCTTTTCAAAAGTGGGTGCTTCCAACTTCCCTCCCCTCCCCCCAGCCTGCCCTCCCTTCCATCATCCCCCCTTTCATCCCTTTCCCCCCTAATCTACCTCCACACCTTATTTAGTGTGTATGTCAT
>NW_027185784.1:19781007-19812277 GCF_028583685.1 Petaurus breviceps papuanus
CTTTCCCCCCTAATCTACCTCCACACCTTATTTAGTGTGTATGTCATTCCCTCCCTAAGCCAAAATCAATGAGAATAAGATTGATTCATTCCCTTTTGCCTTCCTGTTCTTCCCCTTCCATTGTAACCATTTTCCCTTGCCTCTACTATATGAGATAGTTTACCCCATTCTGTCTCTCCCCATCTCCTCTCATTATAATCCTCTCTCACCTTTTAAGTATCATCCCTTTCCATTCAATTGGTCCTGTCCCCTCTATCTATGTAAACCTGTACACATATATACACACATTCACATATGTATTCATATGCCCATGTACCCTCCTATATAGACATATATTTTTGTATATATGTATACACACATATATGTATGTACATATATACATTTCTATTACCTTCAACTATTCTCATAGAGAAAAGTTTCATCAGTTACAATTATAATTTTTCCTTGTAGGGATGTAAATAGTTCAATTTTGTTAAGTTCCTTATGATATCTTTTCCCTGTTTACCTTCTCATGCTTCTTGTATCTGAATATTCAACTCTGGTTTTTTCATCAAGAATGCTTGAAAGTCCTATATTCCACTGAATGACCATATTCTCCCTGAAACATGATCCTCAGTTTTGCTGAGTAGGTGGTTTTTTGTTTTAATCCCAGCTCCTTTGACCTCCAGAATATCATATCCCAAGACCTTCAATCCCTCAGTGTAGAAGCTTCTGGGTTCTCAGTTATCGTGATTGTGTTTCCATAATATTCAAATTGTTTCTTCCTGGCTGCTTGTAATATTCTCTCCTTGATCTGGGAATTCCAGAACCTGGCTATAATATTCCTAGGAGTTTTCTTTTTGGGATCTTTTTCCAGAGGTGATCAATGGATTCTTTCAACCTCTATTTTGCCCTCTGATTCTAAAACATCAGGGAAAATTTCCTTGAGAATTTCTTGAAGGATGATTTCTGGGTCATTTTTTTTATCATGGATTTCAGGTAGTCCAATAATTTTTAAATCATTTTAAGTGCCTACTATGAAACAAAAACTGTGCTTAGAACTGGGGATACAAATGATTATCAAATGTAAAGTTTATCAAATGACTGTAATAATTATCAAATGAGGCACAAAAAAAAGAGATATCATTATCCAAGGTGTTCACTTTAGTCATGGGAGATTTCTCTTGCAGAATCTAATTTGAGGATGAATTCCTTGTAGATAATGAATTCCTTCAACTCTTCCTGTTTTTGGACCACATATTGATTACATCAAACTCTGAAACACTGAAGAGCTTGCTAAATGAGAAGATAATGCTCAAAAGAGTTTAGTCTAACTATAAACCCAGAAAGTCAATTGCAACTATAAATAAAGGAAAGCTTTCATGGAGACCTTATTGTCCTAACTCTGATATGCAGTTATAAAACCCTTAGAGATCCATACATATAAATATGCAATTGGATAACCCATTGAGTTCATCTGTGTGTATACAGGCATGGACAATAGCCCAGGACAGAATTGAATGGACTAGACTGCTTTTGTTTAATTACCCTAAGCTTCTTCTTAAAAACAAAAAAAAAAAAAACCAAAAAAAAGGCCCTTCAAAATTAAGAACCATCCAAAAGACAATGAAAAAGCTCATATTTATATACAAGCAGAATGTAACAAATTATTACAAGAAATTATGTAAGAGAAGCAGTGTCATAAGGTTGCCATAAGATTGAAAATAAAGATGGACTGGTCACATAGCTGCAGCAAGATATAACCAATGGTATATCTTCTATTCTCTCCCTAAAATATGAAGAGAAGAGGAAAAAGGTCCTAAGTAATTTTCATGGATACCCTTTGTTGAATAATAGTATAAGCCATCATGAATGGATTTTGATCTGCATTATTGATGGAAATATTAACACTCATATCAATGAGATCAAAGATATGTAGAAATATTGTATTATTATTTCTTTATTAACTTGTGGACCAATTCCCTGAATGTTTTTTTTCCTGAAAAACATTTTCATTGGTACAGAAAAGAGAAACAAAATGAAATTTAAATATTTCTTCTTTTTATCTATTTATTATCATCTCATCTGCATTATGCATTTGACTTATCCCTTCTTTGTTTTTATTCATGTCAATACAGCTAAAAATACCATTGGGGGGGGAGGAGCTACATGTATAAAAATATTTTTAGCAGTTCTTTTTGTGGTAGGAAAGAATTGGAAATTGAGTAGATGCTCATCAATTGGGGAATGATTGAACAAGTTGTGATATATGAATATAATGGAAATTGTTCCATAAGAAATGATGAGCAGGTAGACTTCAGAAAAACCTGGAAAGATTTACATTAAATGATACTGAATGATTGAGCAGAACCAGGAGAACATTATACATAATAACAGCAATGTTATTTTTGCAATGGCCAACTTTGATAGACTTAACTCTTTTCAGAAATACAAGGATCTAAGACAATTCCAAAAGACTCATAATGGAAAATGCTATCCGCAGCCAGAGAAATAACTATGGAATCTGAATGCAGATCGAAGCATACTATTTTCTCTCTTTCTCTTTTGCTGTTTCTTCTTTCTTGTGGATTTTCCCTTTGGTTCTAATTCTTCTTTACAACACGACTAATGTGGAATTATGTTTAATATGATTGTACATGTATAGCCTATGTCACATTGCATACTGTCTTGGGAAGGGGGGGAGTGGATGGAAAGGAAGAAAATTTAGTACTCAAAATCTTACAGAAGTGAATGATGAAAAGCAAAAGCAAATAAATAAAAAAAATTAAATTAAAAAAAAAATCCTGTTTTTGTTCCCAGAGTTTTCACAAACCTCTGCTCATACTGGGCTTTCCAACAACCACAGTAGTAACTGACACTTATAGAAAACTTTCAAGTTATAAAACATTATATTAATTTATCTTTTTCTCTCTTATCACCTATATGACACTATTTTTGTGGAGCTATGCCAATTCTGTATTTATTTTTGATTTCTCTGTTGTTTTAAATGTCCTAGTACCACATTTTTCTTCTTTCAAGAATTTAATACTCAGGACTTGAGGGAGAGTGATGAAAGGTAGTCTTTTGGCTTACTGAACATGAGTTACTATGGAAATGATGTGGGGGCATATAATAATATTTGAGTGTTTTTTGTCCCTTCCTATCATTATAAAACCTATAGAACCTTTGCAATCAAACCATAGACTAGAGAGTTGTGTTTTTGAATGTATGTGAATAATGTGAATAGGTTGAAATTCTGTAGGGACCTGCCAAATATTTTCATGTTCTTTCATTTCTGTAAAACATATTGTTAAGATATGTAAAATTGCTTGCTCAGCATTACATCCCCACCTGAAATTTCCATTATTATAAACAAGATAATTAGGGATTGTGTAGCCTATCTCTAGGAGCAATGGGATTTTCTAAACAACATGGATTTATTTTCATACATATTTTTGAGGGGGAGGAATGTTTTAAAAATAGAAATTGAACATTATGATGTGCATACTGTGTAAAGACCATTTCTGTATTAAACAATTTAGGTAACATATTGTAGTTCTTGATTTTATGGATCTCATAGTATATTAGCACAATAATATGTTTTTATATACTAAATTCTTGTATTTCAAAGTGTTGTCATATTGTATGACTTGTACTTATACAAACTACAGTTTTCAAATACATGATATTGTGGATCACCCAAAAGGAAATGGAGATAAATGGCATGGTGGGCAAAGGCAAGCAGGAACACATTACAAATGAGGAATTTTGAGGAAGTGGCATTCCCCTCTTGACTGTGCTTCTGAATCCCTGCATTTCTCCACCATGCCTTCATATCCTGGAATTTTCCTCAGTGCCTGAGTCCTCATCACCTTGAAGCATCCCATCACCATGTGGTCCCCTTTCCCCACTGGTGAGTTCCCTCCAGGGGCCTCCATTTTGGGAATGGGCCAGGCTGGCTGTACTTCATTTTCTTTCCTTTCTATGCTTCTTACTTTCTGGATTTTCCAGTGTGCCCATCAATGTGGTTACTGGTTACTGTTTACATTACCATTTAACCCCTGACTTTTTATCTCTCTTGTTGCTATTAGAATGTAAACTCCTTGAGATCAGGGACTGTCTTTCTTTTTCCTTGAATTTGTACCTCCAGTTCTTCGCACAGTTCTTGGGCAGAGTAGGTGCTTTATAAATAATTGTTGTCTACCTACAAAGTACAATCAAAAAGGAAAAAAAGCTGTTCACAGTATACAATCCAGAAATAACCAGTGGATAAGAGGCATGTTACACTGGCATCTTTTGATGTCAAGAAAACTTGAAGGAGATCCCTTGCACATTTATCATCCATTGTGTTGAAATTACAGGAGGACATTGACAAAAGTCACCAAAGATGGTAAGGCATTATTGGGTTATGACCATCATGCCTGGAGGTTATGGAACCAAAGGAACACTGACTGGAGAAGAAAAGTTTTATTCTGATCCTTTACTACTATATGGACTTAGATAAAACATTTAAACCCTCTGGGTCTTGGTTACCTCATCTGTAATATCAGAAGTTTGGATTAGATGGCCTCTGTTCTAGGCCAGTTCTAGAGCTCTGTTATATAATCAAAAGGTACTTCTCTCACAATATAAGCTAGTATATTATTCAAATTTTGTAAATAAGGAATTGAAGGACAAGGAGATTGACTTATCTGAGGTCACACAGCTAGTAAGTGACAGAGTTAGGATTCAAATCTAGGTCCCTTTTGGAATATAAGACAACTGTGTTTTCCTGTCATGCCATAAGTTTACTTCAGCAGCTTTCAACTCAGTTCTTTCCTAGGAATGTTGGGGGATTTCTCAAGGGTGGGCAGGGTGTCATGCCAATCATTTCCTATCCTGATCAACTAATGGTTACAAGAAAACGAAAACCTATATTTTGGAATACCTCAGGTCCATCTTTAAAGTATTCTTTGTAGTGTAGGAAGAGAATTGGTAGTCTTATGAAGTTCTTTGAAATGTAGCCCTTCTAGAGAACAAATATCCTTGCTCTGACCCCTATGCATCTATTGAAATAGTCTAAAGTCTCTTGATAGAGTCATTCTGGTGGTAAAAGTCTTATAAATTTATATTGTATATAGTTAGTAGGCATCTCGGTGGCACAGTAGATAGAGTCCTGGACTTGGAGTCAGGAAGGCCCAAGTTCAAATCTAGTTTCAGGCACTTACTAGCTGTGTAACTGATAAAAGTTGCTTGTAGTTCTCTGGGCCTGTTTCCCATGTTTAAACTGAAAGTGGTGGACTTGATGTCCTTCTTCAGCTCTCAATATATGGTCACACGATGTAGGTAAGTGCAGTGAGATCCTCCCCACCTCCCAAGTAAATGACTTCTTTGACTCACTAGATAGAAATGTTAAAGTAAGAAGACATTTGAATTATAAAAAGAGAATATTTCCTTTTTAAAGGCTTGATTCCAGATATCTCTGGATGAAAAAAATTCAGAACTGAGGGTCATAAGCAAATGATGTGATGGGATGTAAGAGTATTAAAGCAATTTGTTCAGGAGTAGTGAAGCAGAGACCATAGCGAAAGATGCACAAATGCTTATTACCTTATCACAGTACTTATGCAGGCACAAGAAAAATTTTCCACTATAGTTATTAAATCAAAAGCTAGTGATAAAATCCCAGAATGCAGGGAATGTCACGAGGGAGACCTGGAAATGTAGGTGCGATGTTTGCAGTAGAAATGGGAAATTAGGGGAAATGTGATAGGAGATTAGAAAATGACAATCAACATAGGTAAAAAAAAAAAGTTTTGGAGAGGAAATGAAAAGAAACTTTTGTAGGAAGCTGAAAAGTAGAAGGAGAAGGAGCTCTTTCATTTTTCTGTTTCTTCTCTTTGCAAATAAGCTTTTATTGATATCTTCTGTTTCTTATGTCACCATAGTTGTCACAAGTGTCCCTCTCCCTTAATCAGAAAGCCATCCCATATAACAAATTATATTTTTTATAGAAGAAAAAAGTCAGCACATTTGATCAATATGTTGAAAAAGTCTGAAAATGTGTATAATGTACAGCACATGAGGGGGTGGGTTAAAGGTGTCTTCTCTTTTTCATCTTATTTCAATACCTTCATTTGAGTCCCGCTTGATCTTAATGATTTTGCTATATTTACTTTTGATTTTTTTGATGTGTCATTGTTCTTTCCATTTAAAATTTTGTAGTTGTGTATTTTGTTTTCTTGTCTCTGTTCACTGTGTTATCAGTTCATGTTTCTCTGTACTCATAATACACATGTTTTCTTATAACACAGTAATATCCCATTCCATTCCTATTTCATAATTCATTTGATAATTCCCTAATTGATGGCTATCTACTTTATTTCAAATTCTTAACCATCACAAAAAGTGCTGCTATAAATGTTTTAGAGTAAACAGGGACTTTCTTCTTATTGACAGGGTCGTTGAGGTATGAGCCCAGTAATGGAGTCTATTTCAAAAGGTATGGATGTTTGTCATTTTATTTCAATAATTCCAAATTGCTTTCCAAAGTTGTACTATTTCACAGCTCTACCAATAACGTATTTGTGTGCCTTTTATTACATAACTCCCTCCATCATTGATTATTGTTATTTTTTGCCTTTTTCCCCAATTTTCATAGGAGGTGAAAATTTAGGGTTGTTTTGATTTATAGTTCTCAGTGATTCTCAATATTTTTATATGGTTATTTATACTTTGTAATTATTTTGAGAAGCTTTATCATATGATTTATCATTTACCTATTGGGAATGGCTATTAGTCACACACATAAATTATTTATATATCTTTGATACCAACCTTTTATCAGAGAAATTTGATTCAAAGATTTTTTTGACCACTTCCCTTCTTATTCTAGGTGCTTTAATTTTGTCTGTGCAAGTTTTTCAGTTTCAAGTAAACAAAGTTATCTATTTTATCTTTTGTATTTGCCTCCATCTCTTGTTTATGTTATCTCCTACCCATAGCTGTGAGAGGTATGTGACCTATTTCTCTTGTAATTTTTTAATGGGGAATGATCTTTAATATTAAGGTCACATATTCATTTAGAATGTATTATGGAATATTGTGTAAGGTGTTAGTCTAAGCCTAATTTCTTCCAGACTGCTTTCTAATTTTCCCAGCAGTTCTTATAAAATAAGGAGGATTTTTTCCTGAATATTTTATGTTTTCCACTTCATCAAACACTATACTATTAAGTTCTATTGTTTATGATTCTCCCGTGTTTAGTCTGTCAAATTGATCAGGCCTTCTATTTTTAAACCGATGCCAGATGATTCTGATGACTGATGCTTTATAACATATTTTAAGATCAAGAAGTACTATATCTCCTTAATCTCTCTTTTTTAACATTTACCTTGATATTATAGATATTTTGTTATTACAAATGAATTTAAGCTGTTCATTATTTCTTTAAGGGACATCTTGTAACTGAATCTATACAATTATTTTTGTATGCTTTTGTATATTAAACCCCATATATTTTGCTTGTGTTTTGGAATGGGATTTCCCTTTCTATTATTGCTTCTCATATATTGCTATTATTATGTAGAAAATCTTTTGATTTTTAGAATCTATTTTGCAGCCAATAAATTTGCTGAATCACTTGATAGTCTTGATTAGTATTTTTGCTGATTCTCTAGGATTTTCCATATAAATCATCTTGTCAGCAAAAAGGAATAGTTTCACCTCCCCCTTACCTGTTTAAACACCTTTAATTTCTTTTTCTTATCTTATCACTGGTGCTAGCATTTCCAGAACTATATAAAATAAGAGTGTGGAGATGGGGCATCTTTGCTTCCTTCTGGTATCTATTAAAAATGTTTTAGTGTATTCCTATTGCTGGATTTTGGTTTTAGATATTCTTTTTATGATATCAGAAAAGATCCCTTTATGTCTGTACTTTATAGGGTTTAGGGTTTTTAGCATAAAAAATGTTGTATGCTATTTTGACAAAACTCTATTAGTATCTCCCCTGCTTCATTTTATATTCCAAGGCCAAATTTGCTTGTTATTCCAATTATCTTTTGATTTCATACATTAGCCTTCCAATCCCCTATGAGGAATATGACATCTTTTTTGGGTGTTATTTCTAAATGATCTTGTAGATATTCAAAGAACTGATCAACTTTGACCTCTGGCAAAT
Source organism: Petaurus breviceps papuanus (assembly GCF_028583685.1). Classification (NCBI taxonomy): domain Eukaryota; kingdom Metazoa; phylum Chordata; class Mammalia; order Diprotodontia; family Petauridae; genus Petaurus; species Petaurus breviceps. Next base: position 19,789,148 of record NW_027185784.1, read on the forward strand.
GTGGTGATGTTGAATGGTTTGTTTTGGAATCTAACAGATTAATCAGATTAGCTAAGGGATTATCAAGTCTATTAGTCTTAAAGAACCAGCTTTCAGTTTTATTTTTCATTTCTATAGGGTTTTTTGTTTCTAATTTATTTTCTCTCTCATTTTTAATACCTCTTTTTGTGCTTACTTTATGCTTGTTCATTTGTTGCCTTTTTAATTTTTAAATGCATATTCAGTTTGTTAATATTCTTTTCAACTTTGTTAATATATATTTGTAAGGACATGATTTTTCACCTGGGGACTACTTTAGCTGGATCTCAGAAATTTTGGTATATTATTCCATCTTTATCATTTTTTTACATAGGTATTAATTGTTTCTATAGTTTGTTCATTGACCCACTAATTATTTAGCATTTCATTGTTTCATTGTTAAATTTTCATTTGGCTATCTTTTGTTTGTGGTTGCTGAGCCAATTACTATTTTTATTGTGTTATGGTCTGTAAAGGATGCACTAACCATTTTATCTTTTTAACATTTCTTTACAGTATCTCTGTGTCCTAGTATATGGACAATTTTTGTAAAAAGTTTCATGTATTGCTAATAAATATGTATATTCTTTACCATTCTACTTAGAAGGTGCCATAAGTTTTTTTTAACCCTAGTTTCTCCAGCAATTTTTTTAGTACCATATTTTTCTTTGCTTTATCTTTCTTAGAGTTATTCAAAATTGATAGAAAGATATTGAAGTCTTTTGTCACTACTGTGTTATGTCTTCTATTTCAATTAATGCTTCCTTTATGAATTTAAGTGGTAAGGCATTTGAAATATATGTTTATTGTTTATATTGTTTTTTTGCCTATGGTTCATTTCAGCATAATTTAATTTCCTTTTTTGTCTTTTTAATTTTTTATAGATTTTTTTTTTGCTTTATGCCATATCAGGATTGCTACTCCTGTTTTTTTTTTTTCCTTTTTTGGAGGGGGGAAGGCAGGGCAATCAGAGTTAAGTGACTTGCACAAGGTCACACAGCTAGTAAATGTTAGGTGTCTGAGGCTGGATTTGAACTCAGGTCCTCCTGACTCCAGGGCTGGTACTCTGCTCACAGCAAACTCCTGTTTTCTTTTTATTCACTTGATACATCAAAACTTTTCCCCTATCCTTTCAATTTTATTTTGTGTGTCTTTGTTTTTGTAACAAATTGTAGGGTTTTTTTTCTTATCAATTCTATCACTTTCATTTTATTGGATTATTTAATCTCACATTTATAATTATGACAGTTAGGCTTCTATTTTTCTCCATTTGTCTATAGTAGTGGGTTTTTTAGTTATCTCTTTTCCCTCTTCTGATCTGAACAAAATACTATATAAATACTTATACCTATATAAATATAAACAAATTATTATATCTAAACAAAAAATCTATATGTATATCTAAAACAATATACTATATTCCTTCACTTACCTTACATTAATGTTTTTTAAGGCCCTGCTCCCCATGTGTCTCTTCCTCTCATTCTTGATCCTTTTCTATCATTTGTTACCCCCTTTCTTTTGTAATTTTATTCCTTAGTTCCTTTTTCCCTCTTGCTGGTATCTGGTTATATACTTCTTCCCTTCGTTTTCCTCAATTAGTCAAATTCTTCTTTAGTCACCTTCTTCCTCATCTCCCCTAAAACCATTCCTTTTCATTAGCTTTTTAAAAAATTTGTGTTCTTTTCCAAAAATTTATCTTTCACTTTCTTCATTATCCATTACCTCTTTCTATTTAAGACCCCCATTCTCTGATATGTGACCCTTAATAATTATCAAGTCCCTCTCTTTTCTTTGTATTCCTTATACAATCACATCTTACAAGGTATGCATTCTAGGATCTCCCTTCTGAGAGGTTTCTACCATTGCCTTATAGAGTTTCCCTCTTGGATTCTTCTTTTCTATTGTGACTTACTCCCAGAATAATGTGAATTGTTTCAGGTATCAGAGAGTATAGTACCCCATAATAAAGCTCCTCTCCCACTACATTCCTGATTATTCAGTCCACCACTGATCCACATATTACTGTGATTACCTTTCTTTCCCAATTTGGTTCCAAATCTCCTTCCTGGGTCTGCTCTCCTTCCTACTCGCTCAGGTTCTAGCACCAGGTACTATATTTTCCTTCTGGATATAGGACATTTCAAGCATCAAATACCCCAGACTATACCCAGCATATCCCTTCACTGTGGGCTTTATTTCTTCACCCAAAGGAGCATTCATTAGCAGAACCCCCTCCTACCAACAAAGCAAGGCCTCCTTCTTTATCTGACCTTTTCAGTCTTTACCTGTTCCTTCTCACCCATTCCCTGGTAGGCTCTTCTCTTTATGAGAATATAGAGAGTAATTTTCTTCTTGATTTGATTCTAGCACATCACACATTCCTCTTTATTGCCTTGCTCCCCTCCTTCCTTTCATATACCCTCCCATGCTATAATGTAGTCTCAGAAGAAAACCACAGAGTATCATCAGGTTCTGTCAGTAATGCCCCATGTCTTCCTCTTCACTGTTACCTCCACCAGATTACTGCTATCACTCCTTTCTCTTTGCATACATTTAGAAAGAAGTTAATTACTTGTCTTTGTTATTGCTGTTGCCATTCTTGCTGCTCCATTTATTCATCTCTCTCTCATTTCTGTTGCTTGGGGTGTGTGAGAAGCAAATATTCTCTTCTGTTCTGGTTTTCTTTCTAAAATATTTCAAATGGCTCTTTCTTTTTTTTTTTTAAAGCAATCGGGGTTAAGTAACTTGCTCAAGGTTACAGGGCCAGGTGTTTCTGGGTGGGTGCTAAGTGTCTGAACCCGGGATTCAATCTCCACGTCATCCCAACACTGGAGCCAGTGCTCTTACTCGCTGTGCTACCTGGCCACCCCAATCAAATGGCTCTTTCTTATTAAATATCCATGTTTTTTTTTTCCATGTGTTGCTGTGTGGGCCAAAAATCTTCTCTCATAATTTTTCACTTCTCTTTTTATTTAATTTTTTTAAATTTTAAGTTGTTTATTTTTAGTTTTCAACATTCATTTACACAAGATTTTGAGTTACAAATTTTCTCCTAGTGTTTCCCCCACCTCTCACCCCAAAATAGCAATCCTACTGAATACCCCTTCCCCCAATCTGCTCTCTCCTATATCCTCCCCCATTCTCGCTCTGACTTTCTAGTAGGGCAAGATGGATGTCTATACCCTGGTGACTATATATCTTATTTCCCAGTTGCATGTAAAAAACCACAATTTTTTAACATTTGTTTTTAAAACTTTGATTTTGAGATTCTTTCCCTTCTTCCCTCCCCACCTACCCCTACTGGGAAGATAAGCAATTCAATATAAGTTGTACATGTGTAGTTACACAAAACATTTTCATAGTAGATATATTATGGAAGACTAACTATATTTCCCTCCATCTTTTCCTGTCTCCCCCACTTTTTCTATTTTCTACATTGACCTTGTCCCTTTTCAAAAGTGTGTGCTTCTAACTACCCTCCCCCAATCTGCCCTCCCTTCTACCATCTCCCCTTTTATCCCCTTCCTCCTTACTTTCCTGTAGGGTAAAATACCCAATTGAGTGTGTATGCCATTCCCTCCTTAAGCCAAATTCAATGAAAGTAAGGTTGGCCCATTCCCTTTCACCTTCCTGCTCTTCCCCTCCATTTTAACAGTTTTCTCTTGCCTCTTTTATATGAGATAATTTACCATATTCTATAAATCCCTATCTCCTCTCTCACCTTTTAATTTTATTTTTTAGATATCATCCCTTTCTATTCAATTGATCCTGTGCCCTCTGTCTGTGTATACATGTACACATATATACACACACTCACATATGTATTTATACACATATACACCCTCCTATATTAATATATGTTTGTATATATATGTATTTTCTTCAACTATCCTCATACTAAGAAAAGCCTCATGAGTTACCATTATTGTTTTTCCATGTAGGAATGTAAACAGTTCAACTTTAATAAGTTCCTTATGATTTCTTTTTCCTATTTATCTTCTCATGCTTCTCTTGCTTCTTGCATTTGAAAGTCAAATTATCTGTTCAGCTCTAGTTTTTTTCATGAAGAGTGCTTAAAAGTACTCTATTTCATTGAATGACCATATTTTCCCCTGAAACATGATACTCAGTTTTTCTGGGTGGGTGATTCTTGGTTTTAATCCTAGATCCTTTGACCTGCAGAATATCATCTTCCAAGCCCTTCGATCCCTTAATGCTGCTAGATCTTGTGTTATACTTATTGTGTTTCCACAATACTCAAATTGTTTCTTCCTGGCTGCTTGTTATATCTTCTCCTTGACCTGGGAACTCTGGAATTTTGCTATAATATTCCTAGGAGTTTTCTTTTTGGTATCTTTTACAAGAGGTGATTGGTAAATTCTTTCAATGTCTATTTTGTCCTCTGGTTCTAGAATATCAGGGAAGTTTTCCTTGAATTTTTTGTAAGATAATTTCCAGGTTCTTTTTTTTTATCATGGCTTTCAGGCAGTCCAATAATCTTTAAATTATCTTTCCTGGATCTATTTTCCAGGTCAGTGGTTTTCCCAATGGGATATTTCACATTGTCTTATATTTTTTCATTTGTTTGGATCTGTTTAATAGTTAATAATTAATAAAATCTTGATTTCTCATAAAGTCACTTGCTTCCATTTGCTCCAATCTAATTTTGAAGAAATTATTGTCTTTGATGAATTTTTGAAATTCCTTTTCCATCTGGGCAATTTGGATTTTTAAGGCATTCTTCTCCTCATTGGCTTTTTGGGCCTCTTTTGCAATTTGAGTTATTCTATTTTTTAAGGTGTATTTTCTTCAGTATTTTTTGGGTCTCCTTTAGCAGGCTATTGACTCACTTTTCATGATTTTCTTGTATAATTCTCATTTCTCTTCCCAATTTTTCCTCCACTTCTCTTACTTGATTTTCAAAATCCTTCTTGAGCTCCTCCATGGCCTGTAACCAAATCATGTTTTTCTTGGAAGCTTTTGATGCAGGAGTTCTGACTTCATCATCTTCTTCTCATTACATGCTTTGATCTTTTTTGTCCTCAAAAAAAAAAGGATTCTATGGGCTGATAGCGCTTCCTCTGCTTGCTCATCTTGCTAGCCAATTATTTGACTTTTGATCTCTTTGCTATGGTAAATCTCTGCTTTCAGAGTGTAAAGCTTTGTCCCAAATCACTGGTTTTTTTGAAAATGTTGTCAGAGGTCTGACAAAGGTGCCCTCTCTACAGATACTGCACTGGCATACTGGCATTTCTTACCCCAGGACCACTGCCCAAGACAGCAACCCAGATTCAAGCAGGTTACAGCAAGTGTGATTACCCTCTGAATGATCTCTTGGTCCCCCTTCAATCTGCAGGCCAGGAGCTTTGGAGGCAGCCACATGGCAACAACTGCAGCCACCATGCCTCTGCCACCTCTCACCCCAGGGGCATGGACCTGACTGCACTCTTCAATCAGTTCCCACAGAGTCCCCCACTGACCTTTAAATTTCTCTTTGGTGTTTATGGATTGAGAAGTCTAGAAACCACTACAGCTGCTGGTGATTCACTCTCCTGAAGTCTGCTCCAGCTTGCCTGCTTTTTGGGCCAACCTGGGGTAGGAACCACGTGGTTAGCCGGGACTGTGCTCAGCTCCCAGCATGCTGTGATAAACCCTTCCTGTTGGCCTTCCAGGCTGCCTTCAGGAGGAGATTTGTTTCTGTCACTTTGTGGGTTCTGTAGCTCTAAAATTTGTTTAGAGTCATATTTTGCAGGTATTGGAGGTGGTTCTGGGGGGAGCTCATGGAATTTCCTGCTTCTACTCTGCCATCTTGGCTCTGCCCCCTCATTTTTCTTTTTAATCACTCAGGAGTTGTGTTGTGGTTACATGTTCTCTTCAAATTCCACCAGTCCTCTGTCTCATCAAGTGTTGGTCATTTTTTTTATTGTTTTGAAGTATTCATTCTCAGGTGCTTGAATTTACATACTAGATCTGGATGTTACATTCCCTTCTATTTTTAAGGTCTATCTGCTTAAGTTTGAGGTCTTTGAATTTCTTTCTGATATTTGGCAATCTCAGTCTTACCTTCATATAATTTTCTCCTACTCATTTTCCGACATTGTCCTCTCTGTATGTCCTCTGTTTCCTTGTGGGATAGATCACAAAGCATCTGAGTTTTTTCCTGTGCTGAGAAATTCATGGTTCATCAGTCTAAGTAACTGTTCTGTGTCTCTAAGGTGGTCAGAACGACTCCATCTGGATGCTGTGTTCTTTCTCTTAGGTTTAGTAGAGTGCTGCCCATGCTTCCCACCCACTAGGATCATGGTGTCCTATCCTGCTCCCACTCTTCCTTAAGACTCTCACCTAGAACCAGCAGTTTAGAGAGCTGTGGCTGGTTCAGAGGGTGTCATTTCATTGTTTTGCAGTTCTTTTTTTTTGGCCTTTATTTTGATTCTGGATATCCTAGTCCATGCAATCAACTAAAGTTTCTTTGTTTTGGGCACATAATTTCTGCTCTGAAAAGTTTAGAGAGGTTGCAGGAATCAGAATTTAGATCTATTCCTCTATCTTGTTTCTCTTGGAACCACTGTCTTTCTTCTTTTTTAAAAAAGGCTACATATGCCTGTAAAGGCCATAGAATGAAAGATTGAGAGCTTGAAGAGATCTTTGAGATCGAGTCCAATTTATATTTTAGTAAAATCACTCTCTATAACATTTTTAAGGAATAGTTTTCCAGCCTCCACTAAAAGACATCCAGTAGTAGAATAGTCATTACTTAGCAGCTGTGTGGTGCTATGGATGGTGTGCCAGATCCATAGAATCCATAGAATCAAGAAGAACTGAGTTCAATTCTCACCTAACACATTTACTACCTATGTGACTTTGGGCAAGCCAATTTAACTTCTGTCTCAGTTTCCTCATCTGTAAAATAGGGATAATAATAGCACCTACCTTTCATGGTTATTGTGAAGACCAAATGAGACAATTCCTGGCTCATAGTGAACTATACAAGTGATTGATGATGATGGAGATGGTGATGATGATGATGATGGTGATGATGATGATGATGATGATGGTGATGATAATGATGATGTAATGGATAGAGCATTGCCTCTGGCATCAGGAAGACACAAGTTCAAATCTAGCCTCAGTCATTTCCTAACTCTATAATCCTGGGAAAGTGACTTAACCTGGCCTGGCTCAGTTTTCTCAGCTGTAAAAGGAACATCATAATAATAATATCTAACTCCCAGGGTTGTTATGAGGATCCAATGAGATAATATTTGTAAAGCACAGCACCTGGCACATAGTAGATATTTTTAAAATGCTTTTTTCCTCCTCTTCTACTTAGTGAAATGTCACTCTTTTTGGCTATTCTAATTTGTTTCTTCCTTCTGTTCTGTCCTGCTTCTAATTGTCCAAGGTCCCTTCTAAAGCTCAGATTTTACAATACTAGATTATCTTTCCAGTCTTATCTTCCATGTATCTCCTACATAAAATCCTTTCACAGTTAATCTAGTGCTTGTCCCAAGAAGAGTCTTTTTGCTCTGCCTTCTTTGGTAACAACTTTCATTTGATCTGAAGTTCCCTCTATACTGAGTCATACCTGGTCTGAACCTGTAGACCCAGAAGGGCTCAGTACGGGATAGAAATGAATCAGCATCCAAATGGGAACAATGCTGCCTTGTTTTCAGCTGAAAGGTGAGTTTTAAGTGAGTTTACACTTCCTACAGGGAAATGTTTTGACATTTAGACAAATGAGTCTTGAAAATGCCTGAAGATGCTAAGAGATATGAGAGCTTATAAAGAGATGCCTAGGAAAGTGTCAGAAGGTGGCCTAGTCAATGTTTAAAAAAAAAAAGAGAATTATTATGTCACTAGAGAGAGAAGAGGACATGACTTTTTGTTAATTTTCATTTGTTTGCATTCCCACATAAGAATGTTAATAGTGACTTCTGAGATCAAAAAGCTAGAAAACATTTATTAAGAGCCTACTATGTGCTAGGCACTGAACTAAATGCTGAAAATACAAAGAAAAGGAAAAAATCCAAGTCCTTTCCCTCAAGAAACTCATAATCCAATGGGGGAAACAACATGAAAAAATAATGTATAAATAAGATATATGCAGGATCTATTGCAACATATAATGGAAACAGATTAAAATTAGATTAAAAACTAATTAAAGATTAAATAATCTAATATTTGAGATAATCTTTGAAGGAGGACATGAACATTAAGGGGGATTGAAAAAGCTTCCTGTAAAAAATGGCCTTTTAGCTGAGACTTGAAGAAGTCCAAAGAAGCAAGCAGGAAGAAGATGAAGAAAAATCTAGAGATGGAGAAGATCCAGTAAAGATGCAAAGAGTTGCATGTTGGAGTCTCTTGTACAAGGAAAATTGGGGTGACCGGAAACACTGGATCACAGAATACATAGAGGAGAGGAAAGTATTTGAAGACTTGGAAAGTAGTAATGAGTTGGTATGAAAAGGTATGAAAGTGAAACAGAGATTTTTCTGTTTGATCCTGGAGGTAATAAGCCCTGGAGTTTACTGAAAAGAGGAATGACATGCTCAGACCTACACTTGTGAAGATCAATTTAATAGTCAAATGGAAAACAGATTAGAGTAGGGAGAGATGAGATGGGGAAAAGAATCCAACAAGCTATTGCTATAGTCCAGGCAAGAGGCGATGAGAGCCTGCCTTCGGCTGGTGCAAGCACTGAAGGAGGTATATATGAGAGATGTTTTCAAGGTAGAAACCACAGGACTTGGCGATTTATTGGACATGGTGGGTAAGAGTAAGGAGTTGAGGATAACTGCTAGGTTGTAAACCTGGGTGATTGGGATAATAGTGATTCACTCTATATAGTAATAGTGAATCTAGAAAGAGAAGTGAATTTTGGGTGAAAGAAAATGCATTCATTTTTGGACATGTTGAGTTTGAACTGTCTATAGAACATACAGTTTGAGATGTCCGATAGGGAATTGGAAATTTAAGCCTCGCATTTAGAAAGTAAATTAGGGCCAGATTAATTGATCTGAGGATTAGAGATGACAGTTGAATCCTTGAGAGTTGATGAAATTGCCATGTGAAATAATATAGTTGGAGAAGAGCAACCAAGAGAGAGACTTTGGTAACACACCCATAGTTATTGGGCATGACCTAGATGAAAATCGAGTGAAGGATCCCAAGGAGAGGTCAGTCAGGAAGGAGGAAAATCAAAAGAGAATCTAGCAAGAATATTAAGGATAAGAGGAATATTGACAGTGTCAAAGGTTACAGAAATGTTTGGAGGGATGAAAATTGAGAAAGGGTCCTTAGAACTGACATCACTTATAAGTTTGGTAAGAGAAATTTCAGTTGAATGATGAGGTAGAAAGCCAGACCCTTTTATCTATCCCCCTTTCTCAGTTTACTAGGTTATCACCTATTACTTGGGTTATTGCCATAGTTTTTTAATTGGTCTCTCTGACCTCAGTCATCTTCTCTGCCTTTTCAAAGTTGAGGATGTTAGAAGCTTGAACCTAGGAAGGGCTTCTTGAGGGATATGGAGTCAATTGTTACCACAGGATCAAAATCACAGATGTCAGGAAGCAGCTGAGGTGTTTGGGTTTCCATTAAATATACATTTTTTTTCTTTTTGGGAAAAAAAGGGGAATTTCAATTTGGTAGCTCTACTTCACATAGAATTTGTGATTCTTTGCATTGGGTCTTAAAAGGGTTCTGTATATTCCAGACAAGGAGATGCCTATGGCACATAGGCATGTCAGGATGGAGTGAAAATGAGGGAATACGAGTAGGTTGGTTTGGGCTGGGACAGACTATGTAAAAGGATAGATGATTTAAATAGCAAATATAAACAGGAAAGCAAATAGGACATCAGCCTGTACAGTTGGAGTAAAACAACATTTTGGAGGCCTTGAACAACAGTATCATGCTCTCAGAGTCTGTTACTGGGAATTAAAGGGCTTCACAGAAGAACTGGTTGAGTTCCCCAGTGATGAGAGTATGAATAGGCCTCTTTATTGCTTTGTTTAAGGGAAGATTCAAAAGGGAAAACCATGGGTTTAACTGGACTCTTATGCAACATATCTTTATATAATCTAAAGAGCATGATAAGCATATAGGGAAGTGGCAGAGAGGGGACAATGAGGCATTAGGCAAATCATACCATTACCTTTGTGGCCTTTCTTCTGACAGAATTCTCACTGCACCCCAATCCTCCTTCTGAGATGATTTAAACATTCTGAGGTGTCACTCAGATCCACAAATCATAAACATGCACAAAAATCTGCCTGCTAAGAATTTCCCCTTGCAGGGGGTTTTACTGACTGATCTTCACATCCATTCATCCATGATCCCTAATAACAACTTGATTTTCTAAAATAGAAGCCTTCAATATAATGTGTAGAACCAAGATCAAAACAGGATCACCGTAAACCATCTGTCCTTGTATCAATATTCCATTAATTTATAGCAGTAGGCGATCCATTCTCCACACCCCTGTCTTCAAGCAAGGGACAGGAAACTATTAACCAGTCACAATAAAATTCTTCCATGAACATATCATTCAAGGGCTTACCACTTGATTTTGCAAATATTTCTCAGGCATATTAGCATCTGGGACATCAGGTGTTATAACTGTAAGAAAACTAAGGGCATGAAAAATATTCCCCCATCTCTACCTACTTCTTTTTAGCTCTGTAGTTCAGTTACATTTTTTTCCAGAAAAGATATTCCAAAGCAAACAACTTTTCCCCTATTTTCAAACAAATATTACAGTGAGGTATAATAGGGTACCTTTTAAAAATAAATCCCTTCCACTACTCCAAATACCTATGAAGGTGCAGTTGCAAGAAACTGATATTACAGGTATTCGACAGAGGCCTTAACATTTTCAAAAAGTCATTCCAAAGTCAGTCCTTTATAGCTATGTACTGGTATATTTCAAGTACCTCTTGCCTTTAAAGACTACTAGAAAGAACTTCTCCATTCAATGAGCTTCATCTACACATGAAGGGATAATGACCTTTAGCAATATGAAGGTCCAGACAAGGCAAAACTTCAATCTTCCACATTCTTATTTTTTCCTCTTTTGCTGGACCATATTAACCACTTCCCCCAAATTCCTAAAATCTAATAATCCTTCAGCATTATTGAGAAATATAAGGAAATAATTTCAAGGCAGATAAGACAAACCTATCTCCCCGTAAAATCATTTCTGTTAAATCCCTTTAATACCAGAAATGAATTTTACTTCTAGTACATATGTTAGGGTTAGCTTCTGGGAATGAAAGAGTTTCTTTTTTTTTTCTTTTTGGGATCTTTTTCAAGAGGTAATCAGTGAATTCTTTCAATTTCCATTTTGCCCTCTGGTTCTAGAATATCAGGGCAATTTTGCTTGGTAATTTCTTGAAAGATGGTGTCTAGGCTCTTTTTTTATCATGGCTTTCAGGTAGTCCAATAATTTTTTAAATTATCTCTCCTGGATCTATTTTCCAGGTCAGTGGTTTTTCCAATGAGACATTTCACATCACCTTCTTTTTTTTCATTTGTTTGGATCTGTTTTATAGTATCTTGATTACTCACAATGTCATTGCTTCCAATTGCTCCATTCTAATTTTGAAGGAATTATTCTCTTCAGTGAGTTTTAAAATTCTTTTTCCATCTGGGCAATTTGGCTTTTTAAGGCATTCTTCTCCTCACTGGTGTTTTGGGCCTCTTTTACTATTTGAGATAGTCTATTTTTTAAGGTGTTATTTTCTTCAGTGTATTTCTGGATCTTCTTTAGCAGGCTGTTGATTCACTTTTCATGATTTTCTTGTACCATTCTCATTTATCTTCTCAATTTTTTCTCCACTTCTCTTATTTGATTTTCAAAATCCTTCTTGAGCTTCTCCATGGCCTGTAAGAAGTTCATATTTTTCTTGCAAGCTTTTGATGCAGGAGTTCTGACTTCACTGTCTTCCTCCTGCTCCATGCCTTGATCCTTTTTGTCCCCCCAAAAGGATTCTGTTGTCTGTTTGTGCTTCTTCTGTTTGCTCATATTGCCAGCCAATCACTTGACTTTTGAGTACTTTGCTACAGTAGAACTCTACTTCCAGAATGGAGAGAGCTTTGCCCCAAATTGCTGAAGTTTTTGCAGCCATCAGAGCTATTAGGAGAGTGGCCTCTCTGCAGCCCCTAAAAGCTCTGGCTTACTGGCCACACAGTCCAGAACTACCGCCCAAGAGAGCAACCCAGATCCAAGCAGGTTAAAGTAAGGGTGATTACCCTCTGAATGGTTGCTTGGTCCCCCTACAATCTGCAGGCCAGGAGCTCCTGAGGCAGCATGTGATGCTGCTGCCATGCCTCAGCTGCTTCTCTCCCTGGGGGCAGGGGCCGGGGCATGCTCTTCCATCTCCCCCTGTTCCAACAGACTTCTACCCTGACCTTTTACTTTCTCTTTGGTGTTTATGGGTTGAGAAGTCTGGAAATCACCACAGCTGCTGGTGATTCACTCTCCTGAAGTCTGCTGTGGCCACAGCTGGTCTGGGCTACCTTGGGGGCAGAACTGTGCAGCTCAGGTGGGACTGTGCTCTGCCCAAAGCCCCAGTGTGATAGTACCTTCCTGTTGGCCTGCTGGGATGCCTTCAGTGGGAGATTTGTTTCTCTCTGTCACTTTGTGGGTTCTGTAGCTCTAATGTTTGTTTACAACAGAGTCATTTTTTTACATGTACTGGAAGTGATTGGAGAGGAAGCTCATGCCAAGTTTGTGCTTCTGCTCCACCATCTTGGCTTCCAATGGTTGGATTCTAAAGGAGCCTAAGTTTTGTGACACTTTTAATGAAAAGCAGGGCCAGAACAATCTGACACAGACTGAGTCTTAGCTAGATGGACTCTGACTGGAAAGGGTTTCAAAGAAAAAATGAATAAATGTTGGTCATTGATGAAAGTAATAGGTTCTTTTATTTACTATGTTTAGGCCATGTGGCTTAACTGACATCAAAAGGAATGGGAGGCAGAGACAGTAACAACAAGGGAAGGGTATTAGGGCAGCACAGTCACTCCCTCATGTTGGGGATGGGAATGACAATTCCAAAGCAGGATTCAAAAGGGGCAGGGAAGGGCTACTCCCAGTGATGTCACCAGTGATTTGAGAAACAGGATGATTTTTAGGCCATGGAAGGAAGAAACTCAGTCCTCCTCCTGCCCCTCCCCACCTCAGGTCTCATTCTCCTTGATTTCTCTGGACCTTTAGATACTATTTGACACACTTTGCTGCTAGATAGATTGCCTGCTGTCAACTTTAGAGATACCTCACTCTCCTGGATATCTTTCTCTGTTTTCTTCACTGGCTTCTCATCCTCTACTTTAATTCTTATTGTAATGTTCCTTAAGAGGCTGGTGAAGAGACTATCCATACCAATGTAAATTATGTATCTTTGAAGTAAGAAGCATTATTTAGATAAAAACAATTATTTTAAAATAATGATTCTGTCATTGCTCCCTTTTATTGTAATAAAAAAGGGTGTTACTATATTATATGGATATGCCATAGAGGATTTATGAAAAAACATTGGCCAGAATTATAGAAAATAAATGTGGAAGTGTTTCTACCAGTGGAAGAGTATAAGCTATACTTGCATTCATAAGATCATAGATCTACTTAAGAATTTAAATATAATAACAATGTTATAAGATGTGACATGGAGTGGCAGAAACAAGATGGTGGAATAAGAGCAGGGAATTGGTTGAGCTCTTCCCTCAACCCCTCCAAATACCTGTAAAAATGACTCTAAACAAATTCTAGAGCTACAGAACCCACAAAATAACAGTGTGGAGCAAATCTCCAGCCCAAGACAACTTGGAGGGACAAAAGGAAAGGTATATCACACCAGGCTGGGAGTGGAACACAGTCTGCTGTGGGCCATACCAACACAGATATGGCCTCAGCTGTCCACAAGGGACAGAATCACTGAAGCTGTGGTGGTTTCCAGGCTTCTCAACCCACAAATGCCAAAGATAGAATAGAAGGTAAGTGAGAAAATTCTGTGGGACCTGGATGAAAGAGGAGTGTGGTCCAGCTGGGGTCCAGCCCCAACTCCAAGGTGGTGAAGGTGGTGGTGTGGTGGCAGCAGCAGCAGCAACTACTGCTGCTTCTGGAGCTCTGGGTACACAGACGATGGAGGATCAAGGGGCTGATACAAAACCCCTGAAGCCTGGGACAGTATGCCCACCCACCTCCAACCCCCACTGGAAGCAGAGTCCTACCCTAATAAAGAGCTAAAAATTCAGATATTTGACTGAGAAGATGAGCAAACAGCATAAAAATGTCAGACTATAGAATCTTACTTTGGGGACAAAGAAGATCAAAACATACAACTGGAAGAGGACAACAAAGTTAAAACTCTTGGAAAGCCTCCAAGAAAAACATGAATTGGTCACAGGCCATCGGAAAGCTCAATAAGGATTTTGAAAATCAAGTAACAGAAGTAGAGGAAAAATTGGGAAAAGAAATGAGAATGACATAAGAAAATCACAAAAAAAATGAGTCAGTAGCTTGCTCAAGGAGGCACCTCTGAAATACTGAAAAAAAAAAAACATTTTCAAAAATAGACTAAGCCAATGACAAGAGGGGTCCAAAAAAACAATGAGTAGAAGGATGCCTTAAAAAGCAGAATTGGTCAAATGGAAAAGGAGATCTAAAAGCTCACTAAAGAATATAATTCCTTAAAAATTAGAATGGAGCAAATGGAAGTTACTGACTTTATGAGAAATCAATAAATGATAAAACAGAACCAAAAGAAGGGAAAATAGAAGACAACATGAAATATCTCTTTGGAAAAACCACTGACCTGGAAAATACATCCAGGAGAGATAATTTAAGTGTTATTGGACTAACTGAAAGCCATTATCAAAAAAAGAGACTAGACATACTCTTTCAAGAAATTTTCAAGAAAAACAGCCTTGATATTCTAGAAGCAGAGGGAAAAATGGAAATTGAAACAATCCACTGACTGCCTCTTGAAAGAGATCCCAAAAGGAAAACTGCTAGGAATATTGTAGCCAAATTCTAGAGTTCCCAGGTCAAGGAGAAAATATTGCAACCAGCCAGAAAGAAACAAGCCCAGTATTGTGAAAATACAATCAGGATAACACAAGATCTATCAGTTTCTATATTAAGGAATAGAGGGGCTTAGAATATGATATTTTGAAGGTCAGAGGAGCTAGGATTAAAACCAAGAATCCTCTACCCAGCAAAACTGAGTATAATACTTCAGGGGGAAATAGGGATATTCAATGAAATAGAGGGCTTTTGAGCATTCTTGCTGAAAAGACCAGAGCTGAATAGAAAATTTGACTTTCAAATACAAGAATCAACAGAAGCAAGAAAAGGTAATCATGAAAGAGAAATCATAAGGGACTTATTAAAGTTGAACTGTTTACATTCCTACATGGAAAGATGATATTTGTAACTCATGAGACCTTTCTCCAAAAGGTTTCACAATGGAAGGGAAGAGGGAAGAGGTGGGAGGGAATGAGTGAAACTTACTCTCATTGGATTTGGCTTAAGGAAGGAATAACATAAACACTCAATTGCATCTTATCTTACAGGAAAGAAAGGGGCAAAGAGATGGGGGGGAGGAAAGAAGGGAGGGCAGATTGGGGGAGGGGGAGGCAGAAGCAAACATTTTTGAAAAGTGACAGGGTCAAAGGAGAAAGTTGAATAAGTGGGGAGTGGGTTAGGATGGAGGGAAATATAGTCTTTTACAACATGACTATTATGGAAGTGTTTCTCATAACTACACATGTATACCCTATATTGAATTGCTTGCCTTTTCAGTGAGGGTGGTTGGGGAGGGAAGAAGGGAGAGATTTTGTAATTCAAAGTTTTAAAACAAATGTTAAAAATTGTTTTTACCTGCAACTGGGAAATAAGATATATAGGAAATGGGGTATAGAAATCTATCTTGCCCTACAAGAAAGTATGGGGCAAGGGGATAAGAGGGGGAGGTGTGATACAAGGGAGAGCAGACTGGGGGAAGTAATCAGAATGCATGCTATCTTGGGGGCAGGGGAGCGATGGGGGAAAATTTGGAACTCAAATTCTTGTGGAAATGAATGTTGAAAACTACAAATAAATAAATTTAAATAAATGCAACTTTTAAAAAGCTAAAACAAAAAGATGTGACATGTAATAGAAGATAAAGTCTGCATCAAAGCTAAGAGGACTTGGGTTCAAGTTCTGTGTTGGATAAAGAATAACTGTGCCACATTGGAAAAGTCCTTTAACTTCTCAATGCCTTTGAAACCTTTCTAAGATTAAATTTCAGAGAAAGTATCTACTTACATTGATAGAGGGATTTTCCTCACCTTGGAGTTCCCTCTACCAGTAAGAACACAGTTCTAATTTCTATTCATTATCTTATTACTAATGATGATACTTTATATTTGTACAGACTTTTATGCCTGACAAAGTACTTTCATATGTATTATTTCTACCATTTCCCCAACATAGTTGCTTTGATGATATGAGCTAGAACCCATCATAAAAGTACCCATTAGAGTGGTGGACAGCTCCGGGCACCCAGTTTAGACTCAATAGATCAGTGTTTATTAAGTATCCACTCTATTTCAGGCATTGTGCTAGGTACTGGGGACACAAAGCCAATGAATGAAACAATCTATAAAACAATCTGTACTCCTAAGGAATTTGAACTGTATTGAGAAAGACACGTATGTATATGTTTATACACAATAAATATAATGAGAATAAATACAAATAAATATGATGAAAATCATACCCAATTGTGCAAAACAAATTTCTTCAGTCTCTTGCCACACTGCACCAGACGTCTTCAATTAAGATGGCTCTTTTCTTGTGTTGGTGGATTATTGCTTTGGGCCTTGGTTGTTTTTCATCTCTGCTCCTGAATTCTGATATCATTCCATTCTCTTTCCTACTTCATTAATTACATGGACATGTTTTTTTTTTTTTGTCTCTGACCCTTTTGAACTCTGCTTCAGTTGTCCTGTTTTCCAAAACTTTATCTACAAATGAGCCCTAGATTTCTTGGAAATTAATCTGTCAGCCAGGCCAGAATGAAGGAGGCATATGTCATTTATATCTCACTACACTCTTTTAAGGCAAAAGGGCAGATATTGTTATCTCTATTTTGTAGATAAACCGAGGATCAGAGAAGTTAATGGAGTTGTCAGAAATAATATGATAAATGTGTTGGGGTATAATATTTGATCTGAGCTTCTGCCCTTTTTTGGGCCACTGAGCCACTGCCCAAAGACTCTTCTATAGATACTTCAGGCCGATCCTATAAAATTAGGACAGATCTTACAAATTTGTAAATAAAGATCCCTACTAAAAGCAGGCAGGTTCAATTAAATGACTTGTAAGTTACTGTAGAGACTGAAAGGGACATTCCTTGGCCTTAAATAGCTTATATATTAATACATTAGGAAGATCAAAGAGAATTATTTTAAAATTCATTGAAGAAATTGGAGAAGTTATATGACATTATGAATAGCCTGCTTGGCCTGGAGCCAGGAAGATCTGGTTTCAAATCCTCCCTTTGACATTCACTAACTTTAAACCTACAGGGGCAGCTAGATGATGCAGTGGATAGAGCATCTGACTTGAAGTCAGGAAGATCTGAGTTCAATCTGACTCAGACTTACTAGTTATGTGATTCTGGGCAAGTAACTTAACCCCTATTTATTGCAGTTCCTCATTTGTAAAATGGGGTACAATGAAGAAGGAAATGACAAACCTCTTTGCCAAGAAAATCCTATGGACAAAAGTTCATGGGTTATATACAGTTGGACATGACTGAATGAGTGAATAGCAACAATACCCATTCCATAGGCAAGTCACTTACTTTCTATGAGGCTCTCCAAGAATATCTACGAAGTTATTATTGAGTTATAATGTGTCTTACATTTGTGGAGGGAGCTTCCACACAAATGAAATTGCAAATATTTGACCATTGGGAAAAGTGCAAGTAGATTCAAACACTATTTCAAAGGTTTGAGGAAACAGTCTGAGGCTAGGGAAGTAGGAGAATGTAAAATGGAGGTTCCCAGAGATGCAAGGCATTTAATTTCCCCTAGTAGATTTTCACTGATGCAGAATATACCTATAAAAAGAGACAAGTAAATTGTAAAGTATATTAGTGTGATGTATTTGGACTCTATCTGTATACCCTGAAAACCTGGTGACACATTACTAAACTTTGTCAATTGAGCAAGACTGTTCCAGGCATTGTTATCCAGGAATGATGTTACTTTTGATAAAGGCATCCTTCCATCTTCAAATCTGAGTAACAATATTAATCTGCAGTGATGAGAAGAATTTTTCCCAGTCAGCCTTTGCATTCAGCATTGGTAGACTATCAACAACTGACATGGATTGGCCCAAATCCTCTTTTAGGAATCACAGGAGGATATTTTTTTGTCTAGAATCAAATTAAATCACCTGGTACAAACCAGGGAAGAAGATTGCTAGTCTTCTCATCTTGACTACTTGTAGCCTTAAAAAACCCAATTCATCTGGCTTTTTCTAAGTCATAAATATTTTTGTTATCCATAGGCTTAGCACATTGCCTGGAACATAGCAAATGCTTAATAAATATTTATTGATTAATAAGTACTGATTTAAGATGATATGTGAGACAGCACATTTCCCTGATTCTCATAAATTCCTCATTTTCCTATGCTGACCAATATTTCCTTGAAGTCTAGGCTTTAAGATGGGTATCATGGCTCTGTCAACTGACATGGGCACTATTTTTGACTTGGCCTACCAGTGGGCAGGACCCACCAACTGCTCACACCCTCTCCAGGCAGTAGCAGCAGCTGCCTCTCAGGGGAAGTGTCAAATCTGATACTGTGCTGCTTTAAATAATCTGATGCCTGTGAGTCACGACAGACACTTGGGGCAACAGTCTGTTGGATGTTTGGTGATGTTGAATATTAACTGTGCTGAATCCAAAATTATTGGGGAGAGAAAAAGAATCTTTCCTTTTTCCATATGTGGAATTTGGGTGGTGGGGAAGCAACCCCTCCCCCCTTTAAACCTGTACTATTTTTAACTCTAGCCAACTTTTTTGGAATTATGTGAAATTCACTAGAGGTATTTTAAGCAGAGTATAGCCACCTATCAGGGATGTTGGATTGGATTGGATTACCTCTGATGTTTCTTCCAACCCTGAGAATCAATGATCAATTAAACTGATGGTGATGGAGGTTGGGGTACAAATAAGAAAACCAGCAAATAATTTCCTAAAGAAAACAGTCCTCCTGTAAAAATTAGAGGACAGTCAAATATGCCCAATAATATGGTTAGGACTACAAACAATTTATTCAATCCTTGTCCCCAAAGTCATCAATTTGACTGGTAAGTAGCATCTATGTGATGGCAAAGAAAGATAGTCATTGTAAATATTTTTAACTGTTTATTTGGAGGGTGGTGATGGTGGTGGTAGTGTGTATGCATGGAGGGGAAAAGTTGATTTAATTTTTATTTCCAACTGGTTATCTTGGATTCATTTGAGAACAGCATGAGATTTTTCATTAGTAAATGTCAAAAATGGCTGGAGGTCTTTACTGTTAGACTAATTTAGATTTGAGAAGCTCCCAGTCTTTTTATTTTACAGGCATAATGCCTGTAGTCATATTGGAGACTTGAGAAGGACTTTGAAATACCCCTAGTAGCTTGGAAAATGGTACAGCATTAGACATTCCTGGTCAATTAGATACTCACTGCAACTTTCTTGGGAAGGATACTCCTTTGATTGTACATCAACAGAATCTTTCACCAATTTTTTCTTCTTTATAAAAGTAGACATAATACTGTCCCACAGGTGTAACTAGGTTTCCTGAGACAAAACCCATACCAGAAATCTAAAGGTTGGGCTACAATTTACCTTAATCTTTTTCTATTAACTATACTTAGAATTTCTGGGACTTTAGCCCTATCAGATCATCAGGTAGGCAATTATTATTCTTTTTTTACCCAGTAAAGCCTGTTACCAAATAGCTTCTGTCCTCTCACCCCTTTGAAGTACAAATATAGATACAAACATAAAGCACCTTAGGGTGATTTGCTTTGGTTAACATGCTATGTTCACATTTTATTTTCCTTCCAAGAAATCTTATTTCCTAAAATGTATAAATTAAAAAAAAAACTACTCTTCCTTCTTGCCCCTTTCCCTTCTTTTCTCTACGAAATATGCAAATCAAGTCCTCTAAATACACATATCCCATTCCACTTCAAAGAAAAATATGCGAGTTTAAATTCTAGTAACAACCTTTAAAGAGGCAGGGAGGTGGTTCAGTGGATAGATGCTGGGTCTGGAGACAGGAAAACTTGAGTTCAAAGGCAGTCTCACTTACTAGCCATGTGACCCTTGGCAAGTCATTTAACCTTTGTTTGCCTTTATCCACTGGAGAAGGAAACAGCAAGTAAGTATTTTTGCCAAAAAGCCCCTTCAGTGATATTACCATACTATGGTTCTCAGGATTGTGAAGAGTTGAACATGATTGAACAACAACAGCAATCATTAAATTATAGTAACGACAACCCATTTAAGAAAGATATGGTTGAGTTAGACTATATGGAGAATATTAGTTCGGATACCTACACTCAAAACTTTCATTTGTTCATACTGGGTAATGAAAACTTAATAATGTTATTTCTAAGCAACTGCATGTTAAAATCTTACTTGCTCTTGGACTAGACATAGCTTTCATACTGAAACTGCTTTGAAACACATCACTTTGCAGAAACTTTTCCTTTATTTTTTTTCTAGGAATTGCCTATAAGTTTTGATTGGAGCATTTCATTTTCCTGATGGCTATGGGGATACTTTCAAAGGTCAGAAAATTGTAAAAGATTAGTTGATTTGGTCAGCCATGGCACATCTTGCTCAGCTAAAATGGTGCCCAAACAGCTGGCCAAATTAATTGATTCAATCAAATAGCTTATCCATGCAATAAAAAAAAATCTTTCAAAATGGATGTTTGATAGAATGACATTATTCAAGATTGCATCAGCATGGTGTCAATAGGCAAAGGAACTATGAAGTCCTCAGCTGGGGAATTCTCAATATGGGAATTCCTTCTGCCTATAGATGTGTTACCTTCTGTAACATAATAGATATATCCTATGCATTTGATTGAAGCACACAGTGACTTGCTCAAAGTCATATAGTTACTAAGAGTTAGAGATGTGTACCAATATGTGTATTTGAAAACGTTCAGGAAAAAAAGCTGATTTTTTTTTTTGGTGGGGCAATATATAAGGGCAGTGAGCAGTCATAATTCCAAATTGTCTTTCTAGTCAAGCATTTAATTGATTTTGTGGGCTGATTTCCTCAAATGATGTGCTAATTTAGGAAAAAATTACTGTAATAGCTTTACTCTATTCATTATTTATTTTCATCTTTTGAGCAACTCAGAACTTCTTTAGGAATTGAACTGACTATAGTACCCAAACCAGCCTTGTTAAGATAATAATTACTTAGATTTTTAGTCACACTTATATTGTGTGATTGGCTGAGATAGTAGGGTCAGGTTTAATAGTATTCTTGGTTTCTTTTTATTTCCCTTTCTACTTCACTCTTCCTTTCTATTTCCTCTTTTAAGCTAAGAAATACTAGAGTTCCTGAGAACTGTCTTTCCCAACCTTGGTACCTCTTGGTAAACTCTGATTCCCAAGTTTGCAACTCTTAATTTGAGCACTTAGGTACCAGTCTTCCTAAAAGGAAAATCTTTCAAGGTATATTTTTCAAGGAAAGGGACCACTAAAGTGACTTGTCTAGCTAGTAGACTGAAGGCATTTCATTGCGGGAAGCCAGGAGATCTGAACCTTGTTAACCTCTTTCCTGATATTCCTATGAGTTACTTAGACAGGGCAGGTCTGAGGTGAATGAGGAATACTTGTTCAGCAGACCATGATGTTTCTTCCCCTTCAGGACATTGTCTAATGGACTATTTGAGCACTTTAAGTTTCTTTTTATATTTCTTTATTTGTCCATGGGCTTCTGGGAGTCCTTTGTGATTATACATTTTCTGGGGTGGATGGGGCAAGATGAAATAAAGACTGTCCCATATGTGATACCCATATTGTAGACTGAAAGAGTGGGAGTTAATACTTTTGGGAAAATCTAGCAATGAAGCATAGCTAAACTTTATTTTAAAGATTTCTCAGTAGTAAAACTGGAGCAGAAGCAGAAGCTTCTGCTTAAACAAATAAACAAAAAGAGAAAATTACCATTTGAGGTAATGCCCTCCAATATGTGAGTCCAGAGTGTTGAATTGATCTGGTCACAGGTGACATTTATATATCCCAAGGATTTATTGATCAATTTACGTAATTATTTGTCATAAACATGTTATATACCACTTCCTCCCCAAGTAGAATGTAAGCTCCTTGAGGGCAGAGCACGTCTCACTTTTATATTTGTATCTCCTATATGTAGCCAAGCCCCTGGAACACAGTTGGTGCTTAATAAATGCTTGTTTATAATTTTATTTATGCATTGACTTAGAGCATTGCCATTGGTCTTACATTATTTCTGAGCATCTATAGAATCATTCTGATGAGTTATTACAAATAACAGATACATTGGGGTGGCTAGGTGGTACAGTGAAGAGAGCACTGGCCCTAGAGTCAGGAGGACCTGAGTTTCAAATCTGGCCTCAGACACTTAATACAAAAACTAGCCATATGACCTTGGGCAAGTCACTTAACCCCAATTGCCCTGCCCCCCCTCCAAAAAGCAAAAAAAAACAAAAACAAAGAACGGAAACATACATATATGTATACACACATACACATTATTGTTCAATCATTCAGTCATGTTTGAGTCTTCATGACACTGTGGACCATACTGTCCATGGGATTTTTTTTGGCAAAGATCATGGAGTAGTTTGACATTTCCTTCTCAAGTGGATTGAAGCAAATAGAAGTTAAGCAACTTGCCCATGGCACACACACAGCTAGTAAATGTTTAAGGCTCAATTTGAATTCAGATCTTCCTGCCTCCAGGCCCAGCACTCTATATACAGTGCCACCTAGCTTCCTTATCTATCTATCTATCTATCTATCTATCTATCTATCTATCTATCTAT
>NW_027185784.1:19812287-19840543 GCF_028583685.1 Petaurus breviceps papuanus
TATCTATCTATCTATCTATCTATCTATCTATCTATCTATCTATCTATCTATCTATCTACACACACACATATACATATATACACACACACATATATAATATACAGTATGCTCACACATATACAACACACACAAATATATAATATATACACACAATGCATACTATATATATATATATATACACACACACACACATACACATATGTATATGGCACAATAGCCCCAAGTGTTTATATTTTTAAATTTCCAAATAATGGAAGACTATTTCAAGATATCTCAATATTTAATTTGAACTTCAACTAAATTTAGCACTTTTAATAGGAATCCCCTCATTTCTTAATGAGATGGATTCAATGCCACTCCCTCCATTCCTGCCTTCTTCCTTTGGATGTGCAAGGGAGAAGAAAAGAAAAAGTCACTTCAGAAGGACTGTCAGTTTACCCTTAGAAGTCACCATCTATCATTCTAACATGTTTTTGATAATTTGAAATGATTCATAAGCCTGTCATTACTATATCTGAGGCATCCTGAAAAAGGTAGTAAATAACCTGACACATATCAGCCTTATTTTTGCCTAATGGGGTCTGATATTATTAATTCTGATTTTGAATTTGCCAAAATTAGTACATGTAACATTGGATTTGTCTTTCAAAATGACAAAAATTTGCATCTTTCTATGCTGAAGATACTTGAAGAAATAATAAATGAATGAAAAGAGGGCATTTTTTTTTAGTATTATTGTTTTTAATTTAGGGTTTGAACCAAAGAAGGCTATCCTAATTAATTCTCTTTTCTTAATTTTATAGGATGCAAAGTTCATGCCTTGATGAAATGCAGAGGAGAAAACCTTTTTTCTTGTGGTTCTATGTCAAACCAGACCTATGCACAATTAAGAAAAGGAATCTGACTTATGGATGATAGTCTTACACATACAGATAATTTGCACATTCATTCACAATTTTTTTCATTCATTTGTCTGCTCATCCATGTCCTTATTTTTCAGTGTTGTAATGGAAAGAGGGATGGATTTGAAATCAGGACATAGGTTTGATTCCTAGCGGTGTCATGGCCTCAAGTTCATTAATATCTCTTAGCCTCTGTTCCCTTATCCATGAACTGAAGAGGTTAGACCTGATGACTTCCAGGGTCCAAATCCAGTTTTACATCTAGGATCCTCTGATTCAATGATTCAAGCACCAAATTCAAGGTCTTGTTTTAAACAATGAAAAAAAAAATTAATAAGTCATAGTTCTGGCTCTTGTAGAATTCACAGTCTATCAAGTAAATAAATGAGTCCAAATCAAAATAAAGTAAGAATACAAGTGCATAAGAGTACACAACAAAGAATAATGAAGGTTTATAGGAGTGAGAGAGATCCCTGGAGTTATAAGTCATTACAAGGGAATGCCCAAAAGTAGGAAAGAAGGGAAAATTCAATTTATTTGTCTTTGATTGAACAGCTATTTATTAACAATGTGTTGGAGGTGTTAAAAGATGAATGCTAGGTAATTGTCAAAGGCAGGATTTGAATCATCTATATATTTCCATGAACCATAGTAAAAAATATTGCCATGCCATCTTTAATTCCCCAAGATTATTTTTTTGATCCTGTTGCTTGTCAGTCAGTTGTGATGCTGAGTGAATGCCTTCTCTGTATTGTGGGGTTTTGTGTGTATGATGTGTTTATTTTTAGGAGATCCTCTCCTTCTCCAAAGAAAATAACAATATTAGTTGAACACATTTATAATTTTCTTTATGTTACAAGATACTTTCATGTTCATTGTCTTGCTGGACTCAACAGCCAACCTGGTGAGGGAAAGCAATTCAGGAATCCCCATAAATTGAGACTCATAGAGGTTAAATAACAGGCTCAAAGTCATACAGTTAGTAAATACTGGAGCCAAGGTTCAAATCAAGAAATTCTGACTCCAGGTCTAGTCAGTATATCGATATCTCAAAGATGTGTGATTCAATCAGTGTGGAATTTAAAACTCCACTGAGTAGCATACAAATGAATGTTAATTAAAATGATTCATAGTACGTATAGAGTAAATGTTGAGCAATAGTCATCTGAGTAGGACCTAGAACTGGGTCAGGCCTTCTGGGGATGTATTGAATTAGAAGCTATTCCTGGTATCCTCCTTTGTTTCACCATGATCCCTAAATTGGCATAGGGATCTAGGAAGAAGGTAGGAGTGTATGTATGTGTGTGAGTAGAGAGGAGGGGTAGAGGAAGGATGGTCACAGCATTGTTCACACCGATATGGCCATTAATATGTTGCAGGTTGTGTCTCAGTATTTAGGAATGTTTGTGGAATGAAGTTGAGATATTTTTTATTCAGAGTTTATGTCAATTTTTGGTGGAGCTGTGAAAGGATAACATGCAAAGACATTTCCAAATTATCTGGAAGTGAAGAAAGTATCATCAAGAAAACAACATATACAATGACTATAAAGATGTATGTGGAAAGAATAACTATCACAAAATAATCAAAAATTAATACAGTGAATTTATAAAGAACAGACTGATCTTAAAGAATAAATATGAGAACACATCCTCTTGTTTGCAGAGATTGATGGTTCACATATGTGGAACATTGCATATGTCAGTTTTTTTTCTTTTTTATTGGTTTTGATGAATTGATTTTCCTCTTTTTTCTTAAAAGCAATCCCTGTCATAAGGGAGGGTTCTCTGAGAGTAGATAAGAGAAGAGATATAGGGGGAAATTTTAGGTTCAGATTTAAAGACAATGATATCAATAAAAATCTAATTTAAAAAATCGGCTCTGTAAATCCTTCTCCTGAAGTCTTATATGCCTGTCAGCAAGAAGGGGATCATGCAGGGAATTCAAGGGCAAGGAAGCTAAATAGCAATTCACTTTAATTCTGTGCTTTGAATTCAGATGTATATGCAAATGGGCTCAGTCAAGTGAACTTGGGTATAATACCACTTTGGAACTCATGTTAAATTGCATTAAATGACCAGAACACAGACTTGCTTATGAGCTTAATTTGCTTCTCCTGTGAATCATGTGGGTTTGGCACCACTTCTAAGTGGATGTAGATTAGCCCACTCTGCAATCATGACATGTCAACAAGACAGAAGCATTTGCCATCATATTACTGAAAACACTTTATTGCTTGGGATCTGAGAGGCAAATCGGATACTAATCATTAAGAAAACAGGGGCTTTTTTTTGGAAGGACTTTTCCCTGCAGATGAAATATTTCTATAGAATTACCTACCATTCACTTCTCTATGCTTGTGCCAGGACCACAAGATCATGGTGCCAACCAAATTTGTCTTCATGGCCACTTTCACTCCCAGAGCTACTTGTGTCAAGTCCTCACCCTCTCCAAAGGAAATTGGTACCTATAATTCCAGAGCATTCCTGGGGGAGAGGTCATGGTCCAAGTCAGAGAGTAAAGATGATACCATGTAGAATCCAGCCCATGTTTATAGAGTAATGAAATCCAAGTACTAGCCAAGATGTAGAAAATAATCTTCAGAACTGGTTTAAACCTGGGGAGACAGGAAGAATGTACTGACAAGGGGAGGGGAAGGCACAGGCAACAATGAGATAAAGTTTTGTCTTATATAATTTCTCCATCAACGTCTATGATGTGGCATGCATGCTCTCTCTTAGCTCTGCTGAACTGGTATTTTTGAGATCCCCATCAAGTTGGAATTATTAGATAAGAGACTGGCTGGTTAGTCATTATTTTTTCTCCTGAGGCTCTGTATTTCTTTATATACACATACATATACATATGTATGTATATGTATGCGTGTATATATATATATATAGAGAGAGAGAGAGAATGAATGAATGAATGAATGAATGAATGAATGAATGAATGTACTTAGCATAGTGCCTGGAAAATAGTAGGTGCTATATAACTGCTTATTTCCTCGCTCCTTCCTTTAATGATCTTCTGAGCCCTGTATCCTTATGATAATAAAGTATATGGTCAAAGAATTTTGACTTCAAAATTAATTAGCACTTCAATACTTCAAAGATGTGTGATTAGATTTTAAAACTCCATCAAGTAGAATATGACAATGCAAATTAAAACAGTACAGAGTAAGTAAGTGTAGAGTGCAGGTTGTATACATCATCCATCTGAGTAGGATCTATAATTAGGATGGGATTATCATCTTGTAACACTAGAGGTGATAGTAGGTTGCCTATCTCTTTTTTCAGATGATACAAAAGAAGTTACTGCAAGTTGGTACCATCGTTTATCTGTATTATAGGCTTTGTTTCTTTTTTTTATTTTAAGTAATCACTTAAATTAAGGCTTGAACAATATTTACAACACAACATTTCTAATCACACCTTTACTAAATACTCCCTCCACCAAAATCTAATAGTTCTTGGGAAATTAATCAACTTTTTACATCTTAGATAAAGAAATTTTATCTTTAGAGGGGGTAAATCATTTTCTACTTCTTTTTGTGTTCTTTGAGATTGGGTTTCTCCCAGGATGGAGAAGACACTATGGTCAGGGATGTTTTGGTGTAATAGAGAGTTTAGAAAATGAAAGTGGAAGAGAGGATGAATCAGTAGTATTTTCTATGAGGAAGATTGTGGTTTTTTAGTGTTGCTGTATTCACCTTGGATCCTTTGGTTTTCTGTTAAACACTTGTTTGTGTTACAGTGCTCTAGGAAGTCCCCAAAGCATAAGGTGCAGGGTCAGATGGTCCATGAATTCCTCATATCCTTACATGTCTGTGCCTAGCTTATAGGCTTCACTAGTGGAGAAGGATAATAGAGCATATAATCTAAGTTCTCATGGGGTCATATGACTGTAGTCTCCTAGTTAAATATCTTAGGACTTTGGGAATAGAGAATACCTCAAAGACTATGGTGAATCTAGTTCTCCAAGTCAGTAAAACCTGTGTCCTTGACACCAACATTGTGAACTATTACTCTTAGATCTTTTCTGTGTTGAGCCAAGGGACTCTAACAGCCAGAGATTTGTGATTTCTAGTAAGTGGGTAGTAGCAGGAAGGAGAGTGCAAAGGATAATCTATCAACTCTATACTCACATAAAATGTTTCCACTTTAACTAGTGGGACTCCGTAACTCCCCTAACCCTTTAGATTTCTGCCACTGGAATAAGGAGGCAACACAGTGGAGTAGAGAACATACAAGAGCCCTGCCATAAAATGACCTGGATTTAAATCCCAGCTCGGCTGTTTATGACTGGAGTAACCTTGGGCAGATCTTTTAACCTCTGTTGGCCTCAATTTCCTCATTTGCAAAATG
This sequence comes from Petaurus breviceps papuanus, assembly GCF_028583685.1. Taxonomy (NCBI): domain Eukaryota; kingdom Metazoa; phylum Chordata; class Mammalia; order Diprotodontia; family Petauridae; genus Petaurus; species Petaurus breviceps. Next base: position 19,817,557 of record NW_027185784.1, read on the forward strand.
AGGATGATAATATTCCAGGTTTGGTATGAGGTTGAAATAAGATATGTGTAAAACTAGCTGTGTAACCTTGGGCAAGTTACTTAACCCCAATTGCCCTCCAAAAAGCAAAAAAAAAAAAAAGATATGTGTAAAGTACTTTGCAAACCTTAAAATACTACATAAATGCTATTATTATGATTATTCTTGGAGAGTTGCCTATAAAACTGATCAGTTCTTTGGCCACGATCACTTAGTCAGGAAATGCCAAAGGTGGGACCTGAAGTAAAGTCCCCCTCTCTTTGAGACTAGCTCTCTATCCACTATGCCAGGACACCCTTCAAGGTGTAGAGTACAAATGTTATTTTCTCCATTTTATACATGAAGATATGGAGATTCAGAGGTTAAACAACTAGTCTGTGATCACACTGATAGTATCATTGTCTTGATTTTAACCTAGATCCTCAGACTTCAAATTCAAGACTCATTCTTGCAATTGTCACTTTTCTGACTAATGGGCCTGGGTGGATAAAGTGAAGTCACTGGGGACTCTGAGGTGTCTCTAGTTGGGTTTCCTAAAAATGAACTAGAATCATATCATCCACAATAACTGTAACAGAGTCATTTGTCATTATATAGTAGGAGGCAAGGTTTGACCAATTTCCTTTATCTTGCTATTTCAGATCAAGGTTTATGAAGATTGCTTCTCTAGTCCCAGTATCATTTGTCATTAAAAACAAGATGCATTTTTTGGTTTTGAATCCTGAACATTTCATTAACAAAAAAGGAGTATCTTTCTCCTCCTACTGATTTAGTTAATGGGATCATCCCTTGTTGCATTTATCACTATGAATAAAGATAGAGAGGGGGGAGAAGTCATAGCATTTTGTTACTGTGATTTGTTTTTGGGGCCTGCCATGAATCAGATCTCCTATCTACTATTTGGAGAAGGCATCTACTCTGACAGGAGAAATATGTAGGCTTTTATAATGAATAAATGGCTCTAGCCAAATAACCTCCAGAAAACTCTATGATGTGGGAGGGGAGTTTATGAAGGCAACATTCAGCTAGAACATGTTTTGATTCTACATATTAGACAGAAATATTTTCTAAGTACATGCCTAGAAACAATAAACTAATAAATAATACATCAGACATTTTGTTCAGCTTACAGGGAAATGTATGGTATGGTCTGATAGTAGGCAAATTACTTCTCTAATCCTATTTCCTCATTTGAAAAAAAAAGTTTTAGTTGAAAATCCCATCTGGTTAGTATGACTGTAATTAGTATCTCTCAGACTTCCCCTCTTGTCTCTCTTCTCTTTCTCTGATCCTTGTATCTCCCCTTCACCTTCTACAGAATTTAGGGGAGAGAGTCTAGCTCAGCGGTGGCGACAGGATGCCCACCCCTGTCTCTGGCTGCTGATTCTATGACTTGGAACTAGAGTTACATTATCAAGATGGATGTTTGAAATTGGTGGAATTAAGGGATATGAGCACTTCTTCCAGAAGGGCAGATCATATGTCAATCAGTCAGTCAATAGACATTTATTATGTGCCTACTATGTGTCAAGCACTATGCTAAGCACAAAAAAAATACAAATATGAAAAAACAGTCCCTGTCCTGGGCTTCCAATCTAACAAGGGCAGACAAAACTCAAAAACAAGCTGCAAAGAGAAGCATGTGGATCAAGGAAGTAGGGGACAAGAAAAGTAACTCAATATGAAGGAGGGGCATGGTGGAGAAGTCAGTCAGAAAAGTGCCAAGGTAGTCCAGCCAAGTGAAAGATGAGATGTGAACTAAGCCTTGAAGGAAGCTATGACTTTTCAGAAGCAGAGTGAAGGAGGGAGTGTTTTACTGGCAAGGGGCATAGCTTATTCAAAGGAACTGAAACAGAAGTTAGAATTTTATTTAGTTCAGAGGTTTATTTTTTATCATAATTTTAGTCTAGTCATTCCAGAAAAATTCTATCATTTTTCTGACAAACTCTAATTTTCATACTTATGGCAGAATTTTGAAATGCTAGGCTTCAAAAAGTTATTTTATGTATTATATTAAATATTTCCTAATTACATATAACATTTTAAACAATAATTTTATGTAATTTTGAGTTTTAAATTCTCTCCCTCCCACCAATCCCTCTCCCTCCTTGAGAAGGCAAATAATTTCATTTTGACTATACACGTGAGGTCATGTAAAACGTATTTCCATATTGACTATATTGCAAAAGAAAAGACAAACAAAATAAAACAATAAAAATCAAGACAGTAAAAAAAAAGTATATTTCAACCTTCCCTTAATTCTCTCTAGAGGTCAATAACACTTTTCATCACGTGTCCTTTGGAATTGTCATGGATCATTGTTTTGATCAGAGTAGCTATTTAATTTCATGAAATCAAAATTATCTATTTTACTTCCAATAATCACCTCTGTCTCTTGTTTGGTTATAGACTCTTCTTTTATCCATAGATCTGACATGTCAATTTTCCCACGTTCCCCTAATTTACTTATGATATCACCTTTGATATCTAAGTCATTTATCCACATTGATCTTATTTTAGAGAGATGTTGATCTATCCCTAATTACTACCAAACTGCTCTTCTGGTTTCCTCAGTAATTTTTTTCAGATGTTGAGTTCTTACCCCAAAATCTTGGATCTTTGGGTTTATCAAACACTAGATTACTATCATCATTTTCTTTTGTGTATTACATATCCAATATATTCCATTGATCCACCACTCTTTTTTTTTAGCCAGTATCAGATTGCTTTCTGTTTACAGCTTTGTAGTATCATTTGAAATAAGGAACTGCTAGTCTACCTTCTTTCATGTTTCATTTATTGATTCTCTTGATATTCTTGACCATTTGTTCTTCTAGATGAATTTTGTTACTATTTTTTCTACCTTTATAAAATATTTCTTTGATAGTTTCTGGTATGGCACCAATTAAGTAAATTAAATTAGGTAGAATTGTATTTTCATTATATTAACTTGGTCTACCTAGGAGCAATTAATATTTCCCCAGTTGTTTATATGTGATTTTATTTGTGTGCAAATTGTATTGTAACTGTGTTCATATAGTCCATGGGTTTGTCTTGGTAGGTAGACTCCCAGTTATTTTATACTGTCTGCAGTTATTTTCAATGATATTTCTCTTTTTGGTTCTTGCTGCAGGGCTTTATTATTAGTATATAGAAATGCTGATGATTTTTTGGGTTTATTTTATATCCTGCAACTGTGTCAAGGTTGGTAAACATTTCAGTGAATTTTTTAGTTGAATCTCTAGGGGTCTTCAAGTATGCCATCATATCATCTACAAAGAATGATAATTTTGTTTCCTCCATGCAAATTGTTATTCTTTCAATTTCTTTTTCTTGTCTTATTGTTTTAGCTAATATTTCTAGTACAATATTGAGTAATAGTGGTGATAATAGTATCCTTGCTTCACTCCTGGTCTTTATTGGGAAGGTGTCAAGTTTATTCCCATTATAGATAATGTTTGCTTATGTTTTAAATTTATACTGCTTATCAAATTAAGAAAGATTCCACTGATTCCTAGGTAGCGGGGTGGCTTGCTGGATACAGTGCCAGACCTGGAATCAGGAAGACTCATATTTCTGAGTTGAACTCTGGCCTCAGGAACTTACAGCTTGAACTTAGTCCTATTTGCTTCAATTTCCACATCTGTAAAATGAGCTGGAGAAGGAAATGCCAAACCACTCTAGTATCTTTGCCAAGAAAACCTCAAAAGAGGTAATGAAGAGTTGAACATGACTGAAATGATTGAACAACAGTAACCATAGATTCCTATGCTTTCTAGTGTTTTAAGTAGAGATGGGCATTGGTTTTTGTCAAAGGCCTTTTCCGCATCTTTTGAGATAATCATATTACTTTTGTTGGTATTGTTATTTATATGGTCAATTTATGTTGATAGTTTTCCTAATATTGAAGCAGCTCTAAATTCCTGTATGATCTTTGTGATATATTGCTGCAATTGCCTTGCATGTATTTTATTTAACTTTTTTGAATAGATATTCATCAAGGAAATTATAGATTTCTTTCTCTGTTTTTGCTCTCTCTGGTTTTGCTATCAAAATCATAAATATATCATAAAAGGAATTTGGTAGGACTCCTTCTTACCCTATTTTGTCCAACACTTTATATAGTATTGGGATTAATTAAATATTTCATAGAAATCACTTGTAAATATATCTATTCCTGGAAATTTCTTTTTATTGACTTTTAAAATTTCTTTTTTTTTAAATTTTTGCTCTTTTGGAGGGGGGAAGGCAGGGTAATTGGGGTTGTGACTTGCCGAAGGTCATATGGCTAGTAAGTGTTAAATGTCTGAGGTTAGATTTGAACTCAAGTCCTCCTGACTCCAGGGCTGCTGCTCTATTCACTGCACTACCTAGCCATCCCTAAATTTCTTTTTCTAAGATATGGTTATGTAAGTATTCAATTTCTTCTTCTGTTAATCTGGGAAGTTTATATTTTTAAAAATAGTTATCCATTGTCAGTTTTCCTGGCATATAATTGGGTTAAACTCCTAACTATTGCTTCAATTGCATCTTCATTGTTGTTGCATTCACTATTTTCTTTTGTGATGCTAGTAATTTGGTCTTCTTTCTTTAAAAAAAAGCACAACAACAAATTAACCAATGGTTTATTTATTTTATTCCCCCTCCAGTTTTGTTTATTAGTTCAATGGTTTTCTCACTTTCAATTTTATTAATCTCTCCTTTGATTTTAAGGAATTCCATTTTGGTATTTAATTGGGAATTTTTAATTTATTCCTTGATTTTAGTTGCATGCCCAATTCATTAATCTGCTCTTTCTCTATTTTACTGATGTATGCATTTGGAGACATAAATTTCCCCCTAAATACTGCTTTGGTTGCATTCCACAAGTTTTTATTTGTTTTCTCATTGTTGCATTCTCTTTAATGGAATTATTGTTTCTATGACTTGCTCTTTGACCCATCCATTCTATAAGATTATTTAATTTCCACTTATCTTTTAATTTGTGTTTATACAACCCTTTATTAAATACAATTTTTATTGTAGTATGCTCCAAAAAAGATGTTCTCCATTTAATTGTAAGGTTTTTACACTTTAACACACAGTTAATTTCTGTGAATGTGCTATGTATAGCTGAGAAAAATGTACACCCCTGTCTATTCCCATTCAGTTTTCTTCAGACATATATGATCTTTAACTTATCTAAAATTCTATTTATCTCATTTTTAAATTTACATTATAGTTAGATTTGTCTACCTCAGGGAAGAGAAAGTTGAGGTCATCTTCTAGTATATATTTACTGTCCATTTCCTTCTGTAATTAATTTAAGTCTTTATTTAAAAACTTGGATGATATGCTGTTTGGTACATAAATGTCTTATATTGATATTACTTCATTGTCTATAATTCCTTTTAGCAAGATATAATTTGCCTGTTTATCCCTTTCAATTAGGTTGATTTTTTGTTTTTGCTTTGTCTGAAGTCATGATTGCTACTACTATTGTTTTTCCTCAGATGAACCAAAAAAGATTCTTCTCTAACCCCTTGAAGTATTTTCCCCTTGACTTGGGAGTTCTGGAATTTGGCTCTAATATTTCTGTGAGTTTTCATTTTAGGATGTCAGTCAGGTGGCAACTGATGGATTCTTTCACTTTATATTTTGCCCCCTGATTATGGATATCAGGGCTGTTTTTCATGATTATTTCTTGTAATATGATGTCTAGGCTATTTCTTTGATCATAGCTTTCAGAGAATCCAATGATTCTTAAATTATCTCTCCGCAATCTATTTTCCAGGTCAGTCATTTTTCCAGTAGTACATTTCACATTTTCTTCTTTTGACTCTCTTTGATAATTTATTTATGTCTCATGGAGTCATTTGATTCCATTTGACTATTTCTTGTTTTTAAGGAATTATTTTCCTCAGTGAACTTTTGTACCTCTTTTTTTTTTTTCCATTTGGCCAATTCTGTTTTTTAAGGCATTATTTCTTCAGTATTTTTTGTGCCTCTTCCAGAGTATTTTCTTTTCACAGTGAATTTTCTTTCTTTGCCTTTCTTTATCTAGTTGTTCTCTACCACTCTAATTTAAAATTTTTTAAAAAAAAACTATTTGAATTATATTATATGAATTCTTCATGGGATTGTTTTTAATTCATGGATTTTTTTGAGGATTTGCTCATATCTGTTTTGCTTTCATTGTTTTCTTCTGAGTTTGTGTCTTGATCTTCCCTGTCCCCACAGTAACTTTTTAGAGCCAGGCTCTTTTTGTTACTGTTGTTTGCTCATTTTACCACTCTGTTTCTTGATTTGAAACTGTATGTTAATTTGGGGCTCTCTTACCTAGGTGGGGGAGGGAGGCACTCAGTTTCAAGCTTCAGGCTTTTTTGTAATGCTGTTTTCAGAATTAGTTCTGGAGATTTGGAAGTTTTTGGTACTTCCAAGGTAGTGTGATCTGAGGAAAGTGTGGTCTTTGCTGTCTACACTCTGGTTTTTATCGAGGAAGAGTCATTGATCCCTTGGGATTGCAACTGCTCCTGCTCCTCAGGGTCCCTATTCCCTTGGTGAAAGAATTAATACTGTCCTTCAGTGCATCTGCTACTTCTTGACAGAAAATGTTACTCTCTACCCTTGAACTATGACTAGAAGTGTCTATAGAAAATGGAGTTTCCAAACATTGTCTGTTCTGTATGCTGTGCTAGCTCAGAAGTACCCTGTAATCTCCTTTTAATCAGTTTACAGGTTTCCTTACTATCTCTGGTTTGAGAGTTCTCCAATCTGCTATTGTTTCTGTCACCACAACCCAGTCTCATCATGGATTTTTCATCCATGTAGGCTCTGGGTCAGTCTCTTTTCTTGTGTCACAGATCTCTCTTTCTGACCTCCTATGTTTTTGTTTTTGTTTTGCCTTTTGGAGGACAATTGGGGTTAAGTAACTTGCCCAAGATTACACTGCTAGTTGTGTGTGTGTGTGTGTGTGTGTGTGTGTGTGTGTGTTAAGTGTCTGAGGCTGGAACTGAACTGGGGTCCTCTTAACTCTGCGGCCGGCGCTTTACTCACTGCACCACCTAGCAGCCCCTGACCTCCTATGTTGATTTAATCTCATAGAGTGTTTTGCTCTGATTTTTTTTAGCTCTGCCTCTACAACATTTAATTTGAGGAATTGTTTTAAAATTGTTAGAGGAGGGGAATGTTGGGAGAGCTCAACCAAATGCTTTCTTTACTCTCCTCTACCATCTTGGTTCTACCCCTGGATATCCTGAACTACCACATGTTAACTATGACACTAACATTATATTTTCACTCAGACTTAACTAAATCAAATGTTATCTCTGATAAAAATTAATCTATTCATTTTAAAAATATTCTCTCTATTCCCACAAAATCATTATTTTCTTTATTACCCTCACCAAACCACCATTATCATGTACTCCCTCTTAAACTACCCTCTAACTCTCACAAAATGGCCCCAAAAGTTAAAATAAGATCTTTCACAGAACCCTACACATGTTTTGCAAAGGTGTTTCACCTCATATAATAGAATACATTATCCACAGAATAGATTTGTAACAAAAACATGATAAAATGAATCAAAATTAAATTTCACTAGAATAAATTTGCCATTACAAAATAGAAAATCAATTAAAATAGGCATGGCTTTTGTATCATCCATCACTAGATCAATAAAGGAAACCGATGTTTTCATATAGGTGGGGATCTAGGTGATTCAGAGCTCAAAACAAAACTATGTCTTCTTGTAGGCACTAATATTGACCGTAATAGAGAATAGGTAGTCCTTTGGTTGAGCTGGTGAAATTGTGAATTTTCAGTGCTCTCCTCACTTATTTCTCTTTGATTTATCCCCTCAGAAGTCCAGTGACCTCATTAAATTCTTTGTCTGTCCCTGTATTTGAAGAACACATCTTTTTTGCGAGTCCTTTCATATACTGATGTTCATTAGTTTGGGGAAATTCTCCTCACAAGATAGATTAAGAAAAATGAGAAACAGTTAATTATCGCATTTTATTATGATCTGTTCTTACTACATCTGAAGTATTGTGTTCAATTCTAGGGGGAAGGGAATAAACATTTTATATGTCTTACTATATGCCAAGCATTCTGCTGCTCACTTTTACAATATCTCATTTGACCCTCATAATAATCCTTTGAGATAGGTTATTATCTCCATTTTACAGTTGACCAACAGAAGTTAAACAAATTACACAAGGTAACATAGGTAGTAAGTGCCTGAGGCTAAATTTGAACTTAGGTCTTGCTGACTGCAGGTTGAGCATTTTTTTTTCAGGAATTTCTAGGCATCTAGAACACGAAGGAGCTGAAAGATGGCCACCAGAGTGGTAAAGGGACTCAAAAACTATTTCATTTGAAGGACTGTCTGAACAATTAAAGAATATTTAGTTAGGAAAAGAGAAGACAAGTCATTGTAACTGTTTTAATGTTTGAAGGGCTATAATCTGGTAAATGTATTTGATTTATTTTGTGTGACAAAAGTAAGAAAACGCTGGAAGTTACAAAGGCTTATTTCATATAAAGGATGACTTGCACCAACTAGGGCTACCCAGCAATAAGATAGGTAAGCTCTAAGAGGTAAGAAGTTTCCTATAACTAGACACACCAAAACAAAAGCCAACCATCTGTCTTAAAAGATTTATCATATTTTATGGCAGTATAGTAGGTTAGAGTGTCACTCTTAGGTCACTTCCAGGTTTGGAATTATATAACCTATTTCAGAATTTTAAAAGATCGATTGAAGGCTTATTGAACTTTTTTTTTTTCAAGGCTTTATGACCATTAGAGTTGGGGCTAGATGGCACAGTGGAATAGTTGGGGCTAAGTCTTTAGCCTCTCTGTCTTGTGGGGGAATAGGTCTTTTGCGGGCATATGGATTGTTGATTAATCCTTAAATCATAATTTATAGGCACCTAAAGTCCTCAGCCTATGGTTGCAACTGGCCCTTTCCATGAGAATGAGTTATACAGGAGCTACTCTGAATATACTACACAAACCTTATGTAATTCCTACATATTTCAGGTCCTTTAAGGGATATATGCCTCAGGTAGGGATTTATATTTGTTTCTACCTCTATACATTCCCTATATATACATGTTATATATATATATGTGAGAGGATATATATATATACATATATATCCATTAATAGACCAATATTTATTATTGTATCCATATACACACATACATTTAAGTATATATGTGTATATATAAGTATATAATATGTGTATATTCTTTCTAGAGAATCTAGAAAGTAGAAGCAATTCTTTTTTTAAAATCAGGATTTAAAAACTGCTACCTTTGGGTCACGAGGAGATTTAACTCTGTTTAACAGGATGTGATTTTTATCACTGAAGGAACATCATTGGTACTGAATCAGAAACAGAAACATATTGCATGAGACAGAATTCATCCCAGTGGTCCCTGCAGTCTCCCTCTTACTCAGTGATAAATGTATCTTACTGAATAAAGGCTGCACTTTCCCCCTCCTAGTCCAATTTGCATATATAATTCCTAAGTGTGATTTAAAAATCACAATCCTATGGGAGGGAGAAAACAATGAAAATGAACAACAAAGATAAAATAAAATGTACAAACATTTTTAGTTGAAAAATGTCTTTAAAAGCTGTCCATAACAAATAATGAACAATAAATTTAAGTTCAGTGAATATGTATGTTACAAATTTCCTTTCAAAGAATTCTCATTTTTGTGTTGCAACCTTACATTTAGTTTCTGCCTGTACTTGTCCCAAAGTCCAGGTTTCCCAGTATAAAACTTGATTTCTGGACTTTTCTTGCTCCTAAAACTAACTGGCTTTCTGTTTGTTTACCCACTAGATGGCAATATTCTGAACTCTCAACCATAGTGCCACAGTGCCAATGGAATCATAGTTACATTATCATCAAATGCTGTATATGCTTTTTCATCAGTTTTATGGTCCCTGGTTAAGACTGAAAAACAGTTCCTAAAGTGAAATGAAAAGTACTTTTAATTTCAAATGAGATCTCTAAGAGCTTTTGTTTTTGCCTGTTTGGCAATACTTTCTCTGTGATGTGAATGCCAGGTTTTTGTTGTGAATTGTGACACCAGTTAGAACATGCTGTACTACTTTCAAGAAAAGCAGATACTTGTTCGTGGGGTTTGTTAGGAGGTGAAAGAATTGGAGGACAAAGAGGTAGGCAGTAACTGCTTTTTCTTTGGGACTTTATCTTGGTAGTCAAAGTGAGAACTCAGAAAGACTTTGGTTTAAAAAGACTGAGGTCTTCCACAGCATCTGGGGCCATCTCCAGTTTTCTTGATCTATATCTGGCAACTGGACCCAGATGGGTCCAGAGGAGAAAGTGAAGTTGATGACTTTGCACAGTCCTACCTCACTTAAATGAAATTCACTTGCAAGTCATGGCATCACCTTCCTGATGTTCTGGTCCTCTTCAAGGACAAAGGACAGACAACAATAACAACATCCTGGCTGGTGCATTAAGTCTGAATAGAATCATAGACAGAATCTCAGGGTTAATAGGGATTTCAGAGGTCATCTAGTCAGAGAATTATAGATACAGCATCCTTGAAAAATGGTCATTCCTCCTTTTATTGAAGTCAGATAGTTTAAGGGAATCCATATACTCACAAGGCAAGCCCCAGTTGCTTCTGGATATTTTTTATGTTTGTAATAATTTCCCACTTTCCCATCTATGTCATCCTGAAGTGATGGAGAGATTCTATTCAGCTTAGATGGTATCAATAGGTGTGTCTAGTGTACAGGTGCATTAAACATTCCCTTAAGGATGCCTATGTCAATAGTACATTTTTGCCCTGGGTACACCATACTCCAAACACTTAGCATTGAAGGAACCTGAAGATTTCAAAGTGGTTTTGACTGGGTTTCCACTCATCATGACAGAATTAGATCTACTAAAAAATTCAGTATAGGATAGGAATCACATTAATGATCAATCAGCTAATAATCTACTTAGAACTTACTGTGTCCCAAGAACTGTGCTAGGCACTAAAGATACAAAGAAAAAAATGAAGCACTGCCTTCTCTCAAGTAGCTTTTTGATATTTTCATAAGAAGTCTTGTGTGTACAAAGAGCTTTCTATACATTATCTCATTTGGTTCTAATAGCAGCCCTAGAATGCACATATTGTCATTGACGTTTTATAGGTAAGGAAACTGAGTCTTAGAGAGATAAACTCTCTAAGTCATGAAATTAGTGAGTAGTGGAGACAGGAAATAGAATCTTCTTACTTTAATGTTTACCAGAGTTGATTGGCACAGTTCTAAGAACAAATGGAGTAAAAAAAGTAGTGATCTAAGCTGTAGTCCTAGATGGTTGTAGAACAGAATGTCATTATCAAGCTTAAATATATCTTACAGATGAGAAAACTAAGAACCAAAGAGGGAAGGTGATTTTAAGAATATTTCACAGCAAGTGGGAGAGTTGAGATTAAGGCCAAGGACTCCTAAGGCCCAGTGCACTGTTTCTCACCATAATCCCTCAGCCTCTTCTAAGGTAAACCATTAAAAGTTTCCCTTGGTCCCATTCTGCCTTTAGTTTCCAATTTTACTATACCCCAAGTCTCATATGAGCCAACAATATGACTAAAGAAGGTAACAATCTAAGGATAAAAGAATAGTTTCCAGAACAAGAGAAATGTATTCTTACTTTACTGTGTCCTGGTCAAACCTCATTAGGAGAACTATGTTCAGCTCAGTTGAAGGAAGGGGATTCAGCTCAGGAACTGAATTTCAGAGAAGCATACTGAAAAAAAAAGAGTGTGTCCAGTGGAGGGTGAATAACATGGCTGGAGACTATACCTTGTCCTTGCTGATACATTGAGGATAGTTTGAAGGAATGAGTGATGTTCATCTTAGAGAAGCCTTAAGAAGGGTGGGATAACTGTCTTCATATATATCATGAGCTGATATGTAGAAAAGGCACTAGACTTAGTCATTTTATCTCCAGAGGGTTGGACTGAATGTTCCTGTTTCTGTTGAGGGCACTCTAATAGCCCTGGTTTCCAAACCTGGAGTTATCCTGATTCATCACATGCTCCTGTGTCAAATATCCATTTGGTTACCAATTCTTATAGTTTCATTTCCTTGATATAGTTTATATCCATTACCTTTTTTCTATTCATAAAATTGTTACCTTAATTCAGACTTTCAGCACCTCTCAGCTATATTCTTGCCCTGGCCTCTTAATGAATCTCTTCCTACCTTAAGTATCTCCCCTCTCTAATCCAGCACAGAGTTACCAAAATGATTTTAATAAAGCACAGGTTTAAGCATGTCACTTCCCTGCTTAATACATTCCAGTGATTCCCTATTACTTTTAGGATAAAATGCAAATTCTCCTGTTTGACATTTAAAGCCCTTTAAAACCTGACTATCCCTTACCTTTCCATCCTTATTATACATTATTCCCTTTCATGTAACCTCAGGTCCAGTCAAACTGACCTTCTTATCACAGATATTGGAACAAAACAAGTGCTTGATAAATGCTTGTCTCCTTGTTGCCTTGCCTTGCCTTCCTGTTATTCTTTACTAAGGACGCACAGCCTCCCATGTCTTTGCCTTTGCACAGGCTATTTCCTATATCTGAAATGCATTCCTTCCTCTCTTCGTGAATCTTTGGTTTCCTTCAGAGGTCACCATACGTATCGCCTTCTACAGGAGATCTTTTCTGACTTTTGTCAGCAGTTAGGGCATTCCACCAAAATTCCCTTGTATTTATTTTGTATATTTGGAAGAACTTTGGAATTTATTGCATGACATGGAAGATGCTGGGAAGAGACCACCCAGCATGGCATATCTGCATCAAAGAAGGCACTGTGCTTTTGAACAAAGCAGAATTGAAGTAGTTCAAAGGAAGTGAGAGATGTGCAAATTTAGAGAAGCCACCCCAAATGTTCCCATGGACTATTTGTGCCTGATCTGTGGTTGAACATTCTAAGCTTATATTTGATCTGATCAGTCTGATCAGTCACATTAGGACACACTGTAACTTGACTCTAGCATATTGATGTCATTTTGGTCCTATTTGAGAATGAAGGACAATAATCAAGCATATGATTGTGATAAATTACTATTGTGCTATAAGATTCAAGGAGCAGGATGGTTTCCAAAAGCTCTGGGAACACTTATAAGATACAAAGTGAAGTGAACAAATCCAGGAGAACATTGTACACAGGAACAGAAATATTGTACTATGATGAAATGTTAATGACTTTGATGCAGGTACACCATGCTGGATGGTCCTATGTCATGTGATCAATTCCAAAGTTCTTCAGAGAGACCTTAAGAGTGTCCTTGTATCACTTGTGACCACCATGTGAGCATTTGCCTTGTGTAAGTTCTCCCTAAAATAGTCTTTTAGGCAAGTGTACATTTGACATTCAAACAATATGGCCAGCCCATTTGGTGTTGCACTCTCTACAGTAGAGTTTGAATGCTTGGCAGTTCCACTTGAGAAAGGACCTCAGTGTTCAGTACCTTATCCTGCCAGGTGATCTCCAGAATATTCCTAAGACAATTCAAACAGAAGAGATTTACTTTCCTGGAATGCTGCTGATATACTGTCCATGTTTCACAGGCATACCAAAATGAAGTTAGCACAACAGTTCTTTAGACCTTCAGTTTGGTAGTCAGTCTAATACCTTTTTTCTTCCATACTTTCCTTCAGAGCATCCCAAAGAGTGAGCTAGATCTGACAATGCATGTGTCAACCTCATTATTAATGTGTACATCCCTGGAAGGTATACTGCCAAGATTCATGAACTTATCCACTATATTTGGAACTTCTGCATTTGCTCCAACTGATGGTTCCACATATAGATGGTGTGGTGCTGGCTGGTGGAGCTCCAGTTTTTTATAGGTGTTAATTGTTATGCCAAAATTAGCACAAGCAGAAGAGAATCAAGAGAATCAAACCATACTTTGTTGTATCTCAGCCTCAGAGGCTGAATTTAGTGTACAATCATCCATGAACAAAAAGGCATGTACCAACTTTCCCTCCACTTTACTCTTGGCTTGTAAACTTTTCAAGTTAAATAATTTACCATCAGGGTGGTAGCTCACCATGGTAGGATGCTGTGTTTGTCCTCACTGAAGGTGTCTGACAACATTGCTGAATACATCACGCTAAAAGCATGGGAGGAAGCACATGGCCTTGCTTCACTCCACTGATGATTGGAAAAGCTTGAGAGTATTGTCCGTTATACAGGACCTGGGCAAGCATGCCACCATGAAATTCATATACAATACTGATGAACTTCTATGGACAATCAAATCTTGACATAATTTTCCACAAGCTCTCCTGACCATCAGTATCAAAGACTTTGGTCAGATAGACAACTTTTCAGTCATTCCCCAGTTGATGGGTATCACCTACATTTCTAATTCTTTGCCACCACAAAAAAGAGCTTCTATAAATATTTTTTTGTACATCTAGTTTCTTTTTGATCTCTTTGGGATACAGACTTAGTAGTGGTATTGCTGGGTCAAAGGGATGCATAGTTTTGTAGCCCTTTGGATAAAGTTAAAAATTGCTCTCCAAAATGGTTAGATGAGTTCACAGTTACCCCAAGAGTAAATCAGTGATCCAATTTTCCCACATACTTTCAAATATTTGTTGATTTCCCTTCCTGTCATATTAGTTAATCTGATAGGTGTGAGGTGATGCCTCAGAGTTGTTTTAATTCACATTTCTCTAATCAATAGTGATTTAAAGCATTTTGTATGTATAGCTAATTTTGATTTCTCCTTCTGAAAATTTTCTGCTCATCACCTTTGACAATTTATCATATTCTTATGTATTTGACTCAATCCTCTATATGTTTGAGAAATTAGACCTTTATCGAGAAGTTTTCTGTAAAAATTTTCCCCTGGTTTTCTGCCTTCCTTCTAATTTTGGCTGCATTCATTTTGTTTGTGCAAAACTTTTCAAGGTCATCCACTGCATCCCATGCCATTGGCAGTCATCCTTACTTTTATCTTGCTTCTGAACTTTGATAACTCTGGAAGAGAGAGTGATTTTTATAGCAAGACAAAAAAAAAATAAAGCAAACAAGTCACACTAGGAGCTCTAGAGATTGTTTAACCCAAACACTGATATATGTTGTAAAATGCTCTTTAAAGTCTTACCCTTTAGACCTATAATCCTACTGCAGAAATCTCTACTACCGTGTTTCCCCGATAATAAGATCTATCCCAAAAATAAGCCCTCCCCTTGCTGTGTAAGATTCCTCTAAAATACTCCCTCCCCCGAAAATAAGCCCTATTGAGATTGCTACTGTAGTGAAGGTGCACTACACGCTACATTACGGTACCCTCTGTATGCACCGTCCCCCGTCTCCCCCGCCCTGTGAAATGCACGCCACGCTCCGAGCTGCATCCAATCAGAGCTGCAGCAGTGAGTGCGTCATCCTGTTCTTCCCCAGTGATTTGCTTGCTGGCGCCATTGAGAGCAGTGCCGTGGAGGAGAGCTGAGGCAGGACAACATAAGCCCTCCCCTGAAAATAAGCCCTCTGGTGTTTTTCTTTCAAAAAAAAAAATAAGACAGTGTCTTATTATCGGGGAAACACGGTACCATTTACATTTTAAAAATATTATGTGGGGCGGCTAGGTGGCACAGTGAGTAAAGCGCTGGGCCCAGAGTCAGGAGGACCTGAGTTCGGTTCTGGCCTCAGACACTTAACACGCGCACACACACACACACACACACACACACACACACACACACACACACACACACACAAACTAGCCGTGTAACCTTGGGCAAGTTACTTAACCCCAATTGCCCTCCAAAAAAAAAGGCAAAAAAAAATATTATGGTACTTTGATTAGTATGAGAACTCAAAAGAACTTTTAAGAAGTTGAGGTAAAATCCCATTCTATTGTTTTGTTCATTTGTTCAGTCATGTTTGACTATATAACCCCATGGACAAAATCCGTGGGGTTTCTTGTCAAAGATACTGGAATAGTTTGCCATTTCCTACTCCAGTATGTACTACCCACTTTACAGATGAGGAACTGAGGCAATTAGAGGTTAAGTGACTTGCCCAGTGTCACGCATCTAGTAAGTATCTGAGGCCAGATTTGAACTTAGATCTTCCTGACTCCAAGCCTGGTTCTCTATCTACTGACTATACCAAGAGTTAAAAACAAAGTGTTCCTACTAAGAGGAGTTCTTTCAAGATAATCTGGTCACATATGAACCAGCCAAGTCATCGTTTTATGCAAGTTATGCCTCTGTGTGTGAGTGTACCACTTAAAATATTTGCCTTATGCAGATAGCCTTGGGCTTAGCCCTGTAACATTTCCCACAAACTCCTACCCCTTTTTGCAGCTTTTTGTGGCAGGAGAGAAGAAGATGAGGAAACTGAGAAAGGGTAAAGAAGAGTAAAGTCCAAAAACAACTGTCCTATGTCAGGGACGTTCAATCAGAGAGAGGGATGAAGGAACTGAGATGTCAGTTCAGCAGTGTTCATAAACACATGAGTACAACAATGAGGTGGCAAGCTTCTGGGTACAAAAACCAACTTCTCAGTGGACATAGATAAATGGGAGCAAGCAGGATCAGGAAAGGAAAGAGCAACAGAAAATTCAGGGATGAGGCAGGTTTTGAATGCAAGTAGCTAGGGTGAATATGTATTTTGCAATGGTATCTTTCTATCACCAGGGCAAAAAATCTAGAAATCTTTCCCTTAGATATGTGACCTGACAGATGTATCATTCAACAAATTATATTTTCTTTTTAAAATGACTATGCCAATTCAATTACTTAGCAATAAGTCAAATAAAGTTGTTACTTTTATTTAATACATTGTATTTATATACTTTTTTACATTGCTTAATTATCTGATTTCTCAATATTTCTTCCTCTTCTCTAGAAAGCTATCAGGAGAAAAACATTTTTTAAAAAGGCAGAAAAGTTCATTTAGCAACATTAACTAAGATTAAAAAAAAAAGTCTGACAACCATCAGGGGACGATAAGACAATATTCAGAGCCCCCTACTGGACTTTTGCAAAGAAACAGGACCAGGTGCCTTCTCATATCTCTTCTTTGCAGTCAGCTTGGTCACTACAGTTTTTCAGCAGTCTGTTTCTGTTGTTTTGTTGTTATTTCTATTTATTTTTCTATAGTCATTGGATATGTTGTTTTTTTGGTCTGCTTAGTTTATTTGTATCAGTTTATAGATGTCTTCCAGTGCTGCTTGGTATTCATCACATTTTTCACTTCTTACAATACAGTATTATTTTGTGGCATTCAAAAACCACAACTTGCTAAGCTATTCCTCAACTGATGTATTGGCTGGTATTTTTCTTTATAATAAACAGTATCAATTGCATCATTTATAACAATCATTTCATATTTCTTTTATCCATGCTTAGGAGAAGAGCTTATTCAGAAGATTCATGCTGTCCTAATAAATGCTGTATTTGTAGTGGCAGCTGCTAGAATTAACCACCAGAATTCTAGACATAATGCCTTTAAAGAGAAAGGAACGAAATACACCTTTTTGAGGAGCTGCTTATATACACACACGTACACATGCATGCATATATACACACATGTACTTTAATTCTATAAGAACCTTTATTTTCATTACTGTAAGTACTTCCTTTTCCCTACCAACATAGGTCACAATCCTTCTAAGATTCAGTAGATTCATCATAATAGTTCTACAGCAGGAAAGGACCTTAGAGGTCATCTAGTCAAATCCTTCCATTTTAGAAATGGGAAAATTGAGACTAAGAGAGGTGAAATTACTCACCTAAGGCAACATTAAGTAGCAGAGCCCAAATTCTAACTCAGGTCATTTGGCTTGAAATCCAGGGTTTTTTTCCACTCTGTCACACTGCTGTTTCAGTGTTCTCAAGAGTTTCTCCTGGTATAGAAGCCCATAATCCTGTGGTCTACCCTCTAATAAACCTCTTTTAATTTATCAGTCTTGGTCTTTGGAAAAAAAGTCAGCTTACTGTATGAAGCAGTGCTAAGTGCTAGGAATACAAATGTAAGTAAAAAGAAGGGTAGCCCCTGCCCTCAAGGAAATTACATTTTAATGAAGGAAGATAACACAAAAGGAAGCTGAAAAGGGGAAGAGGAGTAACAAAGGCACCTACTGTAGGAATATGGTTGAGAGTTGGGAGTGTAGGCAGCAGAGGGATGAGACTTGACTGACTTGGGAGCTCTCTTTAAATGGAGGTTCTGGGAGGAGCCATCCAATCAGAAGGAGAGTACACAGGGGTCAGAGGGTTTCAGAATGCCAATTCCAGAGTTGAAGTAAATAGACACATAAAATCCACATCTTCTCAATTTGGTTGAATGTTACAAACATTTTACTCCTCTGGCACAACCTGGAAGGATCAAGGGTAACTATTACACCATGATGTAGTATCAGAGTAGGACTTCATTGGAATGGATATGCTTATAATCTATGCTTGTTTTAATGAGATGAGTTAGCACAGATCATTCATTTCAGCTAATAGCATCTTCGTTGCCTACTCTTGCCATAGTCTGTGCCTTGCAAATCTGATCAGTTTCAATGTAGGAAAATCTCAGATTGACACAGCCTTGTTAGGAGCTCACAAAGTCCTTAGGCTTTGCAATATCTATACTATAGCTTCACAGCCCTCAGAGATCATATCATGGATGAGACAGTCCATAAATGAGGCTCTTATTTACTTTAGTAACTAAAATCTCTTGGGTGAGGGAAGGGAAGGGTAGATGTTTTATAATATGCTTGATCTATATAATTCTATATTAGTGTTGTAGCATATTTTTAGTGCATTTGGTTGGCAACATTTTCATTTTTATTATCAACCTGTACTAGTGACTTTCTTCCTTTTTCTGCCAACTTCTAGCTTCTACTTGTCTTTTCATATCCCTTAGCCAGTGAATTTCATGGGTTGTTTTGCACTGGTCCTCTAGTTCTGTGGATTGGCCCTCTAAAATTGCTTTTGTTTCATTCTGTGAGATCCTTGAGGACAGGAACTGGTTTTTTTTTTCCTTTCTTTGTATCCTCAATGTTTAGCACAGGGCTGAGCACATAGGTGCTTAATAAATGCTTGTTGATTTGACTTTCAAAATGACTAGAGGACTGACTTTAGAGTCAGGAAAACTGAGTTCAAATACTGAAAATGACATTTACTGTTTTTCTATGGGCAAGTCTTAACCTTAACCTCAGTTTTTTTTTATCTGTAAGATAAGTATTGCAATTCCTGTAGTACATATAAACAAGTAAAGAGATTCAATGTGTAAAATACTTGAAAACTTAAAAATACTATAGAGAGGTTGATATTATTATTATTGTCATGAATTATTTATAAATTATTATAATAATGCCAAACATTTATGTAGCACCTTTAAGTTTGCAAAGGACATTTTATCTTCATAACAACACTGGGAGGTGGGTGCAATTATTATTCCCATTATACATGTGAGGAAATGGAAGCAAGGATTAAGAGACTTGTCTAGAGTCATACACCTAGTAAGTGTCTGAGACCAGATTTGAACTTTTGTCTTCTTGATTCTAGAGCAGCTAGGTGGTGCAGTGGGTCGAACACTGACCCTGGAGTCAGGAGGAACAGAGTTCAAATGTGGCCTCAGATGCTTTTTATACCTGCTTGACTCTTGGTAAGTTACTTAACCCTGTTTGCCTCAGTTCCTTACCTATTAAATGAGCTGGAGCTTGAAATGGCAAACAACTTCAGTATCTTTGGCAAGGAAAGCCCAAATGGCATCATGGAGAGTTGGATATGACTGACATGATTCGACAATAACCAACTTCCTGACTCTAGGCCCAGTGTACCACTTTGCTGCTTATACAAATACAATTTATTATTAATAATTTTTAGTACAAACTATCATTACCTTGTTGTTAACTCATCTAAACTCTAGCCAACTTAAGAGAACATAAAACTCTATCTATAAGACCTGCATTCAGACTGCATTTTTATAGCACAACTACCCTGACCTGTCTGTCTGTCTCCCCCCCCCCCCCCCCGCCCCACACACACTTTCTTTTATTGAAATAGCAGATGGTCAAACAATTCATCAGCTTACTACACAATTGATCCAACTGTGTTATGAAAATGGTAGCTATAATTGTCTCAATGTTGCCAGCGTGGTTCTTTCAGCCATCTTAGAAAATGCATTGGATGGCCCATATATCACCAAGCTGATGGATTGTGCAGACATCATCTCTGAATACAGCCGAAAAAAATAAATTGAACAGTTGATTTTTTCTTCTCATTTCCACTTAGCCTCCGAGATTCTCCACAAGCACAGATTCCCATGGAAATCAAAATGAAGAGTCAGTAGAATGAAAATGCAAAATAGATTCAATCTCTTTGAAGATATTCTTCTGATTTCCATTCAGCCTGCTGCCTTATTCTCTTGAGACCCAGCCAGATTTCTTTATTTCCCTGACCATTTAGGCCAGTTAACATTTCTAAGGATTATGGTGATTTTAGAAAGTGACTGTTAGGGACTGCTACCCCAGTCCACAGAGATGCAAATCTGTCTCCATAACTATGGGTATAGATAAACGATAACATGTGGACTTCATGGCCATTCAGATGAGGAACATGAACAGTCCATTTCAAACATGCTCAGGCTTGATTTGTTTAATCTGAGCTCCCTGTAACCTGTCACTACTGGTCAGTGCTTTAACTTCCCTTCCTCTATATGTGATTTAATGTCTCTGGTCCTTTACCACAGTTTAGTGACAGTACTTTAGCTTGTCTTTGTCTCAGACCTCCTAATGGTAGCCTGGGACTTCTCTCCAGTTTCCCTTCTACCACCCCGTTCTTTATCCCTGGACTACACCTTTGTGAGAGGGAATTCTGGTTGACCAACATCTTACCTGCCTAAGCTATTCTCTCAGGTACCCTTATGATGGTAACTTTTAGGGTTGTGTCTAGCTTTTATCAGTATTTACAATAAATCTTGGACTTTCAGCAGCACTCATGTATTATATGCTCATAGAATCTCAGCCTCTGCAGGACTTTGGGGTCCCCATCTAGTTGGACCACTTTGTAGTTTTTGTTCAGTCATTTTAGTCATGTCTGATTTTTTGTGATCCCATTTGGGGTTTTCTTGGCAAAGATGCTAGAGTAATTTTCCATTTTCTTCTCCAGCTCATTTCACAGATGAGGAAACTGAGGCAAAGAGTTACTTGCCCAGGATGACATAGCTGAGGCCAGATTTAAATTTAGGTCTTCCTGATTCCAGACCCAGCATTCACTGTGTCACCTAGTGTCTAGTTAGACCTCCACATGAAGCAAAAATCCCCTCTGAGGCATTACTGATAAACAGTCATCCAACCTCTGCCTGAAGACTTAGTAGGATTTAAGCTTCTTGAGAGAAGGAACTGATCCACCTTTGTCTTTGTATTCCTGATGCCTTGCAAATAAGCATTTAACAAATGCTTATTAACTGACTGATGGACCTTCAGAGATGAATGCTGTAACAGCAAGCACCCTAGCATACCCAGGATAACTACTAGCACAGGTTCTTTGATCTGCTCTCTAAAGGAAAGCAACTCAAAAAGCATTAATAATCTTACTTTAATCAAACACACACACACACATACACACACACACACACACACACATATATATAATGCACTTAGTTCAGGGGAAAAAGTCAACACCCTTAACTTCAGAAAATACAAACTGAAATCACAAGCAGACAAAAAAATACAGAGAAAATAACACAATTTAAGAGAACAACAGACAGAGCTGCTAGCTCTCTGACCATTACATACATACACAGTTAGTTACCAGAGAGAGAAGTATCACATCTGGGTTTTCAAAGCTGGGGGGCTCAATGGCTACCTGGAGTCTCCTCTGGCCAAATCACACAACTCTTCCCATAAGTGAGCCCCAAAGAAAAACCTGACCTTGAGTATATATAAATATATAAATGTATAGGTATGTATGTATGTGTGTATATGTATATACACATCTATGTATGTATTCATATATGTATGTATCTATACACACATATACCTATACCTATATATGTGTGAGTATGTAGGTGTATATGTATGTATGTATACACGCACACACCCTTCTTCAGGGTCAGAGGACATCATAACCTCCATGACCCACTGCATAATTACAAAGTAACAAAAGGTGTGGACCTTCCCGAAAAACAAATCTCCTCTAAGCAAGTTTCTCTTGTTGCCTCCAAGTAAGGCCCATTGAGGGGCAGGGAAAATCTTCAAAGTCCCCTTACCAGTCCAAACACTCACTATGTCTTACGGTAGTCCATTGCACTTTTACAAATATCCAGCTGTGAAGAAGTTTTACCTCATATAAAGATCTAATTTTCATTCACTTGTCTTTGGTCTGCCCTCAAGATGGAAGTCAAAATTCTTATTACACTCTTGTTGGAAATGCCTGTTTGATGCTTTCAGAAAAACATTGAGGAACCATTACCCAGGCCTAGATATCATTAAGTCCCACTGAGGTATGACAAATTCAGGTTATGTTCCCAGCTGACTAGTCACCTAAAGACAGTCAAAGATCTGTGGAGTCTCTTTGGAGAGAGAAATCGTCCATGAATACTGACAAGCATGGCTCATTGGGATACAGAATAGAGGGCAATAGATAGAGCACTTAACTTGGAATCTGGAAGAGCTGTTTTCAAATCATGCCTCAGGAACATAACAGTAGTGACCCTAGGCCAGGAGCTTAATATTCTTTGGACCTTAGTTTTTTCATCTGCAAAAAGAGCGAGTTGGACTCAGTGGCCTCTCAGGACTATTTTTTAGTTCTACTTCTGTGATCCTCTGTACTCTTGGGCTATTTTCTCAACTCAAGTTTGCACTGACAAGGCAGGTCTCCAGAGGGCAGTGACTACATCTCCCCTCCAGCTTGTAGGTGTGGCCCTGAGGGGTTCTGGTTTCCTTCTAATGCTATAACTCACAACCCTCCACTGGAAGTCTTCT
>NW_027185784.1:19840553-19897405 GCF_028583685.1 Petaurus breviceps papuanus
AGTCCTTTTTGCCTTTCTTTTGGGGGCCCTCACAATGTTCCCTTAGCTGTCCTCTAGCTTTTTTCAGAGCTCTTTATAGAATCCAGAAGCTGCCTTTCTTCTTGAGACTTGTTTGGCGCCCCAATGAAGATCCTGCTGCCGGTCACCCCCGTTCCTGAGATTCTGCTAGGATGCTGATAAGAAGTCAGAATCCTCCAAATGAGAAAGTTCACAATAAGTAATGTTTATATAGCACAAGGTCAGCCTTTGGTCAAGGAGGGTAGGGAGGAGATTAATGCTTTTCTCTCTTCCTTTGAAATGAATCCCTCTTGTGGGTTCTATTGGAAATGTTTTATTCAGGCTATCCACTAGAATACTGGAAACCAAACAGACTTAACTATTCTATACAAAACGCACTTGTATGTTTATATGTCTGTGTGTATGCAATATATAATGCAGTGTGTATATATATGCAAATATATGCATAGATTGGTAATATATATACATATATGCACATATATGCCAGTCTATATTATGTATATGCACAAATATACATGACGGTGGCACATATGCACATCTTATATGTATGCACATACATGTTTGTAGATTATACAAATATATCACACACGTACTCATACTTACCCATGTACATATATATATATATGCCATCACCACTTTATGGACCATTTGTAGTATAACATGTATATGCGTGCGCACCCACAAACCACATGCATGTACACATAAACATATGTGCATGCATGGACACATATGGTACACTTATGTGTACTATATAAGGTTAAGTATACACATACACACTCATACAATTCTTGGAGATCATCATACCTTATAGAGAAGCTATGATTTGAGTCAGTGGAAAAGGTATTATGAGGATAAGACTGATGCTTAAATTACTGAGGAAGTATTGAACATCTTTAACTTCTATCCTCCTTAATGATTAGTGCCAGACATTTTCAATTACAGCCTCATAGCACTGTCTGTCATTATGGAACCTGATGCCTCCCTATCCAATCAATCATGGAGTCTTGTAATTTTATCTCATCATTACTTCTTGTATCTCTCCCCTTCTTTGTACTCACATATGCCATGGTAATTCAGACTTTTACTATTGTTTTTTCCCTGAACAATTACAATAGCTTCCTAATTGATCCATCTTATTCCAGTGATTAATTTCTCCAACATCCTCCAAATAGTTGCCAAAATCTATTCTTCCCTACTCAAAATTTGTCTGTAGCTCCCTATTACCTCCAATACAAATTCCTTAGAATTGCAAATAAAGCCTTCCTCACCTGGCTCTATAGAGATTTATTTAGTCTAACTCCTTATCATACAATCAACATTTCAGCTTAAGTGACAGACTTTTGGGATTCCAAAGTCTATGTTCCACCTTCTGACTCTGTGTATTTTGGAGGGCTGTCCTGAATGCCAGAAATATAGTACCTCTTCACGTAGGTCTCTTAGCATCCTTGGCTTCTTTCAATGTTCAGTTAGATGTCAACCTCTAAACAAGTATTCTGATTGTTTAATTGTTTGTAATATCTTCCTAAATAACCTTCTCTTCACATAACTCCATTGGTATGTGTCTACCAGCCCCATGAAAACATAAGAATGTATGCTCCTAAAGGGCTGGAACTATTTTTTTTCTTTGTCTCCCTAGGCCCTAGCATTAGTGCTTTGCATATCTCAGGGTAATAGTTGTTTAATAAGTACTTATTGAATTTAATTGAAAAAATGAATAGCACAGTGCATGGTACCATAAGTCCATAATTGGGTAGAAAGAACACTGGATTTGGAGCCAAGGGACCTGGGCTTTGGGCCTGGTGCAGTCACTTACTACAGTCAGGGGCAGGCTAAGTTAACTTCTCTAAGTCTGTAAAATGAGGACAATAACTCTTGTGCTGCCTATATTTCAAAGCTGTTGTGAAGAGGGCATTTTTCTAAATGATGGTTTCATGAAGGCAGTGTCTGTTTCATCCTTACTATCTAGCACGGTGCTTTGTGCCTAGTATTAACTTAGGAGATGTTGAGTTTATTGGATGAGGCCAGTCCTAGACTCTAAAGGGGCACCTGACCATTCCATGGCTACTGATTATATATACCTGATGAACTAATTTTCAAATGCATTTTACTAATGCATAGAAGGATAACATGTGAGAGTCCAGATTACTTTATATAGCATACATCCATACTTCAATATTGACATGGATTCATGATCTCTTTGATTTGGAGATATTTCCTCAAATGGTGCAAAATGAAGTACATTCATGTGTGTTTATCCTATGTGATTCATGCAAATCAAAAAACAAGCATTTATTTTACATCTGCCACGTGCCAGTTACTGTGGTAGGTGCTAGGGACACAAAAAGAAAAAAAAAGTGTACTGAAGTCCTTATGCTTAAGATCCTTTTATTCTAGCAGGGGAGAGCACCCTGACTCCTACTTAGATCTAATGAATGGACATTTTCTTCCAGTTCTTTTAAAATTCTGTGGGTAACTATGTAGCATGAACACGGTTTTTTCTATTGTTCCTTACTCTCAGCAAATGATCAACCCATATCTTTTTCTGATCATTTATATCTTTCATGTACTTTTTGAATCTGAATCATCATGGGTAATCTGCTGCAGCCTACTTATATCTACCATATGTCTTTCTGTTGCCCTTTGGATCGCTCACAATTATGTCTTTAGAATGTTCCAAAATTTGTATGCACATGGAATCACTGGGGAAATATAATTTTTGAAAAGGTGAGATCAGTTCTAGGAAAAACAACAGCAGAAGCAGCACTTGTCCTCTAGGTATGTTTTTTCAATCAAAAAAGCATTTTAAAATGCCTGTGTTAAGTGCTGGGATGCAAAGGCACCAAGGAACTTATATTCTTCTGGGATCTACACAGATAAGTAAATAAAAAATATTTTATTTTAATTATGAAAGGCTAACACT
The DNA here is from genome assembly GCF_028583685.1 of Petaurus breviceps papuanus. NCBI lineage: Eukaryota > Metazoa > Chordata > Mammalia > Diprotodontia > Petauridae > Petaurus > Petaurus breviceps. The sequence continues at coordinate 19,843,492 of NW_027185784.1, forward strand.
AGAGGCACAACTACTTTGTATTTATTTTATGTGTGTCAATACTTAAATTTATATTTAATTATAATTCCACATAATTAAATGTATATTTAATGTGGTAATCATAGTAACATACATATTTATGTCATAATACATAATGTATATACACTTGTATATACTATATGATACATATTTTTGTTGTAATGTATTATATATATTTGTATATGTTATAACACATATGTTCATTATTCTGTATAAACTTATATGTGTACATGGAATCACCTCTGATAGAATGGAAAGATGGGTGGACAAAACATTAAGAGCTTACTATATGGCCAGGCATATATGCTTATTGTTGGCAATAGAAATACAAGAAAAAAAACAGTTCCCATTTTAAAATAGTTTAACTTCTAATAGGGGAAGATATAATAAGGGAAAGCTAGAAAGTAGCAAAGAGGAGGGTACTCAAGGCTGCTGCTGCTGAGGTGACACAGTTGGGAGAGTGAGTTGAGCATATGGAGTGAAGATTGCTGCATGGCTGGGGCCTGGCATGAAATGGCAATCCTGGCGAGGGATTCACAAATTTGGAGAGCTCCTGAAAAGAAAGGAGTATTACATCTGTTGTGTTCCAGGCATTGCTAGTGTCTAGAGGAAAACCTGCTACATAGTAGTCTTTTTTTTTTCTTTTTGGAGGGCATTTGGAGTTAAGTGACTTGCCCAAGGTCAAATGGCTAGTTTTTGTGTTAAGTGTCTGAGGTCAGATTTGAATGCAGGTCCTCCTGACTCCAGGGACAGTGCTCTATTCACTGCTCCACCTAGCCACCCCTACCTAGTAGTCTTTTAATGAATGCTTTTGATTGATTGAGGCTATATCAATACAACTGATTCAGAATGGTATATGAGGAAGAGATTCAAGCCTGAGACAGGTATACAATCCTGCAAGTAACAAGGAACTACGGTTTCCACCTTCCAATGTCGTTTTTCACAAGGGATGGTGAATGACAATTGAGGGAAAGGCAGATTACATGCTAGTACCAGTCAACTTGGTTCCATTTTTGTAGACTAATTCTGGGAGTTCAGGGATTCATCCACATGAGTGCTCTGTAACCAAAACAGCTCCACTGAGCTCTGTTGGCTGCTTGAGTTGAGGTGTATAGGTCTGAATGGGCCTCCAGCTGTTTTTTTTTTTCCTTAGCAGGCATAGTTCAATTTATTTGTTTATAAAAACACATCTATGTGGTTGCCACAGCAGCTGCCTTGGGCCTCTAGTCTTCACAAGATGGTCAGTGAATTCCTGATAAGGAGACTTAGTGAACACAGTCTCCTCCCACAGGTCTGGGGTAAGATAGCTGTATGTTTTGGAGATGGCATCAAAGTTAGCTTTAGCAAAGTTGCCCAGAGTGGCAGTACAGCCTCTTGCAGAAGTGTAGCAGTCATCAATTCCAGCCATCAGCAGCAGCTTCTTAGGCACAGGAGCTGAGACAATGCCATACCTCTAGGGGCCGGGATCAGGCACAACAGAACCGACCCACATTGCCCAGTGACCTTGCAGGGTACTGTGTGAGGCTTGCCAATCTTGTTCCCCCAGTAGCCACATCTCACAGGAACGATGGACAGCTTGGCCAGAATGATAGCGCCATGAATAGCTGTGGCCACTTCCTTGGAGCACTTGACACCCAGACCAACATGGCCATTGTAGTCACCAATGGCCACAAAAGCCTTGAACCCGGTACATTGTCCAGCTCTAGTTTTTTCTGAACAGGCATGATCTTCAGAACCTCATCTTTCAATGAAGATCCCAGGAAGAAATCTATGATCTCAGACTCCTTGATAGGAAGGGAGAAAAGATAGATCTCTTCCGAAGACTTGATTTTCGTGTCCTTGACTAGCCGGCCCAGCTTAGTGACAGGAACCCACTTCTTGTCTTCGGCCTTTCTTACGCCAGAGCCCCCGGGGCCTCACACACCCCTGCAGCACCGGCGTCATCCGCCATTTGGTGTTCACTAGAAGTAGAAGCCTCTAGCTGTTTTTTAATAATTGAGTTACCTTTTGCCCCTTAGTTACTTAATGAAAAACTTGATAATCTGGGTATCTTTCTCTTTCTGCCTTCTGATTCCTAGTTGGGCTCTTTTGAGATAGATGTTCATTTAGGAAAGATGCAATTATTTGACCATGTAGGGGTCCTGAAATTTCTTTGAAAAATTGATTTAAATCATTATATATCTACACACATACATATATATGTATATATATGTATATATACATACATGTATCACAATAGCTTATAGGTTACAAAACACTTTCATATACATCTGTCTATTTGATCCTTACCATAACCTTGTGAGTTAAGAAAGGTAGGAATTGCTATTATTTCAGTTTTACACATTAGGAGACTGAGTTTCAGAAAAATTAAGTCATTTAATGGAGGTTATACGATTAATAAGGACAGTTAGGTGGTACTGTGATTAGAGTGCTGGGCCTCTAGAATTCAAATCTGCACTTAGACACTTATAGCTGTGTGACTCTGGGCAAATCATTTAACCCTGTTTGCCTTGGTTTCCTTATTTGTAAAATGAGCTGGAGAAAGAAATGGCAAACCACTCCAGTATCTCTGCCAAGAGAACCCAAATGGGATCATGAAGAGTCACACATAACTGAAAAACTAGTGGAAAAAAAAAAACATTTGATTAGTAGGTGTCAGGGCCACTACTTGCATCCAAGGCTTCTAGGTTTTAATCCAATGCTCTTTTCACTTGAACCTAAGAGGGCATAACTGGTCGAGACTGCAGTTATTCACAGAAGAGTACCTTGGTCGTTTATTCTTTGAATGAGCTGGAAGGAAATGCTCATAAGATTGCAAAGCTACTTAAGGTATAGAGACAGCTGCTAAGGTTATAGTAATAACACAATTTAACTTTCCACTTTGTAAACAGACAAACCGAGAAGGAAATGGAGATGTTTGTCCTTGTGGTTTACAAGTCACATTTTACCATCTCTGAATCTATCACTCCAATTTCGTGTGTGTGTGTGTGTGTGTGCATAGCAGGAAGAGATGTGTACTTTCTGTTTTCTACGTAGACTGAGGTATGATCTGTAGGAGTATGTAAGAATACTTTTATGGGAATTGTAGCTAGGTGGCAATGTAGCAGAGTGCCAGACTTGGATTCAAGAAGAATGAGTTCAAATCTTGCCTCATACTGAGTGACTTTGGATAAATCACTTAACTTCTCCCAGCCTTAGTTTCTTCATCTTAAAAAAAAGTGTTTAAGACTTGATGGTCAGGGGCGGCCAGGTGGCTCAGCGGTAAGAGCACTGGCTCCAGTGTCGGGATGACCTGGGGATCGAATCTGGGCTCAGATACTTAGCATCACACCCAGAAATAACTGGCCGTGTAACCTTGAGCAAGTTACTTAACCCCTATTGCTTTAAAAAAAAGACTTGATGGTCTCCTAGTTCCCTTTCCGTTCTAAATCTATGATCCTTTGACCCTATCATTTCCCTGGAGTCCCATAACATTCTGTCATTCTGACCCGACACTGAGTGCACAGGCCCACAAGCAACAGGAGTATGATGTTTTCACAACTTTCTCACTATTTTATTCTCCCAAGTCTTTATTGCTGTCAACATCATCCTCTTCAAAAGTCTGAACAGAAATAGTGTTATGGAAAATTCAATGACTATAAAAAATGGCAAATTGATACATGTATACAAGTGGTATAAAGAGCCAGATATCTGGCCTAACATTGCTGTATTATTGTCCTGTAGAAAATGATGGACATTAAGTTCATTATCTAAGCTACTCTCCTCTCATCCTGCCCCCTCCAACTGCATTTAATTTTACTACATCTGGCATCTTTACTTCCCTTCACTGCATCCATTTACTATCCTCTCCTCTCTCTTCTATCTCTGACTCCACACTTCATCTGATCCTTCTGACCCAGTCATTGCTAGGTTTATCATAACATTATGCCATAACCAATCTTTTTGATGCACCTTTGACCAGGTCATATCTTAGAACCATGCACGCAATCCATGTAACCACTTCTTCATTGTCCCCTCCCTTCCTCCCTTGGGGAACACGTGAACCACAAGGGCATCAATATAGTGAAGACATTACCAAAAAGCAATAGCCTTACTCCTTAAAGTATGCTCTGAAGCCCCAAATTAAACCTCTTCTTTCATAGGGTAAATTGCAGGTAATGATGACGACGATGACAATGATGATGATGATAAATTCCGTTTCTTCTCCATAGACTACAAATCTTTCACCACATTTTTTCTGGATACTTTGAAGGAAAATGCAGTGTGCAAAATAGCCTGATGAATCTCTCTTTAGCTGGCATCACTTTCTCATTGCTGCACTTCTGATTTATATTTTAATCAGTCACAAGCCAATGATTAATTTTTATTTTCCAGAGCAATGAAATAGATGAAGTGGAAAACCCATCCAGTTTGGCAACTAATAGTTGACACCTGGGATTAAATAAAGAGACTCAGTCATTCTGATGTAGTACTTCACACAGAAAAAATCCCATCCATCTATAGTCTCTTATGTGTTTTCAGTTCATGGGTAGGCTTCATATGTCCAATTGAGCTAAGCACTAAACTCGCAGTAATGAAATCATCCTTTATTTCCCTGTGTCTTTCTCCTTCTACAATGATTTCTTCTTGTTTCCATCAGTGACTGATTCCTTAATTAGGTTTTTCACAAATTCTAAGGGCCCTTACTGTAGGTTAGTATTGATGAAATATATAAGGCCCAAGCTGTTTCCAACCTGCAGGTAATATTTTAAAATCGCATAATCTTATCTTTTTAAAAATTATGTTCTGTGTAAATTTTGATGCCCTAGAGTAAAATCCAAGTAACCTGGTTACATCTTTAATTTTACCCTATTTACCTTGATTACTTACTTATCAAGCCCTTTTGAAAATCCAAAACAAACCCTCCAGATGATTTATATGGGAGAGTAGGACTACATGTAAGGGTGGGGAACCTGTGGCCTTGAGGCCATATGTGGGTCTCTAGGTCCTCAAATACAGCCCTTGGACTGAATCCAAACTTCAAAAGATTTGTCCTGAGGATTTAGGGAACCACATGTGGCTTTGGAGGCTGCAGGTTTCCCACCCTTGACTAGGGTAAAGTAATGTTTATAGTAATGTTTATGAAAGATTCAGTATATCAGAGGAGGGAATTAAAGCCCAAGGTAGGGGTGGGTCTTACCAGTTTTCCCTTTTACCTGAGATAATTTTTCTTATAGATTTCTGTATCATGGTGACATATTGGATGACTGAAAGGGAGTGTCCAAGTATAGGTCAGAAGAATACAGGAAAATTGGAATAGATTAGACAATGGCTGGAAACAGTATTAGAGACAGAAAGTCATTAATTCCAGTAGGTGCTTTACTGGATCCTTAGAAGAGAGTAAGAAAAATTTCAGGTAAGTTTGAATCTGGGGATACTGTAAGTGATACCTACTTCTGCCTGTGCCCAATTCATCACACTTTCCATCTCCTTTTTTAAAAAAAACACTACATCTTAGTTTTTCTTTTCTTTTTTTCTTTTCTTCCATCCCAGGGCTCCTTTAAAAACTTTTAGCCTTGAAGAAATATTTGGTCTTCCTTTTATTTTTATTATTTTTTACTGATTCCTCTCCCATGTAAGAAATGGAAATATTAGATTCTATTTTAAAATAGAATCTAATATAATAATAAATAATACTATATAATAATTATAAATTATAATTTATATAAAATATAATTATAAATAATAATATATAATAATAACAAATAATATGATAATAAAAAGAAAGACATCATCTACCTTTTGTTTCACAATTATCTCAGTAACGATTGTGTAGCCAAAGCTAAGAAGTATATCTGTTTCTGTGCTCATTAGAATAAGATTTGTGAGATGATTTTGTGACATATTTATCTATTACAAGTTATGTGTTAGGTGGATTTTCAATAAAAAGTATGTGCACCAGAACAGCTTGTGAGCATTCATGTGGGACACCTATTGAAAGCAGTTACTGGGTTGGGAAAAGTTACTTGAAAAGCATTGATAAGCTGCATACAGATGGAATTTGATCCCTTGAATGTGCAAGTCATTGACAGAGTGTACATATACTACACCTGCCTTTTCATGACTATCATATGAAGGATAATCATAATCTCTTCCCTCTTCTTCTCTCCCCTTATTCTCTCTTCGCCTTACCTTACCCCTCCTCTTCCCTTTTCTTCCTTTCCCTTAACTCCCATGAATTCAGTAATCATCATGTAGACGATTCTCAGGTCTGTTTGTCTAGCCCTACTTCCTCTCCTTACCCCTAGTCTCATATCTCTAATTGCTCATTGGGCATCTTGAGCTAGTCATCTTGGACATTTTAAATTCAATATGTCTAAAACTGAACCCATCTTTTACCCCTAAACTATCTCTTCTCCCTATTACTGTCAAGGGTATAACCATCCTTCCAGTCTCTCAGGCTCACACCCTAGGTGCCATACTCACCTCATTGCTCACTTTCACTGTCCATATCCAATCAGTTAGCAAGTTCTGTCATTTCTACCTTTGGAAAATCTATCTTATATTCCCCTTTGTCTCCTCTGACACTGCTATCACCTTGGTGCAGGTCTTCATCACCTTTCTCCTGGACTATTCTTATAGCCTACTGCTTAGTCTGTCTGCTTCAAATATTCCACCCCCTCCAATCAGCTATAAAAATAATCTTCCTGTGGGGCATCTAGGTGGCACAGTGAGTAAAATGCCGACCCCGGAGTCAGGAGGTCCCGAGTTGGGTTCTGACCTCAGACACGTAACACCCACATAAAAAAACTAGCCATGTAACCTTGGGCAAGTTACTTAACCCCAATTGCCCTCCAAAAAGGCCAAAAAAAATCTTCCTAAAGCATCAATTTAACCATGTAACCATTCAACAAACTCCAGTGACTTCCTATTACTTCTGCTATTAAATATAAAAATAATGATCATAGTTTGCCCCCTTCCAACTTTTCCAATCTTCTTATACCTTTCTCTTCCCCACATACTCTGCAATCCAGGGTCATTGGCTTCTTCATTTTTCCTCAAACATGAGATGCCTTCTCCCAACTTTGAGTATTCTCATTGGCTGTCACCCGTCTGTGAAATGCTGTCCTTCCTCATCTCTACCTGCTGGATTCCCTGGTTTTCTTCAAAGTATAACCAAAGTACCAGATTCTAAAAGAAATATTTTGTAGTTTTCCTTACTTCTTTACTGTGTCTTTTACTTCTGAGACTACCCTCAATTTATTCTGTATATGCTTTGTTTATCTCCCCCATCAGACTGATAACTCCTTGAAAGAGTGAATTTTTTTGGTCTCTTTGTTTCTCCAGGGCTCAGCACAGTGCTTCATACATAGTAGGTGCTCTCTTAATAAATACTCATTGGCTTGACTTGACTAGGTAAGTTTCAAGGCTCTTTCTAGCTAAAGAATGAAATGTGCATTTTAAAATAAATAATAAGCAAAAAAGCCTCTTCCTTTTTCTATACAATGGTGTTCAGTCATTACTACTGTCTGCATCATAAGTCATAAGTACCACTTACCTGGTAGGTTTTTAAACTGCTCACTATTGTCTAACTCCCTTCTTCACAATCCAATTTTCTGTTGCAGGAAGACATGAGTCAATGATCCCAAATGAGGATTTAATTTTTAACAGTTTCTCTCCTGGGGATTTTGTTGACAGTGCCCCTCCATATGCATGTCACAAGTGATCTCAGGACTTGGAAGGCAATAAAAATAATTTAGGGTTAGAAACTAATTTAGGGCTAGATACCCTCTATAAAGGAAAGCATTGGGAGGAGTCTGATAATTCACCCTCTAGTCCTCTAAACAGAGGGGAAAGGAGGCTGAGGGAGGTGGAGTCAATCAAGATGGAAGTGTGGTAGTGAGTTTAGAAGTGATGAGCTTATCCTGGAAGTGACATTTTTTTAATAGGGTTGAAACCAGGTAGGGCAGCAGATGCAAAACACCTGCCAATTAATTCATTTTTTTCACTAGTTTGGTTTGGTGGTGTTCCCAGATTGAAGATAGTGCCAGGGAAATTGTGACATCAAGCTCTACTTTGTTATGTCACTGTTATAGAATCATGGGGTGAAGTTGTGAGTAGCAATAAACCCACTTTCTAGTACTCCTATAGTAACTCTTTCATTAGCATGAAAACTTATTAGAGGTCCCCCCCCACCTCCAACCTCCCCTACACAATTTCTAACTAGAAAAATTTTGTGATGCCAGAACTAGACACAACTATAAAAGTGTGATCAGTCAGAAGTGCTGCTTTGGGAAGTTAACTTGGAATTTACAAAATAAAAATATTTAAAAATAATATTATCTTACCATTGTCCCAGTAAATGAAAATAATAGAATTTTAAAGTTGGTAGGGACCTCAAAGATCATCTGGCCAACACATTTTTGAAGTATTAATCCCCCCCATATTATCTCTGAAATATGGCCATTCAGTATATGAAGACCACAGTAATGGGGAACTCTCTATTTCAAGAGGCTTTCCATTCTACTGTTGGAAAGGTTTAATTTTTGGAAAGTTTTATATTGACTTGAAATCTGATTCTCCATAATTTCCACACATTTATTCTATGTTCCCCCTCCAAATGGGAAACCCTAAATGTGCTTTTTATCTGATGGTCTTTCAAATATTTGAAGATAAAAATTATGAAGAATGGAAAGAGTATTGGTATGAGAGGCAAATGCTTTATTTTAGTCCTTAATCTGCCACTAATATTCTGGTTGATCTTGGGCAAAGCTTTTAACTTCTCTAGGACTCAGTTCATTCATCTGTAAAATTGTGATGTTGGATTATATGATCTCTTACATTTCTCCCTGCTCTAGGATTCTATTAGCCTATTGTTTTATGTCCCTCTAAGTCTTCCTCTCAAAAGAAACCACCAGTTTCTTCAATTTTTTTTCATCTTTTCAACAATTTTTTAACATCTTTCCTGTTAGTGTTTACATTTCTAGTACCATCTTTCTTCCATAAAAGGGAAGTATAGAGTTTAGAAAATTAATGAGGGTAATGGCATGGGATCGTTGGATGCTTTTATCTGCTGGGGATCCAGGAGGAAAAAGTGTGTTATTGAGTAAAGATCACTGCATCTAGGGTCATAGGACTTGGGGTCAAGTCCTGCCTGTGATGCATATTACCCATGTTGCCTTACATGAGTCATTGTCCCTTTACCTTAGTTTTCTCATCTGTAAAGAGGCTTGGACTAGATGTCCTCTAAGGTTGCATCTAGCTCTCAGGTTATAATCCTATGAATCCTGAAGACCACAGAGCTATAGGACAATAAAAATGACAATACATTTGCCTTATTCTTGAGTGAAAAGTTCAGCGTTTACTTGATTTGCCAAGACCAAGTAGGGGAAAATCTTTTCCTTATACTGATCTAGTCCTGACCAGTTGATCTCTCCTTAATTCATTTGTTAAGTAGTGTGGTGTAGGGAAAAGAACATGAAGCTTGAGAGTGAGAAGACCTAGGTTCAAATACTTACTTTTACACTTAATAATCATCTGTGGAAAAATCACTTTAGTTCTTTAAACCTCATCCTCTTCAGTTGTTCAATGAAGATGGTAATATTTTTATAATATCTCTTACAAGTTGGTTGTGAGGAAAACCCTATAAATTGTAAGGTACTATATACATATTATTATTAATGAAAAACTAAAATATTTTCAAAGGGAGATTATGATAGAAAAGTTTTCTAACCAACTCTTTGATGACACTGTGAACTTTAAATGCTGTCTGGACACCCTGAAATAGTTAATGTAAATATATTATACCTTCAGGGAAATCCAGAAAAGAGTTATATACTTGTGTGGTTCATTGTATTTATAGCATCTAACATAAAACACCACCATATTTCTGAGTGGATAGACTGCCAGTTCCTCAAGAGCTGTTTGAATGAAAGATTTCACCTAGAATATAGAAAACATAAAAAAATTTATCATTGTATTTTTCAGGTCATTCTTAGTATCTATTTTGCTAAAGAACTTATCAGGATTTAGACCTAGAATTGGTTCATAGAAGAAAATTCAATGAACACTATATCAATATCTGCCTAAAGAATGAACATATTTCTGTCTTTTGGGTTAATATGAAACTAAGTTTCAACTAGGTAAAATAAAAATAGTCATTAATCCAAGTTGTAAAACATGTGTTGTTTTTACTTATTATTATAAAATTCATTCTAGCTACTAATTCTGTTGTTTTTATTTCAACTATAATATTCATTGATTCTAAACCCATATTTTTTCTTTTCACTTCCTTTTTCACTTGTTCACCCTATAACTTCATATGACATAGTAAAACAAACTTAATCAAACAATAAGAAGAATGGAAGGAAGCAAAGAAGGAAGAAAACAAACATTGATTTACTTATAGAGACATATTATGTCTCTATAAGTATGGTGCTAAGTGCTGGGGATGCAAAATATAATCCTGGCTGTCAAGGTACTTATAGTCTAATATAAGTAGACAACCCAGAAAAGGGAGCTGAAAAGTGATTCTTAGATAGCAGGGGCATAGTTTAAAAGAACAGCAAAAGTGGGGCAGCTAAGTGGTGCAGTGAATGGAGCACCAGCCCTGGAGTCAGGAGGACCTGAGTCAAGAGGGTCAAGAGGGGAATGAAGGTAGAATGACCTGGGCTCCTCCAAAAAATGAAGATTCCAGGAGGAACTTGCAAATGCGAGGGATGTGTTGGGACATTCTGTGGTGAGTAAATCACAGGAGTAGTAGCCTGTTCCAGGACAAAGAGACTCATAGTAAAGACATGTGAGTAGCAGTCTAGTGGAGAGAGCACTGGACTGGCCATGAGTATATCTGGGATCAAGGGCCAACAATACCACAAACTCATAGTTTTGTCCCTTTCTGGGCTTTAATTTTCTTCTTTAAAATGACGGGACTGGTCTAAATGATTTCTAAGGTGACATCCAGCTATAACATTCTATTATATTATGAAAATGTGTAGTTTGGATGAATTTGACTTATCAAACAAATACCTTATAGTCACTTGCTCAACCTGCATTAACTAGTGCTACTCTGATTCCATTCTGGGATGTATTACATTGGCAAAAATCAATCTCTCTAAATGCTTTCTTCCTTCCAGGGGCATCCTGGAGAAAAACTTTAGCCGAGAGTTTTCAGAGTGGGTTTGGTTGAGAGAGTAAGCTGTGTGGTACAGTAGAAAGAACATTCAACTTGGAGTTAATTTTGCTTGTTTGTATCCTCAGCACTTAGCACAGTGCCTGATGCATAGTAGATGCTTAATTAATGCTTATTGACTGACTGGATGAGTTTTACAACCTGAGACTGAATGATGGCATGGCTGATTACTACCTGTCAATGGCCTTGAGCAAGCTGTTTAACTCCTCTGGATATTAATCCTCATCTGTTAATAAGAGGAATGGATTCAATGACTTCTTAGTTTCTTTCCAACTCAATATCTGTGATTCTGTTGGAGAAGCCTTTGTGTTTGGAAGCCTTTGTGTTTGAAAACCTTTGTTTTTTAGTGATCCTCAATCATTGTCTTCAGCTAAAAATCTCTCACTATTCCTTTCCTGTTCACAAAATTCTTAGATAGCTGCCTTCAAACCTTCACAGTATCCAGTAGAGGATAGGAAAGATACTTTTACATAGAAGAAAATTTTGTCTAACAGGGATTGGGAAAAGTAGGGAAAGTCATTAATAAAATAGAGTGTTCTGGGACTTCTACTTTAAAAAGTCTGCAGTGGGGGTAATGAGAGGACAAAAGCCATACTTTTTCTGGTTTCTTCTCTTAGGCTTTTCTCAAGAGTGAGTTGCTTGGACAGAGAATTAGTGAGAGAGTCAGCCTTTGGGGACTAGGAACCATCTCCTACCACTAGTGCTGAAAAAAGCTGATTCCTTCCTGGCTCCTACTTGAACCATCTTTCCCTGTCCCCTACCCACCATTCCTTTACTTTCAACCCTACATTCTTTTCTCTGATGTATCAGCATAAAAGCATAAACTATCTTTCATTCTTCCACACACAATCCTGAGGCTAACATCTTGTGATTTTCTTCCTCCTTAATGTTCATTTTAATTTGCTTTTGTGTCTAAAAATGATCTTGGCACTATTTTCCCAATACCAGTTGGATTTCCTTAGATATGGTCCTGAAAAGAGTCTTTGGATTGCAGAAAAAGTAGAGTTGAGAGACAGAGAGTATTTTGAAAGGATACTGACATTTGAGGGTTGTGATATTTATTGTCTGTCTCTTTACAGGAAAGAGTTTATGAAGACTAGCCCTTCATTAGCTATATACCTCTTTTTCAAAGACTCAGTCTTAACTTGGTTACTATGCAAGTTTGCCAGAAGAGAACTTTAAAACAATGTTTTAAAAGAAGGCACACTGATGTTTTAAAACAGTGGTAAAATGTGGTTTCTGCACAAGGAGATTATTCCTCTTCATTATTCATAACCAGTAACCATCACTCACTTGTGAGTTACTCCAACCATATACATAGGCTCTGAACAAAAGGAGAGGTTAGAGGTTAGTGCTATGGTTCATCCTGGCTGCTTAACTCAAGCTTCCTCTCAAATGAAAACTCTCGGCTGGAAATATCATCTCCCTAGAATTGTCTGCAACAACTTCCAATAAAGAAACAATTTGGTTCAATACCTCTACTACCTGAAAGCCTTGTGATATTCACCAAAATCACCTTGCCTCACTAGCTTCAATTTTCTCATCCATAAAATGGGTATAACTATCTCTAATGTAAAGTGTAACATGACAAGGAGGCAAGAAAGTAAGAAACAAATCTGAGGTAGAAAAATGAAATGTTTTAACTGAGAGATCTGGGAAGATGTCAGGAAGGAGGTGAAATTTGAGCTAGCTCTAGAAGACAGGGTAGGGTTGACGTGGGAAGAAGGAACCAGAGGTAATTGAAGGCATACGTGACAATGAAAAAAAATGAAACTTGAACAAGATGCTCCATTTCTTGGCTCTGGCCAGTTCTTCTGGCTGTCCCATATTCCTGCAATGCTTTCCCTTATTACCCTTCTCTCTGACTACTGATATCACTGGTTTCTTTCTCTTTTTTTTTTTTTTTTCAAGACTTAAGCCGAACATTTATTAGGGAAATCCATCCTTTTTAGAAGGTTTGTGGGGAAGCTTCCAGAGAACAAAGGGTGGGCGGAGAGGGCCGGGCAGGTCCGTGGTCCAATCCCTTTGGGGAGCCACATGCTCTGCAGCTCCTCCGCTGACCCGGGAAGGTTCCTATAGCGAGAACCTCCTCACTAACCTGTCAGGCACAAATCGGGAGAAGGATATTGGTTCCAGGAGTCTCTGAAGCTTCTCCCCAACTCTGGATCCTTATAATTTTGGAGGATTTCTTTTAACTCAGTTGCAAACCCTGCATTCATTTTGTTATTTTTTTTTTCGATGAAGAAACATTGAATTCAGGGCAGAGCATGAATACATCTCCATATACTCAGTAAATCTTTTCTGGGTTTGAAGATTTTCTCTTTGGATGTAACACTGGCGGAACATTTTAGACAGTGTCTTTTTTGGGCAAAGTCACCACGAATTCTGCGGCTTAAAGTTTTTGCTCGAATGAATCAAATCTAGTAGGGTTAAGTACGAAGTTCCCTTATTCAGGGTTTCTTCAGTCTCTTGGGTTGTCACGCGTGGGTGCTTGTCCCTGGGTGGGGGACCACTGGTTTCTTTTTAGTCCCAACTAAATCTCACCTTCTACAGGAAGCCTTCCCTAATCTCTCTTGATTCCAGTAACTTCCTTCTGTTAGCTATTCCTTTTCATCCTGCATATAGTTTGCTTTGTATATATTTGCGTGTTGTCACCCCCATTAGACTGTAAGCACCTTGAGGTCAGGGGCTATCTTTTACCTCTATGCACTTTTACCTCAATGCATAGCACAGTGACTGACATATAGTAAGTTCTTAATAAATGTTCGATGGTGATGAATTTACACAAATCTATTTGCTATATTTCACATAGCTGCCAAACAATGTTTCATTGTATTATTTCCTAATCCTTTGTCAACTGTCCTGTTTAGCTTTTTGACCATTTCCTTGTGCTGCACTTACATGTAAGTTATGATCTATCAATATGGCAAAAGTTCATGTTTTCAAAGCAAAGTGATAGCAGGGATAGAAATGAATTATTTGTGTACTTTCACCCCAGTTCAGGTGAATTTTAGAGACTGTCTGAATAATTAAATTTTCTTCATATTGCCATTTGGGGAATGATGTAGGATTTAAAAAAATATAATATAATACACACGTATATATACTATCACCTCAAAAAATTTAAGCTCAATAAATGAACCTATTCAAAGCATAGAAATACTCAAGTAAATATATGTTAAATACTTTGATTGATAGTACCTGAGTATCTGACACATTTCAGATAGTGAACTATCGTTCCCTAAATCCACTTCCTTGATTTGATTTTGACTGCAGATGCTTCAAAAGTAATAAAAAATATTAAGTGATGGCTGTGTTTTCTATGCTATCTGAAAGGGAACATAAATAAACTATTGCTAAGCTTTGCATGGTTTACAAAGTATTTAAATTGTAGAGGTCATGTTGATGGATTTCAAGATCATATGAAAGAACTTCTAATGTATTGGATAATGCTACTAATTTTTGCATTGCCACCTTTCATGCATTCAAATGTACCACATCAATTCTCTTGGTTTGGATGGGCAAGTGGTACTATTGAGCTATTTGTGTATTATATTGTAAATTCAACTAGATCAAAAGAGATCTAAATAAGGCTCTTCATAATAATTTTGGCTGGCATACAATGGTTGCTCAATAGCGTTATTATCTGCAGTTATTAACATTCATAGAATGATTGAATCTTGAGAGTGGGAAGGATTTTAGGACTTATCCAGACCATTATCTTAAAGAAGAATTCTTATGGGAGAATTTTATCTTCCTGATTTTCTCTCACTTTACTATGAAGTCATTGAAGTATTCTTTATAAGGCTAATTAAAAGTCGTCATTAGTTCACCTCCAAATCAGTCCAAAAATCACTTCCTTTAAGGAATAGATATGTTCTAGAAAAGTGGGCTGTACAATGAGCTCTACTGTGTCACTGACATTTACTATGTTATTAGAACTGTATTGCCTCACAAAATGTCCCATCTTCTAAAAGTGACTGTAATTTGAAGGGAGATCCCAGACAAGGGGATGGATGTTATATGCTAAAATATACAGTTGGAAATTGAATTTTTTTAAATATTTAAGTGAAGATAGGGCAAGGTGGTGATTACCTTTAATTATCAGTGTATTATTAATAAGCAGAGTCAAAGAGTGTTAGACCTGGAAATAGCCCTAGAGTTCCTTCAATCTCCCCTCCTCTCTGCAACTACCTTTTATACACCGTCCTTGACACATAAGTTCTGTGCCCTTTGATGATGAGTAAAGATTCAGTATCATAAAATTATTTCTCAGTTAAAAATCCATGAACTGTCTAAACTGAGACAACTTTCATCTCAGACCATTGACTGTGCATTTTGCTAGCACCAGTTGAGTAGTCTTCCTAAACCTCACTGGTACATGTAGACCAGTAGAGAGTTCCAGGAGACCTTTGGTCAGGAGGGTACATACAAAACACTCCATATTCTGAACCAGTGGCTGAAACTAGAGCCAGAATTAGGAATAGTTTGAGATGGAATGGGGGCAGGTTGAAGGTGGTTAGGGAAAGGTTTTGCCTTATCCAAAGTAATGCAGTTAGAACATGGCAAAGCTACGATTGAACCCAAGTCCTTTGACTCCATATTCTATGATTTCTATAGCATTTAAAGTCAGAGAAGTAAAGAAACATGCTCAGGGTTGTTGGCAAGTGGCAGAGACAGATTGATAGCTTTCTTCAAATAGTTGAAAGCTTATCACATGGAAGAGCCATTAAGTTCATTCTGCTTGTATTCTAGAAGAAAGAACTAACAGTGGAATGAGGTTGGAAAGAGTAAAATATAGGCAGGAAGAAAGATTAAAAATATCTTAACCATTGGAGCTATCTCAAAGTAGAATGGTTTGTCTTAGGAGGAAAATGGTGGAGGGAATTCTTGTTTAGGTTGGTCCATGTGACCTAAATGGTCCCTTTTGATTCAAAGATTCTATGGTAGCTTCTATACTACAAAATATCATAGGAGCACTGTGATGAAAATATGGTATAGGAATGTTTAAGGGGATAAGGGAGACAGGCTTAGCAGGAAGGAGTCAATGCTCTTCACTGTACCTGCAATTCCCTTGCTTCCCCTCTGCCTGTTGAATTTTTACCAATCCTTTAAAGCCTAACTCAAATGCCAACTCACTATGTATCCTCCATGAATCTTCAAAGTTGGTAATGATCTCTCCCTGTGTCAGACCACTTTAGTTGACAGAAATTTGTTTTATCATCATCTATTTCCATGCTCAGTTTTCCCTAAATTTTGCTCCTTTTCTTTGGTCGGTGCAATTGTTTCTAAGATGGGCTGCATTACAACACTTGGTGAGTAGACACGCTAAGTTATGAGGAGTTGTGACCTAAAAAACATTATTTTTAAAAATTTATTAAAATTTATTTTTATTATATTTTTAGTTTTTTTGTTTTTCTTAAAATTTTCTTTTTATTTCTTTTTATATTTTTAAATTTAATCAAATGCTTTATTAACTTCTAGTTTACATCATTCATTTTCACAAGATTTTGAGTTACAAATTTTCTCCCCTTTTTTCCCCTACCCACCACCCCAAAATAGCAATCCCACTGGATATCTCCTCCAATCTGCTCTCAACCATATCTTCTCCCATACCCCCTCCAACTTTCCAGTAGGGCATGGTGGAACTGTATGCCCCAATGCCTGTATATCTTATTACCCAGTTACATGTAAAATAATATTAATAATAATATATTTATATATATTTAAACATTTGATTTTAAAACTTTGAATTCCAGATCCATTTCCTTCGTCCCTTGTCACCTGCCCTTATGGGAAGATAAGCAATTCAGTATAGGTTGTACATGTGTAGCTATGCAAAACATTTCCATAGTGGATATATTGTAAAAGAATGACTATATTTCCCTCCCTCCTATCCCACCTCCCACTTGTTCTATTCTCTACTTTGATCCTGTCCCTTTTCAAAAGTAGGTGCTTCCAACTTCCCTCCCCCCAACATGCCCTCCCTTCCATCATCTCCCCTCTCTCATCCCCTTCCCCCCCTACTCTCCTGTAGGGTGAGATACCCTATTTAGTGTGTATGTCATTCCCTCCCTAAGCCAAATTGAATAAGAAAAAGGTTGACCCATTCCCTTTTGCTTTCCAGGTCTTCCCCTCCATTGTAACCATTTTCCCTTGCCTCTTCTATATGACATAGTTTACCCCAATCTGTTTCTCCCCATCTCCTTTCATATTCCTCTCTAGTTTACCTCTTAATATAATATATTACCTCTTAATTTCACTTTTTAAGTGTCATCCCTTCCTATTAAATTGGTCCTGTGCCCTTTATCTCTGTAAAGCTGTACACATATATACCCACATTCACATATGTATTCATACTCCCATATACCCTCCTATATAGACATATATATGTGTATATATATATACATATACATACATACATCATACATTTCTATTCCCTTCAACTATTCTCATACTGAGAAAAGTTTCATCAGATACAATTATCATTTTTCCTTGTAGGGATGTAAATAGTTCAACTTTCATAGGTTCCTTATGATTTGTTTTCCCTGTTTACCTTCTCATGCTTCTCTTGCTTCTTGTATCTGAATGTCAAATTTTCTATTCAACTCTGTTTTTTTCATGAAGAATGCTTGAAAGTCCTCTATTCCACTGAATGACCCTATTTTCCCCTGAAAGATGATACTCAGTTTTGCTGGGTAGGTGATTCTTGGTTTTAATCCCAGCTCCTTTGCCCTCCAGAATATCACATTCCAACCCCTTCAATCCCTCAGTGTGGAAGCTGCCAGATCCTGTGTTATCCTGATTGTGTTTCCACAATATTCCAATTGTTTCTTCCTGGCTGCTTGTAATATTTTCTCCTTGATCTGGGAATCCTGGAACCTGGCTATAATATTCCTAGGAGTTTTCTTTTTGGGATATTTTTTTAACTTAAAAAAATGCTTTATTAACTTCTGATTTACATCATTTGTTTCCATCAGATTTTGAGTTACAAATATTCTCCCAGCTTTTCTCCCACCCACTGCCCCAAAATAGCAGTCCCATAGGATATCCCTCCTCCAATCTGCTCTCTCCCATATTTTCTCCCATACCCCTTTTGACTTTTTCAGTGGATCTCTATGCCTCAGTGCCTGTATATCTTATTTCCCTATTACATGAAAGATGGTATTAATATATATATATATATATATATATATATATACATACACACACACATATATATTTGAATATTTGAATTTAAAACTTTCAATTCCAGATTCATTCCCTGCCTTCCCCGTTACTCACCCCCACTGGGAACCTACTATGGGATCTTTTTCAAGAGGTGATTGGTGAATTCTTTCAACCTCTATTTTGCCCTCTGGTTCTAAAACATCAGGGCAATTTTCCTTGAGAATTTCTTGAAGGATGATTTCTAGGTTCTTTTTTTGATCATGGCTTTCAGGTAGTCCAATAATTTTTAAATTATCTCTCCTGGATCTATTTTCCAGGTCAGTGGTTTTCCCAATGAGATATTTCACATTGCCTTCTATTTTTTCATTTGTTTGGATCTGTTTAATAGTATCTTGATTTCTCATAAAGTCACTAGCTTCCATTTGCTCCAATCTAATTCTGAAGGAATGATTCTCTTCAGTGAGCTTTTGAGATTCTTTTTCATCTGGAATATTTGGCTTTTTAAGGCATTCTTCTTCTCATTGCCTTGTTGAGCCTCTTTTGCCATTTGAGTTAGTCTATTTTTTAAGGTATTATATTCTTCAGTCAGGTTGTTGACTCTCATTTCATAATTTTCTTGCATCATTCTCATTTCTCTTCCCAATTTTTCCTACACTTCTCTTATTTGTTTTTCAAAATCCTTTTTAAGGTCCTCTATGGCCTGTAACCAGCTCATATTTTTCTTGGAAGCTTTTGGTGCAGGAGTTCTGACTTTGCCGTCTTCCTCCTGTTCCATGCTTTGATCCTTTTTGTCCCCAAAATAATTGGGTTGCTCTGCTTGGTTTGCTTCCTTTGCTTGCTCCTGTTGCCACTCTATTACTTAACTTTTTAACTTTTTGCCATAGTAGAACTCTGCTACCAGAAAGTGGAGCTTTGTCCCAAATCACTGTGGTTTTTCAGCCTCTGAAAGTATTAGTTTGGTGCCCTCTCTGAATCCTCTACATGCACCGGCAAGCTAGTCGCACACCCCAGGACTTCCACCCTAGACCACAATCCAGATCCAAGCAGATTATAACAAGAGTAATTACCCCTCAGACTGGTCACTCGGTCCCCCTACAATCTGCAGGCCAGTAGCTGAAGCAGCCACATGGCAGTGGCTACATGGCCACCACACTTCAGCAGCTTCTCCCTCCAGGGGACAAAGGCCGACCATACTCCTGAACTACTGGATCCCAAAGTCCATACTGCACTGACCTACCACTTTGTCCTTAGCATCTATGTGTTGATAATTCTGCAAACTGCCACAGCTGCTGGTGGTCTGAAGTCTCTCCAGCCGGTGGCTGGTCAGGCCCGCCCTCAGTCTAAAAACTCCAGCATGGGGCTGGGCTTGTTTCCCAGAGCACTGTGCTGGCCACTTCCTACCAGCCTGCCTGGCTGTTCTTAGCAGGAGGCTAGCCAAAGTTTCTTCAGAGTCACCTTTTACAAGAATTGGAGGAGGTGGGATCCAGAGCCCCATGGAAGTCCTGTTTCTACCCTGAAAATACTTTAAATTTGAGGACTAGGACTCTGTGAAATGAATCAGCATCATATTTGATCAATTATGTCAGTTGAACTTCTATAAAATATATTTACTTAATATAAATAAGTTCATATATATATATATATATATATATATATATATATATATATATATATCCTTGGGTTCAAAATGATTGAGGTTTGTAGATAATATCTGGGAACCAAGGCAGTTGACTTTCAACACTATAGAAAGAAAAATCACCTCCTTTTTTATGACTCAAAACTAAATTATTAGGTCTATGGAAATGGAAATGTTTTTTTAATGCTTCACAAGCTTGACTGTTACACAACAGCCTTTAATTTTTAGCTGAAAATGTGAGGCATTTTTATATTCCCAGATAGTTCTTATCTAATTAATATGAATAACATCACTGCCAGCATCCCCTAAATAATTGTCAATATTCTACATAAGTGGTTGTGGCAAAGGGGCTGTCAGGACATAAAATTTATCCTTTCTCATGTTGGCAGGAATGGTTGTAATTTAAGCCTATACACAACCCAGGCTAATGTCTTACTGAAATATTATTTAACCCAGTACTTTGCATCTGCCTCTCTGTATTTATTGGCATGGGGCATGTTCTATTTACCAAGGAACATCATCTGAGCAGTATTATAATTTATTTGTTCATTTCATCCACTTATGAAAGTTCATTCCACATACCAGTGCCAACCATTTGGGGAAGGATTTACATAATTTAATTAAATGTGGCAAAAAAGAAGCCCCACATCCAAACAACCCTCAAAAATGTGCTGATGTCACTGATCCATGTCCCATGGACTTTTCTAGCTATTGTGCAATTTATATATACAAATCTCCCTGCACAATAAAGAATAAAATAGCTTACATTTATGTAGTTCTCATAAAGTGCTTTCTTCAGGAAATATAGGTAGTATGTTTTATTTTCCCCAATATTCATATGGACTTAAGAGCAGCTTAATCACTTATACAAGGTCACCTAGGTAAAGAATGGCAGAAATTATTTGAACTCCAGTCTCTAGAATACACATTCTGTCCTCTTTTTACTATCACACAGCTCTTATAATTGGATAATGGAAGTAACCAGACATGATTTCATACAGGGTATTTCCTTTCATCACTCATCAGCTATAGAAACACCTGTCTATCTTCTTGCTCTTCATGGTTATGTTCTACTTATGAAGGATGTATAAATTTGTTCTACAATAAGCCTTAAATTTGAATATGTTGTTGAGTCAAGTTGACTATTATCTACTGAAGTCCTACACTGAAACCCAGTGGGAAAAAGAAAAGAAAATAGACCCAGCCATTCACATTTTCTAGGTGTGGGGGTTAGTGCTTGAACTGGTTGAGAGGGAATAACATACATACTCCATTGGGTAGAGAAATCTATCTTACCCTATAGGAAACTAGGAGGGAGAAGGGAATAGGATAATGGAAGGGGCTACTGAGAGTAGGGTGAGGCGGTAGTTAGAAGCAAAACACATTTGAGGATGAACAGGGTGAAAAGAGGGAGGGTGGGAATAAACAGGAGAAAAATAGGATGGAGGAATCCTAATTGGATTCCTAACAGGAATCATAATTGAAAAAATTTTACAGCAATTTTCTCTGATAAAGGCCTCATTTCTCAAATTTGTGGAGAACTAAGTCAAAATTTTAAGAATGCAATTCATTACCTAATTGACAAAATGGTCAAAGTATATGAACAATTAGTTTTCAGATGAAGTAATCAAAGCTATCTATTGTCATGTAAAAATGCTGTAAATTGCTATTGATTAGAGAAATGCAAATCAAAACAACTCTGAGGTTCCACTTGCACCTATCAGATTGGCTTATATGACAGAAAAGAAAAATAACAAATGCTGGGTTTGAGGGGATGTGGGAAAGTTGTTACACTAATGCACTGATGGTGGATTTGTGAATTGATCTAACCATTCTGGAGACCAATTTGGAACTATGCCTGAAGGGCATAAACCATGTCTACTCTTTGACCTGGCAATACTACTACTAGGTCTGTATCCCAAAGAGATTAAAGAAAAAAGAAAAGGATTTATATGTAAAAAAATCAGCTATTTTTGTGGTGGCAAAAAATTTGAAATTAAGGGGCTACTCATCAATCAGGAAATGACCAACAAGTTGCGGTATATGATTGTGATGGAACACTATCATGCTATAACAAATGACTAATAGGATGCACTTAGAAAAACCTGGAAAGAGTTTTATGAACTAATGTAAAATAAAATGAGCAGAACCAGGGGAAGATTATAGCAAATTACGGCAAGATTATAGTATTAGCAACATTGTATGATGATCAGTGGTGAATGGTTTACCTATTCTCAGCAATATAGCGATCCAAGGAAATTTTGAAGGATTTATGCTGAAAAATGTTATTCACTTCCAGAGACAGATTCTTGATGGAGGTTAAAGGAGAATTTTTTAAAAATTTTCTTTATTTTTCTTGTTTGTTTGATTTTGGTCTGGCTTTTCTTTCACAATATGACCAATATGGAAATGTATTTTGCATACTTGAACATGTATAACCATTATCAAAATGCTTGCCTTCTCAAGGAGGGAGTGAGTAAGGAGAGAAAGAATTTAGAATTCAAAGTTTTAAAGAAGTGAATTTTTAAAACTATTTTTACATGTAATTTGGAAAAAATAAAATATTGAAGAAAAATATATAATAAATTTCATACATTATCCTGCTTCCCAAAATAACTAATATGATTCCTGGAATTTTTCTTTGGTCACCCTATAATCTTTCCTTAAGATGAAGAAGAGGGTCTCATAGGTCTGGAGACCATTTTATTTTGCATTTTTCTGCATGTGGTCATGGGCAAAGAATTAAGTCAATGAGTGGTAAACACTAGTGATAAGTCTTTCCATACTTAGTAATTCTTAGGTAGGTTGTTTCTAGGACACTACATACAATCTATCACTGGGACCATACTTAAAGACTTATCAGTTTGATTTCATTTGTCCTACCTGATTCTTTGATGACCTAGGACCATCTCTGCATAATGATGACATGTTAAAGTGTGATTGGTAACATGGGATTATGATACAGCATAAATACTTGGAGGCAGGTACAAGGAAGATAACTAGCTTTGGGGAACAATAGTTGTCAAGTCTGGATGTCTTAGATATGAGGCAATTGCTTATAATATGAGGAAAAAGTGACACCCTGGTGGCCTATCAGGTATTTTTTCTTTAGTCAGCATAGGGATGCATGTCCTAGTTTACCATCTTAATATGTTCTTTCCCCCTCCTTTACACTTCAGTAGTTCAGGGAATTTTTTTCTTTTAATCATTTGAACACTCTCAATTTTATGGATACAAATAATTTTACTTTTTTGGGTTTCAGTTTCCTTACCTGCAAAATAAAGATGTTGCAGCAAATTATAACCAACGTCCATTCCCTTTTCTAATCTCCAATCCTGTTCCAACATTTTATACTTCTGGAACTTAATAAAAAGTCATTTTTGGTACAGCTAACTTTAGTTATAATTCATCATTCCCTAAAATAAGGAATTGCTTTAATTGCAATTTTCTTTAATTGATTCCACTGTTCAAAACAACTGTTGGTTTTTTTGTGACTATAAATAGCAATGAATCACAATGATTTTATATCTCACATGTATACCAATTAACACACATTTCCTGAGAGGAGAGAGGCTTTATTCACTTTCTCATTCAGTCTGCAAGCCTAGTTTATATCCAACAACATAGATGAATTGATTATTTTCCTTTCATTCTCCTATAAAACTTGAAGGTGCGTTAAGGAACTGTAAATTTTGGAAGAAAAGATTTAGAGAAAAGATTTAGAATCTTAATGATGTGAGTTTGAATTGACCCTAGTTGTGGAACTGTGGTTAAGCCATTTAACCTTAGAGAGTCTCAATTTCCTAATCTGTAAATAGAGCATAATAATCCTTGCAACCCCTATCTTACAAGATTATTGTAAGAAGAGTGCTTTGCCACCCTTAATGAATGATGTGAATATAAATTACTATTATTATTAAAAGTTATCTACTCCAGTAAATCCTGCAGCTACTCAGGGTAGTAGTGCTACGAAGATTTTATCTGGCATTGGTGGAGAATGAAGTGTTTTGAATAAGAGAACTGGCTTATCCATCTAAATACCAAAATTTTCATTGTTTTAAACAGTTTGATGGAATTTTTCTCCCCATATAGTAAAAGGAAATACTTTGCCCACGAATATTCCCTAAACATAAGTATTGGATAGGAACTAGGTCTCTGATTTCATTGATCTAGGGAATTGCTAAGTGAGCAAATTCATGATATGAACACAAGCTGGCATCTTTTTTGCAACATAGTCTTGGAGAGCTGCCTAGAGCACAGAGAGGCAGGACTTCCAATGAGGCCTTCCTAGACTGGAAGATGGATTGCTAGTTATTATGCCACACTGATTGTCTAAGAGCAAGTAGGGTCTATATTTTGCCCAAACTTTGTATCTCCCTGATGATTAGAAGAGGGCTTTGCACCTAGAATTGCATAGTCAATGTTTGTTGAATTAAAAGAAAAGTGGCAATAGAAATGTTAGTATATGTTAATAATTCAACTAGTTGAAAAACAAACAAAATGAGCCTGTAGCAGGGACTACAAGTCCCTCCTACTCTATATGATTTTGTGTGGGAGGAAAAAAATAATAATCTTCACTTTTTCACAATGCTAATGAGCTGTGTGAACTACTCAGATATATGTTATTATAATGGCATATAAATATAAACACAGAGCCTCCTTTGAATTTTTTGTCTTTTTCTCTATCATACACACATACACAAATTCAACATAGAATTGCTTCCAATGGTCCATCAATTCAAAGGTCTAGCTTTCAAACTGTTTTGATGACAAAACATTCAGTTTGTCCTAAGCTTCTGATCCCCAAAGGAATAGATATTAGACTGAAAGAAATGAAGGATTTGGCAGCATATGGACATGGGGCCTGGAACTAGTGGATATATTAGAAGTGAAAGTGAGAAGGAAAGTGAGAGATTGTGGGTTCTGGAACCCAGAGCTATTTGATTTGCAGCAAATAGACAATTTTACAAACGGTAGTGATGGATGGGTAGTAAAGGTCAGCCTGTGTTGTTCAGGTCTTATAATAACAGAGGATGGTGTCATACCAGTACTGACAGGAGGACAAGCAAGAGGTCTAAAGAACCACTGAAAGATGGAACCTTTGATAGAAAGAGACAGGTTTGGAATGGGATTGTAGTAGTGCTGATGCTATTTTCCTCTTCTCTTGTTAGATTGTTTTTCAAAATTTAAGAACAACAATATAAAGCAATTTGAATATTCCATTGAATTCAGATTAAATCTGATTCACTAGTTGGTTCAATGTTATTATTAAACTCTGAGTCATTCACAGGGAAGCTATTATCTGATGCATTTCTACAATGAGGATTTAATAGATTGATTGCTTTTTCAGCTTCCATTTATTTCCTGAAAGAAGCAACATGGTATGGTGGATGCAGAGCTAGCCTCAAAGACAGGAAGATCTGAATTTAAGTTATACCTCTGACACATATTACCTGTGTCTCTCTGAGCAAGATACCTAATGTTCCAGTGCTCTAGGTAGCCCTTGAAGATTAGACATTGGCAGAGAAGGTGCTTATGTGCATTGGTGAAGGATATTTCCTCATCTGGGAGTATCCTATTCAATGAAATCACAAGTCCAGTAAGTCCTTATCTTTATTTACTAGCTGGAATTTGTGATGTTATCAATGTTGGTACTCCATTAAAAGATATAAGATACAGATCACAACTCATCCATAACCTCTAAAAAATCAGGGGGAGATGGGAAAGCAGAAGCAAAGAAGGATGTGGTGGTAAATATAGACAACCAATTATCTGTGACAATAATCAGCTTTTCCCATATTGAAGGAATATTAATTGATGTTGGAATATCACAGAAAGAGGAAGGTCATTGGCACATTGGAGAGAGTATTACACCTGGAATCAGAAAGTCTAAGTTCAAATCCAGTTTCAAACTCTTACTAGTCATGTGGCTATAGGTAAGTCACTTAACCTCTCTTTGCCTCAGTTTCCTCATCTACAATGGGAAAAATATTGTCACTAATTCCTAAAGTTGTTGGGAATAAAAAGATGTAATATTTGTAAAATGCTTATCACAGTACTTGGAACATAATAGGCACTTAATAAATGTTTGCTCCCTTTCCTTAATCCCTTACAATTTAGATAAGTGCTAAACAGGCCTCTGTCCTTATCATTCTTTTCTTTTCTCCAAACACAGACAGTTTTACTCATTACCAGTACATCATTTGTCACTTTTGTGACTCCAAAATTTACCTCCTGAGTTCCATATCTGTATTTCAAAATACCTCCAGAATATCCACCCCTCAGTGTCCCTTTGGCATCTCAAGCTCTAACTGTCCCCATTGTTTTTCCATTCTTTTTTTTTGTTTGTTTGTTTTTGCTTTTTGGAGGGCAATTGGGTTTAAGTGATTTGTCCAAGGTCACATGGCTAGTTTTTGTGTTAAGTGTCTGAGGCTAGATTTGAACTCAGGTACTCCTGACTTCAGGGCCAGTGTTCTACTCACTGCACCACCTAGCTGCCCCCCCCATTGTATTTCCACAAAACTTGTTGTTCCTCCTGAACTTTCTGTTTTTTGGCAAAGGCATCACCATCCATCCACTTATTCACCCATGCTTGAAATTTTGGAGCTTTCTTTTATTTGTATCCTTTCCTCTTTCTTATATACAAACAGTTACCAAGACATTGCAATTCTTTTTTTTAATTTCCCTCCCTCCTATCCCACCTCCCACTTGTTCTATTCTCTACTTTGATCCTGTCCCTTTTCAAAAGTGGGTGCTCTAAACTTCCCTCCCCCACCAGCCTGCCCTCCCTTCCATCATCCCCCCTCTTATCCCTTTCCCCCCCTACTCTCCTGGAGGGTGAGATACCCTATTTAGTGTGTATTTATTTCCCTCCTCAAGCCAATTTCAATGGGAATAAAGCAGACTGTAATGGGAATGTAAATTTAAAGATCTTCCCTGCCCCTAGGCTAAAGTGCACCTGGAGCCTGGGGTGGGAGGCTTGTTTTTCAGTAGATACTTCTTGATTGGCCAGTGGTCAATAAGGTTGTTACATTCTCTGAGCCAGGAGAAGGCTATAAAAGCCATGATGTGTAGCTTTGTTTTGGGGCTCACTTTGAGAAATGTTCTATGATTTGATCAGGTGAAACACCGGGAAGCCGTTGTCCAGGGCTCCCCGGCTTTGAAACCCAGATGTTGTTTTGGTATGGATGTAATGGTTGGACAGTTTGGAAAACTGTCTACTTGATCTGTTTCTCTGTCTTGATAATTCTGTCTGTATATTCTGAAGTTCAGGGTGCTCACCTTTTTCCCCTGAACTAGGTGAACCATGCATGTTTGACTGATTAAAGTAAGCTTGTTAACCCATTTTGAGTTGCTCTCTTTGAACAAAGCAGATCTAAGAACCTGTGGTGGCAGCAAACCCTGGGGTTTGCTTGGGGTGCTTGCCACTACATTGACCCATTCCCTTTTGCCTTCCTATTCTTCCCCTCCATTTTAACTATTTTCCCTTGCTTCTTCTATATGACATAGTTTACCCCATTCTGTCACTCCCTATCTCCTCTCATTATATTCCTCTCTCACCTCTTAATATCAATTTTTAAGTATCATCCCTTCCTGTTAAATTGGTCCTGTGCCCTTTATCTATGTATACCTGTAAACATATATACACACATTCACATATGTATTCATATAGAATATATAGAAAACACCCTCACATAGGCATATATATATTCCCTTCAACTACTGAGAAAAGTTTCATAAGTTACAATTATTGTTGTTCCATGTAGGAATGTTAATAGTTCAACTTTGATAAGTTCCTTATGATTTCTTGTCCCTGTTTACCTTCTCATGCTTCTCTTGCTTCTTGTATCTGAATGTCAAATTTTCTGTTCAACTCTGGTTTTTTCAGCAAGAATGCTTGAAAGTCCTCTATTCCACTGAATGACCATATTTTCCCCTGAAACATGATACTCAGTTTTGCTGGGTAGGTGACTGTTGTTGTTGTTGTTGTTGTTGTTTTGCCTTTTGGAGGGCAATTGGGGTTAAGTAACTTGCCCAAGGTTACATGGCTAGTTTTTTTTGTTTTTTTTTTTGTTTGGGTGTTAAGTGTCTGAGGCCAGAACCAAACTCAGGTCCTCCTGACTCTGGGGCCGGCACTTTACTTACTGCACCACCTAGCCGCCCCTGACTCTTGGTTTTAATTCCAGCTCCTTTGACCTCCAGAATATCATATTCCAAGCCCTTCTATCCCTCAGTGTAGAAGCTGCCAGATCCTGGGTTATCTTGATTGTGTTTCCACAATATTCAAATTGTTTCTTCCTGGCTGCTTGTAATATTCTTTCCTTAATGTGGGAATTCTGGAACCTGGCTATAATATTCCTAGGAATTTTCTTTTTGGGATCTTTTTCAGGAGGTGATCAGTGGATTCTTTCAACCTCTATTTTGCCCTCTGGTTCTAAAACATCAGGACAGTTTTCTTTGAGAACTTTCTGGAGGAAGATTTCTAGGTTCTTACTTTGATCATGGCTTTCAGGTAGTCCAATAATTTTTAAATTATCTCTCCTGGATCTATTTTCCAGGTCAGTGGTTTTTCCCATGAGATATTTCACATTGCCTTCTATTCTTTCATTTGTTTGGATCTGTTTAACAGCATTTTGATTTCTCATAAAGTTATTAGCTTCCATTTGCTCCACTCTAATTCTGAAGCAATGATTCTCCTCATTGAGCTTTTGATATTCTTTTGCCATTTGAGTTAGTCTGTTTTTTAAGGTGTTAATTTCCCCAGTCAGGCTGTTGACTCTCATTTCTTAATTTTCTTGCATCGTTCTCATTTCTCTTCCGAATTTTTCCTCCACTTCTCTTATCTGCTTCTTAAGGTCTTCTATGGCCTATAACCAGCTCATATTTTCCTTTGAAGCTTTTGGTACAGGAGTTCTGACTTCACTGTCTTGCTCCTGTTCCATGCTTTGCTCCTTTTTGTCCCCAAAATAGGAGTGTAATGTTGGAATCTTCTGTCTGCTTTGCTTCCTTTGCCTGGTCATGTCGCTCCTCAGTCACTTGACCCATGGGCTTTTTGCCACAGTAGGACTCTGCCACCAGACAGGGGAGCTTTCGTCCTGAATGCTGGGGTTTTCTCAGCTGCTGGAGGTATTAGATGGGTGCCCTCTCTGAGGTCTCCACATGCTCTGGCAAACTGGACACACACCCTAGGACCTCTACCCTAGACTGCAATCCAGATCCAAGCAGGTTAATGCAAGAGCGATTACCCCTCAGACTGGGGGTTGGTCCCCCTACACTCTGCATGCCAGGAGCTGAATCTGCCATGTGGTACTGGATGGCTGTGCCTGGCATCTCAGACTTCTCACCCCGGGGGTAAAAGCCATGCACTACCACTTACTGGGTCCCAAAATCCAGACTGCACTGACCTCTCACTTTGTCCTTTGCATCTATGTGTTGATAAATCTGGAAATGGCCATACCTGCTGCTGATCTATAATCCCTCAGGCCAGCAGCTGGTCAGGCCTTGCTGTGGGGCTGTGCTGGCCCATTCCTGCCAGCCTACCAGGCTGTCCTCAGCAGGAGGTTAGCTTCTCTGTGTCATTTTGTGGGTTCTGAAGCTCCAAAGTTTGTTTGGAATCCCCTTTTACATGGATTGGGGAAGGTGGAAGCCAGAGCCCAGTGGAGGTCCTGCTTCTACTCTGCCATCTTGACTCTGCCCCCCCCCCCCATTGCAATTCTTTTTCCAAAGTATCTCAAATTAATGTGATTGCTAACACCCTAATCAAAACTCTCTTCATCTGCCTATACTATTGTAACAGATTTCTAAATAATCTTCTTATCTATAGATCTGCTTATTTCAGTCCACTGTTCAAAAAATTTAATGGAGCTCTCTGGCCAAGTTTCTATTCCATTTTGCTACCTACTTTTGTTTTATGGGTGAACTCATCCCATTCACATTCATAGTTATGATTACTGTGTATTTCCCTCCATTCCATTTTCTTCTGTTACTTCTTCTCTCTTTCTCTTTTAATCCTGTATCTCTTCGAAATTCTATTTTGCTTCTAACCACTGTCTCCCTTAATCCAATCCCACTTTTATATTGTTATGCTTCTCTTCTATTTGAATACCCAATTTTCTATTCAGCTCTGATCTTTTCATCAGGAATGATTGAAGGTCCTCTATTTCATTAAATATCCATCCCCTCTCCCAAGTGATTATACTCTGTTTTGCTGAGCAGATTATTCTTGGTTGTAATCCTAGCGCTTTTGTGTTCCAGAATATAATATTCCAAGTCCTTTGCCTTTAACTTGGGAGTCACTAAATCTTGTTTGATCCTGACTGTGGTTCCACAATATTTGGGTTCTTTCTTCCTGGCTATTTGCAATATTTTCTTCTTTATCTTGTAGCTCTGGAATGTGATTATAATATTCTTGAGAGTTTCCATTTTGGGATCTCTTTCAGGAGGTGATTGGTGTATTATTTCAATTTCTATTTTACCATCTGGATTGAAGATATTGGGGCAGTTTTCCTTGATAACCTATTGAAATATGGTGTCTAGGCTCTTTCTTTGATCATGGTTTTCAGGCAATCCAATAATTCTTAAATGATCTCTCCTCAGTCTGTTTTCAGGTCAGTTATTTTTCCACTGAGGTATATTTTTGTTTATTTTTTTAAGATCTTTTTTTTTTCATTCTTTTGACTTTGTTTGATTGTTACTTGATGTCTCATGGAGTCATTTGCTTCTACTTATCCATTCTAGTTTTTAAGAAATTATTGTTTTCAGTTGAGTTTTCATACTTTTTTCCCATTTGGCCCATTCATATTTAAGGAGTTGTTTTCTTCAGTGAATTATTGTACCTCTTTTTCCCTTTAGCTTATTTTACTTCTTAAGGAGTTTTTTCCTCAGTGGACTTATGTGCCTCTTTTACCATTAGACCAATTCTGTTTTTAAGGTGTTATTTTCTTCAGCATTTTTTGTGCTTTTTAAAAACAAGCTGTTAATTCTCTTTGTGAAATGTTTGGGATGTTCAAGGAAGACTAGTACCTCCGGCATAAGGACCTGCCAAGCCCTTATCAGGTCTGCTCAACCACCTTTGGTATCCACTTGATTTACCCAACTCAGTCACAACCGGTAAAACCATCTATGCAGATTGAATGAACCAGGTTCATTCCTAGGGTTCTTAGTGAGTTAGGGGAGATGTCTACCCAAAGCATGTGAAGGCTTTACATAGTGGAATAGGTGATTGAGAATTGTTTGTTCCAGTAGCCATGAATCCAGCTAGAATAGGAACCATGGAGTGCTTAGAACTTAGACATCAAAGATTCCAAGGTCATCTATTGCATCCCAGGCCATCACCATCTTGATTTTTTGTCCTGCCACTGGACATCAATGACTCTAGAAAGAAGATTGAGACTTTCTGCAAATCTGTCTCACTTAGATTCAATTCACACACAAGTCAAGATATGAAGGACAGATTTATGGAGAATGGAATTTATGACCAAACAAGAGATAGAGAGCATTATGAAATGAAAAATGGATAATTTTGATTATATCAAATTGAAAAGTTTTTTGTACAAACAAAGTCAGTACAACCAATATTAGGAGGGAAGCAGAAAACTGGGAAAGAATTTTTACAGCCAGTGTCCCTGCTAAAGGCCTCACTTCTAAAATATGTAGAGAACTGAGTCAAATTTATAAGAGTACAAGTCATCACTCAGTTGATAAATGGTCAAAGGATATGAATAGGCAGTTTTCAGAGGAAGAAATTAAAGATATCTATAGTCATGAAAAATGCTCTAAATCATTATGAGAGAAATGCAAATCAAAACTGTTAGGAAGCACATCATACCTGTAAGATTGGCTAACATGACAAAACAGGAATATTATAAATGCTGGAGAAGATGTAGGAAAGTTGTCACACTAATGCATTGTTGGTAGAGTTGTGAACTGATCCAACCGTCCTTGAGAGAATGTTTTGTTTTGTTTTGTTTATTTTTGCTTTTTGGAGGGCAATTGGGGTTAAGTAACTTGCCCAAGGTCACATGGCTAATTTTCTGTGTGTGTGTGTGTGTGTGTGTGTGTGTGTGTGTGTGTGTGTGTGTGTGTTAAGTGTCTGAGGCTGGATCCAAACTCAGGTCCTTCTGACTGGGGCTGGCACTCTACTCACTGTGCCACCTAGCCACCCCTATCTTGACAGCACTTTGGAACTATGCCCAAAGGACTATAAAAATGCACATACCCTTTGACCCGGCAATACCACTTCTAGGGCTGTATCCCAAAGAGATCATACAAATCGGAAAAGGATACACAAGTAAAAAAAATATTAATAAGCATCTCTTTTTGTAGTGACCAAGAATTGGAAATTGAAGGGATGCCCATCAATTAGGGAATGGCTAAACAAGTTGTGGTATATGAATATAATGGAATACTATTGTGCTATAAGAAATGATGAGCAGATGGACTTCAGAAAAACCTGGAAATATGTATAAGAACTGATACTGACTGGGCTCAGATACTTAGCACCACACCCAGAAATAACTGGCTGTGTAACCTTGAGCAAGTTACTTAACCCCGATTGCTTAGAAAAAAAAAAATAACTGATACTGAGTGAAATAAGCAGAATCAGGAGAACACTCTATCAGTTACAGTCATATTGTGCAATAACTAACTTTGATAGACTTGGTTTTTCTCAACAATGCAAGGTTCTAAGACAACTCCAAAAGCCTCATGATGGAAAATGCTATCCACATCCAGAGAAAGAATTATGGAGTCTGAATACAGATCAAAGCATATTATTTGTTCTCTCTCTTTTTGGTTTTGCTTTGTTTCTTCTTTCTCATGGTTCATTCCATTGGTTACACTTTTTTGCAACATGACTAATGTGAAAATATGCTTAATATGAATGGATATGTAGAGCCTATATCAAATTGCACACCATATTTAGGAGGACTGTGGGGAGGGAGGGGGAGAAAATTTAACCCTCAAAAGCTTGTGGAACTGATTGTTGTAGACTAAAAATAAATTTTTTAAAAAAATTTTAAAAAAAGAAAATGAAGGAGAAACAACAATAATAATATTTTCCCCATAATTTTCTTGTATGATTTTCATACTTTTCCATTTGTTTTCTTCTGTACCTTACTTCTACTTCTATACTTATCACTCTCTTTAATTCTTTCAGGAATTCTTGTTAGACTTGGGTCCAATCAACATTTTTCTTTGAGGCTTTGATTATAGATATTTTCACATTATTGTCTTCTTCTGAATTTGTATCTTGTTCTTTTTTGACACCTAGTAACATTTTACGGTCAAATTATTTTATTTCTTTTTGTCCATTTTCCTAGCCTCTTTCTTGACTTTAAACATTATGTTAAAGCTGGATTCTGTTTAACTTTGGGGGGTGAGGCACTGATCCAAACTTCAAGTTTTTCATTTTGCTTTTTTCAGAGGTAGTTCTGGGGGTTCTGCAATTTTTTGTGCTTCTAAGGTGATGTGACATGGGGATAAATATGATCACTTCTTTCCTGGTCTTCACTTTGTTCTTTACCAAGGAAGGGTTCCTGCTCCCTGGCAGCCAAACATTAGTGTTCTTCTTGGTCCTAGACTGTGACTAATTCCTTTGCTTTTCTGTAATCATCTTGTTAATGCTCCTCTCAGCCTTGGAATTGTGACCAGGGTTCCTGCTCCCTTGTGACTGACTATAAGATCTCCTTTCCACTCTGGAACTGTGAACTGAATATGGAATAAGGGCAACAGAATTGCCAATCAGCACCAACTCTTCTGTAGTCTCTTTCTGACCAGTTGTCTGTCCTCCTTACCATCTCTGGGCAGAGAACGCTTGAAGTTACTGTTGCTGCTGCTGCTGCCACCAGCACTGTTGCTACTATGGTATGTATGCACTCTGAACAGGCCTCCATCCATTGTTTCAGGCCTTTCCTGCTAGCCCCCTAAATTTTGTTTGACTAGAAGAAATCTCACTCTGGTCTTTTATTTGCAGCTATTTATCTGCAGCTCCAAAATTTGATTTGATATTTTATTTTAAAGTTGATTGTAAGGGGATTTTGAAAGAGTTCAGCTGGGTTGCTGCCTCTACTCTACCATCTTGGTTCTGCCTACCCCCGTTTTAATTTCTTCAAATTGGAATGTGCATAATTTAACAAATAGCCATTTTTTATATTGGCTTGTTGAGCAAGAATGACAAAGAGATCATGAACATACTTTTTATTAGGCTATTTCTTAAATTTTATATAAACCATCAGAAAGGAGTCTTCTGGCCTTGGAGGGAGAACTTAGTAGAGTGTCATCATATCAGCTACTTAAAATCTACATACACTTGGGCAATACTTGTTTTGAACAGCTGCCCATTCATCTTTGAAACCCAATTGTCCCCAAGAAATAGAGGACCTGAAGACAATTTCACTTTTTATGATTGTTTGCAACATCTGCCAAGGATCCTCAGGGGCTATCTTTATCTTTAATCTGTCTAGAATTTCAATGATTTCCTCTGTACATGATATCAGATGAATTTATGACTCCTATCAGGGAAGATGCTAGAATTAATTTATTCTAGCTAAATTAGAAGATACCTTATGATCCTCTGAGACCTTCAGCAATGAAAAGGAAACCCAATTAGTTCTGTCCCTTTGTTGTCTGCTTTTGTAAGGCAGACAATGAAAAGAGTTTTTAAATACACAGATTCTTCATACAACTTCATCAAACTACACTGATGCAATTTTGCTGAACATCATTGATATTCATGCAGCCATGACCACTTAAGAATAGTACAAATCACAAATGATTATTTTTTTCATTCTACATATTTTAAAAACATTCATATTACTTAACACATGAGCTCTATGTAAGGGATACAACAATGGATTTGAAGTCAGAAGACAATGGGTTTAAGCTTCCACTGTAATACTTGTGGGTTTTATGCCTTTAATCTCTCAGCTTTAGTTACCTGATCTATAAATTTAGAATAACACACCGTAGTATCTACCTCTCGGGGCTATTGTGTCAAAAACATTTGGGAAAGTTCATTGACCTACTCCTTTTTCATATGCTTCTCTCTTTGAGTAAGAAGTGTCCCTCTTTGATGAAACAAATCTCATCACTTAAGACTTTGGTCTGATCCAGTTTCTTTTTGCAGAACATTATTTCATCAACCATGCCCTCTAATATGCCCCTCTCTCCCCCTCTCAAGCTTAACCCCCCTGTTTATAATAATATCCTAAAATAGCAAAAAACAGAAACACCTTACTCTGACTCTGTTGTCTCAAGTTATCACTCTAGCTCTTTTGTTCCTTCATCACAAAATTTTGTGATCAAGCATCTTATAGTTTTTTCCTCCACTTCCTTATTATGTATCTATTCAATAATCCCTTGAAAGACAGATTATATCTTTATTGTTTTAATAAAATTGTTCTTATGTAGGCCACCAATGGCCTCCTAATTGCCAATCTAGTGACTTCCTTAATCTCTGATCTCCTTTAATTTTCTATAACATTTGACACTCTTGATCATCCCATTTAATTAAATACATTCAGTGAAGGTTTGTCTCTAGTCATTCTGATCTATATCTTGTCACTGAACCCAGATGACTCTGGAGGAGAAAGTGAGGCTGGTGACTTTGCACAGTCTTCCTTTTAAATCCAATTCACTTGCAAGTCAGGTCATCACTTTGCTGATGTCATCATTCTCTTCAAGAATGATGGACGAACAACAATTTAGTGTTTACTGCATTCAAGGCAACATTCTTAGTACTGGTGATAGAGAGCTTTAAAAAAAACACAGATCCTATCTTTATGGAGTTTACCTATCTTTCTTTCCTCTATTAGCTTTTGTGACACATTACTTTGATTCTCGCCTCTTCACATTATTCCCATTCTTTCCATCTTTCCCCTTTCTCCTGTCTCCTAATGTAAATACCCCACGTTGCATTGTTTTTCCTCTTATTATTTTCTATTTTTGCAACCCCACATTGATGATATCGTCTACTCCAGTGATTCTAGCTGCACTGTGGTATAATAGTGCAAACACTTGACTCAGTCACAAGACCTGAGTTTGAGCTATTTGATTAGAAAAATTAATCTGAGATTTGTCTTTCTGACTCAGTTTCTTTATTCACAGCCTTGGGATAATATCTTTACTGCTTTCCAAATAGCATGGTTTTAAGAAAAGCATTTTGTAAACCTTAAAGCATTGTACAAAAATGAGCTTTCATTATTCAAATGTGGCCTCTATATAGATGATGACCTTCCTCCCCCCCCCAAGGCTACAATTCAGTTTTTGGGGGAAAGGGGATGTAAGGGCGATGCAAGATAATCGACTATCATACAACTTTGGAAAATGGAGAAAATTATTAAGAGGGAAGGGCATCTTTGTCCTTGGTGTTTGCTGGGATTTTCCTCATGCATATCATGATGATTATGATTATTAGTTTTAATAATCATGTATAACACTTTAATGTTTCAAAACACTTTCATGTAATATTATGCCACTTAACCTAAAATTATTAGGATTACTCCCTCAGCTGTCAGAAGACTCACCATACATTTCCCCAAATGATGCATCAGGAGAATGTCTCCTTGAAACATGAGCCAATTTTACTCAGACAGAAAGAGATATCTACAAAGGCAAATCTATGACACAAATGACTTCTTGCTTTTAGCATGGTATTCCCAGCTGTAGGAATAATTTTCATAAGGCAAACAACATTCTTTGATTAGACTTGATGGGCTGTTAAAATGGTGTTATTTGATGGACCAGGAAAGCAAAAGCCTACATTCAATTTCTCAGTAAGGGAAAAATGCCTTTGTGCAATGCTGGTTATCATTCTCCTTTTTTCCCCCTCCATTCCAGCATAGGTGTTATAGACAAATGATTCCTGAGGATATCGAAGGCTTTAGATTCATGTCTCTTATGTACACAAGTATATGACTATGCTTGACAAGAGAGATAGCGACATTCCATCCACTTAACTTTACACTTGGGGCCTAGGGACTTCCAGTTATCATTCTCATTCAACTGCTTACACAAGGGTTGATCTTGATAATCTCATCTTATATTTTTCTGCCTCAGTCATTCATCTTCAAGCAGAGACTAAGGCTTCTTACATAGAGTTCCAGGGAAAGTATCCAAAGCATTGTTAGTCTAAATTGGTCTGTTTCAATGATCAGACCTAAGAAGCGGCTGATAACTCCTTCAATTTCAATCTGGAATGTAGGGGTTTTCTTGTGGATTACCATAGAAATCTGCCATAGGCTCAAATCTTTGAAATAAATTTTCATCAGTGACTTGGATTAGGGCATAGATCATGAACTTAGCAAATTCTTGGAAAACAAATGGAAAGGTCAGGTCATATGACAGCTTTTGTGATATGTGATACGACAGAATTAATATCTAAAAATATATGAAAGACTAGAAGTGTAGCCTATGCTTCACAAGGTGAGTTTTAATTGGAAAAATGTCATCTTATATTTGGGTTTTTAAAAAATGTTTCTCAAATATCAAATAGGAGAGATATGGACAAAAAGCAGTTATCGTGAAAAAAAAGAGTTGGAGATTTTTATTGGGCTGCAAAATCACCTATGAGACAATAGAGTTATATGTTAATTAAGCATATGAATGTAAAATTAAATTAAAATGGTAATGCTCTCTTAAGCCAATTTCATAGAAGTATAAAGTCCAGAACAAGAGAGGTGTTTTATCTATTTGAAGTGTGACATTTTAGAAAGTATATTGACAAGTTGAAGTGTGTCCAGAGGAAGGCAATAAATATTTTGAAAGGATTTGAAACCATGCTGTAAGAATATCAGTTGAGAGAGGTAAAATAGATTTTGCTTCAACATAAGGAAAAAAGCTTCCTAACACCTAGAACTATCTGAAAACAGACTTTCTCAGGAGTTAGTGAGTTTCCTTGTCTTTGGAGGCCTTGAAACAAAAGATCACATATTGAGAAATTTTGGACAGATACTTTAGAACTATCTAAGACTCAAGATAGGCAGGTTAGTTCCTGGAATTATCAAATTGTTGAGGTTCAGAATGGGATGGTATAAAGGGCATGGAGATGTGAGACTGGTATTCATATTATTTACAGTTCCATAGACCTTTATTAGACCACTGAACTGTTAAATGGTGTTCTTTGATAGATAGGAAAGTGGAAATCAATATAACTACCTCACTTTACTTCTCTAGGCCCCATTTTTCTTATGTGAAGAACGGGGATTAGACTAGATGGTTTCTAGGGTCCTTTTTGGACCTAACATTCAGTAATGTGTATGCCAATTTTTGGGTTTCTGGGGTAAGCATTGAATTTCTGGATCACTTACACCTGCCTTTTAGAGACCTTTACCTTCAAGGTGTCCAAAAATCCCCTTTGTCTAAGACTAATAGGACTTGGGATTTTAAAAATATTCTCAAGTTACAATAAAATTCTGGCACTTATGTAACAGTTCTATATTGATTATGCTTCTATCTATCCCATCATGAAGAAAAAATGCTACAGTTAACTTTCTCAGAGCTTGGATAGAGAACATGAGCCAAAATCAACAGAGCACCAAGTTGAGAGGATGAGAGAAAAGAGGGAATGGATGAATAGAAGATAACAGACAATGAAGAAGTGGTGAAATTTAGGGAATTGATGAAGCAACTGATAGGAGCTTGAAACTCAGAGGAAAAGAGGCAGAATTTTATTGTGGAAAGGTTGGATCTGGAGTCATATAACCTGTGTTGGAATCCCAATTCTGCCATTTACTTTATGTGACCTTGAGTAAATGATTTTTTTTAAAGCAATTGGGGTTAAGTAACTTGCTCAAGGTTACATGGCCAGTTATTTCTGGGTGTGGTGCTGAGTGTCTGAGCCCAGAATTTGATCTCCAGGTCATCCCAACACTAGAGCCGCTGCTCTTACTCGCTGAGCCACTTGGCCACCCCTTGAGTAAATGATTTAACATTACTATGACTTAGTTTCCTCAGTTGTAAAATGAGGTAGCTGGCACACAGTAGGAACTTAATAAAATTTGATTAACTGATTGAGCTAAGGTCCTTTCTCCTCTATAACTTTGATCCTACAAAAAAAATGGGATCATAAAATTGACCTAATACAGGGATGAGAAAATTAACACAAACAACAAAGCCTAGGAAAATCAAAGTTTCATCTCCATAGCATCTGGAATTTCCATAACTTTGAACTCCCAAATTTCATGACCTTTAGGTAATATCCTTCTCCAGTGTCACACATCTTAAGTGTAGGTTCATAGACCTAGAATTGGAAGGACCTCACAGGGCATATGGCTGAACCATCCCTCTCCCACAATTCATAATTTTTATATAAAGAAAATGAGATTAGAGAAGTGATGGTTTGCCCCAGTTTATACAAGTAATAAATTGATGAATCAGGATTTGAACCCATGCCATTTGACTTTAAACCCAGCATTCTTTCAATTATACCAATCTGCTTACTTTTTGCCAGCTATTTATTTATTATTTAGCAACCCCATTTAGTTATGGCAAGAAGACCATTTGTGGCCTGTTATAATGGTAACCTGCATGTCCAGCCCTTTCTTGATTTGTAAATGTTTAAAAAGAACCTCTCTCACCCTTATGAATTTTCAGTCAGGGTTGAAAAAAAGTCAGTACATCTTCCTGGGACGTTCATTAAAACAAGAGTAACTCCAACTAAATTATGACTGATTGAAAACATCACTTAATCAAGCTATTCATTAACACAAGGTTGTTAGTTAATCACCTGAAAATGCACCTTGAACTCAAGTCAACCACAAAATACTTCAGGATGTCAAAAGTATCTCAAAAGAAGCACAATGTTCCCATTATTATGAAAATGAAACATTTTCAAAAATTAGCATCCTCCCAACTGGAAATATTTCTGAAACACCTGACAGGTGTAGCTTATCCTGTCCATCTCCCTCACTCACAACCTGACTCCAGAGATCAAAAGAGCTGCTAATTGTTTCTGAAGATATAAAGATCCCAAATTCCAGGCAATCAAGCAGTAATTGTAAGGTGTATACAGGATGGGGCAAGGAGGCCAAGTAGGGTGCCTTTTCCTTCTTTTGGTGTTCAGGAAATTGGTTTCGGTTGATCTTTGTGGCTCTTCTAGTTCCAGATCCTCTCTTAGAGATAATCATTCTCAAAGACCAGATTACAAATCTTCTCTTATCCATTCTTCTTGGGACCATGGAGGTCATGCTAAATTGTTTCCTGTCAGGGTACAATGTCTGGAAATGAAGTTGGTGGCTAACATTCAGAGAGACCTCTTTGGGAAGGGGAAATCGATCAATCCTTCAGACTTAACTCTTGGCTCAGGTGCCTGCCAATATACTGCCTTCCATGAATCAAATGATACTATTGTCTTTGAGGCAGGGCTCCATGAGTGTGGCAGTGTGCTTCAGGTACAATTTGTTTTTTATATTTCTGTTGGAGCACTGTAGTAGAACTTCTCAATATTATTATTATTTGTCTAGAGCAGGTGTTGTGATTAGTGGCTATAGGATGATGCCTCATGATAACCGCTGACATGTCTCATGGCTCTGTCTCCTTGGGATGGAATGAGGTGGGGAGGAACTGCTTTCTAAGCCTATGTGTGGTTTTCCTGTTCTCAATTTTACCTTGAGACTTAGGATGTTTGTGAGATGCATGAAACCTGTTGATCTTAACTTGGAATTCAGGTTCTGCCTTAAAATCATTGTTGTTCATGATGTAACCATGCCAGTTTCTCTATATTGGTTGCATTTGTTATTTCAAATTAATGAAAGATTTTTCCAAAGTCCTGTTAAATATGAAGGAATACTAGATAAGGTCCTTTTTGCATTGATATGCACAGTTTAGAGTAGGGTAATGGAGGGAAGGGCATATGTATTTATAGTGCTTCCTACATTCCAGGTACTATGCTAAATGCTTTACAAATAGCTCAGTTGAAAACATCTAAGTTTTAGTAGAACTTAGTTCTAATATCAACTCTTATGTTGGTTAACTGTGTGACTTTGGACAAAATGGTTTCTTAATTGTAAAATGAATGCTTTGTATATTTTTGGTAAGGTCTCTTCAGCTCTAAAATTGATTCTACCCTAATAAAGGGGTAGTGTTTGCTTTGTTTTTTGGATTATTCGCACAACTCACTATAAGGCTTAGGATCCTGTGTGCCAAGTGACTGTGAATGTGTCCCTAAAGAATATTAAATAACTGGGGTGGGAGAAAACCAGTCTATCAAAAGATTAGTAGGGTATCTTATAGTAGTGAATATATAAACCATGGTGAAATAACTTAGATATTTCCAGGGAATTTTTCTTTTTTAGAAAATCATACTCTAGTTTTGACCATTTTCAGGTGACCACAGACTTACTGGTTTATAGTATAAATCTATATTATAACCCAACTCCTGCTGGCAGCTCTGTTATCCTACGAAACAGTCCAGCTGTGATTTTAATTGAGTGCTCTTATCCAAGGTGAGAAATCCTTTTCTATGGCTCAAATAATTTGTTCTTTAGCTTGTACCACTTCTTATGTAGTGGTTTCCTTCCTCATCCATCATTGTCCCCAGGAAGAGTAATGTAAGCAACAAGGCTATCCAACCAACCTGGACTCCATTTAGTTCTATACTGTCCTCACAGAAAAGGCTAAAGTTCACCTTGCAGCTGATGACTGGTAAGTGGCAA
The DNA here is from genome assembly GCF_028583685.1 of Petaurus breviceps papuanus. Lineage (NCBI taxonomy): Eukaryota > Metazoa > Chordata > Mammalia > Diprotodontia > Petauridae > Petaurus > Petaurus breviceps. Next base: position 19,885,133 of record NW_027185784.1, read on the forward strand.
TGATAGTAGAGAACGTGCTAATGTTTTCCTCCTGATCTCTATAACACAGGGGTTCTTAACTCGTGTGTGTGTGTGTGTGTGTGTGTGTGTGTGTGTGTGTGTGTGTGTGTGGTAAAGTCTATGGACTCCTCAGAATGATGTTTTTAAATGCATAAAATAAAATGCATAAGACTATATAAAAGATCAATTATGTGGAAATCCAGTTGTCAAAATAATTTAATGAATAAGGTTATGGAATGCACTTCAAGAACTCTTGGGTTAACAATACTTCAATCTTGACTTTGCAGATGACTGGAGTACTAAGAGGGCTTCTTCTAGCTATCAACTTGGGGACGTTATTTCCATCCAAGCTGAAGTGAATACTGGAAATCATGTAGCTCTGAGACTTTTCATTGATAGCTGTGTTGCTACGGTAAACCCCGACCAGGATTCAACTCCTCGTTATACTGTGATTGATTTCCATGGGTAAGTTCCTGCAGCAAACTTCCCCAATCCCAAAGTCTGCTTATTTCCAAAAGAATCATAGGTCTGGGCATTCATTTCAGAAATCAACGCCCCCCCCACCCCCAGGGTGGCTAGGTGGCGCAGTGAGTAATAGCGCCAGACCTGGAGTCTGGAGGACTTGGGGTCAGTTCTGGCCTCAGATACTTAACACCCACACACACACAAAAAAAAACTGGCCATGTAACCTGGGCAAGTTACTTAACCCCAATTGTTTAAAAAAAAAAAAGAAATCTATTTATATTAAAAAAAAAAAGAAACACCATTTTACCTTCCCCTAAGTATGTATCCTGGCCAAAGCAAATCACCTGGAAGCCAAAATATCAATGACTGGACTTTCCTTATTTAGGTAGGCTAATTCTCAGGTGATTTTATTGCTAGACTTGTGCTCAGAAGCTTTTTCATCTTAGACATATCAGAGTTTGTTCTGATAATTGTTCCAAAGTAAAGTCACCTGTAGAGATTTGAGAAGGACACTGGTGGAGGGAGCTTACTATAACAAATCTTAATCCCTAGGTGTCTAGTTGATGGTCGGTCAGAAAATGTTCGGTCGACCTTCATCTCCCCAAGGTCCAAGCCAGAGACCCTTCAGTTTATAGTTGATGCTTTTAAACTTTCAAGGGAACCCAAGGATCAGGTGAGCTTTATCTTGCCTCCCAAATTCCCACACACAATATCCATAATGACAATGATAAATCTTTAATCCTGAATTATTTTCTAGATCTATATTACATGTCACCTGAAGGTCATTGAAGCTTCTGACCTACCAGATTCTTCAAACAAAGCTTGTTCCTTCAACAAATCAAGCCAAGAGTAAGTAGAGCTTGAACAGCAATCATGGTTACTACTAATTGATGCTGCTGCCACCACCCCTACCCCTATTACTTCTTGGATGAGTTCAGTATTGCATAGGAATCCTCTGAAAGCCACTTGGGTACTTACCTGAATTAGGTGAATGCTGGTGTTTTGGGGGAATTCATAAAAAAACAATAACAATTGTTTAGGAGAATAGAACTCATGATCTACTTATGTTTTTTTCTATAACACTAGATTATTATTTTTAATAACAATTATTTTTAAAATTATAGTCATGCTTATTGAATTCCAGGTTAACAGTTATTGCTTAATCTAGTCCTGGCATATCCTCAAAGAGTGAATCTCTTTTAGGAAGCTATGTACAGTTCTTGGTGGCTTTGGTACTTTGCTGCTTCTCCTAATGTTATTTCCTACTTACTGCTTATCAGCAAAAGTATTGGTTTCCTTAGTTCCAAGAGAATCAGTTACTTCCCCTTGGATAGAGAGCTCTAAAGTATGTATTTGTGTGTACATACATGTGTATGTATGCTATATATTATATATGATATATATGAAAATGATGTGCATTGTGTGTATATGTGAATATGCATATTCTTCTGTGTGACCCTGGGCAGGTCACTGAACCCCTATCTCCTTGAGTTTCCTCATCTGTAAAGTGAGAGGAAAGGGATAAATATTTATTTAGTGCTAGGTCTCATGATAACCCCTTTTCATATATCATCTCATTTGATCCTCATCACAACCCTGCAAGATAGGTGCTATTATTATCTTCATTTTACAGCTGAGGAAACTGCAGCAAACAGAGGTCAAATGACTTGCCCAGAGTCACACAGTTAGTAAATGTATAAAGCTGGATTTGAACTCAGTTCTTCCTGACTTCAGGCCCAATGCTTTATCCACTCAGCTACTTAGGCAACTCTGATGTGGCATAATGGAAGACATCACCTGTCATCCCAAGGCTGTTGTGAGGCTCAAATGAGATAACATTTGTGCGAAGTACATAGCACAGTGCCTAGCACATAGCACTTTAAAAAATGCTTATTTATTGATAATTATCATATAATGGCATACTGGCAGTTCAAACCATGCTCTAACTCTTATTAACTGTGTGATTCTTGGAAAATCATTTAACCTACATGCCATAGTTAACTTCAGGATTGGTCTAAATCATATATAGATAATTTAAATCATTCATGTGGTTTTGTTGTCCAGTTGTTTCCAGTCATGTCTGATTCTTCATGACCACATTTGGGGTTTTCTTGGCAAAGATACTGGAGTGGTTTGCCATTTCCTTCTCTAGTTCATCTTACAGATGAGGAAACTGAGGCAAAATGGGTTAAGTGAATTGGCCAGGGTCATACAGCCAGTAAATGTCTAAGACCGGATTTGAATTCAAGATGATGAGTTTTCTTGACTCCAGGCCTAAGCAGTCTATTCGGTATGTCACCTAAGTATCCTACTTACATGCTACAAGGCTTTCTTATACCATAATCAAAATAAATTTTTTTCATTGCAACTGATAAAGGGAGGAAAATGCCCAAATGCATATGCCTCATCTTAAATAAAAATAAAAAATTCTGACTGTTGTCCCTCCACCTTTCTTGCTGCTGCTACCTTTTGGGAGAACCAAGGGTAGAAAACAGTAGGTCTGACTTTTCAATTTGGAGAACAAAAGATTGTTATAATCCCTACTTTTGACTTATACCTCATAAATTCTTTTTTTTTTAGCTTATACCTAACATTTCTTTATCTTTTACCTAACTTGCTATTTTTTTTTCCTTAGGGGTTTCTTGAGCAGAGTTCCAGACATTTTTCTTAAATAACTCCTATGACTTTACAAGAGCTACTTTACAAAAGTTACAAGAACTTTTCTTTTTTTTTTTTTTGAGGGAATGGGCATGAAATAATTTTATCTGAAAACCACAAATTATAAATCTTATTCTTACAGAATATTTTCTATAAACAAATATCTTGACACTGGTTAATAGGGTAGTTTTAAAGCTCTATTGGAGGACTAGAATACATATAGAGCTTGTTATATCTGCCCCTTGGATTTATGTCATAGCATCTTGTTTAAGCCCTTCTGTTTTTGGCTCTTGAATGGAGGAAGGGGCAAACTTAGAGATAGTCAAAGTTTTCATAGCAAATAGTAGTAAGCTATAAAATTTGAAAACTTCTTTTCCCCAAGTCCCTAAGACACTCAAGTTTCTTCATCTCACTCATAATTTCCCAGGTGGTCTCCTTTAGAAGGTACAGATGCTATCTGTAGCTGTTGTGAAACTGGTAGCTGCAGAAAAGGCCATCTTCCAAACAAACTTAGGAGAAGTCACTGGAAAAGGAATAAGTTGGATTGGAAGGGTAAGTTTCCTAAGATGCCCAATATAGGAAAAAGCCCACAAGGCAAGATCATATTTCAATAAATATGAGGATCTATGCTAATATAGAACCATAAGGCACTTACAAACTACTGATTGCCTCAGCTTGAAATAGTTTAAAAGAGCTTCTAGCTAGGTTTCATTGAAAACCCTCCCCCCACCTTTTCCCCATCCAACTCTTTACAGATGTTCCTAGAAAAGAAAATGAGGCTGATGTGGTAGTTGGACCTCTGGTCATTTCTAATGTGACAATGTATCCCAGCAGCATTGCTAATCAGGACAAAAGAGCTAAAACCAACTCACAAGGTATGGATTTCCTACCTTCCATCTATTTGATCTAAATGGTAAATGATTCTGAGACTTGTGTCTAACATACCCTTCCTTCCCAGGTCTGGAGAAAGCACCTAAAACAGTGCTATTGGCTGCTGGATCTGTAGTATTTTTCTATTTCTCATGCAGGAAGATATGAAGTTTCTTTGGTAACATTAACTATTGGTAAAATAAAAGATACCTTAAGATGTATTCATTGTGTTGTCTGCTTTTAATTATAATAGCTAGTTAAGATTTGCAAAGTGCTTTACATATAATATCTCATTTGACCTCCACAAAACCCCAGGAAGTAGGTACTTTTTTACTCCCATTTTACAAATGAGAAAAATAAAGATGAGGGATTTAAGTCAGTCAAACCAAAAAGTTCCTGAGAAAAGACTAGAAATCAAGTCTTTCTGCTTCCATGTTCAGTACTCTATCACCTCTGCCACTTTAACTCCCCCTTTAATTGATTCGAATCCTTCTTCTAAGGAAAATGATTAATTTGGATCCTTAGGAGATATCCCATAGCATCTTCAGGATGTACTTATCTGAGGTATGGTGTGTCCATAAACATTCTCAGAACAATATATGTCACCTACAAAATAATCATCGTATCATTGCTCAGTCATCCCTGGCCTTAACTAAAATCTAACCTCTGGGCAATCTAAAATGTCTTTGGTCTTTATGTAGCTCTGTCCTTCCTTTGGAGATGAAGGACACCCAAGCTTCTGAGTTAGCTCTAAGTATTATTCATTCTGCAATAACTTGCTCAGCCTTTATGTAACTACAAAAGTAGTTTTCTGGTACTATGAGTTTTTTTTTTTTTTTGGTGGGAGTGGCAGGGGTGTCTAGTCATAAAACTAACTTCCATTGCAGGGAGGGAAGACCAGTTCAATACACTTCAGTTAGAAAAGAAAGCTGCTAGAAGGCAAGGGGAAATTCTTTGTTTGGGTCATGGGTTATAGCTATTATTGTATCCCATGTTATTTGGTTGACAAACTTTGGTATCTGTCACTAACAATGTTAATACTCTTTTTTTACCTGATGAAAGCTAAAATTTCAATGGCAATTCAAAGTGGAACAATGTATTTATGAAATAACTTTTGCAATTATTGACTGAGGCAGTGGCTTAGTCTTTGGATCTATGTGAATGGTAGAACATGGGGAGAATAAGGGAAGGGAGAATAAAGAATGGCATTTTAATAAGCAACTGGAATTTGAACTATTAAAGAAGGAATCGGAAAATAGACTATTTTAATATATAGTTTGGTACCTGGAGACAGGAAGACCTAGTTTCATATTCTGTCTCAAACTAGTGTCTAAATCTCGAGAAAATAATGTAACTTTTTGGACCCTCAGTTTTTTCACCTGTTTAAGAGGGAAAATGAGAAGGCATATAAAGGTGCCATATAAGTCCTTAATCACTACTTAAATGGGAATTATTATTTTTGGTCAAACTCAAGACTACTATTCCTATTGAGCAAGGTGATTTGTATTCTTCTTTCTTTCTTTTTTTTATGCAATTGGGGTGAAGTAACTTGCTCAAGGTTACACAGCCAGTTATTTCTGGGTGTGGTGCTAAGTGTCTGAGCCCGAATTTGATCCCCCAGGTCATCCCGACACTGGGGCTGGTGCTTTTACTCTCTGTGCTACCCCTTGTAGGGTTTACTATGGCAGAACTCTTTCCCTTTACTTCTGTCCTTGGCATTTCACATTCAGATTAGGACAAGTACTTGACCCTTTGGCATTTCCTTCTATTTTGAGGAAATGAGTGTGTATGATAAAATGAGGAACTACCTTATGTGGCTTCAAATGAAATAATTTATTGAATGTCTGAATCTAAAATGATTGCTCAATTTGAATTGCAACTTAAAACACACACACACACACACACACACACACACACACACACACACTCTACCTGGGTCCTAAATTTCATCACAACTTCTGGCTTTATCCACAAAGCCTTGTAGATTGTGGTGTCTATGGTAGTACTTCTGGCTGTTCTTTCTGCAACAGATCTTTCTTTTTCCTCCTTCCCTTCCTCTATGAATCCATGAATAATAAAGAAAAACAGTTATTAAGCATTTACTATGTGTCAATCACTATGCTATCAGTATAGAAATACAAAAGCAAAGCCAGTTCCTGTTGGCTCCCAAAGAGTTAATATTTTAACAGGGATGAACTAATTGCACAGGAGGTGTAGCGGGGAGAAGTACTTTGGAATGGCTACTTAGAGGTAAGGTGAGTGAAGTCATGGGTAGTAAATTGATATCCCATCTTGGATTTGATCATGGTTCTAAAACTGAAGGGGTGGGGATGTTGTGGCTGGGGTGGGTTATGAAAGGGCGTGAAGAATACCTATGCCTGAAACAGTAGGACAGTTGAAGCAGTTGCTACTCTAGACAGCAGCCCCAGGGTGAAAGTTCTGGAGATTAAAGGTCTTAATTTCTAGATTATATTCTCCAGAATGAATATTTCTTTGCATCCTTACAACCTTGATGTCCTTCCATCCATCTGTCTATTATCCAATAGTCTTTGATTCATTTTCCACTTAATGATCTCTTCCCTACTCAAGTCAAAATTCTTAGTTTCAGTACATATGCCAGTCACCAATGCAGATCTGTGAAGCAGTTGGGACACATTCTCTCATTTGTCTAGAAAGATGGTTAGATAATGACTAATTCTTTTTCTTAGCTCTCCTATGTCCCAGTCATTTATATCTGCAGATAGACTGAGCCATGTCTTGGAGCTCTCTGAATGCTGTGATGGCTAAAATTGTTATGAATTCATCAAGAGTGAGAATTCATCAGAGCTACACATTACAAAGATTGACAGTAATATAAAGCTTTGGAATAGGGAGAAGACAGGGAGATGGGCTGGGAGGCTATTGAAATAGTTCAGGTAAAGAATATAAAGGCCTAATGCAAAGTGAGACATATAGAGCTCAAAATCAAAAGACTTGAATTTGATATAGTTATACTATTCCCCACCTAGATGGCATTGAGCAGGACATTTGAACTTTCCAGGCCTCAGATTCCTTTTCTATAAAATGAATTGTTTTGACTAGATCATGTTGAAAGTAACGCCAAATTCCAATAATCTGAGTCTGTGCGTAAAATCAGTGGGAATAGAAAGGAAAGGAGGGTCACTGGTTTAGCAATCAAAGCCCTCCCTCACCTGGTTCCAAACTTGAGCTGCCCTTTTCCCCTCCTACATATTTTAACCTTCACGCAAGTTAGGCTGCTCACCATCCCTTATATACACCCTTGGTACATTGCCATAATTGGCAAGTGTGAGTTTGCTGAAATAGAAGTGACTGTACTTGGTGACTTATTGGAGAAGGGAGGAGTCAAAGATAACTCTGAGGTGATAATGAGTGATCAGGGGATGGATGTGAGGGTCATTGACAGAAACAAGCAGTCATTGCCAAGTAAGCTGGCTGGTTGCTCTCTTTCTGGATGCATTTTGGAGTTCTGCCCTTTTACCCACTGGGTTGCAAGCTATGCTTATTGAACAGAAGCAGATGGAATTACCACCAGTTCCTACCCACAGAGAGCTGAGGGAGCAGACTGTGGCTTTTCCTAAGTGTTAATTAGTTTCACCTGGCTCAGCCTTTAGCAATCACCTAATTGATTTTTTAAAAAAAATCACCAAGTGCTGTGGCAATTACCATAATATTATGACAATATTTCCCAGTACAATAGTGAGCAGCTGGATTGCAGAGCCGCTAGGAGGACTCAAGATGTCCTGAGCAAAGGTCTCTGAGGTTGCTTTTGCTCAGAGCAGGTCAGGGCCCTCTTCTTTCTTACACTTGAATCAACTGGGAGGTAGAGAAGAAGACAGTAAATTTCACAGGCTTTCTTTTGAGAGGTGGCAGGGAAAGGATGGATCTGAATCTTGGTACTATTTCTGTGCCAGTAAGATGTTTCTGCTCACCCAATTAGTGGCTTGTTCTCACTTCTTGAGTCAATCTGAACAAGATTGGTATTTTAAACTTGGCATCTTAAATGACTGGAGATGATGGTATGTGAAGTTAGCTATGGGTTATATGTATGTACTTGGCAGGGGTGAGCCATTCCGCAGGGGAAGGCTGATCCTATAGCAGGTAAGCAGATATGCTTATATGGAGTAAGTCTAGGCAGGTTCCCCACCCCTGGGGTAATCATGAGGCCTCATTCAAATACCTACAATTAGTAAAAAAGTCATGATAAAAATGTGTGCCATACATGGCAAGGCTAAGAGCTCCTTGTACCTACCCTGATGCCTTATTGTGATGTGGAAATGATCTGTGCTCTAGAAAACTATAAATGGGTCATGAGATGATAAGACTTTACCAAGCTGGAGAGGCTTTTAATGTAGATACAGCAATGCTCTCACCCAATACCCAGGTTACCTAAGTTCAGGAGGCTCCCCAAACTAACTCCCTCTCTCTAATTTTACACACACACTCAAATACACACGCATGCACGCACACACACACACACACACACACACACACACACACCCATTAGCTTCTATATGTTTACTAGTGCTTATGAGCAGCCCACTCTCTGTGCTAGGGTCATTCTTCTTACATGGATTGTTTCCTTTTCCTAGGATTAGAGCTATAGTTTGGTCCTTACAGCTCTTGTCATTACTCCCTGAGACAATGCCACATTGGAGTGGCTTGTAGTGTTGTGGGCAAGAGCAGGCAGGCCTTCAGAATGGCACAATCACAACTGTAGCTTGGCTACTGGATAGTCTTGCTGCTTGGTCAAGGCCGTGTTAATGATTGTCACCTCTGTAATCAGCAAAGAAATAGAATAATGACAGTTCAGTAACTGGAAATCATCACTGCTATTCCAATATCAGCCTACCCCAAAGTATACTGTTATGGTCTGACTTAAGTAAAATGTATATATTCTCAGTGGTAGGGCACGTTTTGCAACATTGTCTATAATGATATTTTTAAAAAGATAGTAATAGCTAGGAGAAAGCATGATTAAGGAAAGAGATTAGATTTGGAATCCAGATACTTGGTTTCAGATCCCAGTTCAGTTACTTATAAATCTGTGTGATTATAGGAAAGTCATTGGACCTGAAACAGCTCAGTGGTATTAATAGAGCACTAAGACTGAGGTAAAATCTAGACTTAGACATTTACTAGCTATAAAACTACGGACAAGTCATTTTACCTCTCTGCCTCAGTTTCGTCATTTGTTTCGTTATGAGTGTGGACTCACTGACCTCCAGGGTGCATTTTAGCTCTAAGTCTATTAATGGGCTTGTGTATTCTTTGTATCTCATTTTATTTATCTGTAACATGAAGGATTGAACTAAATGACCTTTAAGGTCCCTTGTAGCTGTCAATGTTTGAACCTGTGATTACATGGTGACCACAACAGGTGTTCACATAGCCTTCTTATGTCTTGACCCTTTCATTATGCCTTTGCACCATCCTGACTGGATTGGCAAGAAGAAGAGAAGGAGAACAATACCCAAACACGCATATGAAGGAAGAAACACAGGATTCTAGAGCTAGGAGAGAATGTTGATACCCATCTGATTCAATTCTGTCCTAGGTTCATAAAGAGAGAAAGAAGAAACCTTGGAAGGCAGATCAGCACTTAGCACAATGTCTAGCCCATAGTAAGCACTCACTAAATCCTTGCTGAATGACTATGAGTGCTATTAGTAATACAGATAGAGGACAGATTGGTATATCTTATCTTTAAATCTAGTTCAAACCCATTATTTTTACAGATGATGTAGCCAAGTCCCAGAAAGTATAAAATTGTTGGGTTCTAAGTTCATTGCTCTTCTGTGCCACTGTAATAATAACAGTAATGATGGCAACAATAACAATATTTATATAGTGCTTTAATGATCACAAGTTGTTCCCCAGGCACTTACCATATGCTCATTTTTTATAATTTATTGTTCAGGTAACATGCTTGTCTGCACATAATATAAATGAACATTATTGCTAATATTATCCAGAACTTACCACAGTGTCGGGCACATACTAAGCACTTAAATGGCTGCTGATTGATTATTATTATTGCTATTAATAAAGATAAAGAGAAGAAATATTTTAAAATATTGAAGAAAGGGGCGGCCAGGTAGCACAGCAAGTAGCAGTGTTGAGAAGACCTGGAGATCGAATCCTGGGCTCAGACACTTAGCACCCACCCAGAAACACCTGGCCGTGTAACCTTGAGCAAGTTACTTAACCCCGATTGCTCAAAAATTTAAAAAAAAAAAATTGAAAAAAAAGAAGAAAAAAAAATATTGAAGAAAGTAAGGGGGGGATGATTATTTGTTGCATTTTAGCTGGGGGTGAAATAACGTGTGTGTGTGTGTGTGTGTGTGTGTGTTTTCTCTCCCTTCTGATTCTGGCTCCTAATTATAACAGAGGAACACTTTTACCCAGTAAGTGATCTCCTCCTGTGATTACTTTTCTTTTCTTTTTTTAAATTAAATTTTATATTTATTTTTAGTTTACATCATTCATTTCCACAAGATTTTGAGTTATGAATTTTCTCCCCATCTTTCCCATACCCACCACCCCAAAACAGCAATCCCATTGTATAACCCCTCCCCCAATCTGTTCTCTCCTATATCCTCCCCCCATTCTCCCTCTAATTTTCTGGTAGGCAAGATGGATCTCCATACCCCAGTGCCGGTATATCATTTCCCAGTTGCATGTAAATAATAATAATATTTTTTTAAACATTTGATTTTAAAACTTTGAATTCCAGATTCTTTCCCTTCCTTCCTTGTCACCCACCCTTACTGGGAAGATAAGCAATTCAATATAGGTTGTACATGTGTGGCTATGCAAAACATTTCCATAGTGGATATATTGTGAAAAACTGACTATATTTCCCTCCATCCTATCCCGCCCTCCACTTGTTCTATTCTCTACTTTGACCCTGTCCCTTTTCAAAAGTGTGTGCTTCTAACTTCCCTCCCCTGCCAACTTGCCCTCCTCTTATCCCTGTGATTACTTTTCAATCAATTTACAGCTACAGCATCTTTTGAAACATCCTCCAGCATGAGCAGTTTGGTTTTTGACTTGTCTGTGATTTCCTTGTACAAAACAATTGGGTTACAGTGACTCATTGGAAAAACCCAATGCAAATTTGAATCATGAAGCTGCATGACTGACTTTAGTCAGTACTGAAGCCCAAGGGTTTTATCTACCTGATACTTGATAGGCATCTATGTGATTTCCCAAGACATTTTAATTTAGCAGACTTTTGCTCACTCAGCACTTTGTTGTAAAATGTACTTTGATAGGTATCTAATGCCACTATTACTTACAGATTGTACATCTGTTTTTGAAGTCTAGGATTTGAAATGATCTTTTAAATGCTATTTCTGGTCCATGTATTAGAAATGAACTGTTGTGAAAATAGGTTCTGAAGCTATTACTTATGGTATATCACCAGTCAGCTCTGATTGAGACTAGGGACAGTATTTCTATACATGTGTGGAATGGGTTAGAAGGACACAGATTGGCATTCTAATGATAGATAGGGCCAATATATATGGGATTTATGGAAGAGAAAACTTTATTTATAAATGCATATTGACACCTTTTATTCAATTTAGTGTCTTAGCTTCCCAGAGGTCTTCAAGGCAACTTAACTATACAGCCAGTATGTGGTAGAGATGAGATCTGAATCCAGTTATTCCTTACTGTGTAGCTATCTATTAACTCTTATATTGTCTTTCATACCTAAATAATGCTTCTTTCAAAACCAACACCATTTTTTATTGATGGGGAAATCAAAATGTAGCAACATGTTAGGATGGAGGAGTTGAGATCTCCTACAAACATCCCAATGAAGTTCTAAAAATGTTATAGAAAAACAGAAATAACTATAAGCTTCTCCAATCAGTAAGATTCCACAAAAGATAGCCATAATTTCTAGCTTCTTTTAAGTTCCAACTAAAATCCCATCTTGTATAGGAAAACCTTCCCCCAACTCTCTTAATTCCTGTGCCTTCCCTCTGTTAATCATTTCCTATATATCCTTTATATAGTTTGCTTTATACATATTTATTTACATGTTGTCTCCCTGTGATAGTAATGGCAATTAAAGATTCCCCTGTATTGACTTGGTTTTCAAACTGATTGTGTTAAAACCCAGAGCTTGTTAATCCCACCTGTGGGATGGACTTGTTGATGTGAAAAGAAAGTCCTGAACTGGGAGGAGCTGGTGACGTAGATTTGGAGAGACAAGAGAGAGGCAGAAGAACTTTTTGGAAGCAGCACCTC
>NW_027185784.1:19897505-19926946 GCF_028583685.1 Petaurus breviceps papuanus
AGAGAGAGAGAGAGAGAGAGAGAGAGAGAGAGAGAGAGAGAATTGTTGAGTGCCACTTTGAATCGCCCTGGACTTTTGAGACCTGCCCCCGGAGCTGCCAAGGACTGAGGAGACATGGCTGTTTTGCTGGTACTTTGTCTGTCTGTTTTGATGTTGTTTTGCCAGATTTGTCCACTGGTGGAAGACAGTCCTTTTGTTGAAGAAGTCCTGGAACCTGGCTGTTGGCTAAGAAGCCCTGAGACTGTCCTGCAGACAGAGTGAATACTGTCCACTGGTGAAGGACAGTGCTGTTGTTGCAGGGGTCTGGAGACTGTCCTGCAGACAGAGTGAATACTGTCCACTGGTGAAGGACAGTGCTGTTGTTGCAGGGGTCTGGGAACCTTTCTGTTGGTTCAGAAGCCCTGAAGAAGGATTTTCTTGTTGTATGTTTACAGAAATCCTGGGAGAGGGTTTTGCTAATGTTTTCAGGGGTTCTAGGACTGCTTTACAGACAGAGGATGAATTAATGAAGAGACTGGCAATGTATCTTGTGGCCTTGCTAAGCCTTGTCTCCCCAGGAACTAAGATTGCTGAGAACTTGCCTTGTGTCAAGATGAAGAAAAGACCTCCATTTGGGTATTAAGTGCTGTGCTTAAACTTGATGTAACTCTGGGGTAGATTCAATTGTGATCCAGGGGTGGGGAACTTTTGACCTTTTTGTGTTCTATGATTGAACAAATGAAGGTACTTTGCTTATGTTTGGAAACTAATCTCCATTTGAGAAGAGGGGCTTTGTGGTGGATTAAATTAAGGTATAGCCTAGGGGTGGAGAAGTATTTAGAACAGAGACTTTGTAATTGATTGAATGATTGGAAGGTCCTGGGGTGGGGTAGTCCTTGGAGATTATTTAATCACACTTAGTAAATGCTGTATTTTGAATGATGTCATGTTTTGACCTTCTCTGTTCTTGGTTTGTCACTGAATAAAATGGAGAGCACCTATGCTGGTATTTTGAACCTTGAGAAGTTGCCTTTCCTTGGCATTACTTTATACTCCCCCATTAATTGTAAGTTGCTTGAGGACAGGGACTGTCTTTTGTCTCTTTTTATATCCCCAGTGGTTAGCACAGTGCCTAACACATTGTAAGTACTTAGATTTTTATTAACTGGTTGATTATCCTGCAGACACCCAGAGTGGAGATAAGCCAGGGTAGGTGGTTGGCAGAGTGTGTAAAAAGCCTATCCACACAATAAAAATCAGGGCAAGACTAGTACTCAGAGGTAGGCCCGGGTATCTCAAACGTCACCCATAAAAGATGATGGGGCCAGACTAGTGCAAAGCACTAGTGCTGAATCTGTAGCAAAAGACAGCTAGATTTGTGACCAGAATAGGAAAAAGTTAACCTGAGTCTCAACCATAGAAGGAAACCAGACTATATTAGTGCCCAGATAACTCATACCTGCGTCATAGCAGGAGATGGGACTAGACTTGTGTTGAGGAAGCTAATGCATGAACCATGGCCTAAGTAGCTTTTGCCAACCCTAAGACCATCTGTTCTGTTCTTGAACAACAAAGTACCATAATCCTAGCTCAACTCCTGAGGAAGCCCAGCACCCAGGCATCTCATATCTTTACTAGCATTCACAGCAGTAGAAAGGACCAATACTTCACCTGGGAAGCAGTACATGGCATCTTGCAGAATTTCTACTACCAGAATAAACATCTGCTTAGGGTCTGTCAAGCTCACAAAAAGTAGAGACAACTTGAGATTCAGGACTATGAAATGATAAAGAGACAGAGAAGTAATCAAGGCCAAAACCTAAGTTGACCCACCAAGAGACTGAGTCTAAACCCTGGAATTACTGCAGAAAGTGGAGGCAATTCTTATCCATAGCACACAAAATCAAGCAGAACCTGTACATGTGATCTAAGAATATAGGAGTTAGCATAGTATTCCCTAAGCACTGTACTCAAATGCAGAAACAACAGCTGAAGATATGAGTAAATGGAAGAAAACATCAAGCACAGTGTAAAAATCTTATGGACCAAAAAGCCCAAGATGTAAACCCCAAAGAAAAGATCGGTTCCACATATCTGAAGAGAGTCTTGGAGAAGAGAATGATCCATTCACAAGGATTACAAGAGGACCTAGAAGAAATGAAGTGAGAGATAAAAAAGGTAGTATTAAATCAAACAACAGGGAGGAAAAAATGAAAAAGAAAATTACGTGCTAGAACAGATTGTGGTAAACTTTGACCCAAGAACTGACCTTCCTAAAAATTAGAATAAGATAAAGAAATGATTTTATGAGACAAAAATATTTGAAAGGAAAATATTTTTAAAAGCAGAAAACAGAAGGTGTATATTATCCAAAAAAAAATAGAACTAAAAACATGTCAAGGAGAGAAAATCTAGGAAACTTTAGATAACCTGAAAATTATGACCAAATATCTTATATACCATATTTTTATAAGTCATAAAATACTGCCAAGATTTATTAAAAGCAGAGGAAAAAGTAAAAATAGGAAAAAATATAATTACAACCCCCTAAAGGAGCCTCCAAAATTAAAATTCCCAGGAAAAGTGTCACCAAAGTCCAGTTTTCAGGTCAAAGAAAAAAGTACTACAAGGAGCCAACAAGATGGAGGACAAAGGAGCCACAGTCAGAACCACAAAATATTTGACAGTCATCACTATGAAGAAGAGGACAGCCTGGAATATGATATTCCAAAAGGCAAAAAAAGAAGTGATTAAAATGAAGAATAGTATATCCCATAAGACTAAGTATAATCCTTAAGTGAAAAAAAAAGATTTAGTGAAATAAAAGACTGTCTAGTATTTCTAACAAAAAGTCAAGAAATGTAAAATTCAAATATGTTTGTCAAGGAAAATGGGAAAAAATATATTTGATTAATTGGAAAGGATTATGGGATAATATCTATTTATATTCTAACAGAGAAAAAAGTGTTGTCCCCTGTTATGGGAATGGAAATCTAAGATCTTCCCTGCCCCTTGGCTAAGGTAAATGTGATCACATGGATCCTGAGGTGGGAGGCTTGTTTTTCCGGAATGCCCACACCTAGTTGCTTCCTTATTGGGCAGTGGGTCAAGAGGGTTGTGACATTCTCTAAGCCAGGAGAAGGCTACAATATAAGCTGATGTGACATTTTGTTTTGGGGCTCACTTTGAGAAGAGTTGTATGATTTGACCAGATGAGACTCTGGGCAGCCATTGAGCCCCCTGGCTTTGAAAACCCAGATGTTGATGCTTCCCTCTCTTGTAACTGACTAGGTATGGATGTCATGGTCAGACAGCTGGAAGCCTGTCTGTTGATCTGTTTCTGTGTCTGTATTTATTTTTCTGCTTGTAACCTCTGTATTCTCTGAATTTAGAGGTGCTGACCTTTTCCCCCTGAACTAGGTAAATGGCATATATTTGATTAAAGGAAGATTGTTAATCCATTTTGAGTTGCTTTGCTTTAGAAAAGCAGATCTAAGAACCTGTGTTGGCAGCCACCCTGGGTATGCTAGGGTGCTTGCTGCTACATCCCCAAATCCTAACACATTAAGCAGTTATAGAGAAAGTTATACATGTTACAAAGAGAACTTGGGAATGTTTTTTTTTTTCTGTTTTGGTGGTCCTAAGAGAATAAGATGGTAAGGGAAAAGGAATATGCTAAAAAAAAGAAGGGAGAGAGCTTATTTTCCATACTCTTATTTTTTGTGTGAGGTGAAGTGTATACAATAATAGAAGGAAGAGTAGGGGGAATAGTCATCCCATAAAAGTAATTTTTAAAATCAGAATTAGAGATAGATTAACACATTACCATGCACACTTACATATACACACATATATCCAAGCTACACAAAGAGTTTGTGTAGTAATGTACAAATACATTAAAGAGCAGAGATAGCAGTAGGGACAGCAAGAGATATAAAGGAGGTATAAGAGAAGAATAGAAAAAGTAGTTCATAAAACAAACAAAAACTCCAAACTGTGAGATAGAGTAGTTAAAACAAAAGTACAAAGGAGCAAAAACTTGCTACCAGGTTGGAAAAGAGGAAAAAAAGATGGTCAACAGAGCTGAAACAGATTTCAATTATAGATATAAAATGCTACCATCGTACATTCAATCATCTTTAATTATAGATCACTATATTAAGAAAACTTAACTCATATCTAATACCTGGTAACGAGAGATTGTTATGGGTATGGATCCTGGGAAACTGGACTCTAAGAAATAATAACAAAAATTCACGTTACACATGCTAAAATTCACCTTATACACATAGATTAATTGAGCTTCACATAGATTAATTAAAATGTGCTCAGGAAACCAGAAATTAACTGGAACTTTCAAAATCCTTTTTGAGCTCTTCCATGACCTGTGACCAAGTAATATTTTTTTCTTGGAGACTTTTGATGTAGGAACCTTGAATTTGTTGTCTTCTTCTGATTGGATGTATTGATCTTCTTTGTCACCAGAGTAAGCTTCTAAATTCTGAGTTTTTTGTGCTGTTTACTCATTTTCCCAGCCAAATGCTTGACTTTCTAACTCTTCGTCAAGGTAGGACTCTGCTTACGGTGGGTGTGGGTGTGAGTGTAGGTGTACTCTCCCAGGCTTCAGGGGTTGTGTGCAGGTGTTTTCAGAGATGCTTCTAGGGACCTGTAAATTTTCAGCTTTTCCAAGGTGGTATGATCATAGGAGAGGTGTTTACTCCTTTACTCCTGTGCTCTGGTCTGTGAGTGACCACAAGTACTCTTTTCTGCCTTGGAACTGTGAGGAGGATTCCCTTTTCACCTCAGCAAAGATCTTCTATGATAAGCTCTGACATACCAGTACTCCTCCTTGCCCCAGGACAACCACCCAGGACTGCAATCCAGATCCAAGCAGGGCAAAGCAAGAGAACCCTGCCTCAGTGCCAGCTAAGAGATCCCTGTAATCCCCCTCTGATCAGCCCCTCAAATCCCCACACCATCTGTGGCCTGGAGTTCCAGAAGCAGCTGCTGATGCCACTGCCACCTCTGCCACTCTAGGGCTGGGATCAAACCATACTCCTCTCTCACCCAGGTCCCACAGAGTTTTCCCACTAACTTTCTACATTATCTTTGGTGTTTGTGGGTTGAGAACTCTGGAAACTGCCACATCTGCCATTGACTCAGTCCCCGAGGCCTCCTCTGGCTCTATCTGTGCCAGCATGGCCCATGCTGGACTGTGCTCTGCACCCAACCTAGTGCGATAGACCCTTCCTGTGGATCTTCCAGGCCATCTTGGGCTGAAGATTTGTTTCACTCTGTCATTCTGTGGGTTCTGTAGCTCTAAAATTTATTTAGAGTAATTTTTTACAGGTATTTGGAGGAGTTTGGGGCAGAGGTCAAGCAAGTGCTTGCTTTTACTGCTCCATCTTGGCTCTGTCCCCCAATCTGTTGTTTTTCTTATAATATGTTTCACTTTCTCCTTATTTTTCATTATTTATATTTTGTTCCATTATTTCTTGATCTTTTATAAACTTACTGACTTCCTCTTGCTCAATTCTAATTTTCAAGATGTTGTTTTCTTCTTTAAGATTCTGGATCTCCTGTTGTAATTGGTTGACTTTCCTTTCATAATCTTGTTTTTCTTGGATTCTTAATGCTTTTTGTTTTTTCTTTGTTTCAGTGATTTGATTTTTTAAGTCTTTTTAAAAAATTGAATTTTTTGGGCATTTTAAATTGCTCTTTGGGGTAGAAAGGGCTTACTTTGATTCAGTATCCTCTGAAAATGAACCATGGTCTTCTGTATTTCTCTAATAACTTTCTATGATTGGATTCTTTCTCTTTTTCCTGTGCATTTTTTATGGTAATAGCTTAATTAAAAATTATTTTAGACTCAAATGACAAAAGACAAATAAAGAATAGAGAAAAGAAACATAAACATATCATACACTTAAATATTGGAAATTAAATTGAAATTAAAAACAAAAAAAGCATGTCATGTGCATAGCAGAACATAAGAGGATTCAAAATATATAACAGTAAGTTTTCATTTCAAGAAAGCCTTTATAATAAACAATACACTTTGTGTTGAGAACTGTCCATCTGTTCTTTGTTTCCTTGTAAGTTTTCTTTTGTTCTCTGTTGTATGCTTTTTCACTTTGTTCTTTCCCTCTGCCTCCCCCTTGACCCCACACAATTAAGTTTGGATATGTTTCACTATAGCTATAGATATACACATAACATATACATATATAGACATATACTTTCCCCAAAAATTCTACTCCTGATCTTTGTTTTATATGTTTGTGCATATCTCCTGTTTCCTATCCCTCCTGCCTCTTTTACTTTACTTTTACCCACTACTTTGCCCTCCTATTACTTACCAACCCCCCTCCTAGGATCCCTCCCCTGTCTTCCCATTCACATAAATCTAAATATCTTTCTATATGCCCTTTTACCTATTCCCTTCCCTTCCCCTCTAAAGATCCCTCCCTTGTCTTCTCCCCCTCCCAATGCCCTTACGGTTTTATTTTTTCTGAATTTAGAAGACTTTTATACTCTTCTAAATATATATTTATTGTTTCCTCTTAAACCCACTCCCAATGAAAGTAGGTTACCAGAACTACCAGCCCTCCTCCCCCATCTAATTCCTCTGTATCAGTTCTTCCTCTTGCACCTCATTTGTATAAAACAGTTATTCTTTTTAGCTGTTCCCAAATGGTTTTACTTTATAAATTCATATCATATTCAGGTTTACCCCAATCTTTCTTATGAGTTACTTAATTATTCACAAAATATTAGACATATGATTTACATTTTGCATATCTAAAAAAAGTAAATGGTCTGTCCTTATTGAATCCCTTGTAATCAGTCTTTGGTATGTCCCTTATGCTTATCTTGGCTCTTGTATGTCAAATCTTTCATTAAGTTCAGGTTTTTTTTTAAGAATGTCTTGAAAGTCTGACAGCTGATCAAATGTACATTTTTTCATTCATGATTATGACTAACTTTTCTGGGTATAATACAGAAGCCCCAGTTCTTGTGCTATATACTTTGTATATAGTATTCCCAGACCTGGAATCCTTTAAGGTCTCTGCTGCCACATCTTATGTGATTCTAATTGTGGCACCATCATATGTAAATTGTTTTATTTTTAATACTTTATCCTTGACCTGGGGGTTTTGGAATTGGACTATGACATTCCTATAAATTTTCCTCACAGGATCTCTTTTAAGTGCTGATAGATGGATTTTTTTTTCTATTTCTACTTTACTCCCTTGTTATAATACTTCTGCACAGTTTTCTTCAATTATTTCTTGTAATAGATTAATTTTTGTGATCACCTCTAGCCCTGGGGTTTGGGGAATGGTGCCTCTTGTCCCAGATCTACAGTTCTCCCCTCTAGCCAGGAACCAAAGTCAAACCTCCAAACTTCTGTAAGTGCCCACAGGCAGGACACTTCTTTTGCACTCACTGGACAGGTGCTCTTTCCTTCTCTACCTGCCCCCCCCCTTCACAGCAGAGTTGGGTCTCATGTTCCTGCTTAACGCAGGTTCCCCCAATCTTCTCTGATTCAGAGCCCACCTCCCCTCACTGTCCTGGGGGTAAAAGGTCCTGTGTCTGGGGCTGAAGCAGCCTCCCAAACCAAATAACCCCAGGGCTTGCTGCTTGTTGTTAAAGAAGACTCTACCTTGGAGGTGTTTACTGTTCATAGGGACCAAACCTCTTACTGGGATTTTCTTCTGATCTCCTCAAAATGCCCCATTCTTATTTATTTTCACCTGAACTTTGTTCACCTTTAGGTGGTATTTTATTTCTTTTGTGGGGGAAATTTTGAAATTTTCTGATCTACTTTGCCATCTTCTCAGAATCCTCTTGGATGAACTGCTTTAATATAATTTACTCTGATAAAATCATATTAGTTTCTGAAGTGAATTTTTTTTAAATTTCTCAGTCTTCATTAGCTATGGTTGACATACCTGCCCAAGTGGTTGCTAGGCTGCCTGAACACCAAGATGACTCCTTAGGTTGATGACTGGGAGTCCTAGGCTGGAAGCATTGTTGTTCTAAAGATAAAGGTGTTCTGGAGCTAAAAAGATCTGGGTTTAAGTCTCTCCTCTGTTCTATATAGGCTGCATGACCCTAGGAAATTGACTTAACCTCTTGATTCTCAAGGCAATTCATACAAATATAAATTGCAGAGGTGGTGACTTGCATTAGTAGAAGAGTTTCTTAAGCAGACATTCCCTACATCAAATAAATCACTGGTGTTTCTCCCTTCTGCTCCAGAATTTGGGATTAAAATGAGTAGCCACAGGAGGTAAGTGGGTTCCTCAGTATTAGAAATGTTTAAGCTGATTGTAGGAAAATACAGGTTTAGGTGAAACAGATTGTTTATCTCTTGCTACAGAATAGTTCCAATAATCAACTGGAGATGTTTGAGTATCATAAAGGGGTATGGAGTATTTGGATGAAGGATTGTGAGTGCTAAAGTTGAATCTGTTTTTAATCTCATTGGAATAATAATGACAGCATTTTTATTAAAGTTCATACTTATATGACAAGTGTATATTATGGGGTCCAAAGTCCTGTCTTCATAATGATCACATGAGGCATGAACATAGTATTGTTACCTTCTGATTAAATGAAACTGAGGCTTAGGAAGTTACATGAGTGACTGGTAATGGCACACCTTAGAAAATATTAGAACTGGAATGGGATGCTCTATCCTCAGGCTTTATGTAGTACTATTTCCCAACTAAACATTGTTTAGTGATTCCCAATGTTTTTTGTTTTGTAAACTCCTTTCAACAAAAACAAGAAAAATGCTGTGAACCTCTAGAGTAATTTAACATATTGTTCTTAATATTGTATTAGATTTATTAAATTCTTACAATAATTGGGATAATTCTTGCCCCCCAAAGCTCTAAATTAAAATGTATATTATATAATTGTAATTATGCGATATAATTTGTTCTGCCTATAACTGTAAAAACTCAGCATAAAATTATAAAACTAATTATGGAATAACTATCATTATTTTATGTGGCACATTTTGTAAAAATGAAGAAAAGTAATGTAGTAAGACCTCCTATGTGTATTGTTATCTGCAAGACTTCATATTATATTTCTGTTTTTGAAATTTTGTTGAATATCAATAATATTTTAATAAAAATTACAATTTGTAGGTTCTTAACATTATATAATAACCACATATAAATTTAATTTAGATGCTGGGCTTTTTTACTTGAAAAAAGTTTTCAGTATTTGTCTCAAAACCAAGCAGCATCTTAAATCTGAATCTACATAAAATTTATTTCTGTAACCTGATTTTAAAAATGTAAAGTGAAAATGCTCACACACAAATATGTGGTAGAAAATGGTAGGATAATTTTAGAAGTTCTCTTGCAAAAAGATTGAAATTAATTTTTTTTTATTTCTGGCCCCCTAAATAATCAGTGAAAATGGATAGTTTGGTTGTTGTTACTCTTCAGGACTCCCTTTGGGATTTTCCTGTCAGAGATATTGGAATGGTTTGCCATTTTCTTCTCTAGCTCATTTTATAGATAAGGAAAATGATGGAAAACAAGGTTAAGTGCTTTGCCCAGGTTCACACAGCTAGTAAATGGCTGAGACCAGATTTGAACTTGAGGAGGTGAATCTTCCTGACTATAAGCCTGGCATTCTTTCCACTGTGTCACCTACCTAACCCACAGAATATTTATTTACTTTTCTAATAGATAATGACAGTGACTACATTAAATGAAAAAATAGTATAATTGAGAATATCCTAAAAAATGAAGCGAAAGTATGATAATATGAAATGAAAATATCCTAAAATTCAATTGCATTATGTTCTTTCATTTTAACAACATTTACATATAAACTAACCTTTGTCAGGAAAAATTCTCTTTAGATGTCTTTTCTTTTACCACTGGTATACCTGCTACATTCTCACAGTACTGATCAGAGTTGACAAACAGTTCATTTGAAAATCTTCCAAACGGAAGAATAATAACATAAGTGAAGGATAAGTTGAAATAGGAAAACAATCCTAATATTGTAATTAGAGGCAAAATAAGGTTTATTTCCAAAGGATGTTTGTGATGCTTCATGATACTTTCAAGATGGCTTATAATGTGCATGTCTCATAATCATGATTTTCCAATAGCCCTGATATATGTGCTATAAGAGCATGAAGGTTCCTACTTTCTTGATCATATGAGTTCATAGTTGATGAGGTCTAATTAGAGGATATTAGAGAGGAATGAGGGAACTATTCTGGTCTAATGTACAGAATGCAAATGAGGGGATGTGCATGTGTCTGACCATCGTTTAGAAATTGGTTTGCATTCCAGTGTCACATATTTGTCACATTTAAGAAATCATCTGATGACATGTTGAGAAACAGCAACAACACATTGCACTTAGCCAGAAGCAGTCAGCTTGATGTAATTGTTGTACAAACATCAAATTCATTCTGCACATGATCATAGTGCTTCAAACATGCACGTGCTTTAGTAGTCATAGAGGAAAAATATATTCATAACATAATTAGGCTTTTATTTGCTGTTTAAAGCTATATTAAATAATTTTTAACACTAACCCTTTGGACCATGGCTGTGAACTCCAACAGGTTCTTAAACTGCTAAATGAGAATCACTGCCTTATAGTTTCCCATGATGAGACCCTCATTTGGATATGCAAATTCCAGTTTGTTAAATCAATCCAATTATTAGGTAGGTGCATAGTTCAAAAGATGTTATTTCTCATCTGTAAAATGAGTAGTGAATCACACATTCTCCAAGCTCCCTTCTTCACATTATGCAGTTTTATGATTCTACATCCTGACTTTAGAAAACCTGAATTACTTCTGATTTACCTATTTGTTCCTTTGGGTTATTGTCTTTATAATCATTTATTTTCAGGGTACTGAATTTTGCATTACTGTCCTGAAGCCATGAGAACTTACCCAGTGTACCTGTAGAAGATAGTCAGATTTTCATTAGAAATATTGGTTAATTCTGATTATTAAAAATCCATCAGACAGATTGCAGCCTTCTAACATTTTCTAAGTGCTCAATTTTATAGGAACAAATATGCCTGTGTAGGGAGGGGCAGCTCTCCCTGAGTTCCTTTAGAAACTATTACGCCATTTAATTAAAAACATTTACTTACACGTTTACTTCCTGATGCTTGCCTTACTCTCATTAGAGAGCTTTAAAATGTTTTCCTTTTCCAATTGTATCCCTTTGCACACTGTTTGTCCAATATTGATTCCCCTCTATGATGTGGTTTGAATGCAGCTGACGGCTGTTTTGTTTCACAACTTTGATTCATGCAGCTCCTGCTGCTGCCAAAGTATTTCTTTGTGTACTAGCTTCATCAATTGACCTCAGCACAACTCTGGGAACAGTATTTGTTTAATGGCTGCAGCTGGGAGAGCGCAGAACATCTTTTTCATATTACACATTGTGCTTCTATAGACTTTTCATCTGAAATCTCAAAGTACTTTGCAAATGTCTTAATTAAAGTCACACAACATGCCTGTTGAGGAAGTTATAATTATCTCCACCTTAGAGACACAGCAACCAAGGAAAAGGGATTTGCCCAAGGTCAGATAGGGAATTGTTAGTTACTTCAATGTTACAGCATATGGTGATCACTTGTCTCTTTTGCCTGGATATAAACATTACTGGTAATTATATTCCTCCCTTTCTCCTGACTTCCATTACATCTCTCTTTCATTTAAGTAAAGGCCTTGCTTTAGGTCTAGCAATTGCTTTACCACTAATTGATACCATTTCCTCCTCCTCTCCTCAAACTCTAGTGTCCAAACTCACTCTTAAATTGTGTATCATTAAACTTTTTACTCAGATTTCTTCTGGGTGTGTTCAAACATGCATTTCTCTTCCCCCCCCCCCACCATGCTAAAACACAAACAAACCCTATTCCTTAAGGACCATGCCTTTGCTTCCTCTCTTGCTTTTACATTTATATCACAACTCATTGAATATACTGTTCATTTCCCCTGCTTCTGTTTCTTCTCTTCTAGAACTGTCTTTGGCTACATCTAAGCAGGTGGAGATGTTAGATTAGAGGTTTGTATTAGTAGGACAGAGTAGAACAGAGTCCTAGGGGATTGTCTACCATTAGTGGATGTATCCTACTTTATGATCCAGCAAAGGGGATTTAGAAAGAACAAACAGGCAGAAAGAGTACAGAGAGTGATGTTATGGAAAATTTAGAGAAGAGAAGATATCATAGAGAAGAGGGTGATTAACATTGTCAACAACTGCAAAGGGATCAAGAATGAAAGCTCAGAATAGGCCATTAGATTTGGCGATCAATATCATTGCTTACTTGGAAGAGAGCAATTTTAGTTGAATTATGAGGTTAGAAGTCAGACTGTTGAAAGTGAAAAAGAGAGGTAGAGAAAAAGAAATAAGATAACTAATTATAGACAGCCTTCTCAAGGAGTTTATCCACAATACACAGAAGAGATAAGGGGTAATTTCTAGGTTTCTGTTTTTGTTTTGAGAGTGAGGGAGACATGAAAATATGAGTATGTTTGTAGTTAATCGGGAAGCAGTGAGTAGACAAAAAGAGATTGAAGATAAATGGGCTGCAGAACCCAAAACATGACACAGAGAAGCTAAGCTAACCTCCCGCTGAGGACAGCCCAGCAGGCCAGCAGGGATCCACCAGCACAGTGCTCTGGGAGCCTAGCCCAGACCAACCCCGAGGCTTTAGCCCCAGGGCAGGCCTGACCAGCCACCAGCCTGAGGGACTACAGATCAGCAGCAGCTGTGTCCATTTCCAGATTTATCAACACATAGATGTGAAGGACAAAGTGAGAGGTCAGTGCAGTCTGGACTTTGGGACCCAGTAAGTGGGAGTGCGTGACTTTTGACCCTGGAGTGAAAAGCCACTGAGACTCCAGCACAGCCAGCCAGTGCCATGTGGCAGCTTCAGCTCCTGCCCTGAAGAGTGTAGGGGGACCACGCACCAGTCTGAGCGGTAATCACCCTTGCTTTAACCTGGTTGGATCTGGATTGAAGTCTAGGGTGGAGGTCCCGGGGTGTGTGTCCAGCTTGCCAGAGCATGTGCAGACCTCAGAGAGGACACCCATCTAATACATCCGGCAGCTGAGAAAACCCCAGCGTTTGGGATGAAAGCTCCCCTGTCTGGTGGCAGAGTCCTACTGTGGCAAAAAGCCCAGGGGTCAAGTGACTGAGGGGCGACATGACCAGGCAAAGGAAACAAAGCAGACAGAAGATTCCAACATTAGACTCCTATTTTGGAGACAAAAAGGAGCAAAGCATGGAACAGGAGCAAGACAGTGAAGTCAGAACTCCTGCATCAAAAGGTTCAAAGGAAAATATGAGCTGGCTACAGGCCATAGAGGACCTTAAGAAGCAGATAAGAGAAGTGGAGGAAAAATTGGGAAGAGAAATGAGAACAATGCAAGAAAATTACAAAATGAGAGTCAACAGCCTGGCTGAGGAAATCATACCTTAAAAAACAGACTAACTCAAATGGCAAAAGAGGCTCAAAAAGGCAATGAGGAGAAGAATGCCTTAAAAAGCCTAATTTTCCAGATGGATAAAGAATCTCAAAAGCTCAATGAGGAGAATCATTGCTTCAGAATTAGATTGGAGCAAGTGGAAGCTAATGACTTTATGAGAAATCAAGATGCTATTAAACAGATCCAAACAAATGAAAGAATAGAAGGCAATGTGAAATATCTCATGGGAAAAACCACTGACCTGGAAAATATATCCAGGAGAGATAATTTAAAAATTATTGGACTATCTGAAAGCCATGATCAAAGTGAGAACCTAGAAATCTTCCTCCAGGAAGTTCTCAAAGGAAACTTCCCTGATGTTTTAGAACCAGTGGGCAAAATAGAGGTTGAAAGAAACCACCAAACACCTCCTGAAAAAGTTCCCAAAAAGAAAATTCCTAGGAATATTATAGGCAGGTTCTAGAATTCCCACATTTAGGAGAGAATACTACAAGCAGCCAAGAATAAACAATTTGAATATTGTGGAAACACAATCAGCATAACCCAGGATCTGGCAGCTTCTACACTGAGGGATTGAAGAGCTTAGAATATGATATTCGGAGGTCAAAGGAGCTGGGATTAAAACCAAGAGTCACCTACCCAGCCAAACTGAGTATCATGTTTCAGGGGAAAATATGGTCATTCAGTGGAATACAGGACTTTCAAGCATTCTTGCTGAAAAGATAAGAGTTGAATAGAAAATTTGACATTCAGATACAGGAAGCAAGAGAAGCATGAGAAGGTAAACAGGGAAAAGAAATCATAAGGAACTTATTAAAGTTGAACTATTAACATTCCTACATGGAAAAACAATAATTGTAACTGATTAAACTTTTCTCAGTAGTTGAAGGGAATATATATATGACGGTATATGGGCATATGAATACATATATGAATGTGTGTATACATGTTTACAGGTATACATAGATAGAGGGCACAGGACCAATTTAACCGGAAACGATGATACTTAAAAGGTGAAATTAAGAGGTGATAGGAATATAATGAGAGGAGATGGGGAGAGACAGAATGAGGTAAACTATGTCATATAGAAGACTCAAGGGAAAATGGTTACAATGAGGGGAAGAATAGGAAGGCAAAAGGGAATGGGTCAACCTTCTTCCCATTGAATTTGGCTTGAGGGAATGAAATACACACTAAATAGGGTATCTCACCCTCCAGGAGAGTAGGGGGGAGAAGGGAATGAGAGGAGGGATGATGGAAGGGAGGGCAGGCTGGGGGGGGGAGAGGGAAGTTGGAAGCATCCACTTTTGAAAGGGAATGGGATCAAAGTAGAGACTAGAACAAGTGGGAGATGGGATAGGAGGGGAAATATAGTCAGTCTTTTACAATATATCTTGTATGTTAATATTTTGCATTAGCTACACATGGACAACCTATACTGAAATGCTTATCTTCTCAGTAAGGGTGGGTGACAGGGGAAGAAGGGAATGATTCTGGAATTCAAAGTTTTTAAATCAAATACTCAAATATTTGTATATGTATATATATATACATATACTATTATTAATACTGTTTTACATGTAATTGGGAAATATACAGGCACTGGGGCATAGAGATCCACTGGGAAAGTCAAAAGGGGTATGGGAGAAAATATGGGAGAGAGCAGATTGGAGGAGGGGATATCCTTTGAGACTGCTATTTTGGGGCGGTGGGTAAGGGAAAAACAGGGAGAAAATTTGTAACTCAAAATCAGGCAGAAATGAATTGATGTAAATCAGAAGTTAATAAAGCAGTTGAAAAAAAAGAAGATAAATGAACATTTGGGGATGATAGAGGTAGCAGTTGATTGAGGAAGACATGATGGATGGGGGATCACTTGCTCAATTAGAGAAGTTTTCCTTGATAAAGAGAAGGTCCACCTCTTTATGAGGCAGGTAGGAAGGTAGAAGTAGAGACTTATTTCATTCAAATTCTCCTCTCATGTTATGGATCATCAGCAATTAGAATCTTGCCTGTGGACCCCTCATTGTTCCCAAGACCATTTTAGTATGTTTATGAGATCAAAATTATTTTCATAGCAATATTAGCATATCATAATTTATAATATAACAAAGATGAATAGGTATAACTTTTATAACTTTCAACTCTTTTGGATCAAGAATTTTCAAGAATGTAAAGGTATCCTAAAACCAAAAAGTTTGAGAAAGATTGCCATAGATAATTCTATTGTTCTAGTCACTTCAGTGAAACATTTATATTCCTTTTGTCCTTTTAGAAGTTATCTTTCAATACATATGATAAAACTTCCTACTTAGTCTGTTACATCCTTTACCTACTTTATAACTGCCAACTTAATTTCACTTCCATCAACAATGCTTTCTCTGAAAAGTAAAGCTCATTTTCCAATTCCCCAGCAAAATTTCTGATTAACTTTTCCTCCTGCTAGAGGTCTGACTCTGAGACCAAGTCTTTATCCAGTAATGTGTACTTTATGGATAATATATGACTAGGCCCTCTACTTTCCACCAGTCTAGAAGTCTTGCCAGTTATTTGCCCCTGTATCTCTTCTAAATGCTGTTTCATTTGTATTTTTGTATTCACAAGCACACTATATATAAATATTTATTAACATGTGTGTTTGGGATTGAGTCAAGTGGTAAGAGCCAGGATAAGAAATAGACAGCCTAAGTGCTGCAGTGCTTCTCACTAAACCTGCAAAAATCTAGAGAAATTCCTACAGGAGTTGGATGCATCTTTTCTTAGAATCTATGGGGGAAAATAGATGAGAATTAAACAATGAAAAAGACATGATTGAGATGTCACCGCATAGAGAAGTACATAGCCTCATTGATGAGATTACAGATACTTTGGTGTATTATAGTTTGCTCAAGGTGTTTGGGCATGTATGCTGTAGTTAAATAGTATCCTAGTTAACATTCTTAGAAGAGAATAGCAATTAGCAAATCGAACACTTGGCTTGTGGTTATATTTTTTATGCTGAAGTATAACTCAAGACCATTTACCTTTAATGTAGGAGTAGTTATGTAAAACTCTTGTCTGAGACCAGTACCTTCTATTCAGTGTATTATAGGTGACATTGAAGTGAACTTCTGAAATCAAACACATTTTAGTCGTTACAAATGGTCATTTATAGTTTTAGTGAATACATGGTATCTTCATAAAATAAATGATTAGTCTCAGCAACAGAGTTATATACAGAACTTAGACCACACTTCTCTGTAGATATTAGCCCTTGCTACTCTTTCACCATAATTTCTTGCTTTTAAGATGGGGAAAAGGAGAAGCAGAATTTATGAAAGTTCTATTACATAATAGGCTCTGTGCTAAGTGCTTTATGAATGTGTCTCAATTAGTCCTCAGAAAAACTCTATGAGAAAAGTGCTAATATAAAAACTTGATTAGATACACAAGTCTAATGTTTGAGGAATCAAATTGTATTCAAAGTATGTGGAGGATAGTTCTTTTTATATTTTCATTGAATAATTCATTCTATTGTGGCAGTGAGGGGGGACACTGATTGAATCCCCATTTTGAAAAGTTTGGAATTCCAAAGTATATTCCAGGATGTGAACTCAATCATTTTAGAATCATGTCAATATATTAATTGTATTTCTTTTTCATGGTCCTCTGGCATTGTATTTACACCTTATATTCAAGTCAAAAAATGGCATGGGCATAATTTAGGGCCCCTTTGCAGGCAAGCATGAATGCTATTATATTCTGAATATTCCTTGTTTCTTTTCTACAAATTGGAATTCTGAACCTGTAGAATATAAGTTTTATGTAGATCTATTGTTGGATGTCTTCTACCTTTTCACCTTGATCTGTAGCCCCAGGAAAATATTCAAGTAACAATGAAAATTTATCTGCCATATTAACAATAATCTGATATTTGCATAACACCTTAAGGTGTGCAAAGTACTTTACATATGTTAGTTAATTTGGCACATAGTCCAAATCTAAATGCTATATATCAATAGGTCCTAGGAATAGTCTTTTTAATTTTTTAAGCAATCGGGGTTAAGTAACTTGCTCAAGGTTACAAGGCCAGTTATTTCTGGCTGTGGTGCTAAGTATCTGAGCCCAGATTTGATCCCCAGGTCATCCTGACACTGGGGCCTGTGCTCTTACTCGCTGAGCCACCTGGCTGCCCCTAAGCAATTGGGGTTAAGTAACTTGCTCAAGGTTACATGGCCAGGTGTTTCTGGGTGGGTGCTAAGTGTCTGAGCCCGGATTCGATCCCCAGGTCATCTTGACACTAGAGCCGGTGCTCTTACTTGCTGTGCTACCTGGCTGCCCCCCCCCCCCCATGAATACTCTTATCATAACTTTTTGCATAAGTAAACAAGCTCAGAGACTTTATGGTCAGATAGAGGTAAGATTTGAACTCAGGTCTTCTTGACTCCAGCTCCAGTTTAGCACTACAGAATCTCAGGTGGAAGTAATGTCAGAGGCTAGCTAAGTCGAATCAGTACCTGACTCCTCTTTATAGCATTATCTTGCTCATGTTTATATAGCCTTGCTATATGAATTTGCCAATAATAAGGAATATGCTACCTCTAGATTAAATTTTAGAAAACTGTTAGGACATTTCCCCTTAATTTTTATTAATAAATAATAAATTTATTAAATTGACTTATTTATTAATTATATTATAAATTTAATATACCAAGCTTTCATTTGTCTTCTTAAAACTCCTTCTTATTATGTGTAGTTATGCCCTCTGAAAGGCAAGCAGATCTAATCAAATTCATTTTCTATAGACCTTCAGAAACTGGAAGACAGCTATCATGTGTCCTTGCTAAGGCTTCTATTCTCCAGGATAATAATCCCATCTACACTAAGTTGCTGCCCTGTAAAATTTCCTTCTTGTCTTTCCCTCTTAATATTTGTAAAAAGTACTCAACACATTACGTGACACATTGAGGGTACTATATAAATGCTTATTCCCTGCCTTTTCCCCTTCCCTACTTCTAGCTCTAAGGGGATGGTGGTGAGGATCATGTTGATGCTTTATGTCTATGAAGCTTCAGCCTTTCTCCTAATGCTTCTAAATCCTGTTACCTTCTAGAGAATTGAGTCATCTAACTGTGATGGAAAGCCTATGACATGACAGCAATAACATAATCAGGCAACAAAAGAAGCTGATTTGAAAGAAAGCTATTATTTAAACATCAATCCCTGCAGGGAATTGTCTGGTAATGATATTACTATTGTTTCTAATAGTAATAAGGAATTGATTGCTGACATTTGAGAAGGATTTTATAATTCTGCAGTTCTTTCATGTAGGAACAGAGATACAAAGCTGGAAGGGAAGTCAGAGGCTACATAGTGCAACCCTCTCCCCATACGGATAAAGAAACTGAGATCCAGCCAAGTTAAGTGACTTCCCCAAGTTCATGCAAAGGTGATACACAGCAGAGTCAGAATTTGAACCTAGCTCCTCTGAGTACAGAACGAGTTCTCTTTTCACTGTCCCACCGTTGTTGTTTTTTAGTTGTTTCAATTGTGTCAGACTCTTTGTGACTTGATTTGGTTTTTTTTGGCAATGATAATGGAGTGGTTTTCCATTTCCTTTTCCAACTCATCTTACTTATGGTGAACTGAGGCAAATAGATTAACTGGCTTGCCTGGGGTCACACAGTTAGTTAGTGTCTGAGGCCGGATTGGAACTCATAAAGATGAGACTTCCTGCCTCCTGGCCCAGCACTCAGGCAAAGTCACAGGCATCGGAGTCAGAGTTGGTTGTTATACCATGGTCTCGTACCTAATCTCAATACAAATCACCATTTTGTTCTCACAATGACCATAATAGGCAGGTGAATGTAATGTCAATGGGATATAAGATCTTCCACACCTATTAAAGGCCTCATGTGGAGCCCATTAAGGGAAACTTGCTTAGGGGAGGTTTGTTTGTAGGAAGGCTTTCACACCTTTTGCTGGTTTCTAATTAGGCACTGAGTCAGGAGGGTTGCAATTCTTTCTGGCTCTGAGATGTGTATATATACTCTGAGTTGGTATTTGCTTTGAGGGCTTGCTTATGAGAAGGATCTTGTGGTTCCCTGGTTAAGATTCTGAGTGACCATATTTTCAGAGCTCTCCGACTGCTCATATATAAAGCCTCTCTTAATTTAGGGATGCTTGTAAAGTGTATAGCTATATTCTTTTAATTCAAGCAGTCAGAGCCCTGTCTGGTCTTTATTTCTTTGTTTGTATTTTCTGTTTGTATTTTCTCTAAATTTCAGGATGCTGACTTTTCCCCTGAACTAGTGAATGTAATTAAAAAAAAGATTGTTGACCCCTTAAATGGCTATTTTTTCCTAGTAAAGCAGATCTAAGAATCTGTGTTAGCAGCCATCCTGGGTATGCCAGTGTGGTTGTTGCTACAGCTATTCTAAATTGTATAAGTTTATAGAGATGAGATGATTTTTCCAAGTTCATACAGATAGATAGGAAGCAGGGATTCAAACACACATTTTGTGACTCCAAATGAAGTCCACTTTCCACTATACTATGTATATTAGATACAGCAGATACAGGAAGGGCTAATTTATTACATTCTAATCTGTCATGAAGAATGGGGTCTTTTCATTACCTCAGATCACTAGGTTACACTTATTAAAATAAGTCAAACCTAGTTCAGGCTGGGTTAACACAGTGAGGTTCAAAATTGTTATCACCAGAGATACTTGTAGTCCATCTAACAGTTAATGAAAAGGAGATTACTTAGTCATAGCAATAAAAGGACAATCAGAGAAAGGAGAAGAACATGGATTGAGGATGAAATGTTAAGTTGAATAAAGCTTCTTGGAATTGTTCATGCTGCTTATGTGTGGGCAGAAACCTGATGAAGGGGTTTCCTTGTGTTCTGTCTTGTTTCTTATACTCAGGGACCAGAAATCTACTTCAACAGCCCGAGCTTAAGGTAATTAAATCTCAAGGACTGTTTCAGTGCCTTTTAAGGAAAAGCCAGTTTAACCAAGCAGGACCAGGATATTGCCTTCATCATAGCAGCAGTATGATTAAGAAGCAATACCATCACAATCTGCATTCCCTGGTCATTTGAGGACAGGAAGTCAAACTAGGGTAGCTCTGCACTGGGATCTCTACGTTTCCATAGGAACATTTTGTTCGTAGTGCCCATAGGACTCTCTAGGGCTACCTCTCGATTTCCCACGTTTGATTCATAAGTGGTGTTCAGAAATTTGAGTCTTGGTGAGCGCAAGCTCTTCAATGAAGAAGGTGTGTTGAGAAAGTCTGGTCGGGGACTCAGGCTAGGTAATGGAGGGGTATACATACATACATGTGTACAATGTGATAATGCACCTAAACATATATGTACACACATATGCATATGTATAAATACACAAATGTATGTATATATGCCTATGCATACACATACACATGCTACTGATTGTGGTATGCTTGGAAAGTTCAATTACTGACAGTTCTTAGAAAGAGTCTTCAATATACTTCTCTTTGTGCTTTTTCTGTATGCCATGGTGATCCTTTGTATTCTGGGTTATTTGTAACTCTAGCACAGTATTGCTAACCATGCCACTGCTTCTGCAACTCTGTGTCAATGTATTCTTGTCAAATATTTTCAATGTCCATCTTTGGGGAAAGTTGAGCAGTAGCATCCACAGTGAGTCAGAAACTATTTTAGAATTTCAAATATTTGTTAAAAAAAAAACAAAAGTCTACTGACATAGAAAGTAGTTCGATTGCAAATTCAAATAACTGAAAATTTTATTTACAAAAGAATAAAATAGCTTATTATACCTTAGTAATCAAATATCCCATTCAATTAAATTAAAATTAATTTGTTGATGAAACAACAAACAAAACAAAAACAAACAAAAAATCCCAACCAAACCTATGAACAACTAACCAACAAACTCTGCCCTGTAGAAGCCCATATTTAATTTCAAACCTTTCTCAAGCCAAAAAATGGATAGCCTTGCTTCTGTACCCTTATAGCTAAGATAATTTCCTCACTTTAATTTTATAATTATCATTGCAATTGCAGCTTACAAAATCCATCAAGAAGCTTTGTCCTTGAGTTACCTGAAAAAAAAAATCAATTCCTGTGGTATTTCTGGCATAAATGAAACCTGAGATTTCCAGTTATCTTCAATATGCCTTCTGAGATAGTTAACCTGGTGGGGTTGCAGAGAAATAAGTTATTGACTAAGGGCTATCAGCATCTTCCAAATAGGGAATCTGGAGTGTCATCCAAAGGAAAAACCAAGAGTTTATTGTTTTCACAGAATGATTTTAATCCAAGTAATTAATTTGCTGCATTTAATTATCTTAAATTCAATTAAGCAAACATTCATCAAATGATGATTTAGGCTATAAGGTCAGACCCTTTCATAAAGATTAAGAGGGGAGAACTATGCAGATAGTAACAGATAGAAAGATTGATGAATTACCCACAAGTTCAGGCTGGCTATGACTCCAAATGGATTCTACCAGTCCTTATGTTTATCCTTACCTGATACACTAATGATTCTAAGGTGGCTGGAAATTTTTCTCTGTAGATTGTAGCCTCTGGCTCCATTTGTATGCCTCAATAAAGACTCCTAGACCTGTAACATGTATGGACTTTCTAGAAAGTCACTGAATGACCTGAGCTGAACCAGTTGTCTGGGATTCAACTAACCATTCCTGCAAATTCATTTCCTTGAATTGTGCCAAAGCAGGGACTTGGGACGACAGTGAGCTAGAGACCACACATGTTTTATAACCTTTTATGAGTATGAGCTTATACTTTGTATACTATTTAATGCATCCCATCATTAGGTTAAAGTAGGTATAGCTTTGTTTCTGTTTCACAAAGTCCTAAGTTTAATAGGATGTGTTTATTATCTAATGTGTTCGAGGTTGCTTTTTAATGAAAATAGAAAATGGAACAAGCCCTGATCTCCAAATGTTTCTGGTCTATTAGAGGAGGTCAAGCATGCATACAAATCCTCAAAGTTAACATCTAATATCTAATAGGTCTAGTTTGAGAAAGAAGAGTTGAGGAAACAGTATATAAATCCTTTGAGGGCAGGGACTATTTCATCCTTGTCTTTTTATCTCCATCATCTAGCACAATATCTTGGTTAATGCTCAATTTAAAGGAAAGTGTTTATTATCATACTTTGTGGATGCAGAAGTTTAAAGTAATGGGACTTTGATGATATGCCTAAGGTTGCTGAAACTCACCTGTTCTCTCATTCTTGACGGGATTGATTAAAACCAACATATTTTGATATAGTAGAAAGAGTACAAAGCTTTGGTCCTGGCTCTGTTATTTATTACCAGTGGGATCTTGGACGAGATATTTCACCTCCTTCAATCTCAATAGCCTCATTTATAAGGTGAGACATTTGGACTAGCTCTTAGAGGTCCCTTTCTAGCTCTAAATCTATGGTTGTGATGTGTACATACCAGCTTGAGTGTGGCTTCTTTTACAAACAATTCTCCCCAAATGATTTGGAATAATGGTGTTTTAAATTATTCTTTTTGATGGATTTACTTCCATTGACTTTTTGTGACTTTCAGTAATTTATCCATCCATTCTTTCTGAATGGTTGAACTGATCTTGTGAGTAGATACAAACTGAGGTCATTTGGGACAATATGCATGGGTGTTCAGTAGTGTTAAGTGCTACACACACATCAAGAATAATGCGACCTAGACATCTCCCCTACTTACTTAACAGCTGCCTTCTTTCTGTCATTTGTCACCTTTCCTAAGTAGTAGACAATCCTTTGAATATAGTTTAAAGAACCACTTACATTTTCAGCTTTATTTTTCAAGTCTCAGTTCATGGATTAATCCTTGCTGGCATTCTTACCACAGGATCATGCTGTTCTTTTTTTTTCTTTAATTGATCTTTAACTAAGGAACTCTCTTTTCATTATTTGTATCAATTCAAAATATAAAATTTTCATTTACTTCTGTAGTAATAGTTGTTTTGCAATTATATGATTAAATTTCATTTTTTTACAACCCTCATTTCCTTCTAAGCTGTTTTCCTGCTTAGATTCTCTAACCATGGGAAAATGTTTCCATAGCATTTTTTGAAAACTGTTTTCCTAAATTATATAGAACATATTTCATTGTGCCTAGTATTACTTTTTCCCTACTATTAAAACCTCATTATGAGATGGTCATTTTTTAATAGTACCCACACTGAGAGTCAATATTGCATAGGGATATCATATTGAACTTGGCATCAGAGAAACCAGAGGATAAATCCCATTTTGGGCATTTACTAGTGACTTTTCCTTTTCTACTTTGCCATTTTCTTCTGTTTATCCATCTTTGACATTTAATTTCTATTAACCCAGAACCTCTTTTTAGAATTCTGTATCTTTACTAGGTTACTTCTTTTGCCTTAAGCAAAAGCTCTTCCTTTATCTAGACAGGAGAAAGAGAGAGTGAGTGAGTTACTCTGTGTGTGTCTTTGTGTGTGGTGTGTGTGTGTGTGTATGTGTGTGTTTGTGAGAGAGAGAGAGAGACAGAGAAAGAGAGAGAGAGAGAGAGAGAGAGAGAGAGAGAGAGAGAGAGATCATACATAAAAGGTAACAGAACTTAAAGATCATCTAATCCAGTGGTGTCAAAGTCAAATAGAAGTGGGGCCAATAATCCATACCTGTAGGCTGCATAATTAATTAGTTCTAAAATGTAGATAGCTATGCTTTATTGTATTTTTATTAATTTTGTTAAATATTTACCAATTTGTAATATTAATGGATATAAGATTTTCCCCAACCATTTATAGGTCTCACATGGATCCCATTAAGGGAAGCTTGCTTAGGGAAGGTGTGCTTTTAGGAAGGCTTAAACACCTTTTGTTAATTTCTAAGTAGGTACTGAGTCATGAGGTATGTGACACCCCCTAGTATATATTATACTCTGAGGTTAACATTTTGCTTTGGGGCTCACTCATTAAAAGAGTGTTCTTGTGATTTTAGCAGATGAGACTCTGGGTAGTCATTATGGAGTGAATTGCACCCCCCGCCCCACCCCTCTGCCTTTGAAACACCCAGATATTGGTGCTTCTCTCTCTGGCAACTATGTATGTATTGCCTTGGTCAGACAGTCAGATCTGTCTGTTTTATGCTAATTTATCGGACAGAAGCCCAGTCTTTATTTCTCTGCTTGTATTTTCTCTATTTTCTTTGTATTTTCTCTGAAGTTCAGAGGGCTGACTTTTCCCCTGAACCAGTGAATGTAATTATGAAAGATTGTTGACTCATTATTTTTTTTTCATTTTTCAAAGGCTTTATGAACTTTTGATTTACATCATTCATTTCTGCCAGATTTTGAGTTACAAATTTTCTCCCCATTTTCCCCCTACCCACTGCCCCAAAATTGCAGTCTCAAAGGATATCCCCTCCTACAATCTGCTCTCTCCCATACCCCTTTCGACTTTTCCAGTGGATCTCTATGCCCCAGTGCCTGTATATCTTATTTCCCAATTACATGTAAAATAGTATTAATAATAGTATATATATATATACATGCATATATATATATATGTTTAAAATGTGATTTTAAAATTTTGAATTCCAGATTCAATCCCTTCCTCCCTTGTCACCCACCCTTACTGGTAAGATAAGCAGTTCAGTATAGGTTGTACATGTGTAGCTAATGCAAAATATTAACATAGTAGATATATTGTAAAAAACTGACTATATTTCCCTTCCTCCTATCCCACCTTCCACTTGTTCTATTCTCTACTTTGATCTTGTCCCTTTTCACAATTAGGTGCTTCCAACTTCCCTCCCCCCAGCCTGCCCTCCCTTCCATCATCCCCTTCCCCCCTACTATCCTGGAGGGTGAGATACCCTATTTAGTGTGTATTTCATTCCCTCCTCAAGCCAAATTCAATGGGAATAAGGTTGACCCATTACCTTTTGGCTTCCTATTCTTCCCTTCCATTGCAACAATTTTCTCTTGCCTCTTCTATATGACATAGTTTTCCTCATTCTTTCTCTCCCGATCTCCTCTCATTATATTCCTCTCTGACCTCTTAATTTCACCTTTTAAGTATCATCCCTTCCTGTTAAATTGGTCCTGAGCCCTCTATGTATACCTGTAAACATATATACACATATGTATTCAAATGCCCATATAACCTCATATATAGACATATACATATATATTTCTATTCCCTTCAACTACTGAGAAAAGTTTCATAAGTTACAATTATTGTTTTTCCATATAGGAATGTTAATAGTTCAGCTTTAATAAGTTCCTTATGATTCCTTTTCCCTGTTTACCTTCTCATGCTTCTCTTGCTTCCTGTATCTGAATGTCAAATTTTCTATTCAACTCTGGTTTTTTCAGCAAGAATGCTTGAAAGTCCTGTATTCCACTGAATGACCATATTTTCCCCTGAAACATGATACTCAGTTTGGCTGGGTAGGTGACTCTTGGTTTTAATCCCAGCTCCTTTGACCTCCAGAACATCATATTCCAAGCCCTTCGATCCCTCAGTGTAGAAGCTGCCAGATCCTGGGTTATCCTGATTGTGTTTCCACAAAATTCAAATTGTTTCTTCCTGGCTGCTTGTAATATTCTCTCCTTATTCTGGGAATTCCAGAACCTAGGAGTTTTCTTTTTGGGATCTTTTTCAGGAGGTGATTGGTGGATTCTTTCAACCTCTATTTTGCCCTCTGCTTCTATGACATCAGGGAAGTTTTTTTTGAGAACTTCCTAGAGGACGATTTCTAGGTTTTTACTTTGGTCATGGCTTTCAGATAGTCCAATAATTTTTAAATTATCTCTCCTGGATCTATTTTCCAGGTCAGTGGTTTTTCCCATGAGATATTTCACATTGCCTTCTATTCTTTCATTTGTTTGGATCTGTTTAACAGCATCTTGATTTCTCATAAGTCATTAGCTTCCATTTGCTCCAATCTAATTCTGAAGCAATGATTCTCCTCACTGAGCTTTTGAGATTCTTTTTCAATCAGGCAAATTCAGCTTTTTAAGGCATTCTTCTCCTCATTGCCTTTTTGAGCCTCTTTTGCCATTTGAGTTACTCTACTTTTTAAGGTGTGATTTTCCTCAGTCAGGCTGTTGACTCTCATTTTGTAATTTTCTTGCATTGTTCTCATTTTTTCCCAATTTTTCCTCCACTTCTCTTATCTGCTTCTTAAGGTCCTCTATCACCTGTAACCAGCTCATATTTTCCTTTGAAGCTTTTGATGCAGGAGTTCTGACTTCACTGTCTTGCTCCTGTTCCATGCTTTGCTCCTTTTTGTCCCCAAAATAGGAGTGTAATGTTGACATCTTCTGTCTGCTTTGTTTCCTTTGCCTGGTCATGTCGCCCCTCAGTCACTTGACCCCTGGACTTTTTGCCACAGTAGGACTCTGCCACCAGACAGGGGAGCTTTCATCCCAAACGCTGGCGTTTTCTCAGCTGCTGGAGTTATTAAATGGCTGCCCTCTCTGAGGTCTCCACATGCTCTGGCAAGCTGGACACACACCCTAGGACCTCCACCCTAGACTGTAATCCAGATCCAAGCAGGTGAAAGCACTAGCAATTACTGCTCAGTCTGGGGGTTGGTCCCCCAACACTCTGCAGGCCAGGAGCTGAAGCTGCAAAGTGGCGCTGGTTGGCTGTGCTGGAGTCTCAGTGGCTTCTCACCCCAGTGGCAAAAGCCACACACTCCCATTTACTGGGTCCCAAAATCCAGACTACAGTGACCTCTCACTTTGTCCTTCATATCAAGTGTTGATAAATCTGGAAATAGCCACAGCTACTGCTGATCTGGAGTCCCTCAGGCTGGTGGCTGGTCAGGCCCGCCCTGGGGCTAAAGCCTTGGGGGGGGGGGGGGCTGGACTAGGCTCCCAGAGCACTATGCTGGCCTATTCCTGCTGGCCTGCTGGGCTGTCCTCAGTGACAGGTTAGCTTCTCTGCATAATTTTGTGGGTTCTGCAACTCCAAAGTTTGTTTAGAGTTCCCTTTTTACATGGATTGGGGAAGGTGGACGCTGGAGCAGCCTGCAGGTCCTGCTTCTACTCCGCCATCTTGACTCCCTTGTTGACTCCTTAAACAGCTATCTTTCCTGGTAAAGCAGATCTAAGACCCTTTGCTAGCAGCCATCCTGGGTATGCCAGTGTCGTTGTAGCTACACAATTGTATATTAATCTTGTTCAGACAATACTCAACGGTGTTGCCAGCAGCTTTGGTCATTTTTGGCACCTCCAATCTAATCTATTTCTCTCATTTCACAGAGGTGGTAATTAACATGCCACAAAAGAAAAAAAATTAATTTCTAAGGATTATGCAAGTACAAAGCATCAGAGCTGAGACTTGAACCCAAGTCCTTGGGTTCTGAGTCCAATAACTTTTCATTAAAGTATTGGTGGTTATACATAAGCAGAAAATTGTTGTTTTCTGGAAGTTCCTACAGTAGATTTGTTGGTTTCCATATTTATTTGACATCTGGATAAACTAGAATTCCTCTATATCTGTCTTGGAAATTCTCCTGAGAAATGTAAATCATCTTTCTGCTCCTTGACAATAAGTTGTCTTAACTACTTATGGGATGACTGCTTACAAACTAGCTTGGCTCTACACCTTCTCTACCTGTCAACCTGTTTCTCACTATGGGTAGTTAGAAAAGAGTCAAAATCTTTCTTCTAAAACAAATAATTTATTAGACTCCCTCATTAAAATCTCTTGCTAACCTTTAAGGAGCCCTTTTCTAGAAGTCAAAAACAAATCCAAAAAGTATGAGCTGTGAATGGATGTGAGTGGAAAACATGCTAGACTTGTTCACAAGAAGCTTGGATTTGCATCCCAATTCAAGACTACTATTTGTTACCTTGAATTTCTCTTCTGTGAAATGGATTTAATCATTGTATTATTTCATTTACAAGGTTGCAGTAAGGAAATGTGGTCTATAAACCAATGATCAGTGTTCTGCCTTACCTGTTCCCATATGGTTCTTTACATATTTCCCCGTACTCCAAAGAAAGCCTCTTTTGAAATGACTTCTACCTTTCCCTCTCCTTAGAAGATAATATCCTTATCTTGCTTATAAGTGTGAGCAATTGCCTAGTTGTAAAATTCTTCCTACTAGAAAAAAGTTAAAGTGCCTGACAAATAATAGGCACCTAACAAATGCTTATTGATTAATTTATTGATTGAAAAGGTCAACACAAAAAAAACATAAGAAATATTCTAACATTTAATTTTATATTATTTCTATTTTGGTTATTCATTTATCTATGACTGTGAAAGACATCTGAAAAGTATATGCTAAACATCCAAGATTTTCGGGGGGGGTGGAGCCAAGATGGCGGAGTAGAAGCCCAACCTTCCCGCAGCTCTGGCTTCCACCCTCCCCAATCCATGTAAAAAGGGGACTCTAAACAAACTTTGGAGCTGCAGAACCCACAAAATGACACAGAGAAGCTAACCTCCTGCTGAGGACAGCCCTACAGGCCGGCAGGAATTGGCCAGCACAGCGCTCTGGGAGCCGAGCCCAGCCCCACACCAAGGCTTTAGCCCCAGGGCGGTCCTGACCAGCCGCTGGCCAGAGAGACTCCAGATCAGCAGCAGCGGGGGCTGTTTCCAGATTTATCAACACATAGACACAAAGGACAAAGTGAGAGGTCAGTACCGTCTGGACTTTCGGACCAGTAAGTGGGAGTTCATGGCTTACCCCCAGGGCGAAAAGCCTCTGAGATGCCAGCACAGCCAGCCAGCACCAGTGGCAGCTTCAGCTCTTGGCCTGCAGAGTGTAGGGGACCAAGCACCAGTCTGAGGGCTAATCGCTCTTCCTTTAACCTGCTTGGATCTGGATTGCAGTCTAGGGTGGAGGTCCTGGGGTGTGTGTCCAGCTTGCCAGAGCGTGTGGAGACTTCAGAGAGGGCACCCATCTAATACCTCTGGCAGCTGAGAAAACCCCAGCATTTAAGA
>NW_027185784.1:19927346-19949041 GCF_028583685.1 Petaurus breviceps papuanus
CAGGAAGTTCTCAAAGAAAACTGCCCTGATGTTTTAGTACCAGAGGGTAAAATGGAGGTTGAAAGAATCTACCAATCACCTCCTGAAAAAGATCCCAAAAAGAAAACTCCTAGGAATATTTTAGCCAGGTTCCAGAATTCCCAGATTAAGGAGAGAATATTACAAGCATCCAGGAAGAGACAATTTGAATATTGTAGAAACACAATCAGGATAACCCAGGATCTGGCAGCTTCTACACTGAGGGATTGAAGGGCTTGGAACATGATATTCCGGAGGGCAAAGGAGATGGGATTAAAAAGAAGAGTCACCTACCTAGCAAAACTCAGTATCATGTTTCAGGGGAAAATATGGTCATTCAGTGGAATACAGGACTTTCAAGCATTCTTGCTGAAAAAACCAGAGTTGAATAGAAAATTTGACATTCAGATACAAGAAGCAAGAGAAGCATGAGAAAGTAAACAGGGAAAAGGAATCATAAGGAACTTATCAAAGTTGAACTATTAACATTCCTACAAGGAAAAACAATAATTGTAACTTATGAAACTTTTCTCAGTAGTTTAAGGGATTAGAAATATATATATATATATATACATATTTGTCTATATATGAGGGTATATGGGCATATGAATACATATGTGATTGTGTGTATATATGTTTACAGGTAAACATAGAGGGCACAGGAAAAATTTAACAGGAAGGAATGATACTTAAAAGGTGAAATTAAGAGGTGAGAGGAGTATAATGAGAGGAGATGGGGAGTGACAGATTGGGGTAAACGATCTTATACAGAAGAGGCAAGGGAAAATGGTTACAATGGAGGGGAAGAATAGGAAGGCACAAGGGAATGGGTCAACCTTATTCCCATTGAATTTGGCTTGAGGAGGGAGTGAAATACACACTAAATAGGGTATGTCACCCTCCAGGAGAATAGGGGGGGAAGGGGATAATAGGGGGGATGATAGAAGGGAGGGTAGGCTGCGGGGGGAGGGAAGTTGGAAGCACTCACTTTTGAAAATAGATGGGATCAAAGTAGAGCATAGAACAAGTGGGAGGTGGAATAGGAGGGAGGGAAATATAGTCAGTCTTTTACAATATATCTACTATGTTATTGTTTTGCATTAGTCACACATGTACAACCTATACTGAACTGCGTATCTTCCCAGTAAGGGTGGGTGACAAGGAAGGAAGGGAATGAATCTGGAATTGAAAGTTATAAAATCAAATATTCAAATATATGTATATATATGTGTGTGTGTGTTTATGTATATATAAATTTATATATGTTTACATATATATATATATATATACTATTATTAATACCATCTTACATGTAATTGGGAAATAAGATATATAGGCACTGAGGCATAGAGATCCACTGGAAAAGTAAAAAGAGGTATGGGAGAAAATATGGGAGAGAGCAGATTGGAGGAGGGGATATCCTGTGGGACTGCTATTTTGGGGCAATGGGTAGGGGAAAAACGGGGAGAAAATTTGTAACTCAAAATCTGGCAGAAACAAATGATGTAAATCAGAAGTTAATAAAGCATTAAACAAAAAAGATCCAAGATTTTCATCCCATAGGTGTTATATTATATCACCTTTTTACAGTTTTATTAAATAGACCTAGTTTCTAAGAGGGAACTATAGGTTTCACTAGATTATCAAAGGGCTCCCAGGTGCAAAAATGTGAATAATTCCTCAACTAACAACCTCAACTAAACTCTATGTCAAAATCTTATAATCTGTCCTAAGTCAGACTGACATTTTCACCTGTTGCCCAATTCATATTATTGGCAGCCTGGTTGCCCAGCCAGCTTCCCAAGACTTCTGGTACAGGGCCAAATATTGAAAAGGAACAAATCTGTTAAATAGGATTTATTGTCACT
Organism: Petaurus breviceps papuanus; assembly: GCF_028583685.1. Classification (NCBI taxonomy): domain Eukaryota; kingdom Metazoa; phylum Chordata; class Mammalia; order Diprotodontia; family Petauridae; genus Petaurus; species Petaurus breviceps. Next base: position 19,929,233 of record NW_027185784.1, read on the forward strand.
CTAGCAAAGGGGCAGGACTTCTTCAAAGTGAAAATTAGCCAAAATACTAAGACTGTCATTGACTGCTGAAAAATTGCCAGAGATCACCCCAGCTTCCAACATGTAGCTCTTTGTAGGACTGCCAGGTAAGCCATATCACTCCAATAACGGGAGGTCAGCTGTCCTCTATGCTTGTTCTGTTTCCAACCACCAAATAAGTCATAAGGAAAGCTCTTATCTTTGGTAACCTTCCCATCAAAAAGAATTGCTAATCAAAAGTCTTTCTAGCAAATAGATGATAGCAGTGGCCTTAATCAGAAAAAAAAAATCCTTACCTCTGAGAATCTAAAGACTTATCTGCTTAGTCTGTTTCTCTTTAAGTGTTTGCAATGCCCTTTGATATAGCTTTCATCTCCAAAAGTATATGACCTCTATGGTTTGGTTTCCACTAAAGTTTTACTAATATTAATATTCTGTGTGATTCAAAAAAAGTGTGATATTTTAAGGTTTTGTAGGATTCAAATTATCTGCATTATTTTAGGCTCAGATAATATCATATATCCTACTTGAAGCCCTCCATTTATCTCATCTCTCATAACATTTAATGACTGGCATTTTTTATTTATGTTGGCACTTTGTTATACTTACTTCAGGTAAATCTTGTCTTCTGAATTAGACTAAGTTCTTCAAGGGCAAATTATAAACCATTACTTGAAGATATGTGGCTATTAGGTAAACTGCTGTGGCTATGTAAGCTTCTCAGTTTTTACCAGGAAGAATTGTGCTTGGAACTCAAACAACTAAAATAAAATTGGGGCTCTGACAAGACAAAAGGAGACCTAAATGGTCTGCATTTAAATACTCTATGAATTTGCCTCCTATTACAGTATCAATGTGCATTTGCATATTTTTTTCTAGGACCTGGTTTCCATAATCATCTTAGCCTCCTAGATTTTTCATTCCACAGATATGTTGGCACCTGAAAGTCTGACTTAGGGTCCCTTGACCTTTGAATTCAGAGCCCAGCTATTCTATCCCCAAGGAGGGATTGCTCTTTTTCATGTAATCCCTTGCACATGGAAGTCCTTCCTTAGATAGAATACTAAATAGGGTCTTTGTCATCTCTTTGTTTTACCTTATAGGACTATCAAAAGAAAATAAAGTTGGGGGAATGAGGTTAAATTACTATTTAATGAAAAAGCCATAGAGTGTAGTAAAAAAAAAAAAAAAGAAAAGAGTCAAGCAAAAATATCCCAGGCTGCAGAATGAACTTCCAGGCATTAAGAAAAAGTCGCTCTTGATTAGAGAAATGCAAATTAAAACAACTCTTAACATATCATGTCATACCTATAATATTGCCTAACACAATAGAAAAGGAAAATGATGAATGCTTGAGGGGATGTGGATAAAAAGGTACGCTAATGCTCTGTTGGTGAAGTTGTGAACTAATCCAACTATTCTGGAAAACAATTTGGAACTACACCCAAAGGGACATAAAACTATACCTTATGTCTATATCCCAAAGAAATCAAACAACAGGGGAAAGGACCTATTTTTACAAGAATATTTGCAGCATTTTTTGTGGTGACAAAGAATTGGAAATCAAAGGGATGCCCATCAATTGGAGAATGGTTAAACAAGTTGTAGTATATGATTGTGATGAAATACTAGCATGCTACAAGAAGTGACAATCAGAATGGCTTCCAAAAACCTTGAGAAAACTTATACGAACTGATGCAAAGTGAAGTGAGCAGAACCAGAACATTGTACACAGTAATAATGATATTATAAGGATGATCAACTATGAAAGAATTAGTTACTTTTGATCAAGATGGTGATCGAAAGCAATGCCAAAGACCCAAGATGTAAAGTGTTATGTACCCCTAGAAAAAGAACTGATGGATTCTGGATACAGTTTGAAGCATACTTTTCAAAAAAAAAGTTTATTTCTCTCTCTCTCTGCATGTATTTTTGTGTGTTTTCTTTTGCAACATGCCTAATATGTTTTGCATAAATTCCTATATATAATTGATACATTGTTTACCTTCTTGTGGGGTGGAGAAAATGCAGGAAAGAATGTGAAACTCAAAATTTTAAAATATTTTACATATAATTGTGAAATATTTAATGAAATAAATAAAAATATTTTTTGAAAGCTAGAAACTTGACTCTCAGGGATCTCAAGCTCACATTCAAATTGGAGGGAAAACACATGTAGGAAGTTTCAACTAAAAAGGTAGATAGAGAGTTTCTTTGATTCATTGGGTGACATGGTAAAGCAGATGGTAATGCCTCATCTTTAATGTAATTTCCATTAATAAAATTATATTGGTTTCTGATATTTAATCATTTGACAATTTCAATGATTTTGGTGCAAGTCCTTTCTTTTCTAATTTTTTAGTAGTTGTGACTGCACAGGACACAGAGGCTGTAGCACCTGCTGTCAGCAGTTTGCATCTCCACAGGAGTTTCTCCCTTGGATGATGGGTATAGAATCCAGGCTGGGAGTACAACAAAGGTAGGTACACCTTTGTATTGAAAATGAACATTATACTGTGATAAAATCCGTATGCTCTCAGGAGTACATTCCTGTATCTTTCTTGGGCTTTTTACTTTAGTTGGCAGCAATCTTTACCCCAAGATAAATATTCCCTCTTAAACCCTGCCCCCCCCCAAACTTATTGCCATTTATTTTAAAAGGAGAATATGTGTAATTCTAAATAATTTGTTTATTTAATGTTTCCTAGCTAATGTGGATAATGGCTCCACTGATACCCTCTTCTTAAATACTACCTGTCTAAATTCTTCCCGCTTTTCTAAGCTCATGTCAGACTCCAACTCTTACTTGAATATTGTCCCTACTCTTTCCAAACAACCTGGAAGATATACAGATTTTCTTACCACAAGACTGGGGATTAACCAGTTGCTTGGGCATCTACATTCCATGCATTTTGTAATGACCGAGGGTACCATTGATTTTGAACTCAGAGTCTGGGAAATTGGGGTAGAAGTTGATGGGGAATTTAGGCCAGGGTAATGGGATAGGCCATCTCTTTCTCCAGGGTTACTGAATTCAGCTGAAACTCGACTAGGAGGAACCTCACATATAGAATATTCATGTACTTGGCATCTGAGGCACAGGCTAGGCTGATCTTAGACCTTTATCTGAGTTTCTGCATCTTTATGCATTTGGCATAATGTCTGAGGTTTACTCGTGTACTCACCATTATTACATTGCACTGATGAGGGCAGAGGACAGGAGGGAATTTTTAGTGAAAAGAATAATGTAAGTAAAACCACAGAGGGAAAGTGTTACTGGTAAAAACTCTTCCTTTTGTACCTCTTTTATGTTAGATAATTTTTCCTGTCCTTCTCCTTTTCTCCTTTTCCCAGGACATTCCTCTTTCTCATTCCTTAAATTTTGGAAATCACACCTGTGCCCTCTTTTGATGTATTTTTTTGTATTTTGATGTATCTTTTAACTGCCATAATAATGATAAAGTTCTTAGGAGTTAAAAGTATCATCTTCCAATATAAGAATGTAAACATTTTAACCATATTGAGGTCCTTATGATTTTTCTTTCATGTTTACATTTTTGTGCTTTTCTTGAGTCTAGCCTTTGAAAATCAAATTTTCTTTTTTAAATAATTTTTTATTCCCCCAATTACATATCAAGACAATTCTTAAGCACTATTTTTTACAAGATTTTGAGTTCCAAATTTTTCTCCCTCCCTCCCTTCCACTATTTCCAAAATGGTAGGCAATTTGATATAGGTTATACATGTGCTATCAGGTAAAACATATTTCCATATTGGTCATAGTTATGAAAGAAGGAACAGATGAAAAGGAAAAATAAATTAAAAAAGTGAAAAAAGTATACTTCAATCTGCATGTAGAATCCATCAGTTCTTGCTTTTTATTTTTTAGAGGGCAATTGGGATTAAGTGACTTGCCCAAGGTCACACAACTAGTTTTTATGTGAAGCATCTGAGGCTGGATTTGAACTCGGGTCCTTGTGACTCTGGGGCTGATGCTGTATTCACTGCACCACCTTGCCACCCCGAATCCATCAGGTCTTGATCTGAATGTGGATAGCTTTTTTCCTTAGTGAGTCCTTTGTACTTGTCTTGGATCATTGTGTTGCTGAGAAGAGCAAAGTCATTTATAGTTGATCATCATACAATATTGCTGATACTCTATACAATGTTTTCTGGTTCTGTTCATTTCATTTTGCATCAGTTCATACAAATATTTTTAGTTTTTTCTGAAATGTGCTTGTTCATTATTTCTTATTGCACAAGAGCATTTCATTCCATTCGTATACCACAGCTTGTTCAGCCATTCCCCAGCTGATGTACATCCCCTCAACTTGGAATATGTTGCCATCATGAAAAGGACTACTATAAATATTGTTGCAAATGTAGGTTCTTTCACCTCTTTTATGATCTCTTTGGAATACAGAGTGAGTAGTGGTATTGCTAGGTGAAAGGATATGCACTTTGTTTGCCCTTTGGACCTAGTTCCAAACTGCTTTCTAGAATAGTTGGATCAGTTCACAACTTCACCAAGAGTGAGTTACTGTACCAATTTTCTCACATTCTCTTCAACATTTGTCATTTCCTTTTTTTTGTCATATTTGCCAATCTGATAGGTGTGAGGTGGTATCTCAGAGTTGTTTTTTATTTGCTTCTATAATCAAAAGTAATTTAGAGCACTTCTTCACATGCCTGTAGATAATTTTGATTTCTTTATCTTAAAACTGGCTGTTCATATCATTTGACCAGTTATCAATTGGGCAATGGCTTGTATTCTTACACTTTTGACTCAGGTTTCTATATATCTGAGCAATGAGGAGGATTCTGGTTTTTGATCTACTCTGTTATCTGCTTCCATTTTACTGGAGAATCCATCCCATTCATATTCAAAATTATGATTACTAACTATGTGTTTCCCTCCATTTTATTTTTCCTCCTCTTTGTTTTCTCTCTCCTTTCACCTTTTCCCTCCTCAAAAGTGTGTTGCTTCTGTCTACCACCTCTCCCAGTCTATCCTCTATTTTGTCATTCTTTTTTTTTTTCAGTTAGAGGTGACTTTATTACTTGAGTACATAAACCAAAATTTATGCAACCAGAGCAGAGGCTGTGGATGATTCATATTTCCAATTAGGTGGGAGCACTCTCTTGGTCTTGTAGTACCGAGCCAGCCGGTGAATTCGGCTCTCATTCAGAATCAGATGGAATTTAGAGTCCTTATCCTTTCTGTTTCTCTCAAGATGCTTTAGGACAGCAACAGCTTTCTTGATCAAGTAATAAAGATCTTCAGGCAGATCAGGGGCAATTCCCTTGGACTTTAGAATTCTCCAAAATGTGTTGCCAGTTACAAAGCATACTTTTGCCACGCCATGAGAATCCCTCAGGATCACACCGGTCTGGGAGGGCGTCAGGGCCTTCTTAGCCAGCTTGTAGATCTGCTCCTTCACGTCGTCCGAGGTGAGCTTCAGCCACGTGGGCACGCTGCGGCGGTACTGCAGAGCCGACTGGGACAGACCCTTCCTGGGAGTGTGCATACGACCCATGATGGCGACGAGCAGGCAGCGAAAGAGAGAGGAACGCAAGGAACGAGGCAGGAAATCCTATTTTGTCATTCTTTCCCACTCTTTTGTTTAATTTCTTCTCCTCCTGCTTTCCTCTCAGATAAGATAGATGAAAATCAAGTTTTCTCTTCAATTCTGTTCTTTCAACAGGAGTGCTTGAAAGCCTTTCTTTTTTTCCAATAAATGCCCATTTTCTCCCTGAAGGATTATACTCAGATTTCTTGGGTAGATTATTTTTAGTTGAAATCCTAGCTCTTTTTGCCTTCCAAAATGCTATGTACCAAGCCTCTCACTCCTTTAATGTGGAAACTGCTGAATTTTGTCTGATTCTGACTCCATGGTATTTGGATTGTTTCTTTCTGGATCTTTGCAATATTTCCTCCTTGAGCTGGGAACTCTGCAATTGGGTATATTATTGCTGGAAGTTTTCATTTTGGTATTTTTTTCAGGAGGTGATTGGTGTATTCTTTCAATTTTTATTTTACTTTCTGCTTCAAGGATATCATGACAGTTTTCCTTGATAATTTCTTGAAATACACTGTCTAGACTAATCATTTTGTGGATAATGGCTTTCAGGTAGTCTAATAATTCTTAAATTATCTTTCCTGTATCTATTGTCCAGGCCAATTGTTTTTCCAATGAGATTTTTCACATTTTCTTCTGTTTTTTTTTTCATTCTATTGACTTTGTTTTATTGTTTCTGGATGTCTCATAGAGTCATTAGTTTCTACTTGTACAATTTTAATTTTTAAGGCATTATTTTCTTCAGTGAGTTTTTTTATACCTCTTTTTCTATTTGGGCAATTCTACTTTTTAAGGAGTTCTCTTCAGTACATATATATTTAAATAGCATTCAAATATATTAATATACTTATATATAATATATATTTAATATGGTTAATATATGCAATATATTTAAGCATATTAAAGTATTTTATATTTAACATAGATTTAAATGTTTATTTATTGCCATTTATTTAGTGCCGTTCCTTTATTTAAAAAGGAGTATATGTGTAATTCTAAATAGCTTGTTTATTTAATGTTTCCTAACTAATGTGGATAATGGCTCCATTGATACCCTCTTCTTAAGTACTATGTATCTAAATTCTGCCCACTTTTCTAAGCTCATGTCAGACTCCATCTCTTACATGACTATGACTAGGTGACTAGGGCCACTGCATTACTGTAGCCACAAGTGCCAGTTCTCCTCTTCTCCCTGAAACTGTAATCCAGAAATGTGTATGGGGAATGCAATAGGATAATGCATCCAGTCCAAAGGGTCCAATGCAATCTTTTTTTGAACAGTTGCCCAACCCCTTTACCATCTGTGGGCTGAGAGCTCCCAAAGGTGCTGCTGCTATTGTCACAACCACATCCAAGGCCAGAGCTGGTGTTAGCACAGTGATGTTTCTGTACCAGTTTTGCCATGCTGCCTGACTTGCATGGTACTCTAGGTTGACTACTACTCTGGTAGGACACATTTTTTTCCTGCCAACTTCTAAGTTGTCTTGTGCTTGATAAATGTCTTACCCTGACCTTTTATTGTTTCTCCTCCTCCAGAACTCAACTTGAAGGATTATTTTAAAGTTGTTTGGAGGCAATGTCATAAGAATTCAACTGAGCTGCTGCCAATGTTCTACCATCTTGATTTGGGGGGGGGTAATATTGATATGGGTATATATTGTGAGAGCTATTAAAATGGCTAAATAGTGGGAGTTGTTGGAGAAGCCATGGTAAGAACAAAAATAATGTTTGTAAAACATTTTGTTAAAGAAGAAAAAAAGAAATTTCACCTTATAAATTCTCTTCAAACCTCTAGGAGCACAGTCATGAAATTATGGTGATAAAATTCATCTTGGCTATATGTACAGCTCTTCTCATGGTTTCATTATATCTCAAAGCACCTCTCACTTTACTTGAGGATTTGTTGGCTTATGTTCTCACTTTGAATTATTAAGATACTCAAGAGAAGATCTGAAAAGGCAGTAGATATTTGTCATTGTAAGTGGTAGCAAAGTGACATGGGAAGCCTTGTGTCAGATGTTTTAGTAGATTGTTGAAAGAAATAAAAAGTTAAGTTAAATAAGAATCCTGTTGATTTTAAATGACTGGGAAGCCTTGTATTTGGAAAGTACTGAATAATTTTTTAGGTTTTAGAGTTTTGACTCTATAGTAATGACTTGATAAATCATATCAAAGACTTTGGCTAAGTCATGATTAGCTAGAAGGAAAAGGCAATAGCAGAGGTTACTTAGGGTAAAATGGAGAAGTGTCTAATTTTCTCTTTACTCCTTTTTACTATTGAAGCCAATAACGAATATCTTTCTATGCACTTCCAAGTATATCTAAACATGTTGTTTGTGCATGAATCTACATGGATCACAATGGTGATAAATTACTTTTACATAGCTCTTTACAATTTACAAAATATCCCCATAACAACCTTATGAAAATAAAAACCTTGGACTTGGAGACAGAAGACTTGGGTATGAATAATTTCATTTAAACTTACTTAATTTGTGAACTTAGATAAATCACTGAATGTCTCTAGATCTTGGTTTCTTTAACTATAGCATGACAGTAGACTAGGTGATGTCTAAGGCTTTCCCCATCTCTAAATATAAGATATTAAGATCAATAAAGTAGGCAGAGCCCGAGAATACTACCAGGTTCACTTTATATATGTTGAAACAACATCAGAGAGATAAAGTGCTTTGCCCAATGACAAATATCAAGGATGGGAGAAAGCATGGTATTTGACTCATATCTGTGACTCCATGACAAGTGTTGTGTCCAATACAACACATGGTCTTTCAATGATTATCAATATTTATGTATCATCACTCTGAACATTGGGATTTATGAAGCTAAACTTTAAAATAATATTCCTCTCTGAGCACCATACCTATAATTTGACCTAATTCCAACAAGTAAATGGTGGTATCTCATTTATTATTATGTGAACAAATGTTTTTGACTTTTCCTAAGAAAGATAATTGAATATCAGATGATCATCTTCTTCAGGAAATTAGGCTTTTGCTCCTATTACAATAAAATTCACTACAACAAAGCAGGGACTTAACATATAAATTTAAAGTATAATATTTTTATTTAAAAGACATTAGACTCGAAATATCATTGAAATCAGAATTCCCAGTGAGGAAACCACTGCTAGAGTAGATGGGGATCAAATAGTCAAAGAGAGTTTCTTAGGGCACTAATAAGTTAAATATTTAGGGACATAGAGCCACATTGGGGCAGGACTTGAGCATAGGCCTTCCTGACCCTTACACCAGCTTCTTGTCTACTACATCATGTCATCTTTCCTCTATGCTTTATTGTCCAGTAAAAATCCTGCTGTAATAGCTCATTAAGGTATGGAGGTGACCCTGGGTACTCAAAAGCTATGCCAACAGAACAAACTCTGGCAGATCCTACCAAGCTGGAAAGGCTTTGAGAACAGTCCCAAGAATAAACTGTGTGTCATCTGAGAGCTACCCTTTCTATATTAGGAGAGGCTATGTTGGCAGTGGCTTAACACATTTTTGGTGACAGCAACTCTCAGAAATCATTTAGAGAAAAGGAACAAGAGAAAGGAAGGGAACAAGTATCCATTAATCTTTTTCTGTGTTCTAGGTGCTGTGCTAAAGCACTTTATAGCTATTAACTCATTTGATACATACAACAACCATATGATACTGATGCTTTTCTCATCCCATTTTACAGCTGAAGAAAGTTAGACAGGCAGAGGTTTAAGTGATTTGGTCAGGGTCACACAGCTGGTAAGTATCTGAGGCCAGATTTGAACTTGGGTCTTCCTGACTCCAGGATTATTACAGTCTGTTTTTTTCATCTTTTAGAGGGGGGAAGGTAGGGCAATTGGGATTAAGTGACTTGCCCAAGGTCACACAGCTAGTAAATGTTAAGTGTCTGAGCCCAGATCTGAGCTCAGGTCCTCCTGACTCCAGGGCCAGTGCTCTATTCACTGTGCCACCTAGCTGCTGCAGTCTATTTTAATGGAGGTAAAACAAGAAAGTACAAAAAGGAAACAACAAAATTATGGATAGAAGGAAGAGATCTCAACTTTGTGTTGGGAGGGAACCCTACTGAAGAAAACTCTTAGTTATATTCTGTAATGGGAGATAAACATCTTATTGTGACTATGTATGAGAGTATTTGAGCTTAGAGAGACCTCCTCTGAGACAGTGTTATTACTGTATTGAAAACATCCCTCATCATGAGAAAGCAGGGATTCTTGGAGCAATCATAATCCATAACAATCAGAAGGCATGAACTCAGAGAGAATATCCCATGGTGAATAGGATAAAAATTATCACAGGAAGGATAGGAGGTAGAATTTAATCATATAATAAGGGATCCAGGAAAATTATTGCCATGAGATAATGCTTCTATCTTCATTTCTTTGTATCGTAATTGATGCTTTTTCCATTTTATTCTCTTTTTTTTGCTTTTTGGAGGGGTGAAGGCAAGGCAATTGGGATTAAGTGACTTTCCCAAGGTCACACGGCTAATTAAGTGTTAAGTGGCTGAGGCCGATTTGAACTCAGGTCCTCCTGACTTCAGGGCTGGTGCTCTATTGACTGCGCCACCTAGCTGTCACCTCCCTTTTATTCTTAACTTAGGATTTGTGTCTAAATTAAAAAAAATGTAATTAAATTTAAGTAATTAAATCATCTGTGATCCTTGCTGTCTATTGTTAGGTGATATACTTTTTCCTATCCACAGATCCAATAGGCAATTTTTTTTCTACATATTTCTTTTCTTAGGAATTGATACTTTTAAGAGTGAGGTATAATACAAAAACGAATTAGGGGTAAGATCTACAAGGCTAACAGAAATTGTTAAGGATACAGAAGGCAAATTTGGCATTTCAGAGCTGGAATGAAGTGCCCCAAGAGGTATTGGGTTCCCCTTCAGAGGTCCTCAAACTTTCAAGCATGGACTGGACAACCATTTGTTGGGTATGTTACCATGGGGATTTCTTTCATGCTTGGGTTCAACTAGATAGCTTCTGTGATTTTGTGTTTCTGTTATTCTTTCATAACGGCCCTTTGATGCATATAACATCTCAATTAACTCTGACAGAATATATTTCGGTATATTATGTGAAGGCCTAAAACAAACAAACAAAAAAGAAATAGGACATTGCCGCCTTCAGATACTGATAATGTTAATTTGAACCTAATGTTGATAAACTGTGGTTTCAATGAAAATTGAAAACCAATCTGTAAAATAAAATGTTTTGGATTGAAGAACCCATGGAAATGAGGTAATGCCACCTTAATTGTCACACTTTCATCTTCATTCAATGTACTTTTCCTTGAAGCATTAGACACACTGAGTTTCAGGCTTAACTATAGCTATATGTTTCACTTTCACTCCTATTTGTGCTCAAGACTGACATTTCTGTTTTCATAAGACCATTCAAGTGCCTGACTATTTGAAATAAAAGTTCCTCTTAGAGTTGATATGACAGTTGAACATCTCCAGTCACATTATGATGAGGAAAGCACATCCTGGCAGCCTCTCTCAATAATTTTCTATAATGCAAGAAGGCTTATGCCCCTATTAGAGAACTGATTCTATTATATTCTCCTCTCCAGAACTAATGGAAGCACTCTGCTGATGCATGTTAAAGACAGTGATTGAATACAAAAGGCCTCCAGACCCTGTCTCTTGCCAAGATTAAAACGCCGTTGTCCTTTATACTGACCAGAAAAGAGTCACCCTTTAATTAAATTTTTTTTAACCTGGCCAAACATATTGTAGGAAGAATATAAATGATATTATGGTAAAAAAAATTATACATATGTTTACAAAATTAAAGATCTGTTTAAAAATGGTTTTAAAGGCTATATTCTATGAACCAAGTTTCTAAGTTCGAGATGGTTATTGGAAAAAATGTAGCTAAAAATAAATAATTTCCCTTCCTTCAAGACCCAAATCAGTTGTGGTCTCCTTTATGAAGCCCTCTTTAATTGCTTCCTCCTCCATCGTAATTGTTCCCTCCCAGAATCTCCAGTGACTCATATTTTGAACTCCCTATACTCTTAACATATTTTAATTCATAGTTATTCCTATATGTTATCTCCCTACTAGAGTGCAAACTTCTTGAGAGATGGGATGGTCTTATTAATTTTGTGTCATTAGCTCTTGACCCAAAGGAGACATTTAATAAATGTTTGTTCTTCTTGTTGAATTGAAAAGAAGAGGATTGAGGACTCCTACAGAAGGGAAAAAGTAAAGAATTTTCAGGCTCTGACTTTTTATGTCTTTTGCATTTCCTCTACCAGCAAGGTTCATCTATTTATGAACATTGCTTGACAACTTTCCACCTGCAGACCTTTTGCTCAATATAGCCAAGGATTGACTTTTGGCCTAGCAGTAAATATATACAAATCTTTGAGTATGAGATAAACATATCCTCAATTTCCTGGTCTCTTTGCTTCAGGTTTTGTTTTTCTGACTGATTTCCAGATTTCTTACTCACCTGAGTCTAAGGAACAAATTATATAATCAGAATAAAATCTATAGTTCTTCCCTAGAGATTCCTATCTTCTTAAGAAGCTGAAAGATTTAAATGGGGGCTCAGATGATTTTTTCATCAATTTTTGTTGTTGATAGTTTTAGCATTGCTGATTCAAAATATACATGCTATGAACTTAATAAGTAATTGTTGAATTAAATTTTTTCTTTCTTTTAAAAATATATTTATTAAATTTAGTTTATAGCATTCAGTTCCACAATCCTTTGAGTTTCAAATTTTCTCCCTCTCCTCCCCCTTACACCCCATGGTGGAATGCAATAAAACATATGTTCTACAAATACCTTCACATTAAACATTAGTCAAGTTGTAATGGAGTGAACAAAAAGAAAGAAGAAACAAAACCAAACAAAAAAGAGAGGGAGCAAGTAGTTTGTTCAATCTGTATTTTGACTCTGTAGGTTTTTCTCTGGATGTGGATATCCCTTTCCATTACGATTCTTTTGGAGTTGTCTTATAACCTTGCATTGCTGAGAGGAGCCCAGTATATCAAAGTTAATTGTCACACATGCAATGTGTCTGTAATTGTGTACAAAGTTCTCCTGGTTCTGCTCTCCTCACTTAGCATCAGTTTATATAAGTATTTCCAGGTTATTATGAAGTCCACGTGTTCCTTACTTCTTATAGCACAATAGTATTCCATTACATTCATATACCACAACTGGTTCAGCCATTTCCCAATTGATGGGCATCCCATTGATTTCCAATTCTTTGCCACCACAAAAAGAGCTGCTATAAATATTTTTGTAAGTATGGGTCTTCCTTCCACTTGTATGATCTCTTTGGGATACAGTCCTAAAAGTGGTATTACAGGGTCAAAGGGTATGTACATTTTCATAACCCTTTGTGCATAATTATAAATTGCTCTTCAGAATGGTTGGATCAGTTGACAACTCCACCAACAATGCATTAGTGTTCCAATTTTTCCACATCCTCTGTAGCATTTATTATTTGCCTGTTTTGTCATCTTAGCCAATCTGATGGGTGAAATGTGGTACCTCAGAGTTTTGTTGATTTGAATTTCTCTAATCAATAGTGATTTAGATTATTTTTTCATATGCTTATAGATATCTTTAATTTCTTCCTCTGAAAACTGCCTGTTTATAATCCTTTGACCATTTGTCAATTGGGGAATGACTTACATTCTTATAGATTTGACTCAGTTTTCTGAATATTTTAGAAATAAGGCCTTTATCAGAGACACTGGTTGCAAATTTCCCCCCCAATTTTCCACTTCCCTCTTAATCTTGGTTACATTGGCTTTATTTGTGCAGAAACTTTTCATTTTAATGTAATCCAAATTATCCATTTTGCATTTCATAATGCTCTCTAACTCTTGTTTGGTCATAAAATCTTTCCTTCTCCATAAATCTGACATATAAACTATTCCTTTCTCTCCCAGATTGCTTACAGTATCAGATGTTATACCTAGGTCATGCACTCAGTTAGACTATTTTGGTATACATGAAATAAATGAGAATTTATTAAGTACATATTTTTTTTAGGAAAGCACTATGCTAGGCAATTGTACTAGATATAAAGTTTGATAATAAATGTCCTTAATCTTAATGAATTTATAATGCAGTTGGTGGGATATGGTGTGCAGAGAAGAGGAAACTTGGCATATTAAAAAGAACATTGGATAAGAGGTTACAATCCTGACTTTAAAAGTAGCCTTGTTTTTTGGAAAGCAGGCCAGATGTGGAGTTATGTAAGACATAGGTTTCACCAGCCACAACCCTTGGAAAGTTACCTCACACAGTCTTAGTTTCCTAATCTCTTAAATGAGAACAATAATTCCTAGAGTAATTTTGTTAAGAGTATTGTAAGTATCAAATGAGATGAGATAAAGAAAATCCCTTTACAATCTTAAGTCACATATTAATCATTAAGTCACATAAGTCACCTGTTGATTTTTATACCTATGTGACCTTAGACAAGTCATTTTTCTCTATTGGAAACTCAGTTTCAATATCTATAAAGTAAGGGGATTGGAATAGTTAATAATAATAGTAATATTAACAACAACCATAATTTCCCTTGAAATCTGAAATCCCATGATTCCTCTTGTTCTTTCGAAATAATTATCATCAAGGCAAAATTTACCTTAAGGATGGTATAAATCAAATATTATGGTAATACATAGGAAAGCTTGTTGAATATAATTGGTATGGAAGTCATTCCAGACAGAGGAAATTACATCAGCAAAAGCATAGAAGAGACAAAACATAGAACAAATTTGAAGAATAGTGAGTAGTGTACTTTGGTATGAATGAAGGAGAATGATGAGAGGGTAAAAGTTGTAAAGGTAAATTGGAAATAATGATTAGGGGATTAAATACTGTTTGTAGAGTTTGACCTTGATTTTTCAGGCAATGAGGAGTCACTGAAAGTTTTTGAGCAAAAGAATGACATAATTAGAGCCATGCTTTAGAAAGATTCTTTTGTGTCACGTTGTGTAGAATTGATTGAAAGAGAATGATGCTAGAAACCAGGAGAGAAGTTAAGGTACTATTGTAATTGTCCAGAGAAGTGATAAGTGTATGAACAAATGTGAAAATTTGTGACTAAAGAGAGGAAATGAATATTTGAGATGTAATACTTGGTAGAACTGATAAGATTAGGTCACTGAGTGGAGGTATATGGGTCAAGGAAGATAAAGATGTCAAATATAACTTCAGAAGAAAGAAATGAATATGCAAAGTGGATATTTGGGCATATGCATTGTCTCAGTAAGGAAGATTGGCTTTTCTGGACAATGGCCTATGGTTCCCGAACAATGAGCTCTTGGCAAGAGATAGGATTCACCTTTATGAAGACTTGAAAGTATTTGTTTGGCAGGAGACTTGCTGACCTGATCAAAATGTCTTTCAAATAAATTCTGAGGGGAAAGGAGAAAATAGACTAGATAAAAGTACAAGAACAGATGCTATTTGTGGCACAGAAAGGAGTAAAGTCATTCTGTGTACTTTGGAGGAAATCTGGGGAAAAATACTTATACACTGAAATATCTAAATATAAATATGCAGAGAATCAATAATAGAGTGTAAATAAAATTTTATTAGAAACAATTAATTATCTTTATAAATCATATCAGGAGCAATAAGTGGTGCCCAAAACAAGCTGTTAGAATAGAAAAGAACCGTGGTCATATGGCTATAGTTCACAGAAGTCGAGATGCAAGGCAGGATCACAGATCAATAGAGAGTTCAGAGAACTCAGCTGGAAGTCAGAACCTTGGACAGTTCACTGAACCTCTAGCTGTTATTTTGATCAAATGTTTTTCCTTAACCTGAGTTTAATTCTGTAGTTGTGAACCACCTGGTTACCCGTAATACATTTCCTATCTGTTCATTATAAACTTTTTTGGGTTCAAAACACCATGGAATTGTGATGAAAATACCTGCTCCTCTTTGGAAAGGGATGATCCTTTTGATTTCATTCATTGAGTGAATATTTTAGTGTTTCCTATGTAAAAAAATCACTAGGATAGTTACTAATAGAAATAAAATATTAAAATAAAACATGTTCCCTGGCCCCATAGGGTCCAGTACTTTTCAATATGAATGCATAGTAAAATTGTACTTTCTGGCTTGACAGGGATATTATCAGGCAGATCTATGTTGTGGAATTTTGGAAGGGCTGAATTAGGTTGACTGGGGATTGCATGATTTATATCCTCTTATTATTTATTGTTCTCATTTTCTGATGTAGGGACCATAGCCTATTTGTTGGATTAATGTAAACAATTCAATTGTATTTGATATTGATCATTTCATATTTGGAATACCATACGACTTATGAAGGTAGACACTCTCTAGAGAGGACTATGAAACAACAAGGAAGTGTATTTTGATTTAAATATGAAAATTTTATTAAAATTGGAGCTTTCTAGCGATTGATCATTTGAAGTTAAAGAAGTACATAGGATATACACAATTCTCATAATCCCCATTATAGCAGGTATCATGTTTTGTACAAGCTTTTTTATGATACAAATTAATTAGAAATTATATTTATACAGTAAATAGTGTCAATGTCAGCACAAATTCAAAAAAGGAGCCTGATCCAGGATTATGGAAACAGTTTGGTAAATATTTCAGTTGTAACACTTATAAAAAGTAAACAAGGTTTGTGTGAGATTCCACTTGTGAAAAATAAACCATATATTTTTCCATAATCTGTACAATATTAATATATACAGCATGCATTAGAAATTATAACAGCAAAAGGGAAGATGGAAAATGTCACGAGCTGTACTTAGTGTGACCTCGGAAAAATTGTAAAGAGCTCAAATGGAACCCATCCACCCAAAGCCCCTCCAACCAGTAGGGTCCCCCTTCCTTTTTTCCCTCCTGTCCTAGGCCTCCTCCAGCACATATTGTGGCTTCTATAGAGTATAAATTGACCAAATAAATAACTGACGACACTTTAGGGTTCAAAGTCATACCAAGATTTTTCTCTTGCTTTTTTAATACAAAAGAATTG
Organism: Petaurus breviceps papuanus; assembly: GCF_028583685.1. Classification (NCBI taxonomy): domain Eukaryota; kingdom Metazoa; phylum Chordata; class Mammalia; order Diprotodontia; family Petauridae; genus Petaurus; species Petaurus breviceps. The sequence goes on from NW_027185784.1 coordinate 19,945,859, forward strand.
CTAACACCAGTAAGGCTGTTTTTGGGTTCCTAACATATTAGACCAAAGTACCTTATTGGGAAAGTTAGAATTCGAGAGGGGAAGAGACAAACAAAACAAAAATTTCTTTTAATAAAAGGGGGTGGGAAGGTGATTAGAAGAGAAGAAAAGGGAGAACTCACATGATGGCCCATCAGAGGAGAATAACATTAGATTCTGAAATGGCTTTAAAACTTAAACACAATGAACCTTTTTATATTAGCTAATGCTGCCCAGGTTTGCCACCTCTGGCAAATGCTATGCATATGAGCTGAATTTTTTCAACAGACTTTTTCATAACAGCTGGAAGTTGCTCCAGGTTGGTATACAGGCTTTGTTTTAGAAAAAAATCTACCCCAGGACTTAGTACAGTGATCTGAACATAAAAAAGTGCTTATTAAGGATTTGCTGAATTGAATTCAATTAAATGCTTCTAAATTGACCCCAGTCAGACCACAAAATCATTTATCATTTCAGGAATTCTGTTATTTAAAACTTTACCTGATCATTTTATAGAACCAGTACAATGTCTGGTTCTAGTCATGATGCTGTCTCATGGCTTGCGTCTTTTTTTTTTTTTTTGTAACTACAGTTACAAAACTCAGATACAACTCTTTTAAACAAAATGTAACAAACAGGCAATCTCATTGCATTTGAACATCCCCAGGGATAATACAGCCATTTTAGTCATATAAAGTACTTTGCCTACCAAACAACACCAGCTCAAAAGGGACCAGACTCTGTCCTTGCTGGAACTCTACAACTGTCCCATTGACTTTTAGTCCAATACTCTGGTAACATTCAGCTGAATAATCCCTCATTTCTCCTTAACATGAGATCCTGAAATCATTTTAAATAGGATGTTTAGTATTCATTTACATTATCATTGAGCATTCCTAATATTTTGAGGACAAGCAGAATGGGAGTTACAACCGTTATACATTTGTTCAGCCAGGTTACTCTAAAAACCAGATGATTTTATGATTCCTGAACTATTTGAATGACTGACTATTGAAACCTTTTGTGTTCACAAAATAATATCTATGAGGAGTGGATAATATGACAATAATTCAGGAAGGGAACCAGTGGAAAATTGCATTTTAACTTTTATACTGCTATTTCTGCTCTGCAACATTATTGCAATGTTTCAATAGTTTTCCAATGATCCTATTCAAGTCTTTCTCGATTGTTTTCAGGTAATGTAACTTGAAAATTATTTATCTAGGTATCTATAAAGCCATCCTATGAAAGCTAGTGTCCTATGGGAGTATACATTGCTTTTCCATTAAGAAGTCTGAGAGAATGGTGCTAATGAGAAGGAACTTGGATGAGCTGAAAAAAGAAGGTAACAAACCCAGGAAATATGGACTCTCAATGTCAGTGGTAAGTGTTAGTCTATAATGACAATCATTTCATGAAGATGCATTTGAAACCCCTTGGATAAGATGGAATTGAAGAAAGTTCATTTCTCCAATTTTTCATCGAGGCACTCTAAGACTAGACTAGGTATTGAGGCTTTATGATTATGTCTCTACCTAGGTACGTAGATAGAGATAGACATAGAGAGATAGAGTTAGAAATAAAAATATAGATGTATATAAATCCCATAGCTAGATTACAAGTCTAGTCTGATAGTGCCTCTATGAAAGACTGAAGAAACGAACACTCTTCAGGTATGTCATCTTATATGTGTTCTCATGAAGTCTTTATGACTATAGAGTGTCCCATAGAGATTAAGAGATTCTATATTTGCTAGAGTTTGCCAAATTATATTGTAATGTCATCCAAGATTTTTTCAATGACTCTCTTATCACAGACATCTTAAGGGAAAAGAGCCACTTCCATAGGATACAGGTGGCCTTAGTCACATGTGTAGACCAATTTGACTTAAATGACTTTTAGTTCCAGTAGAAAACAAGTGAAAATTATTTTAAACAACTACTTAATATCTTGCAAATGAAAAGAGACTAATCACTTGACTGTTTTCCTATGTAGCTGGTTATATAAGTTTCATATAAATGGAATAAATGAATGAGTAAATACATGAACTGAAATTGAACAAAGGAACAAATATATCATGGTAGATTCTTTCAGTTTGGAAACAAACACTCAGGACACAGTTTTTCAGATTTCAGTCTAGCCACAGGATGTATTTTGCACAATAGTATATTCAACATATCTAATGTTCTATCTAAATATCTAATAATACTCTATCTAAAACCTGCTCTCCTCCTGAATCCTCTATCCCTTTTAGTGATACTACACTTTTTCAAGTCACTTAAGTTTGAGAATTTAGTTGTTTTTGACTCCTTCCTTGTCCTCTGTACCCCACATATAATCAGTTTTTAGGTTCTCACAATATTTTTGTCATTTTCTCTACACTTTGTCCTCTTTCTATTTTGATTGTCATCAGATCTAGCCTGGATCTTGTCATTTCCAAACTGGACTATGATAACAATATGTTGACTAATCTCTTGTATCCACCCCTGTAAAACCAAGCACAACAATTTCCAGGTTCTGATTACAAGCATAGCAACACTCCATATATTCAGTAACACATGAAGGTAAATCATTCACAGAAAAGAGAAAATAAAAATACAGGGCAACTCAATCATTTAGTAAGTTCTCAGTTCAATCACAGAGTACAAAAGTCAAGTACCCATCCCTTGGGTATTCTCAATTGGAGATTAGTTTCCAATAGTAAACAAAGTACATTTTTTGGTCAGTCACAGACCACAAGGCCATCCACCCCTAGATCACAACTAGGTTGCAATATCATCACAGCATTCAGTGCCCAAGGAGAGGTCTTTTCTTCATCTTGAACCAAGGCAAGTTCTCAGCAGTTTCTGTTCCTGGGAAGACAAAGCTTAACAAAGACACTACAACATTTATGCACATTTCCAACATCTTCTTCAATTTACCTTCTGCCTGTGAAATCAATCTAAGCCCAACAAGGTCTGAGACCTCTATCAACAAATGACTGACAAAGTAACATAAAAACAGACAGACAAAATACAGGTGCCACAGTCATGCCTCCTCAGTTCTCGGCAGCTCTGGGTGGCAGTTCTCAAAAGTCCTGGGCAGCTCCAAATGCCCCTCAGCAGTCCTGGCAGCTTCAGCTGACAGTTCTCTCTCTCTCAGCAACTCTGGCCCCCAGCAATTCTC
>NW_027185784.1:19949141-20024204 GCF_028583685.1 Petaurus breviceps papuanus
CTCTCTCTCTCTCTCTCTCTCTCTCTCTCTCTCTCTCTGTGTCACACTCTCTCCCCATCTCTCTCTCCCTCTCACCCTCTCCCTTTCCCTATCCCCCTTTCCCTCTTTCCCCCTTTCCCTTCCTACCATCCCTCCCTTCCTTCCTCCCTCCACAATGCTGCTCCCAAAAGTTACTCTGACCTCTCTCAGCTTGGGGCTCTCCCTAAACAAGCCACCAGCTCCTCCCAGTTCAGCCCCCTCTCATCACATCAACAAGTCCATCCCATTGTGGTGTTCACATTTCATTACCATTACAGCCCCCCCCACATTTTTTTACCCCTGATGTCTTTTGCATACTATTTCCAAATGATCTTTCTAACATATTCTTTTAAATATGTCATTTCCTTGTTCAAAACCCTTAAAACTACTCCATATTTCTGAAAGAATAAAGTTCAAACTTTTTAAACTGGTGCTCAAGGCCCTATGTCACCTGTAATGAGACTTACAAGCCTCATATCTTTCTTCTACCCTACATAAACCCTGTATTTCAGCCAAACGAATCAATTTGCCCTTACTTGAATATGTCTTGTTCCTTTTATAGCACAACAACATAGTTTATTGTTATAGGAATGTAAATTTTTAAGATTTCTTCCTGCCCCTAGGTTAAGGCCCCTGGTGCCAGTGGTGGGAGGCTTCCTTTTCAGCAACACCCACATTTTGGTGCTTTGTGATTGGGCAGTGGGTCCAGAGAGTTGTTACATTCTCTGACCCAGGAGAAGGCTATATAATCCCTGATGTGAGATGTTGTTTTGGGGCCCCTTTGAGAAGTTTTGTGTGATCTGACCAGATGAAACTCTGGGCAGTTGTTGAGAGCCCCCTGGCTTTGAAAAACCCAGATGTTGATTCTTCCCTCTCTGGTAACTGTGATTTGGTATGGATGTAATGGTTGGACAGTTGGAGGCCTGTCTGCTTAAAATGTTTCTGTCGGTATACTCTGAGGTTCAGGATGTTGACCTTTTCTCCCTGAACTAGGTAAATGATATGTTTGATTGATTAAAGCAAGATTGTTAACCCATTTTGAGTTGCTTTCCTTTAGAAAAGCAGATCTAAGAACCTGTGTTGGCAGCCACCCTGGGGACGCTGGGGTTCTTGCTGCTACACTTATATGTCTCAGGTTCCTCCTATGAAAATTCTATTTATCCTTCAAGACCTATCTCAATGCCAACTTTTTCCATAAAGTCTTTTGTCATCATCCTGCCTCAAAATGAGTTTTCCCTCCCTGTGAACTCTTAGAACATTTAATGTCTTTGCCAATGATAGTACCTTTTCCATAAGTGATCTCATTTATTTGTGTGTACATATGGCTTATCATCTTTTTCTAGAATGCGGGTTCCTGGTGGGCAGGGACCACAGAACCATGAAGCTGGAAGTAACTTTGGAGATTTTCTCTAACTTCTTGATTTTGCTGTTAATGAAACCAAACATCTATGTCATAAGAAGTGAGAAAAGGGCAGCTAGGTAGCACAGTGAATAGAGAACCAGCCCTGGAGTCAGGAGGACCTGAGTTCATATCTGGCCTCAAACATTTAACACACACACACACACACACACACACACACACACACACACACTAGCTGTGTGACCCTGGGCAAGTCACTTAACCCCAATTGCCCTACCTCCCCCTCTCCAAAAAAAAGCAAAAAAAGAAGACGGAAAAACAAAAATAAAAATAAGCTTTATGTTGAAAATAGAATCATGAAACCAGAGGCCCATAATTTTTTAATGTAGGAAGGTCCTCAAAGATCATTAACTCTGGCCTTCTCATTTTATAGATGAAAAAATTGATCTGGGGATATCTAATTATGTTAGAAACTCAAATGTAACACAAAACAAATACATATTGGTCCTATAGATAATATGGAATAATTTTTGTTCTTTGGTGGTATTTGATATTAGAGGTAATGCAAAGCCACTGGAGTCTATTGAGTGGAGAGTGACATGGTCTGACCTGCACTTTAGGAGAAATTACTTTGGCAAATGTGTGGAGGATGCATTGAAGTGGGGAGAAATTTGAACAAGAACAATCAGGAGGCTCCAATAAATAGAATACTTCAGAAGTGATGCAAGGTCCTTGATCCCTTGGAATTGTAATTGATACTGCTTCTCAGGGCCCTTCTTCCTTTGGGACCAGAAGTGACATTATTCCTCAGGGTCCCTGATTCCTTTGTACTGGTATTGATGCTACTCTTCAGGATCCTTGCTCCCTTAAGAGCAGAAGGGATACTATTCCTCTGGGTTCCTGATCCCTGTTGACCAAAAGCCATACCATTCCTTATTGTTCTCACTCCCTCCTGACTGAAGTACTCCTCTCTGCTCTTTAACTGTGTATAGGCAAGTTTATTGCCAAACAATATCTGGTCCCACATCCAGGGCTAGCACAGGGGTCCCCGTAATCTCTGACCAGTTGCCTTGTCCCCTTAATGTCTCTGGCTTGAGAACTCCTGAAGCTGTTGCTATTTCTGTCACGAATACCTAGTCCTAGTACTGGTGTTTCATCCATGTGAGCTCTGGGTCATCCTCCACCCCCATGTCATATCCCATTCTCCTAGAAGGGTCTAGAAGAACATCTTTCCCTGCCATTTCCTTGACTCTGGCATTCTAGCATTTGATTTGAGGAAGCATTTTAAAATATTTGTAGGGGAATATGTAGAGAACTCAGCTGAATGCTTGCTCTAAACTGCCGTTTTGGATCCATCCCCAAGGAATCTTTAGGATACATCAGGATGTCTGTCACACAGGAGTGTCCCACAACCAGTGGATATTAGGATAACAGAACTAAAATTGGAATGGAGAGGGATTTCTTGGATGTCTCTGGTACTGGTAAGATTAGTGGTAAGTCTAGCTAGGAAGGGATAAAAGCAAGGAGACATTGAAAATAAATTTGGGACTAGGTTCATAGAAGGAAGAGAGAGGGCAATATAACTTGGCTCTAGCTCTGGCTGGGGTCTTCCAAGCACCCACAGATGAGGAATGAATGAACTGAAGTCTTTCATTGATAAAATTAATTGATAAAGTGGGAATTGAGCTCTGTGAGGATGAGATAGGGGACAGGCAAGTACCTGGCTTCACTCATTTCCTTCAAGCCTCAACTGAAGTCCTACCTTCTATAAGTCTTCCTTAATCTTTTTTTTTTTTACTTTTTTGTTTTGGAGGGGCAATTGGGGTCAAGTGACTTGCCCAAGGTCACATGGCTAGTAAGTGTTTAAGTGTCTAAGGCCACATTTGAACTCAGGTCCTCCTGACTACAGGGCCAGGTGCTCTATTTACTGCACCACCTAGCCGCCCCAAGTCCTCCTTAATCTTAATACTCTCCTTCTGAACCCACCCCTACTTTCCCTATACATATCTTGTTTATATATCATTATTTTCATGTTTTCTCTCCCATTACACTGTATTTCTTGAGAGAAGGGCTTTTTTGGCTTTTCTTTGTACCCTCCACACTTAGAATGGAATAGTGCCTTATTAGGCTCTTGGCATATTAGACACTGAATCAATACTAGTTGAAAGCCTGATTAGAAAGTTCTATTATAACCTTAGGAATCTGGGGAAAAGAGAGGAAGTAAAGGTTCATCTGTTGGGGTTTTCCCAGTTGGAGTGTCCCAATGGACAGTTTGAAGCCATGGACAATGACAATGGGGTGATGATAAAGACAGAGTAAGGGAAAAAAAGAGAGGGACCATAAGGGCTTCAGGTCATAGATAGTGAATAAGCAGGAAGTGTGTATATCTATATACAAAGAATTCAAATTGCATGGTAACTGAATTGGGAAAATGAAAAATAGTAATGAGAAGATTTTTATTCTTCACCATATAGTCCCTAGGCACTGGATACATAAACTTATTCAACAGATAAAGTGTACAGGAAGAGCATATATAAAGAGATAAGGACCATATGAGATTTCCTTGTAATAAGGAATGACTGGTGAAGAAACCTGTGTAAAATTGCAAGTGGGCACCTTATTTGCAAACAATAATCTTAGAGAGCTTTTGAGAGCTCTGGGACTTAATCAAATTGCCTAAGATCACATGGTCATTATATGTCACAGGCAAAATTTCAATCTAATTCTTCCTGCCTTTGAGACCACCTCTATTCACTATGTCTTGATATCTCTTTTGTGGATACATACATATATACATATATCTATACACACATACATATGTATATATATATGTGTGTGTGTGTATATATATATATATATATATGCACATGATCATTTAATAGGCATAATGAAAAGAACAATAGACTAGACAAACTGAGAAGGCCTCATTTTAAGTCTCAGGTCCCCTGGTACTACAGTTTCCTCATCTATAAAATATGGATAAAAATACTCTCACTACCTATTTCATAGTGAACAAAGTGTTAATCAGCTATAAACACTATGCAAATATTAATTGTCCTCTACCTGAAAATTGCATCATTGTCTAGGAATAGTTTTGCCCTGGCACCATAATTAATATTCAGTACTAAAAAAACATTTTATCTGAAGTTATTGCCTAGTATACAGACTACAGTATGTGTGGCAGCATATATAACATAGGATAAAATTAATCTTTTACATTAATTTGCTAAATATGCATTGGATACCAAATTGAACCCAGGAATTTGAGAACCAATTAAATTTGTATTTAAGGACTCAAAAATGATGTTCTTTCAATGAAGCATTTTGTGCCCTGTTCAGCATGCCTTCTTGACAAAATTGCAAACCCCGTCATAATTAACATTTAACCTGAAAAAATTACCAGAATTTTCCCAGGAGTGTACCTAGGATGATAATGTGACCCTGCATGCTGAACTTTCTTTGCAACACAAATTGAAATCCGTGTTCCATTTCTTTAACAGTCTAATACTTTTTCTCTCTATGACATCCAGAACTTTCATTTGGTCTGAACCATTCTAGGAACAGACATGTCATTGACTCAAATATTGTTATTTAGTCCATCATGCCTGCTCTCACTGCTGAAATTGCTGGAGAAAACTAGTACCATCTAGGAGTGGCAAGAGAGATAACTAACTCCATCAAGATAATGATGGAAAAGTCAAAAGTAAAAATAAAGAATAGGCCAGCAAAGTCTTCAGAGGTAGCATGCCTCATAATTATGGACAGTATTAGATGTATAGCATGTTGAAAGGAGAATAGAGATAGAATTCTTCTGACCTAGGAAATAAGGAGCGATGATAGGATGGTTAAAGAACACCAGAAACAGGGATGGCTAGGTGGCCCAGTGAATAGAGCACAGTCCCTAGAGCCAGGAGAACCTGAGTTCAAGTATGGCCTCAGACACCTGACACTTAACAAGCTGTGTGACCTTGGGCAAGTCACTTAAGTCTAATTGCCTTACCTTCCATCCCTCTAAAAAAAGAACACCAGAAATTTGGGGGGTAGAGAGGAATAAAACTGAGTAAACTCTTCTGAGTGATCATGATCTCCTCAGGAAAATATGAGGTGACATTCATGAGCTATCAAACATGAGATAATATGGAGCTATTAGAGGCTCAAGAAGAACATAAAAGGTTTGAAACAGGTCCTGTGAGAAACTCTGTAAAGTCAGCTTGAGATGAATGGTAGAATTGATGAATAGAATTGAGAGCAAAGCTAAAGTTACAGAATGGATCTGTTGTATGCCCAAATCACCATGGTATTTTTACTTTTTCTAATAATCCTCCACATCCAGGGACTAGGAACAGAGTAAATGGGTGGTATATACCCAGAGTTGAGAATGGGGATATAAGATTCAAGGAATTGTGGATTCTAGAATACTAACAAGATGGTGTGGATGACAACTGCTTCTATTCAGCCTGGGAAGAGATAATAAAACCATAGGATCATTGGTTTGGAGCTGGAAGCTTACTTAGAGACCATTGAATATAAAGCCCTTATTTTATTTATGAGGAAACTAAGGTGCTGGCATTAAATAACTTGCTCACAGAGTTAAGTAAATGTCTAGGGCAGGATTTGAACCCAAATATTTCAGACTTCAAGTCAGATGCCTTACCTACTACATCATTCAACCTCTCACGTCAGAAGGTGCCTTATATATTCTGAGAATAAGAAGGACTTGAAGGACTAGAGGTTTCCACAAGAGGAAATACTAAATTTCAGCAGGTGTAGGGGAGCATGGCAGGGAAACCAAAAGTTGTCTGCCCACTTCCTTCTACTATATTATTCCTATATCTTGCCATTAATATTGATTTGGCCTCTGTACAAAGAGAGTATTCATTGAGGAGAGGTAAGTGGGAGAATGCATAGAACAGGTGAGAAAATCAAGATAAGGTGATAAAGTGCACAAAGAAAGTAATTAGAAAAAGCCATCATATTCAACTTCATCATAAATATCACCCTGTTAAGTTGTGGTATATGAATGTAATGAAATACCATGGTTCTATAAGAAATGATGAGCAGGTGGACTTCAGAAAACCTGGAAAGGCTTATATGAACTGATGCTGAGTGAAGTGAGCAGAACCAGGAGAACATTGTACAAAGTAACAGCCACAGTGTGTGATGATTGACTTTGATATACTTGACCCTTCTCAGTAATGCAAGGTCCTAAAACAATTCCAAAGGACTCATGTTTGAAAATGCTATCCAACTTCAGAGAAAGAACTATGGAGTCTGAATGCAGAGCGAAGCAGACTGTTTTCTTTTTTTTTCTTTTTCTTTCTGAGGGTTCCTCCCTTTCATTCTAATTCTACTATACAACATGACTAATATGAAAATATATTTAATAGGAATGTATATATAGAGCCTATATCAGATTGCATGCCCTGTTGTGGAGGGGAGGAAGACGGATAAATTTTAAAACTTATGGAAGTGAATATTGAAAATTAAAAATAAATTAACTCATAAAATTATTTTTTTTTAAAGTATCACCCCGTTATTCCTGTGGTTAAAACAATACTAACTTATTACTGTTTAGGGCAGCACCATTGTCAAATGACATTATCCAAACTCCTTACCATACATATGCAGGCGGTTGCCAAATCCTACTGTTTTTTTTCTCTATTTCTCTTCCTATATTCCCTTCTGTCGTTACCTATAGCCACCACACTAGTTTTGGCCCTCATATTTTCTTGTCTGTATGATTGCAATAGTATCCTAATGCAATTAGTCTTCCTGCCTCACATCTCTCCCTAAAGAGGTGTCCAAGTGATTTTCCTAAATCACACATTTGACCATGTTTATAAACTCTAGTGGCTCCCTATACCCCTAGGGTCAATTAGAAATGGCTGTTTTCTGCTTAAATATTTTAGGCCCTTACTTTTTTCTAGTTGTCTCTATTATTTTCCTTGATAAACTCTATATTGTACAACCATATATATCTATTTGCTGTTCTTCACAGGACCTTCTATGACCTTTCTTTGTACCTTTGTACTGGCTGTCTCCCATATCTGGGATTCATGGGAGACTACTCTTAATTCAGGACTCAAAGTTTCATTCCAGACTCATTTCAAATGCTTTTATCTGAAGGAGTCTTTTCCTTGTCCCTTTCCCTGCCCCCAACTTCTAGTACCTTGCCCCTAAAGTTATTTCCATTTGCTTTATATTTACTTTTTGTCTTGCATATCCTTTTAAAACAATTTTTATCTTCCTCATTAAATACAAGTTACTTAAGTTTTTTTCTTCATGTCCTCAGCACTTCTCACAGTTCTCAGCATATAAAAAGTGCTTAAAAATGCTTGTTGATTGACCAATAGTTTCCTATTACATATAAAATAAAATTCCAGTTTTTTAGTGTGACATTCAGGACTGTAACTCTGTTGCAGCCTTCTCATACTATCCCCCTTTAAACACTCAACTCCAGCTAAACTGATCCATTCAAATCCCAAATTCCTGATCCTCACTTTCTTATATACAACCTTTGTTTGTACTGTTCTCTATACTGAGTTTGTCCTCTTCCACCATCCCCACCACTGGTAATCCTACTGAAATAAGTGGCAATTTGTGAAGAATGTTGTATAGAAGATTTCTCCTGAGGTAAAGATTGGATTACATGAATTACTTCTGAGGTTCTTTCCAACTCTGATATTCCATTACTCTAATAGAATAAAAGTCTTGGTTGTGGAAAGAAGGGAACATATGCCTTAAAAACAGAAAACTTCTCTTGTTTAGTTCTGCCCATTTGCCTCTTACCTTACCCAGCTGCTATTATCTTGGGACACCATACACTAATATATGCTTTGAAATAGCATTTGCTTTGTCTTGTGCTCTGAAGATCTCAGAGGCAATGCTCTTTAGGGAGGACTAAATATTAACTGCAATTCTCTCTTTTTTTATTAGTAATGTTAAACTTCATGATTTCCCTCAAGGCTTGGCAGAAGCTGGTAGGAAAAAAATCCAATTATAGATTAATTGATTTCTTCCATAACTCAAACAAATACAGATTTCCATGGACTTTACTTAAAGGGAAGCCTTTATTTATTTGGTCTTTACACCACTTGATTTTTTATGTCAAGGCACTCTCTATCTCCTAGAAATGTTATTAGCATTGTATTACTTTCATTGCTATTGTATAGTCACCCAGTCATGGGTGACTCTTCATCACACCATGGACCATGGAGTTTTCTTGACAAAGATACTGGAGTGTTTTTCCATTTCTTCCTTCAGAAGATTAAGGCTAACAGAGATTAAATGACCTACCCAGGATTCACACTTCTTTCTAGTCAGTGTCTGAGGCTCGATTTGCATTCAGATTTTCCTAACTCAAGGCCCAGTGCTTTTATCTGCTGAACCAATTATCTGCCTCCTTGTATCACTTTCATAGATTAGTTTAAATTTAGTTATCTAAAGGACCACATTGTAGACTAATAGATACAAAAACATTGCATCTCTTGGCTAAATAAATAATTAACCTCTCTGATCTTTGGGCCAAAAGTGTTGATCATCTACTTCAGAAACTGGATTGAGGATTTCTATTTAGTCCTGCTAGGAATGAGAGAGCCAATTTTGAAGTATGAATGAAAATAACTTTGGGGTACAAAACAAGGATGATACGTTATATACCCTTTTACCCTCATCTCACTACTTGACCTTTCTTGTCTAATTCCTGCCTTACATTTCTGTCTACTCAACTCTATCTCTGTATCACTGGAGGTTAAAGCAACAGGCGTGATATATTTGGACATGAAAGGGAATGAAGGAACAAAAGAGTTGGAAGGAGTAAGGGTTAGGAAGGTGAGGTGAAGGACATGAGAGCTAAAGGTATTCCTATTGTACTCTTTGATTTTTACTATATTTACTTTTTGTTCTCTTATAGAAAATTCATATAGGATTCCCAAGTTGTCACTCAAATTCAAGTCAACAAGCATTTATTAAGCATATATTGTATGTTAAGCACTTTGCTAATTACTGAGGATAGAAATAAAGGCAAAAACAGTCACTGCCCTCAAGGACCTTGTAGTCTAATGGAGGAGACATCATTGGAACACTGTGTACATAGAAAATATAAAGAGGGTAAATTTGAGATAATCCAAGGGGGCACTAAGATCAAAGAGGACTGAGAAAGACTCCTTGCAGCAGGTGGGACTGGGGACCTAGAAGGTGCAACATGTAGAAAGCTTTAATTGGAATCCTTAATAATATTTATACAAAGACAACTTTTCAAAATTTCCATGTCTTATTCCATAGTTCCGTAAGTTCTTTTTTAAATTATGAGATTATACATATGTATATATATATATATATATATATATATGTATGTGTGTGTATGTGTGTGTGGTGTGTGTTATATGTTAAATTTGGGGAGATATACATTGAAGTACAATAAATAGAACACTGAACTGACATCCAAGAGAGTTGGCATCTTGTATTGGCTCTGCTATTAATTAGCCATTTTGTGATCTCAGGTAAGTTTTAAAATTTCTCCAGATCTGAGTTTTCTCATATATATGTAGGGGAGCAGTGAGGTATTTCATTGCTAAAAACACAACTGTAAAGCCCTGGATTTTTTTTTGTTACTGACAAATATAATAAAGGCAGGAATTTAGGCTTTGTAGCTAGAGAATCTACAGCATTCATGCTTGAACAAACTATCAATGGAATAATTTACAGAGAGAGATAAAATAATAACAACTCAGAGAGACAAAATATCTAGGATATCAAGGGAAATAATGGTGGAGGGGAGTAGAAATAAAGGGAGAATAGCAATCCAGACCTAAAGTTATATCATTAAACAGTAATTTTCAAAACCATTTGGTATTGGTTAACACGTAGGAGTGCATAAATGGAAATAACTAGACAAGGGAGAATCAGACATAATAGAACTCAATAACCAGGGTTCAATAAACCTGGAAACATAAGTTACTTGGGAAAGAACTTTCTATTTGATAAAAACTTCTAGGAAAATCAGTTTAGTAAAATTTCAATCAACCTCATGTTCCACATTTCACAATAAATTTAATGTATATGTGATCTGAACATTAAAGATCATGGCCATACCATGCCATAAAATAATTTGTGGAGAAGATCACATATTCACTGCTAGGGCAAGATGTATTCTTAACCAAAGAAACAACCAATTATAAAATTAAAATGAATAATTTTGAACAAATGAAATAGATTTTTTTTTTGCTTTTTGGATGGGGGAAAGCAGGGCATTTGGTGTTAGGCAACTTGCCCAGGGTCAAACAGCTAGTAAAGTGTTAAGTGTCTGAGGCCGGATTTGAACTCAGGTCCTCCTGACTCCAGGGCTGGTGCTCTGTTCATTGTGCCACCTAGCTACTCCACAGAAAATCTTTTGTACAAATAAAATCAGTGTATCAAGGACAAGATGGAAAGCAGTCAGATGAAGAACAAAATCTTTGTATCAAATTTCTTGGATAATTTTTGATATGTAAGATATAAAGGCAACTAACCAAAATAGACCAAATTCCATTCCATAGTAGATAATAGATCAAAGGATATGAACAATTGTCAAAAAATTGCAAACTCGTAACAACCAGGTGAAAAAAGTTCAAAATCCCTAATTATAAGAATGCAAACCAAAACAACCCTAAGGTTTTACCTCACATCCAACAAATTGGCAAAGATGAAAAAAAGATGGCAATAGTCAATGCTGTAGGGAATATGGGAAGAAAGGCATACTAATGCATTATTGGTGGAGCTGTGAATTAGTACAACAATTGTAGAAATCAATTTGTTGCTTGTTGTTTGATTGTTTTCACACATGTCCAGCTCTTTTGGACCCCATCTGAGAGTTTTCTTGACAAAGATGCTGAAGTGGTTTGCCATTTCTTTCTCTAGTTCATTTTACTGAAGAGAAACCGAGGCAAATAAGATTAAATGACTTGCCCAGGGTCACACATTTAGTAAGTGTCTGAGGCCAGATTTCAATTTAGGAAGATGAGTCTTCCTATCTCTAGGCCCCATACTCTATCCATTGTACCACCTAACTACCCAAAAATAAAATGACTAAAATATCCATACCCTTGCATGCAAATATTCTGCTGATAAGCATGTAGCCAAGTATTATCATTGACAAGACAGAAATATTCCACATACATCAAACTATACTAGTACCTTTTATGGTAATAAAAAACTGGAAACTAAATGTCTGTTGATTGAGGAGGAGCTAAACAAATTGTTGCACATGAATATAATCAAATATTATGGTGTTAGAGCAAATTATGAACATGATGGATATAGAGAACCATAGACTTTCATGAATCAATGCAAAATGAGGTAAGCAAGATCAAGACAAATACACACAGTGACTATAATTGAAATGGAAAGAACAATAGTCACAAAACAATTGAAAAATGAATATTTCAAAATTACAAAGAATAAGTCTAGTCCCAAAGAAAAGATATGAGAAGACAACTCACTCTAATCCTTTACTGAGGTGGCACATCCTTGGATACAGAAAATTACATATAATATCACTTTTGAGGATATATTAATAGGTATTGCTGAATTTTTTTGTCTTTTTCCTTTAAAAATGCCTTTAGTAAAAGCGACTGCTCTTTCTATAGGTAAGGGGAGGGATATAGGGAAAAATATAGGTGATATATATATAATATCAATAAAATGTATTTTAAAAACAATTGTGAAACTATAGCACTATTGCTTCATTGACTCTTAGAATCCTATACCTAGAATGAACATTAAAAACATCCAGTCCACTCATCTTATTTTATAGGTGAGAAAACAAAGACCCAGGGAGATTGAGTGACTTTCCCAATATTGCATATTTTAGTACATGACAGAGGAAAGCTAGAATCCAAATCTCTTGATTCTTGACGATTGTGCTTTCTAGCATGGTACATTACATTTTTCCCAATTCTTCCTATGTGCCACATAACGCTTTGCATATTAATTCAATTCTATTTCTTTAAAATGTTAATTTGTTATGTGACACAGATTGGATACCATTGATCCTGAAATAATTTTAAAGTAAAAATTTAACTTTTTTTCTGAGTTAGTAATTATCATTGCTACCTAGTCCATACCATTATGCAACAGAAGACAGAAAATGCAC
Source organism: Petaurus breviceps papuanus (assembly GCF_028583685.1). Taxonomy (NCBI): domain Eukaryota; kingdom Metazoa; phylum Chordata; class Mammalia; order Diprotodontia; family Petauridae; genus Petaurus; species Petaurus breviceps. The sequence goes on from NW_027185784.1 coordinate 19,961,651, forward strand.
TTAAGAAAGGTGTGTGGGAAAGTCATTTATTCAGTGGGGATGCTATTGTTTCTTCAAAATAACAAAGGCCTAGGGCAGTTAGGTGGTGCAGTGCATAGAGTACTGGACCTAGAGTCAAAAAGGACCTCAGTTTAAATTCAGTCTCAGATACTTTTTAGCTATGTGACAGTGGGCAAATCACTTAATCCAGATTGCCTCAAAAAAAAAATCACAAAGACAGGGGCGGCCAGGTAGTGCAGCAAGTAAGAGCACCAGCCCCAGAGTCAGGAGACCTGGGATTGAATCCGGGTTCAGACACTTAGGACCCACCCAGAAACACCTGGCCGTGTAACCTCAAGCAAGTTACTTAACCCCAATTGCTTAGGGGTGGCCAGGTGGCTCAGTGAGTAATTGCACCAGCTCCAGAGTTGGGATGACATGGGATCGAATCCGGGCTCTGATACTTAGCACCACACCCAGAAATAACTGGCCGTGTAACCTTGAGCAAGTTACTTAACCTCAATTGCTTTAAAAAAAAATTCACAAAGACTTTGGAGAAATACAGGGAAAGGCTATTTAAGGAAACCTGAACATGACTGAATTTACCAAACAGATTAATTGGATGAGGTAGGGGGCAAAGGGAGACAAGAAAGATTATTAGTCACATTACAGAGAAGATTGTTTGATTTACTAAGTAATTCCTTACAAAATTTCTTTCAGCAGGAACTAGCCAAGTATATTGAAGCATTCCTTTACTTTGCAATTCGTCACTTCTTTAAGTGATTTGGACATTGAGGAGAGAAGACACAAAGCTAAAATCTCAGGTGTCCTGGCCAATATCAAAGCCATTAGGAGAAAATCATGAAGCATCTCATGTAAACGAAAGGAAGTTGAAACATGACAATCTGATTTTTAGGAATGCATAATTACAGAATCACAGGATCTCAAAGTTGGAAGGAACCCTAGAGACCACCTTGTCTAACCTGTATCTGAACAAGCATCTTTTGTATAGTTTACCAAATAAATGATCACCCAGCTTTTCCTTGAGGTTCTCTAGTGAGGGGAAAAAAAGATTTCCCTCCTGAAGTAGCCCATTCTACTTATGAATAGTTTTGTTAGGAAGTGCTTCCTAAGACTTGCACTCATTGTTCCTTTGCCTGTGCTTGAACAGAACAAGTCTATTCCCCTGTCTGTCAGTTCTTCAGAAATCTATAGAAAGGTATCATGTCATCTTTAATTATCCATTTTTCTGGTTGTTTTTTTTTCTTAATCCTCAATGGCATGAAATTAATATCTCACTCCATTGTGGTTACCCTCTAGAAACTTTCTAATTTATTAATGTCCTTCCTAAATTGTGGCTTCTGGAGTATACTATGTAGCTGTGGTCTGACAAAGGTAGAGTCTAGCATGGGTATCATTTTCATAGTTTTGGGAACCATACTTCTTTGAATTCAGCCTATATCACAATAGCTTACTGGGTTGCTATATCATATCACTGATTCAAGACATAATCCACTTAAGCCCCTAGACTTTTTCAGGAAAACACCCCTCTCATCTTATATAGATTTGTTTTTTTTAACCTATGTATAAGAATTTACTTTTACAGCTATTACAATTTATTTTATTAGGTTTGGCATGATGTTTTAGCCTTCAAGAGTTTTTTTTTTAAGATTATGGCTCAGTTATCCAATGCATTAGCTATCTCTCTTTTATCCCCTCCCCTCTCCCTTGGCCCCTTTCCTTTCTATTTCCCTATTGGGAAAGGTGAATTACCTTACCCAGAAGTGTGTATTTATGTGTACATGCATAAACATATGTGTACATGTATGTGTGTATAATTGTCTCTTCAAACTAGTTCAGATAGGAGTTAGGTTCAAGTTTTGTCCACTCCCCCACCTCAACTTCCCCTTCATTATATAAATTACTCTTGTGTGCCTCTTTTATATAAGGTAATCTTCACCATTGTCTTCTTACTTTTGCATTCTCCCAGTCCATCCTTCTTTCTTACCTTTCCAATTTTCTTTTGAGATCATCCTTAAAAACTAGTCTTATACCTATAACTGGACTAGTGAGAATATTTTTATTGATTATTATCTTGCTATACACGAATGGAAGGAGTTAAACCATTTATGATTTCTCATGAATATTTACCTTTTTATGCTTCCTCTTGAGGCTTGTGTTGAATATAAAAATTTTTGTTCAGCTTTGAACTTTTCATCAGAAACATTTGAAACTTCTCCATTACATTGAATTTACATTTATCTTTCTGGAGTATTATATTGAGTTTTATTTGGCAGGTTATTATTGGTATTAATCCTATGTCCTTTACTTTCTGGAATGTCATATTCCAAAACCCTATACTCCTTTATAATGATAGCTGCTTAATCTTGTTTGATCCTAACTGTGGTTCCATGTATATGAATTATTTCTCTTTTGTTTCTGGAACTATTTTTTCCTTGACCCTGGCAATCGTGGCATCTTTATTCATGAGGTTATTGGTGGATTTTTTCTTTGCCCTAAAATTAAAAAAATATTTGAGAAGTTTTCCTTTCATGAAATATGATATCAAAGCCTTTTGTTTTGCTCATGGCTATTAGATAATCTAATTATTTTAAATTTATCTGTCCTTAATCTATTTTCTAGGTCAGTGATTTTTTTATGAGATAATTCACATTTTCTTCTATTTTCCATCTTTTGTCTTTATTGTTTCTTATTACTTATTGAATCATTAGCTTCTACTTGTCTAATTCTAATATTTATTGAGGTATCTTCATTGTGGTTTCATGTCTCTTTTACCACTTGGCCAGTTCTTACTTTTAAGGAGTTATTTTCTTCAGTGTTTTTGGTGATTTTTAAAAATCCAGCTACGCATTCTCTTTTCAAAATTTTCTTGCATAGCTCTCATTTCTTTTCCTACATTTCCCCCTACCACTTTTCTTTGATTTTTTAAAAAAAAATTTCTTTTACTCTTTAAAAATCTCTTTCTTTAGGTGTTCTATGATATCATGTTGGTTTTCTGTCTAATTTGAATTTTTATTAAAGACTTTCCTTATAGAGCTTTTTAAATCATAGCCTTCTTCTCTGTATTGAATTTCCCTGTCACCACAGTAACTTTTTATGATCAGGATCTTTTTTTTATTGTTTGCTCCTTTTCCTAGCCTAATTCTTGACATTGGAATTTATGTTAGAGTTGGTCTCTGCTTACCTCTGGTAAGGGGGGTGACTGGCCTAAGGTTCAATCAGTTATGTCCTTCTGTTGCTTTCATAGCTGGGTTTGGGAGCTTATAAATTTTTGGTGTTTCCAAAGTGTTGTGTTCTGGGGAAAGATCTTGTCACTTCTCTGTTGTTCTGAGCTCTGGTCTTCACCCAGGGAGGTCCCCCTGCTCCTTCTTAAAGGCTTAAGCACAGCTCCTCTGTACAATGAAGCTGGGTAATGGATGACAGAGTTATCAAATGGTACCTGATCCTCTATGCACTGCTGACACAGGAGGGGGTAGAAATCTTTTTCTGATTAGGTATTCAGTTAATTTATGTCACTATTCACTAGATTACACTGGTACTTATACCACTTTTGGTGTTGCTTCTAATTCCAAAGTCCACAAACTATATGGCTTCTACTTTTCTCACTCCTGGTCAGTCCTTACCTTAGTGTCTGTTAATCCTCTCTGTCTTACAAAGCTGCTGTGGATAGGAAAAATGACTCACTCTGACTTCTTGACTTTTCTGCTTATAATTCAGTTAGGCATTTTCTATAGTTATTTTGTAGAAGAGTTTTGGGGGTAAATTTGACAGTTGTAACCCTTTACTCTGCCATCCTGACTCTTCAATTGAATTGTAAATCAATTGATAAGGTTTACTTCCTCAGAAGGGTATCAATCAATAAACATTCCGTAAGCTTTTATTATGTACCAGACACTTTGACAACCACTGAGTGTACAAAAAGAGGCAGAAGACAATCACTGTCCTCAGGGAGCTTACAGTCTAATGGAGGAGACAACATGCAAACAAATATATACAAAATAAGCTACATAGAAGATAAATAGGAAATAATGAATAGAGGGAAAGTAAGAAGGGTTGGGGAAGGCTTTCAGTAAAATATGGGATGGGGGAACTTAAAGTCAAGGAGTTGATTACAGAGGACAGTGGGAGGATATAGGCTTGGGAAAGTGCAACATATTGTTTGGTACCTTAAAACCCAATATTACAGGACATATCCAAATATTAAGGCAGCTATTGATTTTGAGAAAGAGATTTCCTGGCTTTTGCATTGTTTATAAGCAACCTCTTCTTGGTGCGAGTATAAGAGGGCTGACATGTAATGTGCTGTGTCCCTGAGAAGGCAGGTTTATTGTAGCTGTTGGAAATTATGATTTGTAACTGCAGCCCAAACAAGGTCCTCTGGGCAATTGGCATCATTCTCACAAACAGCAGGTTTTACTCTGCTGCTATATTTAAAAGTCATAGCCCTTACCTTTCCCAGTTATGAAGTCTTTGACGACAAAACTGAGAAGACTGGTAATGGGGTTTAAACTTTATAACATTTCTACTGCTGAATTCAGAAACTTATGAGAAAGAGTAATTGCAAGTGCCTAAATAGTTTTGTTAACTCTTGCTTCTGAGACATTTTCTGCTTATTTTTGATAAGTCAAGTCACTTAATCTCTTTGTTCCCCATTTCCTCCTCTGTGGAACCACAGGCTTTGGCATCATGACCTCTAAGTTTCCTTCTAGTTCTAATATTTTAGAGTCAATAAGATAAGTTCTAACTTGATTCCTTTTATATATCACATGTTTAATGCACGCATATTCATACTACATATACAAATATATGCATACTATTTAATTTATTTTGAAAGAAAGAACTAGAATTCACAGTGTAATTTTATGATCCCTTGATGAAATCCAGCTAGGGAAATAGCCTTCTTGCCTGGATATGTACTTAAAATATGTCATCATCTTGTGCCAGCTACTTAAATTGTTGATATAACCTTAGTGAAAATCACCTCCACAAACATTTATTATGTGCCTGTTGCTTACAAGGAAATATACAAGGTGTTAAGTATACAAAGATAAAAAGGAAAATCTTTCCCTTTGACTATGTTACATTCTTCTAGAGGAATACAAGAGATAAGCAATAAATTTTCCTTAAGATGACAGTTTAGTCAAATTTATATCTTTTTATGTGGAAAAATATAGCTTCACATGCAGAAATATCTGTGCCTCAGTCTTTGACCCTCCTAATTTACAAGTACATGGCTTTGGTCATTCTAAGGGGAATGGATGGAAGAAGGAGAATAGCTCAGTATAGCTCATTCCCAATTCTAATAAAAAAAATTCAAAATGCAAGACTTTCCACATAGTGGGTCAGGAGAGCCCTTCACATATATGAAGGAAATTTCTGAAGGGGAAAAGGAATAGGGGTTGGGATCTAAGACTGTGATTTCTTTGGTATAGGAATATCCTAGGGAGAGAATTCACTCTACCAATGCAAATTGGCATTATAAAGTGAAAAGAGTTTCCTGCAACACTCAGAAGTTAACTGTTTTAAGTCATTGGTGGCACACTCTGTATATGTAAGTGGTAGAACTTAAAATCAAGTTTTGAGTCTAAGATTGACCCTTAATCTACTATACCATATTGATTGTCCATATTAAAGCCATCTCATTGTTATATTGCTGTTAACCTTTGCCATGTATCACACACAACTGTGCCTCTCAGTATTTCTCTTCCTTTTCCCCCATAATTACCATTTGATATTTTCAAAAGTTTTCTATATTGTTAATAATAGACCTTCTGAATATGGATATCACCCAAATATAAATGTACATTTATTTACCTAGAACAAGGATTGACCCAATTCAACTTTCAAACGACAAAATAAAACCTAATGTATTGCCCTGACACAACCTGTTAAATTAAAGTTGACTCAACTTTAATGTCTTTCAAATGTGAAAGACATATGACTTTCCCTTGGACTTTATAAGTACCAGGCCTCTTTGAATTGACATCACTAATGATAGCTGTAGAATAAGAAGCATACTAACATCCAAAAATAACGATCATGAATAGCATTAACCCCCCCCCAACCTCCCTCTCCCCCTCCCACCATTACCACCACCACCACCACCACCACTCAAAATAACTTTCCATTGTCCCATACTTAAACCCTGGTAGTTAATGAGAAAAGGGAGTTGTATTACCTGGGAAAATTCCCTTTTGAAATTTTCAATCTTCCTTAATTCCTTTGTGTATTACCTGAAGAAATCAATTCTAGTTAGCCATACTTGCTCTTAGAGGATACTCATTCCTATCCACCATGAAGAGTCAATCAGGGAAGTCACATTTTCTTTTGCTGGCATGAATGCTAAATAAAACACCCTTTCCACCCTACTTCCTTTTTATTTTCAATTTATTGTTAATTTTCCAAAATTTCATCTCTGGAAGTCAGAGCATTGCTGGCCTTTGAACCAACAGGTGATATTGGAAGTCTGTGTCATAGAGTTCTTCATCAATGTTTGACATAAAAGCATATTGCAGAAGGATCAGTTTTCCAAATGACTTCATTTTATTAAACAAGTCCTGAAGGCCAGTACAGCTTTGGGAAATGGGTACAGATTATGAAAAGATCAAAAGCAATTTAAGAAATCAGAGGTAAAGCTAAAAGTTTTATTTCCAGGGCAAATTTGTCACTTACTTCCGTCTTTCACCAGTACTTCCCTTGTACTTTCCTTCTTCCTGAATCATATATCCAAAATTTATTCTGTATTTCTGTTATTACCTGGGTCAAAGGGAAGTCTTTGTGGGGTTCAGTGTCACAGCCCACAGTTTAAGAAGCACTGAAGAGGTCGAGTGGAAAAAATTTAACAAACCTGATCAAGATGATATTGCACCTCAGCTGGCTGTTTCCACTTTGTTTTTCCTTTCCTTAGTAGGTGACCAAGCACTGACCTTGAGATGGACATGTCATGGATTATAGGCAACCATGTGAATTCAAGCGATCTGGAGGTCCTGAGTCCCATTAAAAAAAGACCGAATAATTGCTGAAGACACAAAATTTACTGACTGGAAGTGTGAAGATTAGAGGAGAATGATAATACAAATCAGAGATAGAAATTAATATACCTAATTAGCAATTTTGCAAACTGCCTTAAGTTCAAAGTTTAAATATTACTATTATAGTAGACAATAACAATAGTTATTAGTGTTACTGAGTTTTCTTCTAGTCATATCATTAATACAAATTCTGCTTCTTTTATATTTAGCATTCCTTTTTATGTGTTGGTATATATTACCTATCTTATACCATGATTCATATTCTACAATGAATTTTTTTTTCCCTTTTCCACTTCTGAGGAAACCTTTAGAATTGTGGGCCATAATTTAATTATCTATGAATATAATCATCCCCTGGATATGCTGACATTTTTAATGAGCCAATCAGCACAAGAAAAGGAAATTGTCTCTTACAAGAAGACAGATTCCTAGCGAATGAGACCTATCCAAAACATATGCTAGCGTACAATACAGGAAGTGGTTGTGGATTCAGTCAGGTATTTTCCCAATGCCTAGGATATCGAACTCACTCTCCAAATAATATATAATCAAAGTAGAGATGTCAAACTCATGGTTCCAGGCCACAAACTCTGGCAAAACTATGCAGGGGGCAGTAACTAGATTAAAATGTATAAATGTTTAACATAAATAAAAATTCAATACAACATAAATCATTTTAATTTATGGTTTTCTAAGCTGATATGTGGTCTGCAGGATTGAATGTGATACAACTAAAGGAGAAGTCACAAAGTCCAGATCAGTGGTCCTCAGTTTGCACTTCTCTTTAAATCTCATCTAGAGTCTAGCTACCTTTGAGGACCACTCCAGTATCATACTTAATTTGACCAGAATTGTGGATCGTGTACCAGAAAAATTTTTATGCACTGTGGATGACAGCTATTTTGGATCCCCAAATTTCTCATAAATGTCAATATGAATCTTGCCCTGACTTTTCACATACAAATACTAATACAAACCTACATTTCTAGAATAGTTCTAAACCAAATAGGCCTCCACGGTTGGAACCAGGGCTGGCATAGGACATTAAATGTACTATACTTCTTCCTACCCACCTCAAATAGAACTGTCAAATTTCAAACTTAATAATTTGACCTATGGCTCCCTTTCCACTGCTCTGTTTGCAATGTATGTCAGTATTGTTGATATACATAGTATATCTTACTAACTAACACTTAGTACCTGTGTTACCTTGGTTAAGTAACTTAACTTCCTTGGTTCTCAGATTGATCTCTGAAATTAAGAGATTGGACTGAAGGGATTTCTAAGATTTCTTCCATCTCAAGATCAGATCTTATGATTTCTTGTCTTTTTTCTTTCTTGTAAATCTAAAGAGTTTAGGAGTATGGTACTAAGGTGTAGATATTGATGATACTAGTAGTAAGCCATAACCATGCACCAGGGCCCAAAATATCATCCTCCAAAAATGACTGTCTGGCTTTGCCTTTGGGTATTTGAAATTATTCCAAAGCCCTGAGTGTAGTCTCACCAAAGCAGACACTGCCTCCCCCAAACTGGCTGTACTGAAATCATGATTTCCCTACTCCATGAAGGTATCATCTAGAGACAAATTAAACAGGTGTACTAATGGTTAAATTTGCCTTGCTTCGAAGTAGCTTAATAGTACAACTGAAATTAAAATGCTTTGAAATTTTCAAAAGCCTTAGAAAATGTCAGTTGTTATGACTATTATAATTATTAAATGTTTTTTGAATTGTATTGATTTGGACAGCAAGAGTAAATTTTCTGAAACATTTCTCATGCTGTCATTGACTTTACCTCTGAAGCAAAGAGGGCTGACTCTAGCTGTGGTAGGGATGGGGCATCTACTAGTCCAGTCTGGCAGTGATAAAGAAGACTTTTGATAAGGTAGGAGAGTAATATAGCCTTCCTATGATACTTGGGTCTTTTTGCTCTGGAATATATCTCAGAGTTTTCCCCTAATTGATTGGAATTTACCTTCATATTGGATCTCTGTATTATTGGGGTTAACCTGAGCTGAACAAGATGTCCATGGGGAATTTAAAATTTCACTGTCCCCAGAACCAGAGCTGGCACTCAAATAATGGAATGAATGGATGAATCAGAAACATTCAAATACCATAGTGACTGTCATGATAAAGCTATCTGGCATTTTGCCACAATTTAAGTATCGATTCTTTTTCTTCTCACTCAGGCACTGCTATGGACTTAGTTATGGACTCAGTTAGCCCCTGGTGTAAACTTCCAATACTATTTAACCATGGTTCAACATGTTAACATGGTTCAACAGCTTGCTAAATGGAAATATGTCAACTTAGTTCTTTAGGTGTTACAGAACCATCAGATAGGCATTCATTATACTGGCACCCTCTAATTTGTTTATTTATTTTAATCTTCCTCCCCTCCCCCAATTACACACAAAAACATCTTTTTGCATTCATTTTTCAAAATTTTGAGTTCCAAATTCTCTCCTTCCCTCATTCTTCTCTCCCTGCTTTGAGAAGGGAACCAATTTGACATATACACTTATAGTCATGCAAAACATATTTTCAGATTAGTTATGTTGTGAAAGAAAACAGAAAAAAACCAAAACAAAACAAATTTAAAGAAAGCAAAGTATGCTTCAATCTTCATTCAGATTTTATAAGTTATTTATTTGGAGGTAAATAGCATTTTCTATCATATGTTCTTTGAGATTATCTTGGATCATTATGTTGCTAGAAATAGTGAAATCATTATCAGGGATCATGATACAATATTGCTGTTACTAGGTACAACATTCATCTGATTCTGTTCACTTCATTTTGTATCAATTCATGTAACTCTTTCCATTATAAATGAAAGCATCCCTCTTCATTTCTTATAGAACATAGTACTCCATGACAATTATATGCAACAACTTGTTTAGTCTTACCCCAATTGATGGACATTCCCTCTATTTCTAATTCTTTTATACCACAAAAAAGGGTTGCAATAAATATTTGTGTACATATAGGTAATTTTCCTTTAAAAAAATTCTTTTGGGGATATAGATCTAGCAGTGGCATTGCTGGGTTGAAAGATAGGCACAGTTTAATAGCCCTTTGTGCATAGTTTTAAATTGCTCTCCAGAATGGTTGGATCAGTTCCCAACTCCATCAACAATCAATTAATGTCCCAATTCTCCCACATCCCCTTTAACATTTGTTACGTTCCTTTTCTATCACATTAGCCAATCTGATAGTTGGGGGATGTAAGGTCCCTCAGGGTTGTTTTAATTTGCATTTCTCTAATCAATAGTAATTTATACCATTTTTTCACATGACTATAGAAAGCTTTAAATTCTTTCTCTGAAAACTGCTTGTTCAATATCCTTTAACCATTTAGCAATTGGATAATGACTTGTATTCTTATAAATTTGACTCAGTTCTCTTTATATTTGAAAAATGAGGTTTTAATCAGAAAAATTTGCCTTAAAAATATTTCTAATTTTTACATTTCTTCTAATCCTGGCCGAATGGGCAAAAAAAAATAAGTTAATATAATCAAATGTATTCATTTTACATCATGTAATGCTCTCTATCTCTTGTTTGGTCATAAATTCTTCGCTTCTCTATAGACCCAACAGGTAAACTATTCTATGCTCCCTTAATTTGCTTATGGTATCCATTTTTATATTTAAATCATGTACCCATTTTGACCCTTTCTTGGTATATGATGTGGGATGTTGGTCTATAGCTAGTTTCTGCCAAACTGCTTTCCAGTTTCTCTGGTAGTTTTTGTCACTGACTTTTTGTCCCAAACTTTCTGTCTTTGGGCTTATCAAACACTAAATAACATGGTCATTTACTTCTTGCAATATATAGTGTACCTAATGTATTCCACTGATCCACTACTCTATTTCTTAGCATTACCAGATTGTTTTCTTTCAATTTCTATTTTACCCTCTGGATCTAGGATGTCAAGGCAGTTTTCCTTAATTTCTTGAAACATAATGACCAAGTTCTTTCTTTTTTAATGGCTTTCATGCAGTCCAAATATTCTTAAATTATTTCTCCTTAATATATTTTTCCAGGTCAATTGTTTTTCTGATGAGATATTTCATATTTTCTTTGATTTTTCATTCTTTTGATTTTATGGTTTGTTTCTTGATTTCTCAGAGTCTTTAGCTACCCAGTTGCTCAATTCTATTTTTTAGGGAACTGTTTTCATCAGTGAGCTTTTGTACCTCTTTTTCTATTTCACCAATCCTGCTTTTTAAAGGTAAATTTTCATCAGTGCAACATTATACTTCTTTTACTATTTGACAAATTCTGTTTTCCATGATATCATTTTCTTTAGTAGTCTTTCGTTCCTCTTTTACCAAGCATTTAATTTTCTTTTTAAAACTTTGTGGCATAACTCTCATTTCTTTTCTCAATTTTTCTTTTGCCACTCTTATTTCATTATTAAAAGTTTTTTTAGTTCTTCCAGGAATTCTTGTTGGGCTGCTGTTCAATTCACATTTTAAAAATTGTTTTGGCTTTGCTTGTAGCTGTTTTGATATTGTCTTCTTCTGAGTTTATGTCTTGATCTTCCCTGTCATCTTAGTTACTTTTTTATGGTAAAGTTCTTTTTTTGTTGTATGCTACTTTTCCAGCCTATTTTTTTTTTACCTTGAAATTTATGTCAAAGTTGTGCTCTGTTCCTGGGATAGGAGTAAGGGGGACAATGTTCCAAGTTTCAGACTTTTTTCCCCACTACTCTTTTTACAACTAGTTTTGGGGTTTTGTAAGTTTTTGGTGAACCTAAAGTGGTGTAATCCAGGGAGAAGTATGGTCACTGCTCTCCTGGTCCGTGCTCTGGTCCTTATGTAGGATCTGTTCCTTTGAAGATGAGATTGATACTGCTCTTTAGAGGCCCCACTTCCTTGTGACTGCAAGCATTCCTCTCCATTCTGGAATTGTGACTTGTAAATGAGTACAATCAATGGAGTTGCCAAAAAGCTCTATGTCCTTTGCCCAGTGCTAGTGCAAGTTCACCCATAATTTCTTTTTACCAGTTGCCAGATCCTGTTACCATCTCTGATTTAAGATTTTTCAAAGCTGCTACTTCTGATATTGTCACCTCCGTAGCCCACAGCTGGTGTTGCTGTCATCTGGGCTCTGTGTCAATCCTCATCCCAGGATCACAGATTTCTCATTCCAACCTCCCAGAAAGATGTCCCACCCTGATCTTTTGTTGGTTGTGCCACTCCAGAATTTGATGTGAGGGGTTATTTTAGAGTTGTTTGCAGGGGAATGTTGGTAGAGCTGGGCAGCTTCCTTTACTCTTCCATCTTGTCTCCTTTCCTAGAAGTCACCTACCTGTACAATTTTGAGCAAGCCACTTAATTTCCTTGGTCCCTTGTTTCCTAATAAACAACATAAAGGGTTTGAACTCAAACACTTCTATTACATCTTCTAGCTCATATCTATGATCCTACAAGGGTTTATAAAGATGTATACACATACATACTAAGCTTCTAGAGGTGAAAGGTGTTAGAGAAAGGTTCTATCAGTCCCCCTGAACTTGTCCCTCTCTACCCTAGCATCAAATTATCATAGGATAATGTATTTTCTTCTCCTTATTTAATGTTTTTCATTTTTTTCTGGATTTGATGATGAGTAAATGTACTTAGGAAAGAAATCTAGCCCCTTAGCAGCAGTTCATTAAGAAGACCCCACTATTAAGCTTATTAAGTAGGGATATGCAGCATCATTCCTATTATCATTTAGAAATTGCTTTAGTGCCCTGCAAGGCAATGAAAATAAGACATCTCATTTCAATGGATGCTTTAAAACTGTGAGGTTTAGGTTTACACAGATAGGATCTACCAAAAATGGAATAATCATAACTGTTTTTATGGATATTCTAGCAGTGAAATATTATGTTCCCTTACATGTTTGTTTATTCAGCCTGACAGAGGAGCCAGAAAAAAGGTGCTTTTGATTAAGCTCTCCAATATCTCATATTTATATTGCACCTTTCATGCCAAAGGGCTTAATAAACTACGTTTATACTGCTTTATAAACCTTGCAATGGAATCGGCTTTTTTCTCCCTTTTTTTCCCATTAGAAATGTCAGCCAAGCATTTACAGTGAAAGGTGGCAAGCATGTATACAACTGTAGAATATGGGGAAGTTTCATCCAAGGCACAAAGGTAAACCAAATTGCTTAAGAAATGATCTGGGATTCCAATTATCTACCTTAGGATCTCTTTCCAAAGAGCTTTTTTGAAAGATTAACATTGAGTACATGAATTCATCAGCTAGAGACAGGAAAGTATTGTCATTGTAGCAGGGATTTGAATTTCTTGGAAGTGAGGGGTGGGGTACAGTAAAGAGGAAATGGTTTCTGGAGTAGACACCACAGATTTCAAGCCACTACCTCCTCCCAATCAACTTGGTAAAATGGTACTTTACATTGCAAAGTCCTCCTTAATTTTTCTCTTACTCTTAAGCAGAGTGGGGTGTCATTAAGAATATTTTTTTATTTATATCTCTATCTTTATCTGTACCTGTAATATCCTTGAATATATGTATGTATGCATACATACATACATATATTATACAAGTATGATATATAGCATATATATGTAATCTGTGTCTCTATATAATTCTATTTCTATTCCTAACATAGGAAGCTATGTGGTACAGTAGATAATGCTAGCACAGATCTGGAACTAGGGAGATGAGTTCCAATCAAGCCTCAGATACTTATGTAAGTAGCACACATGCTTATGTGTGCTACCCATTCAAAGGACAATGTAGTTATATAATTATTAGTACATTATGTAATGTTTAAAATTCTTTTTCCATAACATAATTGGTTTGTTTAAATAATGGGCTTTTTTGGGCTATCACTAAGTGTGAAAACAGTCCTGAAGTTATTGATTAGGCTTCTGATGTTATTTAACTTTAGGGAATAAAATTAGATATTGGAAAATATGGTTTATTAATTCTATGTTGATGCAGTTTTGACTTGTTTTAAAGAAGATACATTAATTCAATATGCTATCAGCAAGAGTACCAATAGTATAGAGGGATCACTTTGTAATGCTAGTCAAACTAGTATAATCACCAGCTAAAGGAATTTACAGTATATTCTAGTTATATTTCATTAAGGGCAGCTAGATGGTGCAGGGGATAGAGCACCAAGTCTGAAGTCAGGAAGACCTGAATTCAAATTCAGCCTCAGACACTTACTAGCTGTGTGACCCTGGGCAGCACAATTAATCCTCTTTGCCTCAGTTTCCTCATTTGTAAAATTACCTAGAGAAGGAAATGGTAAAACCACTCTAGTATTTTTACCCCAAATGGTATCACAGAGAGTCAGACAGTACTGAAAAAAAACAACAGCAAATACTTCACTAAATATAACTTAAATTATAGTTTATCCTTTTTCATTAGAATGTAAGCTCCTACATTAGCTTATCAACTTCTTGTGGGCAGGAACTATTTTTTGTCTTTCTTTTGGATACCTACTTATGAGTACCGTGCCTGGCACACAATAGGTGCTTAATAAATGTTTATTGATTTATTGAAGGTCCAGAGGGACAAGAGAAAGAAAGTGAGGGGGAGAGGAGGAGGACATATGGCAGAAGAGACAGAGAATGCTCATGTTACAAGGAAAAGAGTACTATCTCTTATGTCAGAGACCTGAACAGTGAGGGTGACTTTGGGCAAGCCTTAACCACACTGGGCCACAGTAGTCTGAGCTGTGAAATGAGGCCCTTGGCCTAAATGACCTCTGATGGCCCTTTCAGATCTAGATCTCTGAATCTATATTTACAATGTCATTATCATCATGATAATCAGTTGTTACTTCCTACTTTCATTTTCCAGTCTCCATCAGTGCTGCAAAGCTCTTAAGACTTTTATGTACAGATTGAAAGTTAAGGAGTTGAATCATTGTGTTGCTATTAGTGTTCATGCAGGGGTAAAGGCTGAATAGATGCAGAAAAAAGAAAGATTAAGTGTGTGCTTCATTATATTGTGACAGGTAGAATTTCAGATGAGATGTATTTTTATCTTGTTGTTGCCCTTAATGGTACAACAATCTCGTGCCTTCTTCCTAGCCCCAGTTTAAAAATGATAAACTCCACTCTCTTTGCAACCTATTAAATTTCCCAGGGAATTACTTGTGTGAGGAACTCCCCCGCACTAAATTGTTGTGCATTAGGAAATGGATGATGGCTCTGAACTTGGAAAAAGTAACTGCTAATCCTCTAAGCTAGATTTGAAAGGGTACATAGAAATTCAGGAAACAAAAATCCATTTTGGCCACACTCACTGGTTCTATCCAACCATCCAGATCAATCACCGAAGGTTGTGCATGTTATAAATAGATGAGCAATTAATTAATTTTACCAAAGTAACCATGGGCATTATGTTGGGTATTCAACAAAACAACATTTCTTTTTTTTCTTTCAGCTCATTTTACTGGAGTGGTTGAAACTGAGGCAAACAGGGTTAAGTGACTTGCCCAGGGTCACACAGCTAGTAAGTGTCTGAGGCTAGATTTGAACTCAGAAACATGAGTCATTCTGACTCCAAGTCCTATGGTCTATCCACTGCACCACCTACCTGACCCCAACAAATGCTTGTTATATGCAAAGGATTGTGCTAGGCACCAGACATACACAGGTAGTTGTGATACAGTCCTACTCTCAGCAAACTTATGATCTAGTAAGGGAGAGAATTAATAAACAAATAACTTTGATAGAAAGGGAAGAAGTAAAACATGAATCATCATGGTACATTGGAAAGAACAATAAGAAGTTAGAGGAGGTATGTTCAAATCCTGGCTCTTATGTACCATCTGTGTCATTTCTGTGCCTCAGTTATCTTTTCTGCTAAATGAGAAGGTTAAGCTAGGTTATTTTGCATTTTTTTCAGATCTAAATCTTTGATAAAACAATAATAGTAGCTAAGTATTCATATAGCATTTTAAGGTTTGTAAGGACTTTAGAAATATCTCATTTTTATTGTTACAACAGTCCTATGAGATAGGTGCTATTATTACACCTATTTTGCAAATGAGAAAACTAAGACCAAGAAAAAATGGCAAATGATTGGCTCAGGGTCACAGAGATGGTAAATGTCTGAGCTCACATTTGAACTCAGGTTTTCTTGACTAAAGGTCAGAACTCTATGACCTATGCTATATAGTTACCTCTTCCTTATTATCACAATGGAAAGAGAGACATCTAGGCAAAATGATTACTCAAATTTGAATATAAATAGATCACTTTGACCTGGAAAAGTCAAACAAGATGTCTCTCTCTTCTTTTAAGGTCTTCCTTTTAATGAAAGGAAAGAAGATCTGATTTAGACCTTAAAAGAAGAGAGAGACTTCTGTGGAGAGAACCAGAAGTATCAGAATAAAAAGGAGATGACCTAAATAAATGCAAAGAAATGAGAGGGAGACAGGTAAAGGAAAAAAAGAAATAGGGAATTGTTTAATGTGACTATAACATAGAATTCATGAAGAGGAGTAGAATAAAATAGGATGGACAGATAGAATGGAATTAAATTATGGGGGGCCTTGTAGGTGACAAAGAAAGCAAAGTCTTTGCCTTTGACAGGATGGTAGTCTAAAAATACAATACACACCATGTGAAACAACTGAAAAAGCACATACTAATAGGTTAAGGTGCCTTTAGGATTTTATGGTAAGACCTAACTTAGTACCTGACAATGAAAACAACTTGATAAATGACTCTCATAGACAGGACCACAGGAAACTCCATTTGGGAAAGGATCAGCATCTTTTTTATATCAAATTTACTTATTTACTTTTAGTTGACAACATTCAGTTCCACAATCCCTTGAGTTCCAAATTTTCTCCTCCTCCTTCTCCTCCCCCTTCCCTCCCACCTATCATGGCATGCAATCTGATATAGGTTCTACAAATATCTTCACACTAAACGTTAGTCAGGTTGTAAAGAAAAATTATACCTAATGGAATAAACAACAGAAGAGAAGGAACAGAACAAAACAAAAAAAAAATGAGAGAGAGCAACTTGTTTGCTTAAATATGCATTCAGACTCTGTCGTTTTTTCTCTGTTTGTGGATAGTCCTCTCCATCATCAGTCTTTTGGAGTTGTCTTACAGTGTTGCATTCTTGAGAGGAGTCTAGACTATCAAAGTTAGTCATGACAGATATAATGGGCCTAATAATTGTGTAAGAAGTTCTGGTTCTGCTCTCCTCACTCAGCAAGTTCATATAAGTCTCTCCATGTTATTATGAAGACTGTCTGCTCCTCATTTCTTGTAGGACAATACTATTCCATTACATTCATATACCACAACTTGTTTAGCCATTCCCTAGTTGATGGATATCCCCTCAATTTCCAATTCTTTGCCACCACAAAAAGAGATGCTATACATATTTTTGTACATACAGGTTCTCCTCCCACTTGTATTATCTCTTTGGCATATAGCTGTAGAAGTGGTATTGTTAGGTCAAAGGGTATGCACATTTTTATGGCCCTTTGGGCATAGTTCCAAATTGCTCTCCAGAATAGTTGGACCAATTCACAACTCCACCAACAATGCATTAGTGTTCCAACTTCCCCACATCCTCTCCAGCATTTATCATTTTCCTGTTTTGTCTTCTTAACCAATCTGACAGGTGAGATGTGGTACCTCAGAGTTTTTTTGATTTGCATTTCTCTAATCAATAGTGATTTAAAGCATTTTTTTCACATGCTAATAGATATCTTTAATTTCTTCCTCCATAAAACAAACTTGGTACTTAAAGAAAAGGGTCTTTCATGAACGGCTTCATCAAACTCATTTCTGTCTTAAAGCAGATTGGAGAAGCAACATAATTTAGAAGAAATTTACATTTAAAATCAGAATATCTCAATTCAAGTCTAGCTGTGCCACTTATTAGCTGGATAGAGCAGTCACTTAACTGTTTATATGTTAAGTTTCATCTTTGGGGAAGCACTATGTAAACCATGAAGTGATATAAATGTGACATATAAAACCTCACATTACATCTTCTCCTATGCTCTAGGCTCCAGTCAAACAGGATTATTTGCCATTCTGTTATCTCAGTCCCACTACTTCGTTTTTATTGCTTTTTTTTTTTTCCATTCCCCACTACTTGATAAAATTCTTCCTGCTCTTTCTAACTATGGTCTTCAGCTTATGGTATTAAATTCTATCTCTTCAGATCCCTCAGAGAATTTTGTTTTTATCCTTCAGCTATACTTAATGTACTTGTTTAAGTACATGTTCTAACTCACCTGTTAGAATGAGAGTTCCTTGAAGGTAGAGACCCATATTTTGCTCATTCATCATTTCTTACTGCAGGTTTTTGAACACAGTAAATTATTAAGATGTTTCTTGAAATAATACATTCAGCAAAATCACTGGCAAGGAACATGTCTTCATATTGCAAGCCAACACTAATATATTTCTCTCTATGATAATTAGAAAAGCTGGGCAGAAAGAACTGACTTAATATCATGATAAAAAAGATTAAATCATAGCATAGATGAGATTAGTATATAAATAACAGGCAAGATAATGTGCCATATGAAGCAGAAGTTCTTAATTTTTTTTATTTTTGTAATATACTGTGGTAAAGCCTATGGACTCCACAGAGGGAAAAATGTTTTTAAATCCATAAAATAATCTGATAATAATATAATATTAAATAATAATATTTTAATAATAATTAAATATAATTATTTAATTATAATATTATTTAATAAATATAAAATTAAATAATAAAAATAATATCTGATAATAATAATAACATGCATATGTGTGTGCACATATATGTATCTATATGTATTATAAGGTTTGTAAAATGCTTTACAAATACAATCTTTTTTTATCCTTATAACAGCTCTGGGAGATAAGTATTATTATTAGGCCCATTTTACAGAAGAGGAAACAGACAAAGGTTAAGTGACTTTCCCAGGGTCATTTGAACTCTTCTTACTGACCCTAGACCCAGCATTCTATCCACAGATCTATATAGCTACCTCTTAAAATTAATTATGTGGAATTACAAAAGAAATTTATTCTATTGAGTTGTTATCATGATTTTTTAAAAATATGTTTACAAAAACCAAGATGTCAGATGAGAGACAACCTAGCTGAACTCTCTCAACATTCCCCACAAAACTTTAAAATAACATCTCAAATCAAATTTTGCAGTGGCAGAGTCAATGAAAGGCCAAGGTGAGACATTTTTCAGGCATAAGAAAACTTAGGAGGTTGACCTGAGAAGTTTATGACACTGGAAGTCCATATAGAACCCACACATGCATCAGCAACAGTGACTACTGCAGCATTAGTTTCAGGAACTCTCAACCCAGAGATGGCAAGAAGGTCAGAAAGAAATTATAAGAACCCTTTGCTGGGTGCTACTGATTGATAATTCTTTTGCCTATACATAATGGGGTCACAGTTGCAGGGCGTGGAGGAGTGCTATGGGTTGGTCATAAGGGATCAAGAGCCCTGGTTACAATTCCAAGACAAAGAAAGTGGTAGTGCTTGTGGCTACAGGGGACCAGGGACCCTTCCTGAATCAAAAAACAAAAACAAAAACAGCGCAGACCAGGAGAGCAGTAATCATGCTTCTTTAAGGATCACACAAATCTGGAAGAAACAAAAATTTGCAGACCCCTAGAACTAGTTCTGAAAACAGCAACATGTAAAAGCCTCAAGCTTGGGATAGGGCTTCCCTGACTCCAGGTGAGTAGCACCCAACTACAACATGAGGTTTAGAGTCAAGAAATAGACTGGAAATGAGAAAACAATAGCAGAAGCAAAAGAACTTGACCATAAAGTGCTAATGGTAACAGAAAAGACCAAGACAAAGTCAGAACAAGACAACAACATGAAAAAAGCTATAAACATAGCTCCCAAAGAAAACTGCTGATTGGACCCAAGACCAACAAGAATTTCTGGAAGAGATAAAGAAAGAGAGAAAAGTAGTAAAGAAAAAATTGGGAAAAGAAATGGGTTATGCAAAAAAAATATTAAAAGGCAATTAACAACTTGGTAAAAAAAAGCACAAAAATACTTAAGAAAATAATACCTAAAAACAGAATTAGCCTAATGGTGAAAAAAGGCATAAAAATTCATTGAAGAAAAGAATTGCTCAAAATTTGGAATAGGCCAAATATAAAAAGAGGTACGAAGATTTGCTTAAGGAAAAATGGCCTAATAGAAAAAATAGATACAAAATCTCACTGAAGAAAGTAATTCCTAAAAAATTACAATTGAGCAACTGGAAGCTTTTGTCTGCATGAAACTTCATGATATCAAGAAACAATAAAACAGTCAAAAGAATAAAAATAAAAGAAAATCTAGAATACTTCATCAGAAAAACAATAGAACTAAAAAAAACAAGGAGAGGTAATTTAAGAATCATTGGACTACTTGAAAGCTATCACTAAAGTAAAAATTTAAACATTGTATTTCAAGAAATGATCAAGGAGTCTCAGATTCAATCTGGCTCAGATTTAATCTAATTGAGATTCAATCTGGTCTGCTTGTCAATACAAGTGTCACAAATGCTTTGGCTCCTTAAGAGTCTACCCAATATGACGCTTTCATAAACTTTGCTTTTCTTTGACTAAAAGAAAAAGAAATTATGAAGGAAAACTGCCCTGATATCCTAGAACCAGAGGATAAAATAAAAATTGAAATAATTCATTAGTCACCTCCTCTAAGAGATCCCAAATGAAAACTCCCAGGACTATAACCAAATTAAAAGGTCAAAGAGAAATAAGTAGCCTGAGAGAAGCAATAATATTGTGGAGCCCCAGTCAGGATCCACAAGATTTAGTGGTTTCCATATTAAAGGAGCAGAGGCCTTGGGATATGATATTCTGGAAGAAAGGAACTAGGATTATAACCAAGAATAACATGTCTCACAGAATTTAGTATAATCCTTCAGGGGAAAATGTATATTAAATGAAATATTAAAAAAATGACTTTCAAGCATTTCTGATACAAAGACCTGAGTGAAATAGAAAATGTGCATTCAAACACAAGACTCAAGAAAAGTATAACAGGAAAACATGAAAAAATAATCATAAAGGTCTAAATAAAATTAAACTGTTTGTATTCCTGTATGGCAAGAAGATACATCAAACTCCTAATAAATTTATCATTATTAGGGCAGGTAAAAGGAGTTACATAGACAGAAGATGTGGATTTGAGTTGATTTTGTTGGAATGATCTTTAAAAAATGTAGGGGTGAGAAAGAGAATTGATTCTAGGAGAAGAAGAAAGGGAGAAGCAGAATGGAAGACAAAAATTCTCTCATAAAAGAAGCACATAAGGAAGAACTTTTACAATGGAGGGGGAATTGAAGGGTAAACAGTGCTTGAACCCCTCTCATCACTCTGAATTGGTTCAATGAGGGAAACACACACATATGCATATATACATATATGTACATGTATTTAATATATACACACATATAATCAGTTGTGTATAGAAATGCAATTTATTCAAGAGTTAAATAGGAAGGGAAGGAATAAGAGAAATGTGGAATGACAAAACAAAGACAGATTAAGGGCGGTAGTGGTTGAGCATTTTTAAATTTCTTTTTAAAATGTTTGTTTATTTCATCTTTAATCTACTGCAAAACAGACTTTTGAAGAGAAGCAGGATAGAGAGAGAGAAGAAAAGAAAAACAGAATAAAATGTAAAGGAGGGAAGTACACAGTTAGTAACCATAGCTGTGAATGTAAATGGGATGTGCTCATCCATAAAACGGAAACAGATAGCAGAATGGGCTAGAAACCAGAATCCAACAATATGTTGTTTCAAAATACATTTGAAACTGAAAGACACACACAGAGTTAAAATAAAGACCTGGAAGAGAATCTAATAGGCATCAGCAGAACTGAAAATAAAAAAAAGGTAGAGGGAATAATTGTGATCTCAGACAAAGCAAAAGTAAAAACAGACCTGATTAAAAGGGATAATCAGGGTCATTACAATTTGCTAAGAGGTAGCATAAATAATGTAGTGCAGGCTGATTTTCAAAGTAGTGAGAACTACAGACAAAATTGCTAAAATACACTGGATTATGGAGAAAGTAAGAGAGATCCAGAAAAAAAAATCTACTCCTGTTTCTTCACCACACTACTAAAGTCTTTGAATTTGTGGATGACAAAATTGTCATTCTCAGAGACAGCAGTATCAGATCATCTTGCTTTTTCCCCAAGGAACCTGCATGTAGATCAAGAAGCAAGAGTTATAACTAAGCACAGAATGACCATTTGGTTTAAGATTGGGAAAAAGTATGGCAAAGCTATATATTGTTATCTTATTTATCTAACATATTCAAATGACATCATGTGAAATGTCAGGATGAATAAATCAATAGCTGAAATTAAAGTTGCCAAGAAAAATATCAATAATCTCAGATATGCAGAGGATACCACTCTGATGACATAAAGTGAAGAATAATTAAGAAGCCTCTCAATGAGAGTAAACAAGGAAGAATGTGAAAGAGTGTAAAAACTGGCTTGAAGCTTAACATTAAAACCAAAGTAAGACCATAACAACTGGTCCTATCAGAAGGAGAAAAAAATGGAAGTAGTATCAGATTTTACATTTTTGGACTGAAAGATCAGTACAGATGGTTACTGTAGTCATGAAATTAAAAGATGCCCTGTGTAAAGAAAACTATAACAAATCTGGACAGCATACCAAAAGGCAGAGGCATTACCTTGCCAGCAAAGCTGTTTTTCTAGTAGTAATATATAGTTGTGATTATATATAATGTATAGTTGGATTATAATGAAAACTGAGTGTTACAGAATTGCCACTTTCAAATTGTGGTGCTAGAGAAGCCTTTTGAGAGTCCTTGAATAAGATTAAATCAGTCAATATGTAAGGAAATTAATTCATACTATTCATTGGAAGGACAAATCCTAAAGCTAAAGTTTAAATACTTTGCCTTCATGATGAAAAGAGAGGACTCATTGGAAAAGACCCTGATGTTGGGAAAGATTGAAAGCAAAGGGAGTGTCAGATAGCAGAGAATGAGATGAGTAGTGTTATGGAAAAAAGAATAGGAGCTTGGACAGACTGGGAGATACTGGAGGATAGAAGGGTCTGCATGATAAGGTCAATGGGGTCATGAAGAGTCAAACATGACTGGATAAACAAGCAACAACAACACATTAAGACAACTCTTGAGATATCACATCATAGCTTTCAGAAATGGCAAATTGCTGCAGGAGATGAAGGGAAAATAATGTACACCAATGAACTTTGGTGGACCAGTGAACTGGAGAACAACTTAGAATTATGTCCAAAGGGCTATAAAACTGCATATTCTTTGACCCAGCAATACCACCACGAGGTTTTTATCCAAAAAAGATTTTATAAAAGAAAAATCACCTCTATGTACAAAAATATATATTTGTTACAGTTCTCTTTATGGTGGCTAAGAATTAGAAGTTGAGGGAATGCCCAACAATTGGGGAATGACTGAACAAGTTGTGGTGTAATATTGTGATGGAATACTATTTTGCTATAGGAAATGATGAGAAGGGCAGAGCCAAGAGGCAGAGTAAAAGCAGGGATTTGGCTGAGTTCTCCCCCAAACCCCTCCAAATACCTGTAAATATCTTTAGTATGACTCCAAACAAATTCTAGAACAGCAGCACCCACAAAAGATGGAGTGGAATAATTTTCCAGCCCAAGACAACTTAGAAGGTGGGCAGGAAAGGTCTATTATATCAGGGCAAGAAAGGAGCACAATCCAGCCCAGGTGGTACCAAAGCACACCTGCTTCCAGCAAACCAGAAACAGGGCTTAAGGTTGCTGAATCAGTGGCAGCAGTGGTGTTTTACAGACCCCTCTACCCATGGATGCCAAAGACAACTGAGAAGGTCAAACCAAAAGGTCTGTCAAGGGTGGAACATAGTCCAGCAAGGTTATGCCAGCACAGCCTGACCTCACCAATTGGAACCAGGCCTTGGGAATCACGAATTAGAAGCAGCAGCAGTTGCTTTTAGAATTCTCAGAATATCAAAAGATGATAAGGAGGTCAAACAACTGGCCATAAAGAGATATCATGGGGTCTCTTTGTTTTTGTTTTGCTTTTTTTGCAGGGGGGAAAGCTGGGCAATTGGGGTTAAGTGACTTGCCCAAGGTCACATGGCTAGTAAGTATTAAGTGTCTGGGGCCAGATTTGAACTGAGGTCCTCCTGACTCCAGGGCCGGTGCTCTATTCACTGAGCCACCTAGCCACCCTAGGGGTCTCCTCAGCAGGACTCTGTTACTTTGCCAACACTCAGATCTGGGTTGCAGTCTTGGGTGGCAGTCACAGGTCAAGGAGGAGCACTAGCACACAAGAACCTGTGGCCACTGTGACCTCCTTGTTACAGATTGTAGCAGCAAGCACCCCAGCGTCCCCAGGGTCGCTGCCAACACAGGTTCTTGGATCTGCTTTGATAAAGGAAAGCAACTCAAAATGGGTTAACAAGCTTACTTTAATCAGGCAAACATATATTGTTTACCTTGTTCAGGGGAAAAAGGTCAGCACCCCGAATTTCAAAGTATACAGACAGAATTATCAAGACAGAGAAACAGATCAAGTAGACTGGTTTCCAAACTGTCCAGCCATTACATCCATACCAAACAACATCTGGGTTTCAAAGCTGGGGGGCTCTGGACAATGGGCTAGCCCAGAGTTTCATCAAATCACAGAACACTTCTCAAAGTGAGCCCCAAAACAAAGCTACACATCAGGGCTTATATAGCCTTCTCCTGGCTCAGAGAATGTAACAACCTTATTGACTCACTGGCCAATCAAGAAGTATCTACTGAAAAACAAGCCTCCCACCCCAGGCTCCAGGTGCACTTTAGCCTAGGGGCAGGGAAGATCTTCAAATTTACATTCCCATTACACAGATCCAGGGCAGAAAAGAGTGCTCACAGAGCAGAGTACAGGCCAAGAGAGTAGTAAACACCTCTCCTTAGATCACACCACCTTGGAAGAACTGAAAATGTACGGGTCCCAGAGAAGTATCTTTTAAAATAGCAGCCCAAAATCTCTGAAGCTTGGGACAGTGTACCTTCTACCCTGGAAGCAGAGTCCTACTTTACCAAACAGTTAAGAATCAAGTAATAGGCTGGGATACGAGGAAGCAACAGAAAAAATTCTGACCATAGAAAGTTACTACAATGATAAGGAACATCAAAACACATAAAAGATAGCAAAGTCAAAGCTCCTACATCCAAAGCCTCTAAGAAAAATATGAATCAGTCTCAGGCCATGGAAGAACTCAAAAAGGATTTTTTTTAGAAATGAAGTAATAAAGAGAGGTAGTGGAAAAAAATAAAGAGGAGTAGAGGAAAAATTAGTAAGACAAATGAGAATGATGCAAGAAAATTATGAAAAGTGAGTAAACAACTTGGTAAAGGAGACACAAAAAATTACCGAAGAAAATAACACCTTAGAATACTGACTAGGCAAAATGGCAAAAGGGGTCCAAAAAGCCAATGAGGAGAAGAATGCCTTAAAAAGCAAAATTGGCCAAATGGAAAAAAGGAACAAAACCTCAAGGAAGAAAATAATTCCTTAAAAATTAGAATCGAGCAAACAGAAGCAAATGACTTTTTTGAGAAATGAAGAAACAATAAACCAAAACAAAAAGAATATAAAATTAGGAGACAATGTGAAATATCTCATTGAACAAACAACTGAGCTAGAAAATAGATCCAGGAGAGATAATTTAAAAATGATTGCACTACCTGAAAGCCATGATCAAGAAAAGAGCCTAAACATCATCTTTCAATAAATTAGCAAGGGAAACTGACCTGATATTCTAGAACCAGAGGGTAAAATAGAAATTGAAATAATCTACTAATCACATCCTGGAAGAGATCTCCAAAATCAAGACTCCCAGGAATGTTATAGCCATATCCAAGACCTCCCAGATCAAGGAGAAAATATTGCAGTTTGAAAGAAATAATTCAAGTACCATGGAGCCACAGTCATGATAACATAAGATTTAGCAGCTTCTACATGAAAGAATTGGAGGACTTGAAATATAATATTTTGAAGGTTAAAGGATTTGATTACAACCAAGAATTACCTACCTAGAAAAACTGAACACAATCCTTCAGGGGGAAAATGAGCATTCCATAAGATAGAGGACTTTTAAGCATTCTTGATGAAAAGATCAGAGCTGAATAGAAAATCTGATTTTCAAAGACAAGATTCAAGAGAAGCATAAGAAGGTAAATAGCAAATAGAACTCATAAAGGAATTTAAAAAGTTTAAACTGTTTTCATCCTTACATGGGAAGATGATACTTATAACTCACAAGAACTTTCTCATTATTAAGGTAGATAGAAGGAGTTATAGGCAGAGGTCACTGACATGAATCGATTATGAAGGGATATCTAAAAAATAACATTGTGTGAGAGAGGAATATAATGGGAGAAATGGCAAGAGTGAAGTAGAATGGAGTACATTAAGAGACACAAGAAAAAGCTTTTACAGTGGAGGGAAAGAGGGTGAACATGAGAGGGAGTGAGTGAACCTTACTGTCATCAGAATTGACTCAAAGAGGGTATAACATATACATGCCATTGGGTATAGAAATCCATATTACCCTACAATGAAATAGGAGGGAGAGGGGATAAGAGAAGGGGGAGATGATAGAAGAAAGGACAGATTGGGGGACAAGGTAGTCAGAAGCAAAACACTTTTGAGGAGGAATAGGGTGAAAGTAGAGAGAAAATAGAATAAACAGCAGAGCAAATAGGACTGAGAGAAATACAGTTAACAATAGTAACTGTGAAAAAAATATGAAGCAAATTTATCTGATAAAGACCTCATTTCTCAAACATATAGAGAACTGAGTCATATTTATAAAAGCATGAAACTTTCTTCAATGGAGATATGATCAAAATATATGAACAGGTTCCAGATGAAGAAACCAAAGCTATCTTTAGCCTTAGGAAAAATGCTTTAACTCACTATTGATTGGAGAAATGCAAATTTAAAAAATTCTGAGGTACTACCTCATACCTATTAGATTGGCTAATAGGACAGAATTGGTAAATGATAAATGTTGAAAGGGATGTGGGAAAAATGAGACACTAATGCACTGTTGGTGGAGTTGTGAATTGGTTTAACCATTCTGTGAACAATTTGGAACTATGCCCTTAGGGCTATAAAACTGTACATACCCTTTGATCTAGGAATACCACTTCTAGGTCTGCATCCCAAAAGAGATATTCCCCAAAAGCAAAAGGAAAAGGATCAATATGTACAAAATTTTTATAGCTTGTTCT
The DNA here is from genome assembly GCF_028583685.1 of Petaurus breviceps papuanus. Taxonomy (NCBI): domain Eukaryota; kingdom Metazoa; phylum Chordata; class Mammalia; order Diprotodontia; family Petauridae; genus Petaurus; species Petaurus breviceps. The sequence continues at coordinate 19,988,989 of NW_027185784.1, forward strand.
TTTCTTGTAGCAAAGAATTGGAAATTTAAGGAGTGCCCATCAACTGGGTGATGGCTGAACAAGTTATGGTATGTGATTGTGTTGGAATACTATTGTGCTGTGGGAAATGATTAGTGGGATGCTCTCAGAAAAGCCTGGAGAGATTTGTATAAACTGAAACAAAGCAAAATATAGTATGTACAAAGTAACAGTAATATTGTAACATGGTCAACTGTGAATGACTTGGCTGTGCTCAGTAATACAATGATCCAAGACAATTTGAAAGGACTTATGATGAAAAAATGCTGTCCACTTTCAGAGAGGGAACGGATGACCCTTTGTATGCAAACTGAAGTATAATTTTCCTCTCTTTCTTGCTTTTTAACAGTGACTAATTTTCCATAAACGTTTTGCATGATTTCATATGTAGAATAAATACTATATTGCTTGCCCTCTCAGTGGGAAGGGGCGGTTGTAGGAAGGAACAAATTTGGAACTCAAAATTTAAAAAGAAAACAATGTTACAAATAAATAATAAAAAAATAAAATATATTTAAAAATAAATTCACAGACTCTGATTTAAGAACCCTTGATATGAAGAATATCTTATTCTCAGAGTTTACATTTGTATACATTTTATCTATCCAACTTTATTTAGATTGATGGATCCATGCTCTCATTGATGTGGACATTTCTTTTACTGTTGCAGAGCCACAACCTATTTATACTTTTGCAGCATTTGTAATCCTCATGGATATATTCTAGTCCATTTTAGTCATTGTTATGAAATATAAGAATTTGAAGAAATATTAATAATATTACAGTCAGTGCTTCCTATTTTACAGAAGGGGAAACCTGACCTTTTTAAAGTCAAGTGTTTTTTTGGCTCTTTGGAGGGCAATTGGGGTTGTGACTTGCCCAAGGTCACATGGCTAGTTTTTGTGTTAAGTGTCTGAGGCCAGATTTGAACTCAGGTCCTCCTGACTCCAGGGCTGGTGCTCTATTCACTGCACCACCTAGCTGCCCCTAAAGTCGTTTGAGCAAACATGACTTGAACAAGGTTACATATCTATGAAATAACAGAATCAAGATTTGAACTCAGGTCTTTTGCCTACAAACACAAAGTTCTTTCCCTTATACTAGGCTGTCTCTTCTGATGGATTCCAGTACTTCAAGTCTTGAGCATCTCTTGGTAGCCTCAGTAGTTCAAGATTAATGTTTATGATAATGCTGATTAAAGGGCTCTATATTGGCTTCTGTCCATGCCTTGAGATGAAATACTGACACACAGGCATGTTTTTTGGATCTCCATCCGAAACATCTGTCTGACTGAGTTGCTTTTGTTTATATGGATGTGAATGAGCAGATTTACTGTAATGAGCTCAGAGGCCCTGCCTTCATGCCTGATTTTCTCCCTACATGTTTCCCAACCCCTCCGTTTGGTTTCCAACCCTCCAGTCTGATAGCAAACATTTATTTTCTCGTTTGGCTCAGGACATGTAGCTTCTGTCACAGCTAATAAAAGGCACTGGTGTTTGCCAAGAAGACAAACCTTCCCTGGAAGCTTAGAGCTCAGCAACAGTTTCCATGTCTCTTTATTTCTACCTTTATTTTTAGTAATGGAAGTGTAAGACAATTCAGGGCTTGCTGTCCATGTAGTGGCAGAGAGAGGGAGCTCAATCTGGCCTCATCTTTCTGTATGCTAACTGAGCTATTTAAACCCTTTGGATAACCATACAAAAATACTAAGCCCAGGGCATCTGCATCAATTACACCTTACTACTATATCCACAATAGTAGGTAGTGGCAAGGTATGTGTATGTGGGGAATATGTGTATGTTTGTGTTCTCTTCTTACCTCACCTCTTAGAAATTATACCTGTTTATTTCAAATGGGCAAAAAAGCTTTTTTGGCATACTCTAAGAGAGCATGGATAGAATCAAATCATAGCAAAATGATAGTAGGCTTTAATGGAAAAGTTCTTAATGTGTTTTATGTGTGTGTCATCAGCCCCTTTGGCAATCTGGCAAAACCTGTGAAACACTTCTCAGAATATTTTTATGCATAAAAAGAAACATAATATTACAAATGAAACCAATTATGTTAACATATAATTATCAAAATATTAAAAATAAGTCCTGAGACCACAGGTTATAAACTCCTGCTGTAATGTTAACTTCACAGAATCAAAGAGCTGATAGGGTCATTAGAGATCATTTAGTCTAATCCCTTTACGTTACAGAAGCCAGATAGGTGAGGGAACTCAATAAAAATCACTCAGCTAATTAGTGGCATTACTAGAATTCAAATCTTCTGATCTCTAGCTCAGGGGTCTTCTCATTATATTATGTAACGTCCCATGTAAAATCATGAATTTCAGGAGATCCAATCAAAACTTATAATATGATGGACTCAGCTATTAAAAAAGAGACTAGAATGTTGTTGTAGACCACCGCTTGATAAAATTGGTCCAGTGTTCTGCATAACACCCTTTCCTCTGACAATAATTTTAAAAGATACTATAAAAGAAACAATACATTATGCTATCTTGATGCCAAACTATGGCATATTTGCTCCTTGAATTCCATTTGTAGCTTTAGTTACCATATCTCAAGTGTGATGGTTAAGTGAATTGGCCAAGAAATGATCCACATTTCGCCATATAACAGCTTCAAATATATTAATGGGTATCATTTGGATAAGAAAGAAAATGTTTATAATCTGAAGAAGAGAATGAAAATTGTGTATATAGCACTTCTTCCCCAACTGCACATCACTAAATGTACAATCACTGCTCTAATTTAAGTGATAGAAGACAGTGTCTTCCAGTCAAATACCTTTTGTTGAAAATTCAGGAATCTAGAATGTTGGAGTAAGATTTTGTAGCACTGGGGATGATTTAATTCTGAAAAGCCAGAAAGGAAAGTTTGGAGACAATATAGATGCCACAGCAGATGCAAATTTATTCCTAGAAATTTATGAGTTCATCTTCTAGACCTAGAGTATTCCTGGTATGTGTTCACTGGCTCATAAGAAGGTTACAGAAAGAAAACAATCATTTCAAGAATTTCTAACTTTCAGTTTTTTACACTGCATCCATTTGACTTCAGACTCTTAGATGATCAGAAGTGCCATTCATCTTTTAAGTACGTTTATACCTTCTACCAGTATAGATAAAAATTCCTAAAATTCTCCATAGAGGATCTTTTCAAAGTATGGAAAATAATTTTTCTCCGTGGGCATGGTCTCAATATTTATGACTTATTTTTCTATTTCAATGAAAGAGTTCTATTTATGTGTTTCATTTTTTACAATACAAACATTTGCAAATTACCAACCCAATATGAGAGGGCTTATATAAAACAATTAAGTAAAAATAACAATATATAGTTGTCATCTTGTAGGAAATGCAACGTGCCACATTTGCAGCACCTGTAGATCTCTATAGTAAGTTTTAAAATTAACAGAAATTTATTTTCTCTGCCTTCCTGCTCTATTCAAAACAAGCAAGATAAAAGAAAAAAACAATTCCTTGCAAAAAATATGCATATTCAAACAAAACTAATTCCCTCAAAAATACATACATGTAGACATACTCACCTACATTATATGTGTATAATTATATATTATCATATAATATAATTATAACATATTATATTGATATGTAATTAATGCTTATAATGTACATGCCCATATTTATGTATGTGTATGCATACACACATATGTAATTTTACAACCATAAATCTATTACTTTTCTTTCAGGAGATAGATGATATATTTCATCATCCCTTTTATGGAATCATGGATGGTCATCATATTGATCAGAGTTCTTTATTTATAGTATTTAAAGTTGTTTGTATTTAAAGTGTTTTTGTTATATAAAATGTCCTACTGGTTCTATTCATTTTGTTCTTCTTCAGTTTATAGAAATCCCTTAAGAATGTCTTTGGCTGCATCATACAAATTTTAGTATGTTGTCTCATTGTTATCATTATCTTTAGTGAAATTATTGATTATTTCTATGATTTGTTCTTTGATCTACTTCTTTAGTATTAGATTTAGTTTCCTTTAAATTTTTTGATATATGCTTCAAAAATATTTATTGAATATAATTGAATATAAATCCTATGTCAGAATGAGATAATATCAATGAAGTACTTAACACCATGCCTAACTATGAAGGTGATTAATAAAAACCTTTTCTTTTCCTTCCCCCTTTTAGGTGCCACATTCTTTCTGCTATAGTACATTGCTTCTCAAGAGAAATTATTCTTTTTTAATCATTCCCTATAATTGAGTTTATGAGTAAGGGAGTTTATTCCATAGGCATTAAAATGAAATATATAATAATAAATTATTGAATATAATTTTGTATTGTGGTCTGAAAAGAGTTCATTTAATATTTCTTCCTTTCTGTAATTATTTATGATGTTTTTATGCTCTAATACAAGTCATTTTGTAAGGTGCCATTTACAACTGAGAAAAGGTATATTCCTTTCTATTTCCATTCAGTATTCTTTAGAAGTCTATCATTTCTAACTTTTCTTAAATTTAATTCATCTCTTTAACTTCCCTCTTATTGATTTTATTTTTAGATTTTTTCTAGCTACAAACTGAGATATACTACGAGTATAGTTCTATTTCCTAATTACTCCTTTAATTAATTTAACTTTCCTTCCAAGAATTTGGATGCTATGTCATTTGGTGCATATATGTTTAGCATTGATAGTATTCAATTGTTTATGGTACCTTTTAGAAAAATGTAGTTTCATGATAATCTCTTTTAATTATATCTATTTTTTATTTTACTTTATCTGGGTTGCTGATTGTTACTTCTGTCTTTTTAACTTCAGCTGCAGCATAATAGATTCTGCTCCAGTCCCTTATTTTAGCTCTTTTTATTTCTTTCTGTTTCAAGTATCACTTGTAAGCAACATATTGTTGGATTCTTATTTCTGATCCATTTTGCTGTTTACTTCTGTTTTATGAGTGAGTTTACCCCTTTCCAATTCAGTTATGATTGCTTATTATATATTTCCTTCCATACTATAATCTTCTATTTATCCTTTTCTTTTTTTTTAACCTGGTCCAATCCTCAAATTCTGTTTTACTTCTGACTGCTGCCTCCATTAATCTCCACTATTTCTCATCATCTCATTTTATCCCATTCCTCTCCTTCCTCCCTATTTTGTAAGATCAATTTCTTAACCCAAATATGCATATACATATAGATGATAGAGATATACATATGTGCACATATACATATGCAGTATGTGAAATAATTTCCTCTCTCTACCTTCCACCTTCACCCAGGACATCCCTGTTTCTCTCTTCCACTTTTCTTTTGAGACCATTCCAACATAAGAGACTCACTCCTAGGCCCTCTAAGTAGACTCCTTCTAACTGCCATAATGATGATAAAGTTCTTAAAGGTTACATGTGTCATGTTTCCTTTTGAGACAACCTCCCACAGATTCACATGATAGAGTTAACAAGATAGTAGGAATCTAAATACTAGGGAAGGCTGTATATCATAAAACAGGAAACTTAGGAAGCTCATAGTAATGATAGATAACATTACAATGTTATTTTCCTCATTATTTCCCTTTGATATAGTTAAATCAAATACCATTATCATCTTTATTTTATTGGATTGGGGAAGAACAAGCATGACTTGGAGATGGCAAATAACTTGCCCAAGTTTATACAACTACCGAATGTTAGACCCAAGATTTGACCCCAAATCTTCTGATCCTATGTCAGAATGAGGTAATATCAATGAAGTACTTAACACCATGCCTAACTATGTAGGTGATTAATAAAAACCTTTTCTTTTCCTTCCTCCTTTTAGGTGCCACATTCTTTCTGCTATAGTACATTGCTTCTCAAGAGAAATTATTCTTTTTTAATCATTCCCTATAATTGAGTTTATAAGTAAGGGAGTTTGTTCTATAGGCATTAAAGTGAAATATATTCTTTATTTTTTTAAAGTCAATATCCCCTCTTTCATCCCCACACTCCAGCCTCAATCACCACGTGGACTCGTTTGTTCTTCACTTTATCCTTCCTTGGAAAAGCTTGGGATTATTTCTATCCCCAACACTCTTTGCAGCTTTTCATTGTCAATTTCTCATACTCAGTTTTATAAAAATTAAACAGTGTCACTGAAAGTTGTGATATCAATATCAAATGATATTGAGCTTAATTCTGTAAGTGAATGTTAAGAAATAAACAATGAAAGACAAAGAATTAAGCCTACCTATTTATGACTTGTGAGTCAGCCTAAAGGGTTTCAAAACTGGATGTTGACATTACTTATTATATGTTTGATTGTCCCAATAAGCTCTGACTGTTTGGGGAAATATTTTTTTTTCCTTTTAGAAAAAGAAGTTTTTATGAGTCCTCTGGGACCAAAGAGTTTGACTTAGAAATTGACTTTTAAGATTTTTTTTTCCACTTAATCATCTGAATGTGGTCTCCTTGACTTAGAAAATGTCTCTTTAGTTGATCCAAGTAGTAGATATCTTCCTCCCCTATATTTAATAGCTTGGATCAAGATTTTCCTGCTGTAAAAATCAGGTAATAGATCTCACTTTCCTCTGTTGAGGATCTCTGATAGCCTTTTCAATCATTTCTCTCCGTTCCTATCAAATAAGCTACTGAGGACTGTGATGATTGTTGTTATTTTTTTATATCTGCAAGCTTGTGGGTAAGAATTAATTTTATCCCATAAGTCTGGAGAAAGGATAGCCATCAATTTCTTAACCTATTAAAGAAAGTACAAGAATTCAAGGTTATTCAGCCTGGAGAGGACAAGGCTGAATGGTAATTGTAACAACTTATGTGAACCTTTAGTTAGAAGAAAAGTACTCTCTCTTTTGAAGGAGATTGTGGATCTTTCTTGTCTAAAGATAAGTTGTAGGCAATGGAATATATCATTTGATAACTGGAAGAGTTTTGAGAGCCTAGTATCTTAGAATTTTATAAATTGAAGGCCAAATTTAGTATCTTGTACCAGTAATCATAATTCAAACAATACATTTCACAAGCAGATGGTGAGCAAATTGGGTCACAATAATCTGCATTCCAGCACAAGAGGAAACCCTGACCTAAAAGTAAAATAGAATTGAGATTGCAGAGCATAAGCAAGATTAGTTACTTGCAAGATTAGTTCACATTGGCTTAAATAAAAACAGACATGGATTGAAACCTGGCAAAAGGCCCATAAACAAAGAATAATGCTAATGAAGATATGTTTTGTTCAGGAAAACTATCTAGTTGACGTCAGGGTGAGAGATGATATATTATATCTTTATTAATAATATAGAAGAATAAAACTATGTTATTGAAATGTATTAACATTCTCAATTTTGGAGACAGTGCCAATTTCAGTAAACCAATGTTTTCATTTCCCTCTCCCTCTCCCTTTTCCTCTCCCTCTTCTTCTCTCTCTTCCTCTCCCTCTCCCTGTCTCTTTTCTTCTCCCTCTCCCTCTATCCCCTTCTCTTCCCCCTTTCTTAATCTCTTAACATTTCCTGCTATTGAGAGGGAAAGAGAGGAAAACAATAGTAATATCTTTCCAAGAAGAAGGATGCTTCAAGATTTCATGAACTATTCTCATGACCTCCCTAAGGAGCCCTCTAAATATGGTTATTTCTTCTACATTCAATGAATTAAATATCAAGCATTTATGAAGGGAGTACTACATGTGAAGCATTGTGCTGAGAAAAATAGGAAAGAACTTAATCATCTTATCAAGGATATTTCACAATAAAATAAATAGGTATCTTTAAGACACATATAATGTAGAAGGACAGCAACCAGAGTAAGGAAAGTCAAGAATCTGGGGGACCTGGAAGGCCTCCTTTAGAAGGTGACTGTAATGGCAAGCACAGAAATGGTTCACACCTTTTTTCAGCTATTGAATTAACACCTAGTTTCAGTTTAAGTTTCTTTTGAGCCTTGTATCAAGTCTGTTAAGAAACAGAACATGTGAACCCTACAGCTTGTGAACCCTAGAACTTGTGAACTTCTGGGGAGGAGCTAATGACTATATAAGGAGAGCCCCAGGGATAGAGACAGAAAAAACTGAGAAGATGGCAGAGTCAAGAAGAAGAAAACTTGTGGTATTCTGGGACTCTGTCTACTCTGTCTGTGTTGATGTTTGTTTGTGATAACTTTGTACAGAAGCTCTGGGACCTTACTGGAAGCCCTGAAAGAGAGTTTTCTTGTTGTATGTTTACTGAAGTCCTGGAAGAGGGTTTTGGAGGTCCTGGGACTTTACTGATGATTTGTGCTGACCTCTTGGACCTTCCTTGTGGGTCTGTGTTGATTTCTATGTTGATGATTTGTGTTGAGTTCTCAGACCTTGTTGGTGGGTCTGAGTTGATTTCACAGGCAGATAGTGAATTGATGATGGTGCTGGAAATGTGTATGAATATTATTATTACTCCATCAAGATTTGTCTTCCCAGACACAGGAACTGTGAAGCACTTGAAGTGGACTGGACACTGTGAAATTTAATATGGAATAAGAATTGGACAAAGAACTATATAAGAAGCTGGACAAGGAACTGGGAGCTGCCTGCCTTTGAACCCAGGTGACAGTTGGAGCTGGGACCATGTGTGATAGTAATGGGATATAAAGATCCCCCTGTACTAGCTTGGTTTTTTGTTTGATTGTGTTAAAACCCAGAGCTTGTTAATCCCACCTGTGGGATGGACTTGTTGACTTGAAAAGAGAGTCCTGAACTGGGAGGAGCTGGTGATGTAGATTTGGAGAGACACAAGAGAGAGGCTGAAGAACTTTTTGGAAGCAGCACCTTTGGAGGCAGAGGGAGGCTGAGAGGATTGCTGAGGGCCAATTTGAATTGCCCTGGTCTTTTGAGACCTGCCCCCAGAGCTGCCAAGGACTGAGGAGAAGTGGCTATTTTTCTGGTACTTTGTCTGTCTGTTTTGATGTTTGGCCAGATTTGTCCACTGGTGAAAGACAGTCCTGTTGTTGAAGAAGTTCTGGAACTTGGCTGTTGGTTCAGAGCTACTGAGACTGTCCTGCAGACAGAGAGTGAATACTGTCCACTGGTGAAGGACAGTGCTGTTGTTGCAGGGGTCTGGGAACCTTTCTGTTGGTTCAGAAGCCCTGAAGAAGGATTTTCTTGTTTTATGTTTACAGAAATCCTGGGAGAGGGTTTTGCTAATGTTTTCAGGGGTTCTAGGACTGTTCTGCAGACAGAGGATCAATTAATGAAGAGACTGGCAATGTATCTTGTGGCCTTGTTAAGCCTTGTCTCCCCAGGAACTAAGATTGTTGAGAACTTGCCTCTTGTCAAGATGAAGAAAAGACCTCCATTTGGGTATTAAGTGCTATGCTTAAACTTGTTGTAACTCTGGGGTAGATTCAATTGTGATCCAGGGGTGGGGAACTTTTGACCTTTTTGTGCCCTATGGTTGAACAAATGAATGTACTTTACTTAATGATTGGAAACTAATCTCCATTTGAGAAGAGGGGCTTTGTGATGGACTAAATGAAGGTACAGCCTAGGGGTGGAGTAGTATTTAGAACAGGGACTTTGTAATTGATTAAATGAATGTAAGGTCCTGGGGTGGGGTAGTACTTGGAGATTATTTAATCACACTTAGTAAATGCTGTATTTTGAATGATATCATATTTTGATTCCCTCTGTTCTTAATTTGTCACTGAATAAAATGGAGAGCACCTATGCTGGTATTTTGAACCTTGGGAAGTTGCCTTTCCTTGGCATTACATTATACCATGGAAGAGGAACCATGGAATTTGAGACCCAGCCTCAAGTCAAGGTGAAAGAATACTTTATTTAGATAATGTGTACTGACTGAGAAGATTATGATATACTGTGACCTAAGGGTGGATAACTTTCACTTTTCTACTTTGTGATGGAGTTAAAGATTTTCTGATTGACTAAATGATTGTACTTTGTTGAAAATTATCATGACAACTTTGGTGAAAATTATGTGGCCATTTTAGTGATAAGTGATTGTGAATGCTGTATTTTGATTTTCTGTGAATGTTTTGCTCTGATTTATTATTGAATAAATAGAGAGTTCACTATACTGTGTAATCAGAATCTTAATAGTTTTTCACAGAAGCAGTCCTCTGGAAAGCTGCTTGTGCTTGGCTTTACAGTGACACTAGTTGAATCTTGAAAGAAGCCATGGCCATCAAGAGGCAGAGGTGAGGAATAACATTCTAAACTGGGGGAAAGGGTTGCCAGTTTAAAGGCATGGAAATGAGAGTTAGAGTGTCATGAGTAAAGAAGAGTAAGTAGGCTAGTGTTTGGAGAAGAGTAAAGCATGAGAACACTTAGAAAGTGATTTGGGGGTAGGCAATGTTTAAAGATCTCTAAATAGTAAAGAGAAGAATTTATTTTTTGATTCTAGAGGACATAGGGGACCACAGAAGTTTAATGAGCATTAAAAAGAAAAGATTTACAATTTAAAAACCTTATTTTGTGGGGCGGCCAGGTAGCACAGTGAGTAAGAGCACCAGCTTCAGTGTTGAGAAGACCTGGAGATCAAATCCCGGCATCAGACACTTAGCACCCACCCAGAAACACCTGGCCTTGTAAACTTGAGCAAGTTACTTAAGCCCGATTGCTTTAAAAAACAATAAAAAATAAAAACCTTATTTTGTTAGCTGACTGGAGTATGGCTTAAACTGGAGAGGGACTCAAGGAAGAAAAACCAATTAGCTTAATGTGGACTTGATAAGGATGAAAACAAGAGTGTATATGTAAGTGGAAATAACATGACATATATAGGAGATGTTGTGAAGGTTGAAATGACTAGAATCATCAATATATTGGATATTTGGGGTGACTGAAAATGAGGAATTGTGGAGGTTGCAAACCTGAGAGGATAGTGGTACCCTAAACAGTAACAGGGAATTTTTGAAGGACAAAGTTTTGAGACAGAGCCAAAAAGGTGAAGTAGAGGCAGGAACTCACCCCAACTCTCCCAAATTCCTCACAGAACAGCTTTAAAATAATGCCTCAAATCAAATTCTGGAATGGCAGAACCAGCAAAAGGTGAAGGTGAAATAATTTTCTAGTCCAAGACAACTTAGGAGGTCAACAGGAAAAGTCTTTCACACTAGGTTGGTAGTCTACCCCAGAAGAAAATAATAGCAAAATCTGTCTGGAAATACAAATGGTCAAGAATATCAAGGGAATAAATTAAAAATGTGAAGGAAGGTGGTCTAGAAGTACCAAATCTTAAACTGTATTTAGAAGAGCAATAATCATCAAAACAATCTGGTACTGGCTAAGACATAGAATGGTGGATCAGTGGAATTAGTCAGGTATACAAGATATAAAAATAAATGACCATAATTATCTAGTGTTTGATATAGTCAAAGATCTATGTTTTTTGGGGCAAGAAATATTTGATATTTGACAAAAACTACCAGGAAAATTGTAAAGGAGTTAGGCAGAAACTAGGCATAGATCAACATCCCACACCATATCCCAAGGCAAGGTCAAAATGGGTACATGATTTAAGCATAAAGAGTGATATCAAAAGGAAATTAGGGGAGTATAGAAAATTTTACCTTTCATATATTTAAGAATTTATGACCCAACAAGAAAAAAGAGCATTATATGATGTAAAATGGATAACTCTGATTATATTAAATTAAAAGGATTTTTGCACAAACAAAATCAATGCAGCCAAGATTAGAAGGAAAGCAGAGAATTGGGGGGAAGCTTTAAAGCAAGTTTCTCTGATAAAGACCTCATTTTTCAAATATAAAGAAGGGATCAAATAGTCGTCCTCCAATTGATAAATGGTGAAAGGTTTTGAAAAGGTAGTTTTTAGAAGAAGAAATCAAAGTTGCCAATGATTATGTGAAAAATACTCTAAATTACTAATAATTAGATACATGATTATTAAACAAACTCTTAGGTATCACCTCATATCTATCAGATAAGCTAATATGACAGAAAAAGAAAATGGCAAATGTTGGAGGGGATGTGGGAAAATTGGGACATTAGTGCACTGTTGGTAGAGTTGTGAACTGATCCAACCATTCTGGAGAGCAATTTGGAACTATGCCCAAAGAGCTCTCAGATTGTCCTTACACTTTGACCCAAAAATCCCAGTGCTACATCTGTATACCATAGAGATCAAGGAAAAAGCAAAGGACCTATACAAAATATTTATTGTAGCTTTTTTTGTGATGGCAAAGATTTGGAAATTGAGGGTATACCAGTTCACTGGGGAATGGGTCAATAAGTTGTGGTAAATGATTGTGTTGGAGTACTATTGTGCTATAAGAAATGATGAGCAAGATATTTTTAGAAAAACTTGGGAAGTCTGGATATACAGGGTGTCTGAAAAAGTAGTCAACAATGACATGGAGTTCACAAGGCTGAGCAACTAGGATTATGGTGGTGACCTTTATTAATGGGGATATTTGGAAGAAGTGAGGATTTGGGTGTGTGTACAGAAAAATGAGTTCTATTTTGGGTATATTGAATTCAAGATGCCTATAAGATCTCCAGGTTGAAATGCTCTGTTGATAGCTGGAAATGAAGAACTAGAAATCAATAGACAGACTAGGGCTGGTTATGTAAATCTGGGAATCATCTACATAAAGATGATAATTTAATTTATGGGAACTAAAGAGTTCATCAAATTAGCATAGAGGGAGAAGGGAAGAGGGCCAAAGATAGAGCCTTGGGTGGGGAGATACCCGTGGTTAGTGGATGAGAGCAAGATGAACCTTCACCAAAGTGTAATGAAAAGGAATAGTCAGGTAGGTAGGAATTAAATATTATTGAACAACGTTACCAACACCTATAGAAGAAATTGTACAAGGGAGAAGAGGACAATCAGCAGAGAGGTCAAAAAGGATCAAAACTTGAAAGAACCCATTTGATTTGGCCCATTAGAATAATAGTCTTGAAACATTGGCATTGTTATTAGATCACCATTGTTATTGGCATTTCGTTGTTACTAGATCTCCAGTTTCAGCTTAAAGCTGAACTAGAAGAAATGCAATGGATTTATATTTTTTTCTGTTCTACCTCAATGTCTTTTCTCTCTAATTCCACCATTGGCCACCCAGATAAGGGGTGTGAAAAGTAATATTGTCACAGTGAAACAAGATGATTCAATGATTCTGTTCAGATGATTCTGCTCAATGATACTGTGCAGATATGAGATGTGCAGTCAGAAGGTACTATCTCAGATATTGCCCTACAGATTAATCTTCATCATGGGATGCTTGTTTTAATTACAGTATCCCTACTGCCAATGATCCCTGTGGGTTGACTCACTTTCCTTTGACATGTACACAGGAAAAACTGAGGCTTTAGGGGTTCAGTGCTATCCCTATGGAAGAGTGATACAACAAGCACACCAAAAGCTAGTAGGTAAAAATTAAGCAAAAATCACAGAAAACCCACATAGTTAGGGGAAAGAGGACAGATACCAAATCATTGGACAGGAAAAAGGCTATTCATGGTTAAACACAAAGGTATGTGGCTACTGTTTCAACTGTGTATATTATGCCATATAAATAACCAAGAGTTAGCCAGAGACCCAGTCATTGGAAGAATTATATATGCATCAACAGAACCAGCATAGTTTGTTTATAGTTCTACAGCTATGAGGGCAATAATTGCCACTTTGATCTCTCCAGCTAATTTGGGTATTCTGCGGTGTGAACTGCCCCACAGAATCAGTTCCAGTGACTGATTAACAAATTAAAGTGATGATTTTCAGGGTTCTAGGTAGAAGTTTAGAGAGTGCTGTGTTGATATTTGCCAACCTCCCATCTATCTTTAAAACTAGATCAGTCAACCAAGCAACATTTATTAAGCATTTACTGTGTTCCAGGCCCTGGTAATACAATGAAAAAGCAAAAAACAAAACAAAACAAAACAAAACCAAATCCTCCTTAAGAAGCTCTCATTCTATTGGAGGAAATAGCATACACATAAATATGTATAATATAGAATAGATAGAAGGTAACTATAGAGGAAAAAGCATTAGAAACTAAGATGAACAATAAAGAGCTCCTGCAAAAGGTGGTACTTGAATTGCATTTTGTATTATTGGTGGTGGAAATATGGGGGGAGAATATTTCAGAAATGGGAGAACGACAGTGTAAAGACAGTTGGAATGCAATGGAATGTTATGAGTTGATTAATGTATAAGAAGACTGGAAAGTTAGGAGATCATGTGGAAAAGGAGCATTAAATGGTAAATGGAGGACTTTACATTTGATTCCATAGGAAATAGGGAGCAACTAGAGAGCTCTGGAGTTAGGGTAAAAAATTCTGCTTCACACATTTACTAGCTGCTTAACCCTGGGTACATCCTTCATAACCAGCCCTAAACCTCTAGTATTTTTATAACTTATTCCTCCTCAAATGTTTTTCCATCCTGATCTAGTAACACTAGCCTCCTTGTTCTTCTTTGAGTAAGACAGTTCATCTCCCAACACCAGGCATTTTTGTTGCCTATCCCCCATACTTAAAATGCTCTAACTCCTCATCTTTATTTCCTTACTTCCTTCAAGTCCCAGTTAAAATCCCTCCTTTTACAGGAAATCTTTACTGATCCTTCTTAAATCTAGTGCTTTTCCTCTATTTCCAATTTATATTGCATGTGTTTTGTTTATATATAATTGTTTGCATGTCGTCTCCCCTATTAGACTGTGACCTTGAGAACATGGTTATTCTTTTGCCTTTCTAATATCTTTAGCACTTAGCAGAGTTCCTGGAACACAGTAGGCTCTTAATAAATGTTTATTGACTGAAAAAATTTTTTGCCTGTTTCCTCATCTGTAAAACAGGGATGATAATAGCACCTATATCCCAGGGTTGTGACAAAGATCAAATGAGATAATATTTGTAAATGTTTTGCAAACATTAAAACATTATAGAAAAGTGAGGTAGTAGTCATCATCATAGTAGTAGAAGTAGAAATAGTAGTGGTTTTTGTAGTAGTAGTAGTAGTGGTAGTGGTAGTGGTAGTGGTAGTGGAATAGGTGCTGGTGCTGGTAGTGGTGATGTGGTTTAGTGGGGAAGGGTCAGAGTCATAATCTTTGTCTATCCAGGGATGCCAAAAACTTGCAGTTTCATAATGTGTTGTGGTGGAACCATATCAAAGAATTCAGAGTCAGGTCATCTCTAATCCAGGTATAGGCATGTATTGAACTTGATGCCTCTCATGAAGTGGGCTTAGTTCCAAGAGGAACCAGCAATTTCAGAGAAAGTAAGATGGATTTTTATAGGGTAAAGATGCTGTTGCATTATAGAAATTATGAATCTTAAAAAGGCAGGAGGGGTTTGTTAAGGGATTAAGGAATAGGGTAAGGGTCCCAGCCTCGGTGAAACTGTGCATGCAATTACCCACAAAGCATCCAGAAAAAACATTTTGTGGAGTATGTATGTATGAAAATGATATTATAATAAGCCTTTCCACATCACAAGTTCATTCTAGGTCAGTTCTTTCCCATTATTGTGCAGGTGCCTACTTAGGGGAAGTCCCTTCTATTGTTTTGGGTTTCACAATCTGCTTGGGCATGCTGGTGGTGCTGTTTTCTGATTGACAGAGTATTGTGGTCCTGTCTGAGACTAGATGGATGTGATTGTAGTTGAGTACATGGTCACACTTATTATTTCTGTGAGAAATATGAATTCTTGGGCATACCTGTTGTTCTAGTAGGCAGTGAGACATATGAAGAAGTTAGGATATTGAGTGGGAGGGCAGTGGCTAGGTAGGAGCAATGTGAGGAGATGGGATGAAGTATTGAGGAGGAGGGGCAGAAGGGAGAGGAGGAAGAGATGTTGATGCATTTGTGCTGACAGTACTGCTGGGGGACCTGTTTGTGGCTCAGGGGAAAAGGGGAGTTCCTGAGTTCAGGCCCACAGATAGAACTCAGAATACAACAGCATGAAAAACCTAAAGCCTGAGAAACATTATCCCCACACCTTGGACTAGAGCCAAACTTTAACACTAAGTTAACAGGACAATATTGTTAGACCTGTGCTTTAGGGAAATCATTTTTGCAGATCAACAGAGGATTGAAGTGGGAAAAGACTTTAGACAGGAAGACCAATTAGTGTATTGAAATAGTCCAAGTGAGAGGTGATAAAAACCTGAAATAGGGTAGTGAATTATCAGAAGAGACAAAAGAGACAAATATGAGAAATACTGTCTCTAAAAAAGTAAATAGCACTTGGCACTAATTGAATATGTGGGCAAATAATAATGAATAGTTGAGAATGATACCAAAAGTGTGAATCTGAGTGACAAGAAGTAGAATGGTGCCCTCATCAGTAAAGAGAGAAGTTTAGAAGAGATTGGTTTGGGGAAAAAAAGACAATCAACTTTGTTTTAGATATATTGAATTTTATAAATCAATGAAATATATAGTTTGAAATATCTAAAAGGCAATTGGAGAGGTAATATTGGAACTCAGAAGAGAGACTAGGGCTGAAGGTTTACTGATTTTTATTTAAAATTTTTATCAAATTTTATTTCATTTTCAGCTCCAGATTTTATTTCTCCTCTCATCCAATGCCCATTGATTGAGAAAGCAAGAAATGCAAATCCCATTACAAATATCAAGTTATGCAAAATAAATTTCATTAGCCATGTCCTAAAAAAAGAGAAAAATATGCTTCAATCTACACACTGAGTCCATCACTTCTCTATCTGGTGGTGGATAGCATTTTTCATCATAAATCCTTTGGGACTTTGGTGAGTCATAGTGTTGATCAGAGTTACCAAGTCTTTCATAGTTAATTATCTTTACAATATGTTTACAAATTTTTTTTTTGCCTACTCTCCAAGCACTTAAATAATCCTTGAACTATTCTCCCCAAAATGATCTATTCTACAAATATATTTGTCCCTCCCCTTTCTCATCTTAATCAAAGCTCCTATCTCAATTAAATGTTAAGGCAATAGGTATTTTAGTATATTAATTTAGTATATTTAGTATATCAATTTTAACAACATGTGAATGACTAACAATCTCAACCTTCAGAAAGGCTGCCCAATGTGCTGTAGACTAGTCCATTCTTGCTGTTCATTTCTTTTTGAAACCTAATTTCAGAATGATTTCCAGGTCTAGGTCTTCTTATGAGTCTCTTTACTTCCAGAAATTCTAAATTAATTTGCTTAATTTCAACAGGTCATTGAAGATTTAATATATTTTAATTTCATGTCCAACACAGGAAAGTCTCAAAAAAATGGTCAAAGACTGCACATTGGGACCAAACAATAAGCAGGCCTACTAAATCAACTATTTGGGGCAAATTAATCACTTTAGACTATGTAATAGCCTAAATTACCTTTTCATTCTTTGTCAGTTTGATTATCTCTAAGACAGTGAAGGGGGTTGGTACGTGCTAATACTTAGTCACTGGATTGTGTTGATATATTCTTGAAGGTATATAACTCTAAGCATGTCTGTAGGACAGGAGAAAAAGAGATTGTAGCTAAGTTAATACTATTAGTTGAAAATGCTTTAGGGATGATTTGATTTTTGTGGCACCTCTGAGGAACAGGAGTTATAGATCCGTGAGAACTTGTCCTTTGAAAATACTTGAGTGCTTCAGTCCATCTGTGCTTTCATTGATGTGGGACCTGTGTCCATTGATGTATATCATTACCCTCAATGCCTCAATAAATAGTACTTCATGGGTTGCTGAGCTTAAAAAAAATGTGGCCTGGTAGATAAAGGGTTGCTAAGTTTACTCTCTGAATTTAGGATTAATCTTATCTGGGTCCTATACTTTCAGTCTTTGTTTACACACAACAGATGTTAAATATTGATGGAAATAGAATTTTGAGAAAAGATGTCTTGTTCTGGAGGCATGCATAACTAAAATTTCCCTCAAAATCTAATCTCAATGATAGTCTTCCAGTTTCCTGACAATGAGTCCAATTTCTTAGTTTCCAGTTCACTGCCATTTTATCCATATTTCATTCTCCTGGCTTTTTCATGTCAGACAAGGGCTCCCCTTTCACTGGGGAGGAAATAATCCTTAAATATTTCATTGAGGTCTTTAGTAGACAGGAGATTATAGAGATTCTTTTTCAGGTCTGGTTGAACTACATGTAAAAACTTCATTTGTGTGTGTGTGTGTGTGTGTGTATGTGTGTGCATGTGTGTTTATATGCTTCAGCCTCAGCTTCAGGAACTCTTACCCCAGGGACAGAAGAAACCCAGAAGAAGATAGTAAAGTTAAAACAGCTACTTCTACTTCAAATAAAAATGTAAAATATGTCACATGTCCCAAAAGAGCTTTTGGAAGAGCTTAAAAAGGACTTTAAAATCAAATAAGAGAAGTTGAGGAAAAAATAGGAAAAAAATAAGAGTAACACAAGAAAATTAAGAAAAGAAAGTCAACCAATTGGAAAACATGACACAAAAACTTAAAGAAGAAAATAACTCCTTAAAATTAGAATTGAGCAAGGGGATGCTAATGACTTCATAAGACACAAAGAAGGAATAAAATAAAATTAAAAGAATGAAAAAAAATAGAAGAGTATGGGAAACCTCTCACTAGAAGAGCAGCTGACCTAGAGAACAGATTGAGGAGAGACTATACAAGATTGTTAGACTACCTGAAGGTATGGAAAAAAAAGTCTAGACATTATACTTCAAGAAAATTTAAGGAAGATTGCCCTGAAGTTTTTAGTGCTAGTGATGAGGTATGGTCTCTGGGAGCCTCCTGGAGCTCTCCTTGAGTCCTTGAGGTACAGGCTCTGGGAACCTCCCATGGACTCTTGATTAAATCATCCCATTTGATGAGGCATTTGCATGAGACAATAAGCCTTACATTGTGGCTGAACCCAAGCCTCTGTTACTAGATTCCCACCTGTCAAAATACCAAGCCACACTTGAACTTGCCTAGCCCACCATTGTCTGTAGTCTCCAGCTACTTCCCATGCTTAATCACTCATTGACCTCATTAACTCCTCCCGAAGACCCTCCCCAAAGCCTCATCTAGACCACCCCTGGATTCCTCCCACAACCTTCTATATATGAGGCCCTATCTCACACCATAGAAAGCCATAGAATAGTGAGAGTGCCATAGAATTTTCTATCACAGACTTACTCTGTGTCTAATTCAAGTGACCTCTTAATAAACTTTACTTTTCTTTGGCTGAGAAGACTTGAGTCGAATTCATTCGGCAAGACCTGGCATGTTTGTATTTTGGGGTCTCCAGAGCAACCCTAACCCTCTTAGTGGGTAACCTCTTCACTAGAAGGTAAAATAGAAGTAAAAAAAAAAACAACCCAGTGATCACCACCAGAAAGAGATTTCAAGATGAAAGCTGACAGGAATATTATAGCTAAATTTCAAAGCTTCTGTAAATAGCCAACAAGAAAATACTCTTTCAGGGCTCCAGGAAGGTCCCAGGAACTGATCATGGAGAAAATACTACAACCAATTAGGAAAAAAATTTAAATACTGTGGAGCTACAATCAGCATTGAACATTATTTTACAAAGTGCAAAACAGCTGGGTTTGCCATCAATAATGTTATCCAGCAAAGCTAAGTATAATCCTGTATGAAAAAATAGATATTTGATGAATTAAAGGAGTTTCAGGTACTTGTGAAGAAAAGATCAGAATTGAACAGACAATTAGACCTACAAGAATCAGGAGAGACATAAGAAATTTAACATTAAAAACCAATTATAAATGATTTAATGAAGCTGTTTACTTCTTAATTAGGAAAATGTTATCTGTAACTCTTAAGAATGTTATCAATATTTAGGTAGTTTGAAAGAGTATACATACATATAAGGCTTGGGGTTGAGTTGATTTGGAATTGAGATGATGGGATGATTAAAAAAAAATAAAATTGGGTAGTGTAATGGCAAACAAAGAAATACTTAGCACCTTGTTTCAGTTATTTATTTAGCACCTTGTTTCAGTTCAAGTGTCTTTGAGCCTTGCCCCGATTATATCAAGTCTTTGTTAAGAAAAGGAACCTGTGAGTCCCACAGTGAGAGGGACTTGCCAAAGACAGGAATAGGAAGGATGCAATAGGTAGGCAGAACAGGGAGGAGCTAATGACAGATAAAAAGCTTGAGCACAGCTGGGACTAAGACAGCTGAGAAGGGGAAATCTTGTGGTGTATGGCACTCTGCTTGTTTTGTCTGTGTTGATTTGTGTTTGTGATACTTTGTGCAGAAGCCCTGGGAACTTACTGGAAACCCTGAAAGAGGATTTTCTTGTTGTCTGTTTACAGAAGTACTGGAGGAGGGTTTCAGAGGTTCTGAGGCTATGCTGATGATTTGTGTTGACTTCTTGAACCTTGTGAATCTCTGTTGATTTCACAGGCAGATAGTGAATTGATGATGGTGCTGGAAATGTGCATGAATGTTGTTTTGGCTCCATTAAGCTTTGTCTTCCAGAAACAGAAACTGCAAAGGACTTGAGGTGGAATGGACACTGTGAGCTTCAATATGGAATGGGAACCAGATGAGGAACTGGACAAGGAGCTAGACAAGGAGCTGAGAGTTGCCTACCTATGAATCCAGGTGATGGTTGGTTGAATTCAGGCAAAAGCTGGGACCATGGAAGAGGAACCATGGAATCTGGGAGCCATCCTCAAGCCAAGATGAAAAGACCTCTCCTTGGGTACTTAGTGCTGACTGAGAAGATCATGATTTACTGTTATCTAGGGGTGGGAGAACTTTATACTTTGTACCCCTTGAGGATGATTGAGTTAAGGATGATTGGAAACTACTATCAAATCAAGAAGAAAGAAGACTGTTTTTAATGAGAGATTAAGACAATGTGACCTAGGGGTAGGAAAAATTTGTATTTGCATTCCTTAAATAGGACTGCTTCTTAAGGATGACTGAGTTAATGACTTACTGATTAATATATTTTGTTTACAACTATGTGGCCATGTGATAGTAATGGAATATAAAGATCCCCCTGTATTGGCTTGGTTTTCAAACTGATTTTGTTAAAACCCAGAGCTTGTTAATCCCACCTGTGGGATGGACTTGTTGATGTGAAAAGAAAGTCCTGAACTGGGAGGAGCTGGTGATGTAGATTTGGAGAGACACAAGAGAGAGGCAGAAGAACTTTTTGGAAGCAGCACCCTCGTGGAGGCAGAGAGAGAGGCTGAGAGGATTGCTGAGGGCCATTTTGAATTGCCCTGGACTTTTGAGACCTGCCCCCAGAGCTTCCAAGGACTGAGGAGACATGGCTGTTTTGCTGGTACTTTGTCTGTCTGTTTTGATGTTGTTTTGCCAGATTTGTCCACTGGTGAAAGACAGTCCTGTTATTGAAGAAGTCCTGGAACCTGGCTGTTAGCTAAGAGCTCCTGAGGCTGTCCTGCAGACAGAGAGTGAATACTGTCCACTGGTGAAGGACAGTGCTGTTGTTGCAGGGGTCTGGGAACCTTTCTGTTGGTTCAGAAGCCCTGAAGAAGGATTTTCTTGTTGTATATTTACAGAAATCCTGGGAGAGGGTTTTGCTAATGTTTTCCAGGGTCCTAGGACTGTTCTGCAGACAGAGGATGAATAAATGAAGAGACTGGCAATGTATCTTGTGGCCTTGCTAAGCCTTGTCTCCCAAGGAACAAAGAGTGCTGAGAACTTGCCTCTTATCAAGATGAAGAAAAGACCTCCATTTGGGTATTAAGTGCTATGCTTAAACTTGATATAACTCTGGGGTAGATTCAATTGTGATCCAGGGGTGGGGAACTTTTGACCTTTTTGTGCCCTATGGTTGAACAAATGAATGTACTTTACTTATGTTTGGAAACTAATCTCCATTTGAGAAGAGGGGTTTTGTGATGGACTAAATGAAGGTACAGCCTAGGGGTGCAGTAGTATTTAGAACAGGGACTTTGTAATTGATTGAATGAATGTAAGGTCCTGGGGTGGGGTAGTACTTGGAGATTATTTTATCACACTTAGTAAATGCTGTATTTTGAATGATGTCATATTTTGATTCCCTCTGTTCTTAATTTGTCACTGAATAAAATGGAGAGCACCTATGCTGGTATTTTGAACTTTGGGAAGTTGCCTTTGCTTGGCATTATATTACAGGCTACTTTAGTGATAAGTTGTTATATAATTGTGAATGCTGTGCTTTGGTTTCTGTGAATGTTTTGCCTTAATTTACTGCTGAATAAACAGTGAGTTCACTATACTATGTGATCAGAACCTTAAAGCTATTCACAGCAGCAGTCCTCTGGAAAGCTGCTCATGCTTGGCTTTACAGGTAGGGAGAAGTAAAATGAAGCAATTATCCTCATACAAACAAGACTTAAGTGGAAAAATTGTTGCAGTGGAGTCAGGAGGTGAAAGAAGGCTTAAAAAGGATTTAAAATCTTATTCTCATCAGAACTTGGTCAAAGAGGAAATAACATATAAATTTAGAAGGGCATAAAAGCATTGTTAACTTACAAATAAATAGTTGAGGGGATAGGATAAGGGAGGTATTCCTTCAAGTAGATCAAGAAATAGGTGGGTAAGTTAGAAGATAAAGGAGGGATTTTTAGAAGGGAAGTAGAGTAGGGAGGTAGGGGTTAGGAATAAATTAGATGTTTGATGTGGGATAGGGTAAAAAGAGAGGGTGAGATGTATAAACAATGAGGAAAAATAGGATGAAGGGAAAAAGCACAACTAATAATTGTAACTTTGAATGTGAATGGGACGAACTCACCCATAAAAGAGAAATGGATAGCAGAATGGATTAAAAACCAGAATCCAACAATATATTGTTTACAAGAAACATTTTGAAATGAGAGGTACACATAAAGTAAAAACAAAGCACTAGAGTGGAATTTATTAGGCTTTGCTGATGCAAAACGCACACACACACACACACACACATACACACACACACACACACACACACACACACAAAAGTCCAGGGGTAGGGATAATGATCTCAGACAAGTTTCAAACTAAACTAGATTTAATTAAAAGAGATAAACATTATGGAAAAAGGCAAATATGCTATGGCATTCAAATTTTTAAAAGAAAAGCTAAATGAATTACAGATGAAAAGATAGTAAAACTATAATAATGTTTCATTACCCTCTTACCCTCTCAGAACTAGATTAGTCTAACCAAAAATATATAAGAAAAATGTCAATGAGATGAATAGAAGTTTAGTTATGCTAGATATGATACATAGAGAGAAATAAATGGAATAGAAAGGAATATACCTTTTTTTGCAATGGCACATAGTACCTTTACAAAAATTGACTGTATATTAAGGTATAAAAACTTTATAGTTAAATGCAGAAAAGCAAAAATATTAAATACATCCTTTTCAGATAATAAGGCAACAAAATTATATTTAATATTGGATCACAAAAATGCACAAAAATTAATCTGGCACTAAACAACCTAATGTTAAGGAATAAGTGGGTTGAATTTTTTCATCAAAACAATAATTTTATTAAAGAGAATGACAATAATTATATGGCATAACAAAACCTTTGAGATGCAGCAAAACAGTAGAAGAAAATTTATCTCTAAATATTTACATCAATAAAATAGAGAAAGAACAGATTAATGAGTTGGTTATGCAATTAAGGAATCATGAAAAAGAACAAATTAAAAATCCTTAATTCAATGTTAAATTGTGAATCCTAAAAATTAAAAGATGAGATTAATTAAATTGAATGTAGGAAAACTATTGAATTAAAAATAAAAATAGGAGTTGGTTTTATGAAAAAAAAAGAAAATGGATAAACCATTGCTTAATTTTATTTAAAATAAGAGAAAGAAGAACTCTGAATCACTATTATAAAAAATGAAAAGGGTGAATATCCCATTAATGAGATGAAATCAAAGCAATTAGGAGTTATTTTCCCAAATATATTTCAATAAATTGAAATGAAATAGAATAATACTTCTAAAATTATAAACTGCCTAGATAAACTGGAGAGGAAATAGAATATCTAAACAAATCTGTTTTAAAGAAAGAAATTTAACATTCTATAAATGAGCTTTCTAAGAAAAAAACATCATTACCAGATGCTTTTATGAATGTTTAAAATAAAATATATTATTTGGAATAATAGGCAAAGAAGGTATCCTACCAAATTCCTTTTATGAAACAAATATAGTGCTGATAACTAAACCAGAGGGAGCAAAAATCAAGAAAGAAAACTATAGAACAGTTTTATTAATGAATATGGATAAAAAATCCTAAATAATATACTAGCTAGGAGACTACAACAATATATCACAAAGTTATAAAATGTGATCAAGTGAGATTTATACCAGAAATGCAGGGGTGGTTTAACATTAAAAAAATATGTTAACATAATTATCTCAGTAAGACAATTTGACCCACTTATTCCTTAATTTTAGGTTGTTTAGTCTCAAATTAATTTTATGTGTGTTTCTGTGATCCCTTATTAAATATAATTTTATTGTCTTATTATCTGAAAAGGATGCACTTAATATTTTTGCTTTTCTTCATAACAAAATTACAGAAATCATATGATTATATTGTTATATGCAGAAAAAGCTTTTGACAAATTAGAACACTCATTCCTATTAAAAAATACTTAAAAGCATAGGTATAAATGAATTTTTCCTTAAAATGATAAGAAACATCTACCTAAAATCATTAAAAAGCATTTTTTTGTAATGGTGATATGCTAGAAGCCTTCCCAATAAGATCAGGGTGAAACAAAGATACTCATTATCACCAATATTATATTAGAATGCTAGCAAATAGCAATAAGAGAAGGAAAAAAATTGAAGGAATCATAATGGATAATGGGGTATCTGTCTCTTTTCTGCAGATATATGATGACACACTTGGAAATTCCTAGAGATTCAATTAAAATCTAGTTAAAACAATTAATTATTTTAACACAGTAGGATGATATAAAATAAACCTACATAAATCAGTAGCATTTCTATATATCAACAAAACTCTGTGAGAAGAGATATCCTATTTCAAATAATAGACAACATAAAATACCTTAGATTATACCCATAAAGACAAACCCAGGAACTTTATGAACATAATTTTAATTACAACATTTTTCATAAAAATAGTCAGATTTAAATAATTGGAAAAAATATTGTTATTGAATAGGCAGAGTCAATATAATTATAAAAATGACAGTTCTACCTAAACTATCTACTTATTCAATGCCATCCCAATTAAATTACCAAAAAATATTTTGTTGTGCTAGAAAAAGTAAAATCCATTGGAAGAACAAGAGATGAAGAATAAAAAATTAATTAATTAAAAAATATAAAGGAAGGATGTTTAGCAGTACCAGATCTTAAACTATATCATAAGACACCAATTATCAAAACTATTAGGTATTCACTGAGAAATGAGAAATGTCTACAGAGTAGACATACAATACACAACAAGAAGTCATAGTAACCTTTTGCTTGACGTATGTATAGATTTACATTTTGGGGATAAGAATTTATTATTTGGTAAAAAAAAAAGTTGGGAAAATTGGAAAGCAGTCTGGAAAAAACTGGGTATAGATAAATACATTATATTTCAAGATATGGTCAAAAAGTATACATGACCTAAATATAAAGGGAGATATTATTAAAAAACCTAGAACATGAAACATATTACCTATCAGATTTATGGATACAAGAAGAATTTATGAATAAACAAAAGAGAGAGAGCATTGTGAGGTATAAAATGGATAATTTTGATTAATATTAAATTAAGAAGATTTTGTGCAAATAAAATAAATGTAGCCAAGATTAGAAGGAAAGCAGAAAATCAGGGGGAAAAGCTCTGTAGACAGTTTCTCAGATAAAGCTCTCATATCTCAAATATAGAGAACTTTTCGAATTTATAAGAATATGAGTCATTTGCCAATAGCCAAAGTATATAAACAGGAAGCTTTTTGATGAAGAAATCAAAACTATATATGGTAATGAAAAATATTCTAAATCATTATTGATTAGAGAAATGCAAATTAAAACAACTTTGACATTAAAACACACCTATCAAATTGATTAAAATTATCTAAGGGGGAAATGACTAATGTTGGAGGGAATATGCACAAATGACTTAATCCTGATTAGAATGTATTAAAGGTCTAATACTAGTAACTTGGACAGGTGGTAAGGTATAGAAGCTAGGATTATAGCTAAACAGGAAGCTGGCAGAACATAAGTATAAGTGAATGGAGAAAGGAAGAATGAGACTTCTGATCATGAACAGATTGCCCATTAATTAAATGACCTCCCTATTTATCTCAGTTGGTGAGAGTACACTGTTAATGGAGCTGAGATCATGTTTGCTTGACACTAGGTTGTCTATAGATTGTTCATGTAATTGTATTATATATCTTGTAAATATATATCAATATATGTCAATAAAGGGGACTGTTGGTTATAAGCTTCATGTAGCATATGAAAAGAATAGATTTAAAAAGACCTTGAGAGGTTCATCTAGGTAAGCCCTACCTATAATGGAAATCCTTTCTACAGTACCTCAAAACAAGTAGTTACCCAACTTCTCTGTGAATAGCTCTGGTGATACTCAATTTCTATGAGGCAGAGTTGAGGTTTCCAAATATCTGCATTTATTTAGGAGACTCTCAATGGAACAGCACAAATGTCTCTGCTTTTCTGAAGACATAAATAAGAGTGCATGCTATACTGATAGCTGATTAATTGAGTCACATTTGGGTAGGAAAGAATATTGTAAGCAACAATCAGGTCCAGACAAAAAGGAGTGGCAGCAAGTGGAAAAGCAATCAAAACCTGATGATCTCTACATGGTTGGGCAAAAAAACTATTCCATAAATAGTCAAAGAAAATATTTTTAGCTTTATTAAATATGTAATTGTTCTAGTTTTTCCTAAAATCTATTGATGATATTCATTATGCTTTAAATATATATATATTTTTAAATCAGGGCATATAGTTTCAGGTGAATCCCAAATTTACTAGTTAAAAACAAACAAACATTTGAATAAAGCATCTATTCCACAACATATAAATAGGCAAATTGCATAATGTTGTTTCCTTGCCCTGTAGGCTGTCTCCTTTGGATATGAAATCCCTGAGAGCAGAGACTAACTTCCTTTTCTATTTATGTCCCCAGCACCTAGTTTAATGCTTTGCAGTACTAAGTGCTTAATAAATGCACTTTCATCCACCCATCCATCGACCCAGCCATCCATCCATCCATCCATCCATCCATCCATCCATCCATCCATCCATCCACCCATCCATCCATCCACCCACCCATCCATCCATCCATCCACCCACCCATCCATCCATCCATCCATCCATCCATCCATCCATCCATCCATCCATCCATCCATCCATTTATAGCAGGTTATCACAGTGCAAAAGCACTAGAATTGAATTCAGAAGTTCTAGGATTGAATCCTGCCTCTTGACACTTATATGAACTTCGTCAAGTCACTCAATCTTCCTCCCTCAGCTTCAATTTCCTCATCTATAAAATAGGGTTTATAATATTCACAATACTTGATTAATGAGATGATTGTGAGGATCAATTAAGATAATAAATGTAGAGCTGAAAGGTACCATAGAAATCACATACTCAAGGTAATAAAATGTCAGGGGGGATAGAACACTGGACTTGGCACCAGAAAACCTGTATTCAAATCCTGCTTCAAATACAGTCAAAAGGTTCTGGGCAAGTTACTTATCCTTTCTCAGGCATAGCTTCCTCATCTTCAAAGTAAGAGGATTAGAAGTGATGGCTTTTAAGATCCCTCTTATTTCCTTCATTTTACAAATGAAGAAACTGAGTCTCAGGGACTTACCTTAGGTCAAGTGCCTGAGATGGCACTTGAATTCTAGTATTCCAGATCCATATGTTAGTCAGCATCCACTATTTTAACAAATCATTGATGTTATTCAAATTCAAGGATAGGCATAGGGACTGGACCTATGATGTCACTAGTATAGGGAATTCCCTGGTAAGGAAGCTTTTTCTATCAATTTAAGTTGGCACTTTCTTTGTAATTTGTAGTCTTAGAAAGTTGTCTAGAGAATCTGTATGTTAAGTGGCTTGCCCAGGATCACACAACAATTTATCATAAACATGGCCTGAACTGAGTTCATCCTGCCTCTATGAAAAACTCCTATTTCATCTCTTTCTTCTTATCTTCTTCAGCGGAATTCAGATAGAAACAGTCCTTGGACAAATTTCCATTCTGTCATTATTCATATATACTTCATGTTCTATGGACTAGTAAACAGAAAAGTAAAATAATGCTTTAAGTTGAAAATAAGTGCAGGTATCCTTTCCATATTGTAACTTTCCCTATAAGGGTTTTGATGTGTCACTGGTCAGCATAAGAAATGGGCATTTTTAGAACTTTTGCAGAAACTGTAGATGACACATGAAGATCATCAGACAACACAGATGCTATGACCAAATACTTAACCCAACTTTACAATAAGCTACTGTACACTACCCATAAAAGAAAAAAAACATTCAGACTTCTCTGGTATGAAGAGAGGGCCAAAAAATTTTACACAGATTTTCCAGATTGCATGACACCACACCCCTGGCTTCTAAGATTTTGAAGAGAAAACTATATTAGAATGTTAGCTCAAGGTTTATAGACTACCAGAAAAGATCTTTGATACAACACCAGTTGCAGATAAGATGAAGGGGGAGATGAGAGGAATGGTTGATGATGATTTCAGTCCTTTGGTGTTTACCGAGTCCCTTTGTCCTCATAGGAGAATCTTATTGCATCCATTTTCTGAAAAATAAATCTGTCCTTCAAGTTGAATGATGTTTTATGAAACATTATCTCCTTGTGGTTATTTATATAAGGGATTGAAATTACCCTTGAATATTTGCCCAGTTTACTGACTTTGGGCTTTTTGAAATCTCTTCTAAATGCCCCCCCCCCCCATTAGATGCTTGTTTATCTCAAAGCAGGGCCATGGAAGTGTCAGAAAGGGAACGAGAATGACAACATAAATCAGTGTCTCTGTAAGCACCCTGGGTGTAAATCCCACTGAAGGATTTCTAAGGTCTGGATCCATATTTTATTGAGGCCAAGAATGAAACAGTATTTCATGCTCTTGACCTTCTTTTGCTAATTCTGCAGTAATACAATGTCCACCAGAATATCTCCCCTGAGCACAGCTGGACTCTATAATGACTCTGAGGCAGGAAGAAATGAATTCATTAGGAAAAAGGCAGTTTTACAGAATCTGCTGGAGAATGTTTTGTTGTTTTAAAAAGGGAGTTTAACAAAAAAAATTGTAGAGAAGGCAAAAAACAAATCTCAAAATCTATGTCAATGAGGGCTGCTAGTCCCTGCAAACATTTATTTTCTTTTTAGTAAGCAAGATAATCCCAGAAAGCACAATATCTCCAATACAGTCACAAACAATCAGCATATCCCTCAAACTCCTGGTTTAACAAACAATATGACTGTTGCTCAAAAAAGGGTTTCTCTACCAACTAAAATCTATTATGTCTGAAGTCAATGCAGGAGATGGCACTACTTGTCACTTGCCATGTTGGCAGAGGCTTTTTTAATCCAGAGCATGCTGTCATAATGGCCATGGATAAGAGCACACTTTATTCTCCAGAGCTATCTGGGTCCTGTGGCAATATATAGATCATAATGACCTGAGATGGTCCCGCATAGTGCTTGGCATGTAGTTACTTATTGACTGACTATTAGTAATATTCCAGGCGAGAAAGATACAATATATTCCTCCTAAGACAGCTAGGGGGCACATTGTTCTATAGACCTGAGTGCAAATCTACTCTCAGATACTTGGTGCTCCTATAAAAGTCTTGTGTGAAGTACTGCTATGCTTCAGGCCTTTGAAGGTCTTATATATAAAACTAAAGTGTTTACAAGATTAGTTACAAAAGAATGTCTGACTCCATCTTCTGAGATTTTATCTTAGGCATCTTTATGACACTAGGAGCTGTGTGGCCCTGGACAAATAACTTTATTGCTCTTGGCCTCAGTTTCCTTATCTGTAAAATGGGGATAATAACAGCACTTACCTTACAGAGTTGTTATGAGGATTACATAAAATAATATTTATAGAAAGTGCTTAGCACAGTGCTTAGTACACAGTGAGTGCTATATAAATGCATATTCCCTTCTCTCTTCCCTTTCCCTCTTTATTGAATTGTCTCTAGCATGAAGAACATGAAGGAAGGTGGAGGAGTTGAATATGAAGGGAGGAAGAAGAGGTGAAAAGGCAGTAGAAAAGGGGAGGAGAAGATTAACAAGAATAGAACAATGAGGGATTTTCCCAGGGTGACAAAATTTAAAGATAGTATTGCAATGCCTGTGGCTCACCATGTAGATAGCAAAAACAAATGTCAAATTCCTTCCCCATTCCCCATGTAAGTTGCTAGTTGTCAGTGACCTGCCACCACACAGTTGCAAACTCCTCAATAGCAGCCTCTGAGGACTTTCCCCTTGGCAATGTGCCAGGTATATTATTATTAGCTTTTTAAATGGTCCAGCTTTCTGAGAAGTAAGAATTGAAAAATCTATAGTTAATAGACTTAAGACTCATTGTTAGCAGTTATTTTATTATTATTTCAATATATGTTTGAGACTCCCACCTTATATGAAGGGCTGTGTGTGTGTATTGGGTTCTTCTCTGGCCTTTTCTCCTACTCAGATAATGAAGGAACTGACAACTCCCAATCCCAGGTATAATCACTAACTCCCCTTACAAGCACACAGGTTTATAAGGCTCAAAGTATAAGTAAATTTATTTATAGATTAAGAAGAATAAATTGAACTAATATCAAAGTCCATAGAAAATAACAATACCTGTTATTTAACAACTTATCTCCAGAATCTTATATAGTCTCATTGACTTATAATATCCTTATTAGTGACCCAGCAAGGGCTGCCAAAGGTTGTTCATCTATGTCCTTCCCTCTATAGTCCTTCTGGTCATATGGACTGAATTGCTTTTGCTGCAGTTCACCACTCTACCAGCTGTCATTCATTGATTCTCCACATCATATTCCTTTTAATTCATCTGCATTGCTCTACCTGGAGTTGATACCTCCTATAGTTTTCCACAGCTCCCAGCAGATGTCACCATTACCTTCATAAGGGATCAAATCTTTGTTTTCAAATTTTCTAGCAAACTGGTTCATCAGCTCAAAATTGAGCTCCAGATTATCTCTGTTTCTGAAGTCTTTTTTTGTAAGATATTTTGTTTAATATAATATTTCTTTTCGATATGAAATTGGCATATTCTACTCATGAAATTCTGCTGTTACCAAGCATAATTCTGCCTGGAAAAATAAAAAGAAGAAAACTACACTTTATATACACTATGCAATGTGTTAGCATTTAGAATCTAACCTAGGGAAAGATTGGTGGAAACTGGGGGTCTAGATTCAGGGAAACACATCTCTAGGACCATCTTCCTAGTTATATTAAATGACATATATATTTAATATGAATTATACAAATATTCAAATTATTTACTTATGAATTTTTCTTGATATATATCCAAAGTAAATGACTTCAACCAATCTTGCACAATGCCCTCAATTGTAACCAACCTTCCCACCAAGAAAATTTATATAGTCTTCCTCAGACATATCAATCATATATGATTCAGTATTATAGTTATCTATGTAGTTCATAGTCTGTAAATAGAGTATGAACTCGATGAAGGCCTTGGCATGCCTTTTCTAAACTTTATATTTCCACCAGCATCTTATATAGTGTTTAACTCATAGTAGGTAATTACTAAAAATTCTTTGAACTTTGTAGAAACAGACATGGTCCTTTGTTTCCAGAAGTTGAGAATCTATCACACAACACTGTACCAACTGCTAGCTATAAAGGGCATTTAGGTCACTAAATACTTTCTTTTTTTTCAAATGCTTTATTAATTTCTGATTTACATAATTCATTTCTGCCAGATTTTGAGTTACAAATTTTCACCCCGTTTTCCCCCTACCAACCACCCGAAAATAGTATTCCCACAGGATATCCCCTCCTCCAATCTGCTTACTCCCATATTTTCTCCCATACCCCTTTCAACTTTTCCAGTAGATCTCTATGCTCCAGTGCCTGTATATCTCATTTCCCAATTACATGTAAGAGAGTATTAGTATATATATTTAATTTTAAAACTTTGAATTCCAGATTCATTCGCTTCCTCCCTTGTCACCTACCCCTACTGGGAAGATAAGCAGTTAAGTATAGATTGTACATGTGTGGCTAATGGAAAACAATAGCATAGTAGATATATTGTAAAAGACTGACTATATTTTCCTCCCTCCTATCCCACCTCCCACTTGTTCTATTCTCTACTTTGATCCCATCCCTTTTCAAAAGTGTGTGCTTCCAACTTCCCTCTCCCCCCCCCCCGCCTGCCCTCCCTTCCATCATCCCCCCTCTCATCCCCTTCCCCCCTCTACTCTCCTGGAGGGTGAGATACCTTATTTAGAGTATATTTCATTCCCTCCTCAAGCCAAATTCAATAGGAATAAGGTTGACCCATTCCCTTTTGCCTTCCTGTTCTTCCCCTCCATTGTAATAGTTTTCCCTTGCCTCTGCTATGTGAGATAGTTTACCCAATTCTGTCTCTCCCCATCCTCTCTCATTATATTCCTCTCTTACCTCTTAATTTCACCTTTCAAGTATCATCCCTTCCTATTAAATTGCTCCTGTGCCCTCTATCTATGTATACCTGTAAACATGTATACATACATTCACATATGTATTCATATGCCCATATACCTTCATATATATATATATTTCTATTCCCTTCAACTACTGAGAAAAGTTTCATAAGTTACAATTATTGTTTTTCCATGTAGGAATGTTAATAGTTCAACTTTGATAAGTTCTTAATGTTTTCTTTTCCCTGTTTACCTTCTCATGCATCTCTTGCTTCTTGTATCTCAATGTCAAATTTTCTATTCAACTCTGGTTTTTTCATGAAGAATGCTTGAAAGTCGTCTATTCCACTGAATGACCATATTTTCCCCTGAAACATGATAACTCAGTTTTGCTGGGTAGGTGACTCTTGGTTTTAATCCCAGCTCCTTTGCCCTTCGGAATATCATATTCCAAGCCCTTCGATCCCTCAGTGTAGAAGCTGCCAGATCCTGTGTTATCCTGATTGTGTTTCCACAATATTCAAATTGTTTCTTCCTGGTTGCTTGTAATATTCTCTCCTTAATCTGGGAATTCTGGAACCTGGCTATACTATTCCTAGGACGTTTCTTTTTGGGACCTTTTTCAGGAGGTGATCGGTGGATTCTTTCAACCTCTATTTTGCCCTCTGGTTCTAAAACATCAGGGAAGTTTTCTTTGAGGACTTTGTGGAGGGTGATTTCTAAGTTCTTACTTTGATCATGGCTTTCTGGTAATCCAATAATTTTTAAATTATCTCTCCTGCATCTATTTTCCAGGTGAGTGGTTTTTCCCATGAGATATTTCACAATGCCTTCTATTCTTTCATTTGTTTGGATCTGTTTACAAGCATCTTGATTTCTCATAAAGTCATTAGCTTCCATTTGCTCCAATCTAATTCTGAAGCAATGACTCTCCTCATTGAGCTTTTGAGATTCTTTTTCCATCTGGAAAATTCGACTTTTTACGGCATTCTTCTCCTCATTGCCTTTTTGACCTCTTTTGCCATTTGAGTTGCTCTATTTTTTAAGGTATGATCTTCCTCAGCCAGGCTGTTGACTATCATTTCGTAATTTTCTTGCATTGTTCTCATTTCTCTTCCCAATTTTTCCTCAACTTCTCTTATCTGCTTCTTAAGGTTCTCTATGACCTGTAACCAGCTTGTATTTTCCTTACAAGCTTTTTCTGACTTCACTGTCTTCCTCCTGTTCCATGCTTTGCTCCTTTTCGTCCTCAAAATAGGAGTCTAATGTTGGAATCTTCTGTCTGCTTTGTTTCCTTTGCCTGGTCATGTTGCCCCTCAGTCACTTGACCCCTGGGCTTTTTGCCACAGTAGGACTCTGCCACCAGACAGGGGAGACTTCATCCCAAATGCTGGGGTTTTCTAAGCTGCTGGAGGTATTAGATGGGTGCCCTCTCTGAGGTCTCCACATGCTCTGGCAAGCTGGTCACTCACCCCAGGACCTCCACCCTAACCTGCAATCCAGATCCAAGAAGGTTAAAGCTAACATGATTACCCCTCAGACTGGTGCTTGGTCCCCCTACACTCTGCAGGCCAGGAGCTGAAGCTGGCATATGGCTCTGGCTGGCTGTTCAGGAGTCTCAGTGGCTTCTCACCCCGGGGGCAAAAGCCATGTACTCCCACTTACTGGCTCCCAAAGTCCTGACTGCACTGACCTCTCACTTTGTCCTTCCCATCTATGTGTTGATAAATCTGGAAAGGGCCGCAGCTGCTGCTGATCTGGAGTCCCTCTGGCTGGTGGCTGGTCAGGCACCCTGGGGCTAAAGCCTCTGGGTGGTGCAGGGTTTGGCCCCCAGAGCACTGTGCTGGCTGATTCCTGCTGGTCTGCTGTGCTGTCCTCAGTGGGAGGTTAGTTTTTCTGTTCCATTTTGTGGGTTCTGCAGCTCCAAAGTTGTTTAGAGTCCCCTTTTTACATGGATTGGGGAAGGTGGAAGCTGGAGCAATGGGGAGGTCCTGCTTTTACTCTGCCATCTTGATTCTGCCCCTCACTAAATCCTGAAATCTTTTCTTGAGTGATTGCTGGCATCACACACATCTAGTCAAATAGGAATCAAGAACATAACTCTCTTGCATCTCAAACATGGCTCTCCTTAAAACACACTAAACAAAATGTTTCAGAATGATTAATCTCAGTTTGATGTCCTTTCTCCTCCCAACTCATGTTAATACCTCCCTTCCATACAGATCAGATTTCTCCCAAAGTATACAAGACCAACAAGTAAGAGAGTGGGAAAAAAGGGTTTCATTTCATCCTTCCTGGAATAGCCAATTGGGATCTTACCTCAAAAATTAATATAACTCCCTCCCAGGTCTGTATGAAGTCCCAACATCACCCTTTCTATTCCAGCATGCACACTTTAGGGTGGTCATCTAACTTTGACCTGGTCATACACATCAGGAGGTATATGGAACAGGTGGGGAGGGAAGGGAATCAGCATTTATATATGCCATCTATTATGTGCCTGGTACTGTGCTAAGTAAGCACATTACAGATATCTTATTTGAGCTTCAAAACAACCCTGTGAGTTAAGGGTTTTTCTTATCCCCATTTTACATTTGAGTAAACTGAGGTAAACA
>NW_027185784.1:20024604-20112944 GCF_028583685.1 Petaurus breviceps papuanus
TTCTTTCTCTTCCCATACTTTGCAGAAGAGGCAAATAATATTGTTCTTTAAAATATAATCTCATTTCCAGAAAGTCAGTGTCTGGACTCACTGCTTTTGCCAGCATTAGGTATTTTTTGCCCAGAAAGTCCTAGTGCAGTTGCTGCCCTTGGATCCATTGTCAGAGCTCTTGAGTTTCACAGAGCCTGCAGAGCTCAGATGCATGCAACCCCTTTATTGACAGCTCATCTTTTTGCTAATGCCTTAAGAGTAGCTCTTCCTTCCTGCCAGGTAATTAGAATGATTCTATGCTTTTTCAAGTAATGATACAGATCATTGTAGCTTTATATTGCATAAAGTTGTCCTACAAAGTTGGGGAGAAATCTAAAAACTTCTTAATAGGATTTGTACTAAGAGGAATTAATGATAGGCCATGACAGAATAGTAAACATTTAAATCTTTTGTCATACTTTTTATTTGTATAGTACTTTAGAACTTACTCAATGCTTTATCATTTGTGATCTTTTTTAGCCTCACAAATAAAATTCTAGACCTATACTTCAAAAGAGATCCAAAAAAAAAAAGTCCTATATGTACAAAAAATTTATAGTAACTCTTTTTTTTTGTAATGGCAAATTACCCCTGGAAACTCAGGGGATGCTCATCAATTGAGTAATGGCTGAATAAGCTGTGGTATATGAATGTGATGGAATTCTATTGTGTTGTAAGAAATGAATGTCTATTTCAAAGAGACAGTTATACGACCTGATGTAGAGTGCAGTAAATAGGGCCAAAATAACAAATTATATTATATCAAGACTACAAAAATGGCAAATTTTAAAGACTTTATAAAATAATGAAGGATGAAATGAATAGAACCAGAAAACAACTTATAAAATAACAATACTATAAAAACAAATAATGTTGAAATCTATAAGAACTATGATCAATTAAATAACCATTCATGATTCTAGAGACTATAAGATGAAAAACGCTGTATGTATCTGAGGTGATTTGGGGTACAGAATGAGAGGTGGCGGTATGTGTTTCATACTGACATATAAACACATATGTATACACATACATACACATGTATGTATGTGTATACATATAGCAGAAAATATACGCACGTCTTTGTATACAGACATTGAGGGAATTTATTTTGCTTGACTTTGCATATTTATTGCAAAGAATTTCAAATAACATATATTTTTTTCAATGAAATTGGATAGCAGAAGGAGAATATAGATTTCTATTAATGTTTTCAAATAGAAAAGTGGGGCGGAGCCAAGATTGTGGATTAGGGGAATCCACCCAGCTGAATTCTGCCAACATTCCCCTCAAAGCAACTTAAAATTAATACCTCCAATCAAATTTTGGAGTGGCAGAGCCAACAAAACTTTAGGGTAAGACATTCTTCCAGATTAAGAAAACTTAAGAAGATAGAAAGAAAAATCTGTGAGACCAGGTTGGTGGCCTATCCAGAACCTTCCCCACCCCACAAACACATAGCATTGGCAACAATAGCCACAGCATCAGCAGCACTTCCAGGAATTTTCAGCCTAGATACAATAAGAAGTTTGTACAACTGGTCAGAAAGACATTGTAGGGTATCATTTGCTGGCACTGGATAAGCTAGAGCTGATTGGCAACTCTACTACCCATATGTAGTTTTGGGTTGTATTTCCAGGTTGGAGAGGAGAGCTGGTCATCAGTCACAAGGGAGTAAGGGCCTTGATCATAGTTCCAAAGCAAAGAGGATCACT
The DNA here is from genome assembly GCF_028583685.1 of Petaurus breviceps papuanus. Lineage (NCBI taxonomy): Eukaryota > Metazoa > Chordata > Mammalia > Diprotodontia > Petauridae > Petaurus > Petaurus breviceps. The sequence goes on from NW_027185784.1 coordinate 20,026,350, forward strand.
AGCACTTGCAGCTGCAGGGGAATAGGGGGCATTCCTGCATAAAGACCAGAGCACCAATTAGGAGAGCAGTGGCTTTACCTCTCTCTGGATCACACCAACTTGTAGGTACTGGAAACTTACAAACCCTTAGAACTAGCTCTAAAAAAGCAACATGAAAAAGCATGAATCTCAATAGAGTGATTTCCCTCCCATAGGGTAGTAGAGCCTAATTTTAACATAACATTCAAAGTTAAGAAATAGGGAAAATGAGCAAACAGCAAAAAAGAATTTGACTATGAAAAATCTACCATGATGGCAGGGAAGACTAAGGCATTAACTTAGAAGACAACAATATGAAAAGAACTACAAACAAAGCCAAAGGAAAATAAAAACTAACTGGACCCTGTGATAGTAATGTAATTTAAAGATCCCTCTGTATTGGCTTGGTTTTTGGATTGATTGTGTTAAAATCCAGAGCTTGTGAATCCCCCTTGTGGGATGGACTTGTTGATGTGAAAAGAGAGTGCTGAACTGGGAGGAGCTGGTGATGTAAATTTAGAGAGACACAAGCAAAGAGAGAGGCAGAAGAACTTTTTGGAAGCAGCATCTTGGAGACAGAGAGAGATGCAGAGGATTGCTGAGGGCCAGTTTGAATTGCCCAGGACTTTTAAGAGCTGCCACCCAGAGCTGCCAAGAAAAGACCTCTCATTGGGTATTAAATGCTGTGCTTAAGCTTGTCATAACTCTGGGGTAGATTCAATTGTGATCCAAGGGTGGGGAACTTTTGACTTTTTTGTGCTCTATGATTGAACAAATGAATGTACTTTACTTATGATTGGAAACTAATCTCCATTTGAGATGAGTGACTTTGTGGTTGACTAAATGAATGTACAGCCTAGGGGTGGAGTAGTACTTAGAAGATAGTCTTTGGGATTGACTAAATGAATTATAATGTCCAGGGGCAGAGTAGTACTTGGAGATTATTGAATTATACTTGGTGAATGCTGTATTTTGAATTATGCTATATTTTGATTTTCTCTGTTCTTAATTTTTCACTGAATAAAATGGAGAGCACCTATGCTGGTATTTTGAACCTTGGGAAATTGCGTTTGCTTGGCATTACAGACCCACACCCAATAATAATTCTAGAAAGAGTTAAAGAAAGAGTTGAGTGGTAGAAGAAAAATTGGGAAAAGAAATGACATTGAGGGAAGAATGTTATAAAAATAGAATTAAAAGCTTGATAAAAGAGGAACAGAAAAACTGAATAAAATATATACCTCAAGAAAAAGAATTGAACAAATGGTAAAAGAGGTACAAAAATCAACTAAAGATAATTCCTTTAAAAGCAGAATTGGACAAATGGAAAAAGAGGTACAAAATATCATTGAAGAAAATGGTTCCTTAAGAATTTCAGTTGGGCAAGTGGAAGTGAATGTCTCTATGAGACTTCAAGATACAATAAAACAAAGTCAAAAGAAGAAAAATAAGAGCTGTCTCATCAGAAAAACAACTGACCTAGAAAATAGATGAATGAAAGATAATTTAAGAGTTATTGGACTACCAGAAATCCATGATAATTTAAAAATCCTAGATATCATGTTTCAAGAATTATCAAGAAAAACTACCCTGATACCTTAGACCCACAAGATAAAATAGAAATTAAAAGAATCTACTAATCACTTTCTGAAAGAGATCTGAAAATGAGAACTCCCAAGGATACTGTAGTCAAATTCCAGAGCTCCCAGGTCAAATGGAAAATATTTCAAGCAGCCAGAAATAAACAATTTAAGTACTGTGGATCCTCAGTCAGATCACATAAGATTTGGTGGCTTCTACATAAAAGGAGCAGAGGGCTTGCATGAAGTATTATATTCTAGAAGACAAAGGAGCTAAGATTACAGTGAAAAATAACCTACCCATAAAAATTAACTTAATTTGTCAGGGCAAAAATGGATATTTAATTAAATAGAGGACTTTGAATATTCCTGATGTAAAACCAGAGCTGAATAGAAAGTTTGACATTTAAACAGAAGACTCAAGTGGTGTAGTGGATAACATATAAGAGTTATCACAAGGGACTCAATAAAGCTAACTATTTTTCTTTCTATATGAGAAAGAAACTTCTAAGATCTTTATTATTATTAGGGCAGTTAGAAGAAAATTTCATAGACTGATTGCATGAGTAGATTTAATTGTGTTGGAATGATTAAAAAAATACAAACAACCATGCAGGGCTGAGAAGGAGGATGCACATGGAGAATAGGGAATGAAGAGATAAAATGGAGAAAATCTTCTATAAATGAGGCACACAACAAAGAACTTTTGCAATAGGAAAATAAAAGGATTGGTGGGAGATGCTTTATACTTACTTTCATTGGAATTAGTTCAAATAGAGAAGAAATAGAAAGACTTTCATGAGACAAGATTGTGGAGTGAGAAGTAAGTTGCCCCCACTTTCCTTTTCCTATCTCTAAAACATAGAAAAAATCACCCTAGGAAAATCTCTGAAACAGCTGAGTCAGCAGAAAGATGGGGTACAGCAGTCTTGTAGCCCAGGAAGCTTGGGAAATTAACAAGAAGGAAGGTCCCTCTTGCTCTGGTATAAGGGGAACATTGCAGGATGGGAGGTGTCCCAGGAAACCAGCAGTAAGCCCCTCTCTAGCAAACCAGGGTGAGATATTGAGCCCCAGGGTTGTGGGGCAGGCAAGTGCCAAGACCAGCACCTGAGAACCTTGGCACAGGCAGGAGAACCCATAGACTCCAGGTTGGAAAACTACCACATGTTCCAGCAGGCAGGTGTCTTCCAGCATCCAAACTTCCCCATGCTTGGGCAGGCATCCTCCAGCAGCCAAACCTTCCAGTGCTTCAAAGCAGCACAGGTGAACAGGTGTCTTCCAGGGGCCAGACCACCCCACCTGCATCCCCACCCCAAGAGCTTCAGTGTTGCTGACCCTGGCTCAGCACCAGGTAAGCTGTTGGACCCCTATAGCCTCCAAATGCCAGCACCTGAGACCTCAGCACACAAAGCCAGTGACCAGGTCCCTGACCCCCAGCACAAGAAGCTTGGATCAGTAGTGCCCCTTGTACTCCAGCAGGAAAGCTCAAGTTTAAAAACTAGGGGAAATGCCAAACACCTTGACAAAAAGGAGAAACAGACAATATAGATTCTTACTATGAGTACAGGGAAGATCAAAACACAAATTCTGAAGAGTACAACATTGTCAATATACCCACATCCAGAATCTCAAAGGGGAATATGAATTGGTCTCAAGCCCCAAAGTTCTTCTTTAAAAAGTAAAATTGAGGGGCAGCTAGGTGGCATAGTGAGTAAATTTAGTACTGGACCCGGAATCAGGAGGACCTGAATTTGGTTCTGGCCTCAGACACTTAACATCCACACAAAAAAATCTAGCCATGAAACCTTAGGCAAGTTACTTAAACCCAATTGCCCTACAAAAAGCCCCCCCCCAAAACCCCCAAAAATAAACAAACAAAAAAGTAGAATTGGTCAAATGGAACAGAAAGCACAAAAAACTCACTGAAGAGAAGGACTTCTTAAAAAGTAAAATGGGACAAATGGAAAAGGAGGTATAAAATCTAATTGAAGAAAACAATTTGTTAAAAACAGAATTGGGCAAATGGAAGCTAATGACTCTATGGGACATCAAGAATCAGTCAAACAAAATCAAAAGAATGAAAAAATAAAATAAAACATAAAATAACTCATTGGAATATCTCATTGGAAAAAACAACTGACCTGGAAAAATAGATCCAGGAGAGATAATTTAAAAATTACTGGTCTACCAGAAAACCATGATGAACAAAAGATCCTGGACAACATCTTTCAAGAAATCATTAAGGAAAACTGCCCTGAGGTCCTCGAACCCAAGGATAAAAGTGATTTTCAAAGAATCCACCAATCACCTTCTGAATGATATCCCAAATTGAAAAAGCCAAGAATATTTTAGCCAAATTCCAGATTTATCAGGTCAAAGAGAAAATACTGCAAGCAGCCAAAAAGATACAATTTAAATATCATGGAACCACAGACAGGATTATGTGGGCCCTTGCAGCCTCTACATTAAAAGATCAGAGAGCATGGAATATGATATTCTATAAGGCAAAGGAGCTTGGATTACAAACAAGCATCAACTACCAAGCAAAATTGAGAATAATTTTTCAGGGGAGGAGATGGACATCCAACAAAATAGATGACTTCTAAACATTCCTGGTGAAAAGACCAGAGCTCAACAGAAAATTTGATTTTCAAATACAAAACTCAAGAGAGGCATGAAAAGATAAATAGGAAAGAAAAAAAACATGTTATTAAAAAGGGCAAATGGTTTATATCCCTACAAGGGAAGATGATACTTGTAACTATTGAGAACTGTATTTCCTTCATTGAGGAATATACATACATACATAAATACATACACATACATACATATATATGCATAAACTCTCATTAATTAATTATTTGGCTATAAATCTTCCTTCTAAGATGAAAGTAAAAATTTTAAGCTGTATTTTTAATATAAACTTTCACTTATCTCTATATATCTCAAATACCCTGGTCTCATTGACTTGAACAAAAATCAATATTCCTGGCTATATAACTTGTTAATACTGTGACAAAGAATACAAAGTAGTATTTAAGTCACAGTTTCTCAAAGATTCTTTTCAGGATTACCTATACATTGAATAAACTAAATCCATTCCCTCAGAAAATGTGTCTTCAAACTACTTTTCCTTACAGCTAATTCACTTGATCTTTCAAGAAACAATAGGCCTTTCGATCCCTAATTCATTCTCTCTTACCATGACAGTAACTAACTTCAGAATGATAATTAAACTGGAATTCCCCAAAATTCTATTTTTAAAAATATATGATAAAAGTATCCATAGATTCTATGAGAGGGTATATTGATGATGGTGTTGCATTAGGAAATCGATAGCCATATGCTTCATTCTCATGGCTCACATCCCCCTAATATAACATACTGCCCTTCCTTGGAAGGACTCTGATTTCTAAAATTATAGTTCATCCCTGTGCTTCCCTAAAAAATAGCAAAAATACTCCCCACTCTCATTATGCATAAAACCCAGATCTTGTTATTGAGAAAGCATTTTATTAAATTTACATTAATATATGATTGACTCCACAATATTTTCAGGGATATTTGCATTTTTAAAGATGTTATTTATTCACCCCACAAAACCCCCCATAATTAGTACAATTGCCTGAAGTATAACAAAGTGAAGAATTCTGAACATTTTGCAAGATTTATTTTTTTGGTTGTTCCTTCCCTTAGGGGCAATATTCTGTTAACCCTTAAAAACATTTTATGTTTCCTGACCCTTTTGTTGAGAAGAAAAACCTACTATTGGGAAAACTTTATTTATTTTTATTTTCAGGTTAATTTGCACTCCATTATTCACAATGTCCCCCTTAGGTATTTGCTTGTAAAACAAATTGCCAGGCTATGTTGTTTAATTTTTCTTTGTTATGCTTCTGAAATACCAAAACTAGTCATTGTACTCTAAGCATCAGGCATCCTTGGAAAATAAATCAAAAGTATGAAAGCTTTGCATGAGAATAGAGAATGCAGTTCTTTAGACTAAACTATTTTCAACAATGGAGGATTCCCCTCCCCCATGAATGTGTTATTCCCAACCCTATTAAAATATTAAAGATAGACAATCTGCTCTTTCAAGATACCACCTGCTCTACATAGTAGGCTCCTAAATGCTTGTTGACTGAAAGATTCTTACTTCCTCCACCAAAAATAATATTTCCCTCCTCTTTAGAACATCTTGTTTTTCTTCATGGTGATGCTATTAGTAATAAGCTTTAATACCTTCTAGAAGTCATAGACTTTTATAGCAGTATACGCCTGGTTTAAGAGTCAGGTGAAGACATGTATGTAAGACAGAAAGCTGAAGGAACAAAATACCAACTTGGCTGGTCTCTTATTGTCCCTGAAAGAAGAGTTTTTGTTTTCCCTTCCAGTTATTTAAAGGCTACTCCTTACAAATCTTATAGTCCATACCCAGTTGTCTTGATTTAAGTCTTGCCACTGGACTCTAGAGAAGGACTGAGGTGATGTCTTTTTGTAGCTCTGCCTCACTTGAATCCAATTCACAAATCCTGTGTAATTCCAGCTACTCATTGATATCCTTCATTTTGCCTTTCCTAGTATGGAATTGAGTGACAGTTGCAAATGAAAAATAAGTTATTGTTCATCATAGATTTTGTTTCAAGGGAAAATGCTTTCAGAGACAAAAATAAAATCAGAAGTTATAACCAGACTAAAATGATAGAAAAAGAAGGGGCAGAGCCAAGATGGTGGAGTGAAAGGAAGTAAGCTAAACTCCTCTGTGAATTCTATCAGTAACCTCTAAAAAGTGAATCTGAATGGATTTTTGAGTGACAGAATCCATTGGGAGATGGAGTGTAGCAGATTTCCAGTCCAGGAAAGAGCACACATAGGACTGGGAGGGGGAGCCTGAAGCACTTGGGGTTACACCAGCATGGACCTGTGATCAGACCACAGTGGAGTCAGAGTGAGTCCCAGCCAGCAGAGTCACCCACCCTAAGGGTGATTTTCAGACCTTGGCACCACTGGACACAGGTTCTGTCAGAGCTGGGTTGCTGCCCATGGCAGCAACAACAGTTTCTCCTGGGTCTATCAACCCACAGCCTGGATGTTTAAAAATCACCTACCTGAACTTCCTGGAGCCAACATGGCAGATTAAATCCTAGCTGCTCCAATCCCCCTCCATGATTCTGAAAACCCAAAGATTATTGCACCAGTGTAAAATCCTGAAATAGTGGAAGCAGTGGGAGGCTTAGGAGTCCTAGAGGAAGGGTGTCACTGAGGCTGTGTTGAGCCTGAAGTGAAGGATGGGAAGCATTATATCAAGCCCCATCTCAGCAAGAAATCTCCTACGCCCAGGGGGGTAGAGCCATCAAGCTCTAACACCAGAAGCTCATGTGTGCCTTAACACAATCAAGGAAATCTGCAGACACCAGCCAGGGAGGTCACCAGTTGCTAAGCCTGTCCAAGCTCCAGCCCAGGGGCACAGAGGCAGAAACTTAAAGTGGCCAGATCACCTGTCCTCCACACCTTACTCTGTGAGCCTCAGGGAAACCCAGGGGAAGCACTGAAAGTCCTGGCCTTGGCCTCAGTCTAGAAACCAAGAGGCTACAGCACACAAAGTCAACAACCAGGCCTCTAGTTCCCATCTTGAGAAGTGTGGGTCAGAGCCTTCTGTACTCCAGAAGCAGAAATTCACTTTAAACACCAGGGAATAGGCAATCACAATGGGCCAGAATCAAGTGGTTAAAGCAAAACCAAAGATCGTTAAATCCTATTATTGTGAGCTAGAAGAACCAATTTTAGAAGGGGACACTATTGACTCTCTGCTCACACCTGAGATCACAGAAGGAAATATGAACTGGTCTCAGATCGCATTCTTGGAAGAGCTCAAAAAGGATTTTAAAAGCCAAATTAGAGAGGTAGAAGATAAACTGACTAATCATTTTAAAATGACACTTGCTAAAATAGAAAAAAAATTTACTGAAGAAAACAGTTCCTTAAAAAGTAAAATTTGTGAACTGGGATGGGAAGTTCAAAATCTAACTGGAGAAAATACTTCCCTAAAAATGAAATCTGAACATATTGGAAAAGGAACTTCAAAAAACAAGCAAGGAAATTAATTCATTAAAAAATAAAATTAGTCAAGTTGAAGCAAATGATTGTAGGACACATCAAGAATCAGTCAAACAAAACAGAAAGATTGAAAAATTAGAAGAAAATGTGAAATATCTCATTGGAAAAACAACTGACTTGGCGAACAGATCCAGGAGAGATAATCTAAGAGTTATTGGTGTACCAGAAAGTCATCATAAAAAAAACCAGCCTGGACAATATCCTCCAAGAAATTATCAAGGAAAACTGTCCTAAGGTCCTAGAATCAGAGTGTAAAATAGTTACTGAGAGTACACCAGACACTCTGAAAGACATCTGAAATTGAAAACTCCAAGAAGTATTGTAGCCAAATTCCAGAATGATAAGGTCAAGGAGAAAATACTGCAGGAAGCCAGAAAGAAACAATTCAAATATCACAAAACTACAGAGAGGGTCATGCAGGACCTAGCTAGAAGCTTCTATGTTAAAAGATCAGATGGATTGGAATATGATTTTTTGTAAGGCAAAAGAGCTGGGATTGCAACAAAGGATCAACCGTCCAGCAAAATTGAGCATAATCTTTCAGGCAAGGAGATGATCATTCAGTGAAATAAAGGACTTCCAGACTTTCTTGATGAATAAGCCAGAGTTCAATGGAAAATTAGACCTCCAAATAAAAGACTCAAGAGAGACATAAAAAAGGTAAACAAGGAAAATGCACACACACACACACATACACAAACATGCACCCTCACACACATAGCTTATGATTCAATATTGAGAATGGTATAATTATCGTGATATTTAAAAGGGATATACATAAAGGGTGTGGGTATAAATGAACTAATCTCATGATAAAAACCTTATTAAGGAGTTCAAAAGGATTGCAATGGGAGAAAAGGAAAGGGGGAGGCAGAAAAGGGTAAATTATGCCACATGAAGAGGCATAAAAACATACTATAGTGGAGGGAAAGAAGGGGGGGAGATGAATGATATATGAACTTTACTCTCATTGGTTTTGGTTCAAGGAGGGATTAACATAATCAGTTAAGTATAGGATTCTAACATGAAAAGAGACAAAAACCCATTATAGTAGAGGGAAAAGAGGGAGTAAGAGGACCATTGTATGAAATTTATTCTCATTGGTTTGAGTTCAAGGAGTGAATAACATACTATGTTAAGTATAAAAATCTATTGTGCACTACAGGCAGTAAGAGGGGAGAGGGGGAAAAAGAGGGGGGTGGTTAGAAGGGAAGGAAGAAGTAGTAAGGGTAAAGGGTTAGTAAAGGGAGGGGGTGTATAGGGAAGGAATGCTGAGGGAGGTAGCGGTCAAAAGGGAAACTCTTAAGGAAGGAAAGGGAGAAACAAAAATAATAAACAGGGAGGAAATAGGATGGAGGTAAATACAGTAATCATAACTATGAATGTGAATGGTATGAACTCTCCCATAAAATGGAAGCAGATAGCATCATGGATTGAAAACTATAATCCTACAATATGCTGTCTACAAGAAACACATTTGAAACAGGTGGATACAGACAGGATAAAGCTAAAAGGCTAGAGTAGAATATATTATGATTCAGTAAAGTAAAAAAAGCAGGGGGTAGCAATCCTTTTCTCAGATAAAGTAAAAGCAAAAATATATCTAATTAAAGGGGATAAAGAAGGAAACTATATCCTGCTAAAAGGCACCATCAAGAATGAAGCAATATCATTACTAAACACATATGCAACAAGCGGTAGAGCATACAGATTCCTAGAGGAGAAGTTAAGGGAATTAGAGGAAGAAATAGATAGCAAAACTATACTAGTGGGGGACCTCAATCTCACCCTCTTTGAACTTGATAATTCCAACCTCAAAATAAACAAGAAAGAACTTAAGGAGGTGAATAGAATTTTAGAGAAGCTAGAAAGAAGAAACCCAAATTATGAGTATCAAAAATGAAAAGGGTGAATCTACCTCCAATGCAGAGGAAATTAAACAAAAATTAGGAATTATTTTGCCCAATTGTGTGCACATAAACTTGACAATCTTAATGAAATAGATGAATATTTACAAAAATATAAGTTGCTTATATTAACTGAAAAGGAAGTAAATTACTTAAATAGCCCCATCTAAGAAAAAGAAATTAAACAAGCAATCAATGAACTCCCTAGGAAATAATCTACAGGGCCAGATAGATTTACTAGTTTATTCTATAAAACATTTAAAGAACACTTGATTCCAATACTTTACAAACTATTTGGAAAAATTGGAGGAGTCCTACCAAATTCTTTTTATGACAAATATGATGCTGATATCTAATTTTGGAAGAGACAAAATGGAGAAAGAAAATTATACAATAATTTCTCTTGTGAATATAGATGCAAAAATTTAAATAAAATACTAGCAAAAAGACTACAGCAACTTATCATGAGAATAAAAAAATTAAAAGCCAAGGAGGTGGGAATAAAGCAGAGGAAGAAAATAAATTGCCCTGGAAAATCACCCAACAGAACATAAACCCTACAGAAATCAGATACTGAAAGAAGTTTCCATATATAACAAAAAAAAATGAAATAAAGTAAGTGGCTATCTTTTGTGAAATAGTCAATAGATGCAGAAAAGGCTTTTGACAAAATACAACACCCATTCCTATTAAAAGTGGTAGAAAGTATAGGAATAAATGGAGTCTTCTTTAATATAATAAGTAGCATCTATCTAAAACCATCAGCAAGTATTATATGTAATGGGGATAAACTAGAAGTAAACAAGGATGTCCACTATCACCCCTCTTATTCAATTTTGTACTAGAAATGTTAGCAGTAGCAATAAGAGAAGAAAAAGAAATTGAAGGAATCAAATTAGACAAAGAAGAGACTAAGCTATCACTGTTTGCAGATGATATGATGATATACTTAGAGAATCCTAGAGAATAAGTAAAAATCTACTTGAAATAATAAATAAATTGGCAAATTTTCAGGTTACATAATAAACCCAAATAAATCCTTGACATTCCTATATATTTCTAATAGAATTCAACAGCAAGAGATAGAAAGAGAAATTCCATTTAAAGCTACTGTACACATTACAAAGTATTTGGCAATCTACCTGCCAAAACAAATCCAGGAACACAAGTACAAAATACTTTTCACACAAATGAAGTCAGACATAAAATAATTGGGAAAATATCAGTTGCTCATGGCTCGGACAAGCTAATATAATAAAAATGACAATTTTATGTAAATTAAATTACATATTTAGTGCCATACCTATCAATATACCAAAAATTATTTTGTAGATCTAAAAATAGTAGCAAAATTCATTTGGAAGAACAAAAGTTTCAGAATATCAAGGGAATTTATGAAAAGAAATGCTAGGGAAGGTGATCTAGCCATACCAGATTTCAATCTGTATTATAAAGCAATAGTCATCAAAACCACTTGGTCCTGGCTGAGGAATAGAGTAGTGGATCAGCGGAATAGCTTAGATACATGAGGTACAGCAGTCAATGACTATAATAATTTACTGTTTGATAAACCCAAAGACCCCAGCTTTGGGGATAAGAACACACTTTTGACAAAACCTTCTGTGAAAACTGGAAAATAGTATGGCAGAAATTGTGTAGAGACCAATATCTTATACCATATACAATAAAATTCTAAATGGGTACACCATCTAGGATTAAGGCTGATACTGTAAGCAATCTGGGAGAGCAAGGAATAGTTTATTTGTCAGATTTATGGAGAAGGGAAGATTTTATGACCAAACAAGTGTTACAGAGCATTATGGAATGCAAAATGGATAATTTTGATTCCATTAAATGGAAAAGTTTCTGTACAAATAAAGCCAATGTAATCAAGATTAAGAGGGAAGTGGAAAATTGGGAAAGAATTTTTACAACCAATGTCTCTGATAAAGGTCCCATATATTAGAGAAAACCCCTCCTTTATAAATGTTATCTCTACCACTAAATCCAATTTGGTCACAAATCTTGACTATAATTTTGACAGTAATTTTATATAATTCACTTTCTTTAAATTAGGAAAACAGTCTTTTTCAATCTCATTGTCACTTTATAAGTATCCCCTCCACCACATACTACATGAGGCCCTCCTTTATAATAAAGACAAATAAAGTTCAAACAAAGTAAACCACCACAACAGTTACATGCAACAACATATACATTATTCTGCACCTGTAGACTATCAAATCTTAAAGAAAAAGGAGGATTGTTTTGCCATTGGTACTCTAAGATCCAAAAGTATCATGGTATTTAATCTTCTGAATTCTTATGACTTTTAGTTGCAGTTCTACTTATATCATGGTATATATTGCTCTCTTTGATATTTTTTTTTCATTGTATCAGTTCCTATGAGTCTTTTCATGGTTCCTCTAAATTCCTTATATTTTTTTTCTTTTACAAAGCAATAGTATTCCATTACATTCAAATGCCACAATTTGTTTGACAATTTCACAAAAGATAGCAACTTACTTTATTTCTTTTTTTTGTTATATATGGAAACTTCTTTTATTATTTGATTTCTTTGGGGTTTATTTTCTGTTGGATTATTTTCCAGGTCATTTTATTTTCTTCCTCTGTTTTATTCCCACCTTGGCTTTTAAATAAGTTTGAGTATATTCCTAGGTTCATTAATTGTTGCTAAAAAATCCTAAATTCCAGGCAGAATTTTTTTCTTTTTTTTCCTGAAGGGCTGGAGAAGTGCCACAAAAACATCCCATTCAATAAGAAAGTTCTTGAACTGAATTCAACTTGGTTGGTAAGCCTAGTTACAAGTCCTCATTTTGATCAGAGTAAAGGCTGACTTTCCTGAATTCCATGCCAGAAAATTGTTAGTACTCCTGTTAAAAATTCAGGTTTCTAGGAGGAACTGATAAAGACTACTTGCAGCAATAACTTGGTTCCATTTCTTGGCTTCTTCTAGGATGTACACTGCCATCTATTTGTCATAGTATCATTGTCTCCCCATCCTTTTTGGTTGTCCTGACTTGTGACTTTTGAATTATATCTTAATGAGTGTGTATATGTATTTGGAAAACTTTAATCTCTATGTCTGATGTTATTAGTAACCTGGAGAAATAAAAGAATGAAAATAATTATTTTGACAGTCTTCATTTATTTTGGGTCAGGATATTCAAACACCCATCAGAGAATGAAGATAAAAGCACTGAAGGTAGTTTAATTGAGTATAAGATAACCACTCAAAATAAAAAAAGTTTCAGGTGTGAAATACTTTCCATTCTTTTTCCTCCTTATTCCCCATACCTATTCCCAAGTTTTAATTGGCTTTTAAATTAACTAAAACTTGTGATTGGAAAGAGGGGGGAGTATCCTTATGTAGCAACAAAGAAAAATATTACTTTTATTAAAGTATATTAATTTATCATAATCAAACTTATATTTAATTGTGATTTGAGTTCCCAACTAAACCTGGTGTTGTTAGAAGAACTATTCTTCATCCTTTTTGAGAAGAACACAGGTGGCTCCAGATTCTCTTTGAGACTGACCCCAGGGAGGAGATAAAGAAAGATTCTCTTGTAGATATATCAAGCAAACCAGCTCCTCAACATATTTCTGATTTCCAGATTTCCTCTCTAGAGAATTCAGGAAGGGTGAGAACCGAGTCTCTCTAGATTAAATGAAATCTCATTTGGGTACCATATAAAAGTCCATTTATTCTTATATATTTTCTAGTATTTGCTTAATGCATATAAATTCTCTGATTTCTGTATGCTATTTGTTTGGAAACATAGACTATTTGACCATTATTATTTATGATAGTCTCCTAAGTGATTAACATTTGGTAGGAAGGAACCTAACTAGTGACTGTTATCTAATGAAATCTAAGGGCTACCCTCCCTATTTAGAGGATAATGTCCAGCAAAGCTTACTTTAGATCTTAAAAAATCACATCTCTGTATATATGCATATATAATATATGTACATAACAAACATATAAACTTGAATATATACATATAAAATGATATCTATATCATTTTAAAAATCTATAATTCCTATAATGTTCTTTGACTTTGTGTAGACCTTTTATCTCTATCCCTTATTTTCTGGAAACCATGATAAACATATATGTGTATGTGTATATGTGTGTATAAGTGTGTATGTGTGCATACATATTCATGTCTATATGTATATTTAATATTCGTGTGTGTACACACACCCCTTGTAGACTCTTCCCCTCCTGGATTCCAGAGTTATGTAGCAATTCCTTCCTTTGATCTCCATATACTGAGACATCCTATGTGACCATGTATATTTTACATGGAGAAAAGATGAACACTATGCTCTTATTTTAACCTCCAGAACATATATTGAGAATTATGGTAGCCAAATCAAGGTAAGTAATATTCCCTCTGTATAGTCGGATAGTCCTTATACAGACTACATCAAGAGTATTTGTGTTTATTTCTGGCTACCATGTTTTAGAGGGAATATTAACAAATGAAATGTATCTTAAAATGTATCTTAAAATCTGTATTACTAAGAAATCTGGCAGAGGCTCAGAAGATGATGCCACTTCATGAAGAGGCCTGGAGGAGGCCTGATCAACATGGCGGCAAGTTGACCCACCAACAAAAAGAGCCACTGGCAGGCCTATCACCACAGGGCTGGGACTGGACAGAGCAGGGTAAGAGTCAAATGCAGGGCCCCTGGAAGGGGCAGCAACTACTCCTGGGACTACCAATCCACAGGCTAGAAATTTAAAAAGCCCCTATCTGGACCTCCAGGGACCAGGATGGCAGAGTGAACCCTGGCTGCTTCAATTGCCCCACTCTGACCCTGAAAACATAGTAATTATTGCCCCAGGGCAAAACCTTAAACAGTAATGGCTTGGGAACACTAGAAGAAGGGCCTGCCTCAAAATGGGTAAAAAGCAGACTGCAAAGGCAAAGACTCTGGAGTCCTACTATTGTGAGTGGGAGGAACAAAATTCAGATGGAGACAGTGTTGACTCCACACACACAGCTGAAGCCTCAACAGGGAACTGGTCTCAAGCACAGAAAGCATTCTTAGATGAACTCAAAAAGAACTTTGAGAACCAAATTAGAGAGATAGAAGATAAAATGAATAATTCTTTTACAATCAAAATTACAAAATTAGAAAAACATTACAATGAAGAAAACAGCTCCTTAAAGAGAAAAATATGTGATATCGAAAAGGAGCTCCAAAAACTACCCCTAGGAAAATAATTAGCTAAAAACTAGAATCAACCAAATTGAAGCTAATAACTTTATGAGTAACCAAGAATCAGTCAAATAAAACATCAGGAATGAAAAATTGGAAAAAGAGGTAAACTATCTCAGTGGAAAACTAATTGACCTAGAAAACAGATCCAGGAGAGATAATTTGAGAATCATTGGCCTACCTGAAAATCATGAAGAAAAAATGAACGTGGACAATATCTTCCAAGAGCTCATCAAGGAAAACTGCCCTGAGATACTAGAACCAGAGGGTAAAATAGAAATTGAGAGAATCCAATGGTCACCCCCTGAAAGAGTTCCCAAATTGAAAAGTCAGTGAAATGTTGTGGCCAAATTCCAGAACTACCAGGTAAAGGAGAAAATACTAAAAGTGTCCAGAAAGAAACAATTCAAATATCATGCAAACACAGTAAGGATCACACAGGATCTGGCAGCCTCTACACTGAAAGACTGGAGAAAGTGTAATACAATGTTTAGCAAGGCAAAAGAGCTCGGGTTGCAACCAAGGATCACCTACCCAGTGAAACTGAACATATTCTTCCAGGCAAGGAGATGGTCATTCAAGGATATAATGGATTTCCACACCTTCCTGATGAAAAAGCCAGAGCTCAATGGAAATTCAACCTCCAATTACAAGATGCAAGAGAGACATAGAAAGGTAAACAAGGAAAACACACACACACACCCCCTATTATTTAATAAGACTAAACTGTTTATAGACAAATAGAGGATATGGGTATAAAACACACAAAATGATGATAAAAAACACCTTATTAAGGTCTACAAAGGGACTGCAATGGAAGAAGAGGAAAAAATGAAGTGGAAAAGGATAAAGTATGCCACACGAAGAGGCAGAAAAAGCAATATAGAAGAGGGAAAGAAGGGAGGGAGATGAGCATTATATGAGCTTTTCACCATTGGTTCTGGTGCAAGGAGGGAATAACACAACCTGTTAAGCATAAGACTCTAATGAGAAGAGACACAAAACATATCATAATAGAGGGAAAGAGGAGAGGGATAGGAGCTTTGCATAAGATCTATTCCTGTCAATCTTGGTTCAAAGAAGAAATAACATACTACATTAAGTATAAAAATCTATCATATCCTACAGGCAGTAGGAGGGGGGAAGGCCTAAGAAAGAGGGATGGTTAGAAGGAGGGAAGAAGTAAGGGGGAAGAGGAAAAGGGAGAGGGACTGATAAGATGGGAATACTGAGGGAGGTGGTGGTCAAAAGGAAAACTCTTAAGCAGAGGAAGGGAGGAGGGGAGAAAAAATAAAAGCATAAACAGGGGAGGAAATAGGATGGAGGGAAAGAGACATATAGAAATCATAACTGTGAATGTGAATGGGATGAACTCTCCCATAAAACAGAGGTAGATAGCAGAATGAATTAAAAACCATAATCCTACACTATGCTGTTTACAAGAAACACATCAGAAACAGAGGGATACACACAGGGTAAAGGTAAAAGGCTGGAGTAAAATATATCATGCCTTAGCCAAAGTATAAAAAGCAGGGGTACCAATCCTTATCTCAGATAAAGCAAAAGCAAAAATTGATCTAATTAAAAGAGATAAAGAAGAAAACCATATCCTGCTAAAAGGCACCATCGAGAATGAAGCAATATCATTACTTAACATATATGCATCAAGTGGTATACCATCCAAATTCCTAGAGGAGAAGGTAAGGGAATTAGAGGAAGAAATAGATAGCAAAACTATACTAGTGCAGGACCTCAATCTCACCCTCTCTGAACTTGATAAATCCAACTTCAAAATAAACAAGAAAGAACTTAAGGAGGTGAATAGGATCTTAGAGAGGGTAGGTATGATACATCTCTGGAGAAAACTGAATGGGGATAAAGAGGAATATACCTTCTTTTTGGTGGTGCATGGCACATACAAAAAAAATCGACCATGAACTAGGACATAAAATCCTTACAATTCAGTGCAGAAAGGCAGAAATATTAAGTATATCTTTCTCAGATCATGATGCAATAAAAATCATATGCAATAAAGGGCCATGGAAAGATAGACTAAAAAGTAATTTGAAAATAAACAATTTAATCCTTAAGAATGAGTGGGTCAACAAGAAATTATAGAACAACCAGTAACTTCATTCAAGGGAATGACAATAAAGAGACAACATACCAAAATTTGTGGGATACAGCACAGGCAGTTCTTAGGGGAAGTTTTATATCCCTGAATGTATACATGAATAAATTAGAGAAAAGGGAGGTCAATGAATTGGGCATGCAATTGAAAAAGCTAGAAAAAGGACAATTGAAAATCTGCAATTAAATACTAAATTAGAAATAATGAAAACCAAAGGAGAGCTTAGTAAAATTGAAATTAAGAAAACTATTGAATTAATAAATAAAACTAAGCGCTGGTTTTATGAAAAAAACAATAAAATTGATAGACCCTTAGCCAATATGATAAAAAAGAAAGAAGAAAACCAAATTATGAGTATGAAAAATGAAAAGCGTGAAATCTACCTCCAATGAAGAGGAAATTAAAATAATAATTAGGAATTATTTTGCCAAATTATATACAAATAAATTTGACAATCAGTGAAATAGATGAATATTTACAAAAATATAAGTTGCCCTGATTAACTGAAGAGGAAGTAATTACTTAAATAACCCCATCTCAGAAAAAGAAACTGAACCTGCCATCAGTCAGCTCCCTAGGAAAAAATCTCCAGGGCCAGATGGATTTACTAGTGAATTCTATAAAACATTTAAAGAACAATTGATTCTAATACTCTACAAACTATTTGGGTAAATTAGTGAAGAAGGAGTCCTAACAAATTCTTTTAATGACACAAAAATTAGGTACTGATTCCTAAATCAGGAAGAGATAAAATGGAAAAAGAAAATTATAGACCAATTTCCCTCATGAATATAGATGCAAAATTTAAAAAATAGCAAAAAGACTACAGCAACTTATCATAAGTATAATACATTTTGATTAGGTAGGATTTATTCCAGGAATGCAAGGATGGTTTAATATTAGGAGAAATATCAGTGTAATTGATCTTATCAACAATAAAACTAGCAGAAACCACATGACTATCTCCATAGATGTAGAAAAGGCTTTTGACAAAGTACAACATTAATTACTATTAAAAACACTGGAAAGTATAGGAATAAATGGAGCTTTCCTTAAAATAAGAAGTAGCATCTATTTAAAGCCATCAGCAAGTCTTATATGTAATGGGGATAAGCTAGAAGCATTTCCAATAAGATCAGGGGTGAAACAAGCATGTCCACTATTGCCCCTCTTATTCAGTCTGGTACTAGAAATGTTAGCAGTAGCAATTAGAGAAGAAAAAGAAATCAAAGGAATCAAATTAGGCAAAGAAGATACCGAGTCATCACTCTTTGCAGATGATATGATGACATATTTAGAGAATCCTAAACAATCAAGTAAAAAACTACTTGAGACAATAAATAAATTTGGCAAAGTTGCAGGATATAAAATAAACCCACATAAATCCTCAGCATTCCTGTATATTTCTAATGAAATGCAACAGCAAGCGATAGAAAGATAAATCCCATTTAAAGTTACTGTAGATGTTATAAAATATTTGGGAATCTACCTGCCAAAACAAACCCAGGACCCATATGAACACAACTACAAAACACTTTTCACACAAATAAAGTCAGATCTAACTAACTGGAAAAATATCAATTGCTCATGGCTGAGTTGAGCTAATATAATAAAAATGACAATTTTACCTAAATTAAATTAAATTAAATTAAAGTGCCATACCAATCAATTTACCAAAAAATTACTTTATAGAACTAGGAAAAATAGTAACAAAATTCATTTGGAAGAACAAAAGGTCCAGAATATCAAGGGAATTAATGAAAAGAAGTGCTAGGAAGGTGGCCTCACTATATCAGATTTCAATCTTGTATTATAAAGCAGCAGTCATCAAAACTACTTGGTACTGGATGAGGAATAGAGCAGTGGATCAATGGAACAGATTGGGTACATGAGACTCAGCCGTCAATGACTTTAATAATCTATTCTTTGATAAACTCAAAGACCCCAGTTTTTGGGATAAGAACTCACTATTTGACAAAAACTGCTGGGAAAACTGGAATATAGTATGGCAGAAACTAGGCATAGACCTTATCTAACACTGTATACCAAAATTAATTCTATATGGGTGCATGATCTAGGTATAAAGGATGATACTATAAGCAATCTGGGAAAGCAAGGAAAATTTACCTGTCAGATTTATGGAGAAGGGAAGACTTCATGACCAAACAAGAATTAGAGAGCATTATAAAATGCAAAACGGGCAACTTTGATTACATGAAATTGAAAAGCTTCTGTACAAACAAAGCCAATGTAACCAAGATTAAGAGGGAAATGGGAAATTGGGAAAGAATTTTTACAACCAATGTCTCTGTTAAAGACCTCATTTCTAAAATATACAGAGAATTGAGTCAAATCTGTAAGAATGGGTCTGGGACTGCGCTCAGTTGCTGCCACCACCACTGCCATCGTGCTAGTCAGTCGGGCTTCGGACCCCAGCGTCACCCCAGGAGCCCGGTATTAATTACAGAGCTTAAGAGCCAGAAGAGGCTACCTTCTCATTCCAGGAAACCATCTTCTAATTCAATCCCCTCATTTTACAGTTTCTGCTGCTAGGTGAGGATCCAGAATGGGAGACAAGCCAATTTGGGAGCAGATTGGATCCAGCTTTGTGCAAAATTACTACCAGTTATTTGATAATGACAGAACTCAATTAGCAGCAGTATATATTGATGCATCTTGCCTTACATGGGAAGGGCAGCAATTCCAAGGCAAAGAAGCCATTGTGGAGAAATTGTCTAGCTTTCCATTTCAGAAAATATAGCACAGCATCACAGCTCAGGACCACCAGCCCACCCCTGACAGCTGTATACTCAGTACGGTGGTGGGGCAGCTAAATGCTGATGAAGACCCCATCATGGGATTCCACCAGATATTTCTATTAAAGAACATGAACAATGCTTGGGTGTGCACCAATAACATGTTCAGACTAGCGCTGCACAACTTTGGCTGAGCCCCTTCTTCCCAAGGCACCCACGCTGTTTCCTTATCTCTCTTCTTCCTGGTATTATTCACACTTCCTCTCCCTAGCTCCCTCAGAACACTCCAAATATCATACACAAGCCTGCAAGGCTGCAGTGGGTGGACACCACGGTGGTGGCAGTGGCATCACTATTTGAGTGTGTTGTGCATGATGTTTGGACATTAGACTAGCTGCATCTGACAGGAGAAGTTTGTGTTGTACCAGTGCATGCTTTAGAAAGACTAAGTAATGCAAAAGGTTGTCTTTTTTTTAATGTACTGACAAGTTGCTCTAGTAATCCAAAGAAACGCAGGAGAAAGCAGCAGTTGCATGTGCAGCCCAGATCTTGATATGTTCAGATGTTCCAATGCCTCATTATACAATAAAACCATGAAAATTAAAAAAAAATCTATGAGAATACAAGTCATTCCCCAATTGATAAATGGTCAAAGGATATGAACAGGCAGCTCTCAGAGGAAGAAATTAAAGATATCTATAAGCATAAGAAAAAATGCTCTAAATCACTATTGATTATAGAAATGCAAATCAAAACAACTCTGAGGTACCACATCTCACCAGTCAGATTGGCTAAGATGACAAAACTGGAAAATGATAAATGCTGGAGAGTATGTAGAAAAATTGGAACACTAATACATTGCTGGTGGAGTTGTGAACTGATCCAACCCTTCTGGAGAACAATCTGTAACTATGCCCAAAGGGCTATCAGTAATTTCATATACTTTTATCCAGCAATAGCATTTCTAGGATTGTATCCCAAAGAGATCATAGAAGTGGGAGGAAGACCCATATGTACAAAAATAATTTATAGCAGCTCTTTTTGTGGTGGCAAAGAATTGGAAATTAAGGGGATGCCCATCAATTGGGGAATGGCTAAACGAGTTATGGTATATAAAAGTAATGGAATACTTTTGCGCCATAAGAAATGAAGAGCAGATAGACTCCATATCTACCTGGAGAGGCTTATAGAATCTGATGCTGAGTGAAAAGAGCAGAACCAGGAAAAATTTGTACACAATTATAGATACAATGTATGTATGATGACTAACTTTGATAGACTGGACTCTTCTCAAAAATGCAGGGCTATAAGTCAACTCCAAAAGACTCATGATGGAGAGAGATGTCTACATCCAGAGAAAGAACTAGAAAGAACAGAGTTTGAATGCAGATTGAAGCAAATTACTTGCTCTCTTTCTTTTTCTTGTCTAGTTTTGTTTCCTCTTTCCCATTGTTCATTCCATCCAATACAATCCTTCTTTATATCCTGACCAATGTCTAATGTGAAAGTTTCTGCAGATCCTATACTTGATTGTATGCCACTATGTAGGAGGGGAATAAAATTTGAAACTCAAAGAAGTGGAGAAGTGAATCTTGTAAACTCAAAGTAAATGAACAAATTAATAAAGACCAAAAAGAAAAGAAAAAAATAAAACAAAAAAATAACAGTTCTTTTTGTGGTGACAATGAATTGAAAATTGAGGGGATGCCCATCAATTGGGGAATAGATTAACAAGTGGTAGTATATGAATGTGGTTGAATATGATTGTGCTATAAGAAATGATGAGAGGGGTGGTTTTGGAAATACCTGTAAAGACATATATGAACTGATGCAAACTGAAGTAAACAGAACCAGAACATTTTACACATTAACAGCAATATTGTACATCTACTGTGAATGATTACTTAGCTATTCTCAGCAATATGGTGATCCAAGAAAATTTCAAAGGACACATGATGGAACATGTTAGCAACCTCTAGAGAGACCTAATAAACTCTGAGTGTAGACTGAAGCTTAGAAAAAAAGAAATCTGAGAACATATCCTCAGATTACTTGGCAAAGGTTGTTTGCCTATAGAAAAGACCTGCAGAAAAGGCCTATAGAAAAACTAAAGTTGTTTAACCTTTAGAAAAATCTTGGATAGGAATAATGGTGATATTAAATATCAGTCTTACATTTTTTTAAAATGGATATCCCCTGGAAGGATGGATTTAAAGAGCCTTATTTGATCACATAAGGCAGAACTAAGACTTAATGCATGGAATTTATAGAAAAGTTAGGGTTCAATTCAATATAAGACATAATTCTCTGGAAATAGAAGCTGCCAAAAATGGAATGGGTACCCTCAAGAGTTGGTGAGTTCCCCATCAATGTAAGTCTTTAAGAAGAGACTGAGGAACTACTTTTTGGTGATCTTATAGAACAAATTCATGATTTGTGTTGGGTTTGGATTAGATGATGTCCAAAGTTCATTTAAATGAAAAATCCATAATTCTTAGTATGTTCTCTGACATTGTATAGACAATGACTCCTTTTATCTTTATCCCCTCTTTTCCAGAAATCATGAGCATTCAGAATCTAAAGAAAAAAATGGTGGGTTTTTCAAACTATTATTTACAAATATAAATTTTTTAAAAAGCCACTCCAATAGCATCTTGGGACGTAGAATATAAAAGTCAGAGATTAGATAAATCAGCTATAGAAGGAAATGCTCTGATGCAAAAACCTTTAGCTCTTAGGTCAGCATCAATATTTTTAAAGATCATAAGTGTTAATACTACTAGGATTGTGGTTTTTGTACCATTTTGTGCTTCCTACCAACACATGTATCCATCTTCTTAGGTCTTATATTTGAATGTGCAGTGTCTTGTGATTGGGTTGGTAAGAAAAGTGGGACAAGTCTTATATAGTCCTTAGCTAGAGAGGTTCTACATTTCCCTATTGAAAGACTTTTCCAGTAAATTGTAATAAAGTGTCTTGGGAAAAGTCTAGGTGACACGATTCATAATAAAATCTAATAATTGCTTTGAGTCTTCACTAGTCCTCTGTGTTTTTCATGGTCTGTGAGTGACCCTCTGGAAAAGAAAAATAATGAAACAAATTATCTAACTTTAAGTCAAATAAAAGTTTAGTTTAAGAAAATCTGATCACTATTGTGAGAAGACTTAAAATGTCTAACAAAAGAATAATCAGTGGTCCATGAACTATTTTTTTATTTTAAAATTTTTTAAAAATTTATTTATTTACTTTTAGTTTACAACATTCAGTTCCACAACCCCTTGAGTTCCATTTTTTTCCCCTTCCATCTCTATTCCTCTTCCCCCACCATGGTGGCATGCAATGCGATATAGGTTCTA
Organism: Petaurus breviceps papuanus; assembly: GCF_028583685.1. NCBI lineage: Eukaryota > Metazoa > Chordata > Mammalia > Diprotodontia > Petauridae > Petaurus > Petaurus breviceps. Next base: position 20,049,471 of record NW_027185784.1, read on the forward strand.
CAAATACCTTTACATTAAACATTAGTCAAGTTGCAAAGAAAGAATTATAACCAATAGAATGAATGAGAAAGAAGAAACAAAACAAAACAAAGAGGGAGAGCAAGTAGTTTGCTTCAGTCTGCATTGAGACTGTATAGTTCTTTCTCTGGATATGGATAGCCCTTTCAATCATGAGTCTTTTGGAGTTGTCTTATAGTGTTGCACGGCTGAGAGTAGCCCAATCTATCAAAGTTAGTCATCACAGATTCGATGTGTCTGTAATTGTGTATGAAGTTCTCCTGGTTCTGTGCTCCTCAGCATCATTTTATATGTCTCTCTAGGGTATTATGAAGCCCATCAAATGAAGTACTCATTTTTTATAACACAATACAACTTAAAAAAAAATTATTGTGATAATGGTATTTAACACAGGATGTTCAAAAAGGCTTAAGCATAAAATTGTACTAAGACTTTTGGGACACCCAGTGTCGTTCATTTCCTTTATAACCCTATGTACTTTATTTCAGCATTTAAAATATTCTGAAAAGGGATTGATAGGTTTCAGCAGAACACACAAATGGATTTATAACACAAGATTTACATTATATATACTGTAGGTCTAAATCTCTAGCTACTTTGCTGATACCTGCAAAAAGTTCTAAAGATAATATTGTCAAACCCTCTCTGTGACAATGAAGAAACCACATTGCAATTCTTTCCCAGAAATTGGTAGCAGAGGACAGCAGCAACTCTGGTAAGAAATTATAACATCTGTCCTCCCCTTTGTGGCTAAATGTCTTCTTTAACATTTATTATTTATTTATGTTTAACATTTATTTATTTTTGGGTGGCAGAAGGCAAGGCGGTTGGGGATAAGTGACTTGCTCCAGGTCACACAGTAAGTTTCTCAAGTGTCTGAGGCTGGATTTGAACTCAGGTCCTCCAGACTCCAGGGCTGGTGCTCTAATCACTGTGCCACTTAGCTACCCCTAAATGTATTTTTTTTAATTTAAGTACATATATCTCTCCCTCCTTCACAAACTTCCCCTACCCACTAAGGAGGCAAGTGATATGATATCAATTGGACATGTGAAATAATGAAAAAATATTTTGATTTTGACCATATCACAAAAAAGCCCAAGAAAAATGAAGAAAATTAAACTTCAATTTGCACTTACACTTTATCAGTTCTCTACCTGGAGGTGGATAGCATTTTTTTCCATGAGTCCTTTGGATCGGAGCAGCTAAGTTTTATGCAGTTGATCATCATTACAATATTGTTTTTATTGTATATAATAATATCTTGGTTCTGCTCATTTCACTTTGAACCAATTCATATAAGTGTTGCCATGTTTATTTTTTAAACAATCCCCTCATCATTTCTCATAGCACAATAGTACTCTATCACAACGATATGCCACAACTTGTTGAGCCATTCCCCAACTGTTGAGCATCCCCTTAGTTTCCAACTCTTTGCCACCACAAAAAGAGCTGCTAAAAATATTTGTGTATATATAGGTCCTTTTACTTTTTCTTTGATCCTTTTGGCATACAGTCGCAGTAGTGATATTGTTTGAATATAGTTACAAAGTCTTTTCCAGGATGGATGGACTACTTAGCAATTCCACCAAGAGTTCATTTGAGTACCAACTTTTCCATATCACCTCCAGCATTTGTCATTTTCTTTTTTTGTTGTTAATCAGTCTCATAGGAATGAAGTGGTACTTCAGAGTTATTTTAATATGCATTTCTTGACTCAATAGTGATTTAGAGTATCTTTTTTATGTAACAATAGCTTTGATTTCTTCTGAAAATTACTTGTTTATATTCTTTGATCATTTATCAACTGGGGAATGGCTCTTATTTTTATAAATTCGGCTAAGTTCCCTATTTGAAAAATGACACTTTCATCATAGTAATATTGCAAATTCTGCCCCCCCCCCAGTTTTCTATTTTTCTTCTGGTTTTGACTGTATTAGTGCTATTTAAGAAAAAGCTTTTTAATTTCATGTTATCAAAATTATCTATTTTATTTCTCATAAAATCCTCTCTTTTGTGATTATAAACTCATTCCTTATCCATAGTGCTGACAGTTACATTTTTTTCATATGCCTCTAATTTACTTATATTATCTGTCTAAATCTTACATCCATTTTGACTTTATCTTGTTATGGGTGAGACTTTGGTCTATGCTTAGTTTCTAAAACTGTTTTTCAGTTTTCCTAGCAATTATTGTCAGATGTTAAGTTCTTAGCTTTGATTTTCAGGTTTGTCAAACACTAAATAATTATATAATAGAATATATATATGTATATATATAATTAGTATATCAAACATTAGATAATCATTTCCTTCTGTGTATTATGTACCTAATCCATTCCACTGATTCACCACTCTTTTTAGTCAGTACCAGATTGTTTTGCTGATTACTGCTTTGTAATATAGTTTGAAAAATAGAACTGGTAGGCTGCCTTCCTTAAGATTTTTTTAAAAATTTATTTCCTTGATATTATTGACCTTTTGTTCATCCAGATGAATTTTTTTTTCTAGTTCTATAAAATAATTCCTTGGGAGTTGGATTGGTATTTCACTGAAAGTACATTAGCTTCAGTAGAATTGTCATTTTTATTATATTGCTTGGCCCAGCAATTACTATTTCTCCAATTGTTTAGATCTTTATTTGTGTGAAAAATGTTTTGTAATTGTGTTTATATAGTTCCTTGGTTTGTCTCAACAGAGAGACTCATAAGTATTTTATATTGTCTGCAGTTATTTTAAATGAAATTTCTCTATCTCTTGCTGCTGGATTTTGTTGCTAATATATAGAAATACTGATGATTTATGTGGGTTTATTTTATATCCCGCAACTTTGCTGAAGCTGTTAATTGTTTCCACTAGTTTTTTTATTTGGTCTTCTAGAAGTCTTTAGTTACATCACTTTATCATATAAAAAGAATGATAGTTTTGTTTCTTTATTGCTTATTTTTATTTCTTCAATTTTTTCCCTTTCTTATTGCTATAGTTAGCATTTCCAGTACAATATTGAATAATAGTGGTGATAATAGCCATTTTTGTCTTATCCTTTATCTATTGGGAAGGCTTCAAATTGATATCCATTACAGATAATACTCTTGGTTTTAGATAGACACAACTTATCTTTTTTAAGAAAGGTTCCATTGATTGCTACACTTTCTAGTATTTTTAATAGGCATTAGTGTAGTATTTTGTAAAGACCTTTTTATGCATTTTTTATATAATCATATGATTTTTATTGCTATTGCTCAATTATGCTGGTAGTTTTCCTAATATTGAAACAGTCCTTCATACTGGTATAAATTCCACCTAGTCATACTGTATAATCTTTGTAATAAATTGTGCCCTTCTTCCTAGTATTTTATTAAAAAAAACTTTTACATTGATATTCATTAAAGAAATTGGTCTATAGTTTTATTTCTCTGTTTTGACTCTCCCTGGTTTAGGTATCAAAACCCTATTTATGTTGTAAAAGGAATTTGGTATGGCTTTTTTACCTCTTTTAAAAATAATATAATATTGGGATTCATTTTTCCTTAAATGTTTAGTAGAAGTTACTTGCAAATTCATCTGGTCCTGGGTATTTTTTTTTCCTTGGGGAGCTCAATGATGGCTTGTTCAAATTATTTTTTGTAGTTATGCTTATTTAAGTTTTCTATTTCCTTTTTTGTTAATCTGTGCACTAATACTCCCCAGCACCCCTCTTCCTTTGGAACCTGAAATGTTATTGTTTCTCAGGGTCTTGTATCTCATAGGATCAGAAGTGATACTGCCTCTCAGGGTTTCCACTACCTACTTACTGATCTCTTCACCCTTGACCTATGACCTATAAATGGGTATAGGCAATGGAGTTACAAAATAGCATCTGGTACTGCATTCAGTGCCAGCAATGGGGCCCCTGTAATCTCTTTTTGAAAAGTTGCCAGGGCCCTTTAACATCTCTTGTTTGAGAGCTCTTAAAGCCACTGCTGCTTCTGTCTCACCACTGATGTTGCATTCACATGGACCCTGCCTGAGTCAGCTCCCACTCTTGTGGTGTCATAGTTCTCACCTTCCAACATCCTAAATTCTCTTGGGCTGGAAGAATGTCTCATCCTGGACTTTTTTTTGGCTCTACCCCTCCAGAATTTGATTTGAGGGGTTAATTTAAAGTTTTTTGGGGAGTAATCTTGGGAGAGCTCAGCTAATGGCTTTCTCTACTCTACCATACTGGTTCCACCCTACATATCTGAGGAATTCGGTCTTTATCAGAGAACTTTGCTGTAATTAAATATATATATATACATATATATATGTATATATTATGTTACTTCATTATCTATGGTACCTTTTAACAAAATTTTGTTTCCCTGATTATGTTTTTTAATCGGGGCTATTTTTGCTTTTGCTCTGTCTGATGTCTTGATAGCTACTCCTATCTTTTTTACTTTAGCTGAAGCATAATAGATTCTGCATCCACCCTTTATTTTAACTCCCTGCCTGTTTCTCTTTTTCAGGTGTGTCTCTAGTAAGCAACATATTGTTGGGTTATGATTCCTAATCCAGTCTACTTTTGCTTCTTTTTCATGGGTGAGCTTATCCAATTCATTTCACAGTTATGATGGGGAATTTATTTTCTCTCCATTCCATTTTTCACTTTCTTCTATATTCATATTCTGTCTCTCTCTCTGTCTCTCTCTCTCCTTCTCTCCCTCTCGTTTTGCTCTCCTTCCACTAGCTTGTTTTGCTCCTGACTATTGCCTTCCTTAATTTTCCTTCTCTTATCCTTCCCCTACTATTTCCCTATTCGATAAGATAAATGTCTATACCCAACTGAGTGTGCATATAGATTCTGCCCTCTTTAAACCAATTCCAATGAGAATGAGTTTCAAGCATTACCTGCCATCTGCTCTGTTTTTCTTTCCACTCTAAAAACTTTTCCTTGCACACATATTTTTATGTGAGAATATGTTCCCCATTTCATCTCTTCCTTCCCCCTTCTCCCAGTGCATCCATCTTTCTTAAACCTTCATTTTTTTTAATATCATCCCACATAATCATCTCACACCCATGCTCTCTGGCTTTGTCATCTCCTTCTAACTGCCTTAATAATGATAGGAAGTACTTGTATCATTTTGCCATGTAGTAATGTGAACAGTTTGACATTATTAAGAGTTCCTCATGATTTCTTTTTCATTTTTACCTTTTTATGCTTCTTTTGAGTCTTGTATTTGAATGTCAAGTTTCATATTTACCTCTGGTCTTTTCATTGGCAATGCCAAAAGTCCTCTATTTTGTGAAATATCCATTTTCCTCCCTGAAAGATTATATTAGTTTTGTTTTATACTTTATTCTTAGCTATAATTCTAGGTCCTTTGCCTTCCATAAAATCATATTCTAAGACCTCTGCTACTTTAACATGGTTGTTGCTAAATGTCTTGTGATCCTGATCATGGCTCCATGATATGTGAATTGTTTCTTTCTGGTTGCTTGAAATGTTTTCTCCTTGACCTGGGAACCACTGATGTTGCATTCACATGGACACTGAGTCAGCTCCCAATCTTGTGGTGTCATAGTTCTCACCTTCCAACATCCTAAATTGGAATAATGTTTCACCCTGGATTTTTGTTGGCTCTGTGATTCCAGAGTTTGATTTGAGGGCTAAATTTAAGGTTTGAAGTTAAAGTAATTTGACTATGATATTCCTGGGAATTTTCATTCCGAGATCTCTTTCAGGAGGCAATTTATGGCTTTTTTCAATTTCTATTACACATTCTGGTTCTAGAATAACAGGGAAGTTTTTCTTTGTAATTTCTTGAAATATATCAGACCCCCCCCCTTTGTTGTAAATCATGGTCTTCTGGCAGTCCAATAATTCTTAATTAATCTTTCCTCAATCTCTTTTCTAGATCAATTGATTTTCCAATGAGATATCTCACATTTTATTCTATTTTCATTCTTTTGTCTTTATTTTATTGTTTCTTGAGATCTCATGGAGTCATTAGCTTCAAGTTATTAAATTTTTATTTTTAAGGAATTAGATGCTTCTCAGTGAGCTTTTCTACCTCCTTTTCCATTTGTCCAATTCTGCTTTCTTTTTACTAATTAAGCCAATTCTGCTTCTTAAGGTGTTCTCTTCAGTGGGTTTTTATGCCTCCTTTTATATTAGGCTACTTCTGTTTTGTAAGGTATTATTTTTTTTGGTATTATTTGTGCCTCTTTTACTAAGCTACTAATTGTCCTTTTATAATGTTTTCCCATTACTTTAATTTCTTTTCCTGATTTTGCTTCTGCCACTTTTAATTTTTTTTAACTCTTCCAGGAATTCCTGTTAGACTTGTTTCCAACTCGCATTTTTTCTTTGAGGCTTTGCTTGTGATTTTTTACATTGTCATCTTCTCAGTTTTTGTCTTAGTCTTCCCTGCCACTGTAGTAGATTTTTATGGTTATTTTCTCTTTTTGGTTGTTTGCTCATTTTCCAGCCTATTTCTTAACTTTGAAATTTATGTTAAAGTTGGTGTCTGCTCACCTGGTAGTGGCACTTTCCCAACTTCAGACTTTCTCATGCAGTTGATTTCAGAGCTATTTCTGGGGGTCTACAAGTTTTTGGTGGTTTCAAGATAGTGTGATCCAGAGAAAGGTGTGGTTACTGCTCTTCTGCTCTGCCCTCTGATCTTTACCAAAGAATGTTCTTCACTTTCCTGTAGCTGCAAGTACTAGTATTCCTCTTTGCTTTGGAACTATGACCAGGTTTTCTCTTCTCTTGCAGCCCCAAGTGCTAAGGTTCCTTTTTGCTTTGGAACTGTGACCAGATTCCATACTCTCTTGTGTCTGACCATAAACACTCCTCTCCAGTCTGCAATTGTGACTTAGAGCTGCATATTTTCAATACAGTTGTCAATCAGTACTGGCTGAATTCAATGCTAGGAAAGGATCCTTTGAAATCTCTTTTAAACCCATTGCTTGACCCCTTTACATTCTCTAGGCTGAGAGCTCCCAAAAGCTGGTGCTATTCCTACTCTTGAGGCCACCTCTAAGGCTCACCACTGGTTCTGCTGCAGTTTTTGCTCCACCTTGGTGCCAAAGACCTCTACTGCTGACTTCTTTAATTATTCTATGATGTAAAAAAGTCTCACCCTGACTTTTTTTGTCTCTGCTTCTCCAAAATTTGATTTGAGGCATTATTTTAAAATTGTTTGGAGGAGAATGTTAGGAGAGTGCAGCTGGGTTGATGCCTCTGTCTTGCCAACTTAGCTCTGACCTTGTAGCTAAACTTTCTGTTCAGAAACTAAACTTAGTTGAGAAAGCCAAACAAAATAGATGACTTTCTTTCCTCTCACTTTCTTAATGGTCTATTATCAGTTTCAATTTCAGTCTCTGTAATTTAAAGATTGCTTTGTATTGCTAAACTGAGAGGTACTTAGCATCTAGTTCAAATTAAGCCTCTATTAAAGAAACAGAAGGTATGATCCCCTGTTGCTGACCTGACAGGAAGGGGCTGAGCAAGGAGGAGCAATGCTGTATGTAAGGAATAGCCCAGAGAGGGAGAGTCAGATTTTCTTGGAGTAAGCTTCCTGGAGGCAGAAGCTGCTGTAACTGGGTAGGCTGAAGAGGAAAGGCCCCCCAAGTTGGAAAGAATGATTTTGATTTGGGGAACCTGGGTGAAGTGATTTTGATTCTGGGAATCAGCTGGAGCTTCTGCTGAGTTCAAGGGCCAGCTAGAGCCTCAGGGAGCTGCCGAAGATGTCCAAGGGCCAGCTGGAGCTGCCACAGACTGAGGAAGCATGACTGTGATGCTGGCACTTTGCATGAATCTGTTTGTGGCTTTGTTAAGCCTTAACTTCCCAGGAACAGAGACTGTGAAGGATTTAAGGTGGACTGGATGCTGTGAGCTTCAGCATGGAAGAGGAAGTACACCAAGAGCTGGACAAAGACCTGGGAGCTGTCTGCCTTTGAACCCAGGTGACAGTTTGGTGAATCCAGGTAGGATCTGGGACCATGTAAAGAGATCCAGGGAATCTGAGAGACCACCCCAAGTCAAGCTGAAAGGATACTTTACTAGGATACTGTGTACTGACTGAGAAATTGTAATTTACTAGTGACCTAAAAGATGGAGGGCTTGTGTATTTTCTGATGATTGAATAGTGAATGATAAGTGAACAGTGACTGATTTGTAACTTAGTGTGCCCCATGAGTGAAGAACTTTGACTATTGTATTTTGTGACCCTTAAGAAGCAAGGCTCCTTAAGGTTGATTGAATCATTGGGTTGATTGAATGATTGAGTTACTAAGTGACTAAATTTTTGGTGAAAACTATTGTGACCACTTTGGTGAAAACTATGTGGCCATTTTCTGTGATAAGTTGTTGTGAATGCTATATTTGATTATCTGTGATAAGTTTTAACACTGTGAATGCTGAACCTTGATTTACTGTGAATGTTTTGCTCTGATTTGTTATTGAATAGAGTGTTTTCTATACTATGTAATCAGAATCTTAAAAGCTGTTCACAGTAGCATTCTTCTGGAAAGCTGCTCGGGCTTGGCTTTACAGTCTCCTTTGCTGGATTTACATCCAAGTTATGCCAGCTTGGCATATGTGTTCCACAGGGCTCTGTTCTGGATCCTCTCCCCTTCTATTCCTTTATATTCCCTTCCCTCTCTTCTTGTCCCCTTCCAACCCTTCTTCTTCCATTCTTTCTTCTCCCCTCTCCTCTTATCTCCTTCCATCCCTTCTTCTCTTGTTCCCTCCTCTCACCTCTTTTTTATTCCCCTCTTGCCCCTCCTTTTCTCTTCCCCATCCATTCTCTTTCCCTCTATTCCCTCACCTCTCATTTTCTCTGTTCTTCTCTACTCTCCTCCCTTCTCTCCTTTCCACCATTTTCCTTCCTTTCTTCTCTGGCTAGACCATTTCACTTGCTGATCTCATTAGTTCAGATGGATTCAATTATCATCTCTATTGCTGATTGGTCTCAAATATACTTATCCAATTCTAACCTCTTTCCCTAACTCCAATCTTGGATCCCCAACTGATTAATGACATCTTGATCTGGATGTCCTGTAGATATCTTAAACTCACCATGTCCCAATATTGAATTCATTACCTTTTCCCCAAAACTTTCTCTTCTTCCTAACTTCATTATTAATATCAAGAGTACCACCATCTGCCCAGTCATGCAGCCTCACAGCCCAGTTTTCTTACTAAATTCTTTTTTTCCTGTCACCCTCTATATCCAATCCATTGCCAAGTTCTATTGATTTTACATTTGTTACTTCTCTACCATATGCCTCCTTCTCTACTTTGACACTGCCACCTGCACCCTGGTGGAGGTACTCATAACTGCACACCTGGACTATTGAACTAGTTTTCTAATTGTTCTCCTTACCACAAGTCACTTTCCATTCCAGTACATGCTCTATTCAGCTATCAAAGCAATTTTTCTGAAGTTCAGGTCTCACCATTTCACTCAACTAATTAAAAACCTCCAGTGACTCCTTATCACCTCCAGGATCTAGTGCAAAATCCTTTCAAAGTCATTCATAATTCCTCCCTTCCCTGTTATTCTAGTCTTCTTACATATTACTTCCTTCTATATGCCCTGCAATTCATTGACATTAGCCTTTTTGCTTTTCCTCACACAAGACAGTACTCTATCTCTGGACTTCTGCCATTGTCACTGTCTGTTTCTCATGCCTAGAATGCTCTCATTCCTCATCTCTACCTCTTTGCTTCCATAGATTTAAGTCCCTGCTAAAATTATATTTTCTAAAAGAATTCACAATCCCTATGAATTATAGAGCCTTCCCTCTGTTCCAATTTATCCTGGATATAGCTTGCTTATACATAATAGTTTTCCCACTGTCTCCCCCATTAGATTGTGAGCTCCTCAAGGGCTGGGACTATCTTTTTCCTTTTGTTGTATCTCTAGTACATAGTATGGTGCCTGGCACTTAGTTGTTGTTTGTCCTTCATTCTTGAAAAGGATCATGATATCAGGAAGGTGATGCCATGACTTGCAAACGAATTGGATTTGTGAGAGAGGGCTGTACAAAGTCACCAGCCTAACTTTTTCCTCCAGATCTATTTGGGTCCAGTGGCAAGATATAGATTAGGATGATAGGAGATGCACCCCCCCCCCCAGGACACATAATAAGTACTTAAGAAGTGTTTATTGACTGACAAGATCAAGAAATAGGAGCAGAAACCTTATAAGCATTGATGGTGGGGAAACTGAAATCTTTTCTCTAATTTAATTTCCTGTTTGATTAAATGTCTTTTGCATTAAACTAATATTTAGGTTCGTCTAGTAATAGGAAACATTAGTTTTATTAGTAGGGCTTGTGACCTATGACTTAGAGTAGATACTGACTCACAAAATATCTTAAATCTGGAAATTCATTCTGTCATTTATCCTGACAGTATTTGTTTCTTAATTGTGTCATTTCACCTATGTTTTTCATATATAATTCCTGTAGATATCTACTATAATTTTCTAATATTTAAGATATATTTGAATATGGAAATCATTGCCTACTTATGTCAGGTTTTTCCCAGGGTGAAATTGTACGATTACTGGGCTTGGACTCAGAGAATCAACATTTGAATCCTAGTTTTTAAGTTCAGTGGCTTTGCACATATCAGTTAATCTTCCTAGGACTTAATTTCCTCATCTCTAAATAGAAGGGGCTCAACTACATGATCTCAAAGGTCCCCATCTATGATACTATGACCTAGCAATTGCTTTTTTTGATTAGGTATGATTGTTTCCACACATCATACTGGTTAGATTATGGTTGAAAAATAGACAACTGTTACCATCCTGAATTCTACTACTGGTATCTGTTTTCTTGTTTTTATTGTTGTTTAATAGGACTGGAATTGCATATTTTCATAAAGCCTTTGTTAGTGTCTGCTTAGATCTCAAGGTAAATAAAGATATACAACTCTTGGCTACTTCAAGTCATGCTTGTAATATCAGAATTCGAGCACAGCTACAGGCTCTGGAGAAGACAACTTTAAGAAATAGGATCATGGATGATCTCCATTTCCTTACTGATGGAAAAAATACATGAAAAAATAATAGTACTTTGTAATCACCAAGTTGCTCTCTTTAATAACATTGACACTGATCCACCAGAGGTAACAAGTAACCAGTAACCTGCAGACATATTCTTTAAGATTGTAATGAAGGGTTTTAATCTTAGAGAATTTTATGCTTATCTATGGGAGAAGGCAATATGCTCAGGAAAACTGTAAGGCAGAAGTATCAAACATGCTGCCTGCCATGGGGTGGCTAGGTGGCATAGTGAATAGAGCACTGGCCTTGGATTCAGGAGGACCTGAGTTCAAGTTAGGCCTCAGACACTTAACACAAAACTAGCCGTGTGACCTTGGGCAAGTCACTTAACAACAATTGCTCTCCAAAAAAACAAACAAACAAAAACATTCTGCCTGCTCTACCCCCATGCAGCCCAGAAAACTGCTTCATATGGTCCAATAGAGATTAAAATGTTGTTTCTATCTGATTTTAATGTGTTGATGTGTGTGTTTGTGTGTTTACACACATCTTTCTTTTTTTTTTGCCTTTTGGAGGGCAATTGGGGTTAAGTAACTTGCCCAAGGTTAAATAGCTAGTGTGTGTGTGTGTGTGTGTGTGTATGTGTGTGTGTGTGTGTGTGTGTGTGTGTGTTAAGTGTCTGAGGCCGGATCTCAACTCAGGTCCCCCTGACTCTGGGGCCGGCACTTTACTCACTGCACCACCTAGCCGTCCCTACATACATCTTTCTATTGAACATAAGTATATAAGGTATATAATATAATGTACATCTATACAACATTCATACATGAGCAGTCTTCTAAATCAACATGTACACTGCAGGAATATTTACATATGACTTTCTATTTGAGTTCAACACCATGGTTGTAATGCACAAAGATTTCCTTCTGAGAAGAGGGGTTGGATTTCTATTTCTTTTTCTTTTCATAATTATTTTGATTTTAGGGAAATCTTTTTGCAAGCAACAGGTTAGGAATTAACCCATTTGACTTGTAAAATTGCATTGCTTAGTTAAATGGTATTGTTGAGTATTTGGAAGTATGGAAGAATGTGAGCTAGCAAATTTTATTATGAAGTATGCAATGTAGACTTTTCTCAATACTGTAGCATAAGGCACTGAGAAAGGCACTCAACAAGAATGTACACAATCTCCATAAGTAATAAAAGGGCAGGTTGACCACTTATTCCATTATTTAATAAATTCCAATAATTCCCTATTACCTCTTGTGTCAAATATAAACTTCTGCTTTGGTATTTAAGGTTCTTTACAACCTGACAGCTCCTCTACCTTTTCTAGGCTTATTATAGATTACTCCTTTCTATTCCCCTTATAGTGTACCTATACTAGTGTATTTTAGTGTTCCTAAGGTACAGTTATCTACCTCCCATCTCCACACCTTTGCACTGGCTATTTATCATGCATGACTAGATATTTTTACCTTCTGTACCCCCACCTCCTAGAATTCCTGACTTCTTCCAACATTCACCTCAAATACCACCTTCTTTGGGAGGCCCAATGTATTTTCCTCTTAGATGAACTTGTAACTCATATATAAGTATTTTTCCATACTTATATATGTACACAGTCTTTCTTTCTCAATAGAATGTAAGTTCCTTGAGGCCAAGGAGGGTTTTCATTTTTCTTGGTATTTCCCAGCGCTATATAAAATTCTCAGTAGCTGACGTTGAGTAAGCAGTAAACAAATGCTTATTGATTGCATTATAGAACACATGAAGGGGAGTAATATGCAGAAAGCTAAAAGAAAAGCAGGGATAGAAAGATCTAAAGAGAAGGAAGAAGAGGATCTAGGGAACCCTGATCTCCTTAACTAATATTTTCACCATTAGAACGTCCTCTTACATACTGAAGTAGAGGTGAAATCACATTTAGTAAAACTGTTCTAGGAATGGTGTGCCTGACTAAACAAATCTGTGTGATCAGGGAGGCATCTAATCAAGTCACTATTAAGTAGACGTTAGTTCATGAAACGTTCTCACACTAAACAGAGTGACAACTGGGACCTAAATGCTCCTTATTTTCTAGTTTCAGGATCTAGCTTCTAAACGATATTTCTCCTTAATAGCTTTCTTTCCAGCAGTTGTGTAATCCCTTACTGTCATTACCCAAACCCTTGCTTTTGCCAATTGCAGATGACCTCAGGCCATATAAACTGATTTTGAGTCTCACAAGAACAGTTGAGTATAAAATACAGGAATGAAGATTTTCTAAAAAGATATCTAAGTACCCCAGATCCTCTTCTCCTTCCATGTCAGCCACAGAGGAAAAGCAGAATAGACTATGAGTTCATCCTTCCTCCTACTAATGCTCAGAACTGCCCAGCAGGGTATGCCCATATCAAAGAATATGCTGTGTGTGCTCTATGAGCAAAGCAGAATTGTGGTAGCTCAAAAGAAAAATGAGATTCACAAATTTAGAGATATCTCCACTCCAAAAGTTCATATGGACTATTTGTGTCTGACCTGTGACAGAGCCTTCTAAGTTTGCATTGGTCTGAAAAGCTACAGGTGGACAACACTAGACAATAGTGATATCATTTTGGTACTCCTTGAGAACTAAGGACAAAACCATCCTTGGTAGTAACTTATTCCATCATATCATGTGTCTTTTCAGGTCTCAGTTTCCCCATTTGTAAGAATGACCGGTGACAGATTATATGATTTCTAGTAGTCCTTTCCAGCCCTGTAATTATCTGTGATTTTCTCATATCCCTCACCAAAATAAAAGAAAAACACAAGATTTGAGATTTAAATTTTGCCCTGTGTAATACAGATTCTTAAGTTATTTTTTTTGTGTATTTTTAGCTAGAAGAGACTTTAGGGATCAAATCCTTTTTTTTTTCTTTTTGGAGGGGGAAGGCAGGGCAATTGGGGTTAAGGGACTTGCCCAAGGTCACATGGTTAGTAAGGTCCTCCTGACTCCAAGGCTCAAGGCACTGACAGAGATAAAATACTTTAACTGTTTCTTTTCACAGATGAAAAAACTGTGGCCCCGAGGAAATTGTGATAAAGGTCTCCCGCACTTAATAGCAGAGGCAAGATCTGAACCTTAATCCTTTGGCTATAATTCCAGTGGTCTGAAGGTGGCCCATAAAAGGTAGTAATGGAAAAATCTTGAGCATCCTTCTTTAAGTCTTTTTATAGCATGCTGATTTTATTTCCAAAGAGTTGTGATTAAGTGGGCTACCTATTTTTCTTACCCTTATTTGTATTAACTGTATTTATAAAATGATCCATGACTGTGTTTTTTTCATAATGCAAGTCTCTTGCCTAAGGGATTGCATGAATAAACACAGAGGGGTGGGAAATGGCATATGATCTGGAGAGAGAAGCAAAGCTATTTCTAGGTCAATACATCTTTGGAAATTGATGTTAGGGCAACTTCAAGAGGCTTGGCTGTGTACTTGCTTCCAAAGTGCAATTTTGAAGTCATCACCAAAGGCTGAAGAGAGAATATTTGATGTGCCTGTCAGAGAGATATTGGGTTCTTGAAATGAATATGACTGCTTTGCTCCATGGAATAATCCATAAGCTATTAACACATGTTCCATTATAAGGATTCCCTTGATTTAATAAAGCCAGCATTCCAGTCCAGGAGCTTCTGCCTAATAACATTGGTTCAGCAAGCTATGTTTGTAGCTGTTTTATTAATATCTTCTAAGAACACAGATTTAAATCAGGAAGTAATCTCACTAGATCCCCAGATCTGGTACCTTGTGGTCTCTGTGTAGGCAAAGACACTGGGAAGCAGATCTTTAGTTTGAAAAAAGAAACATATTCAGTCTTTAGTGACAAGTCAAATAGCATTTCGTTAACATACAGTGCAGAGCATTATAAGAGATATAAAGGAAATAAAAGATCTGGCTTTTGCTTTTGGAGGCTTAACAACACAATGAGTTAACTTGTGTGTACACACAAATGTACACATGTATACACATGTACACATGCACACGTCTGCTTGTCATAGGTGTTGGAGAGGGAATTCAGGTTCATTTTTAGAATAGAAAAGAAAACCTATGTAGTTGCTTGCAATTTACATGCAATTTTTTTTCTGTTTTAGGCCCTGTGAAATTCAAAGGCCATGGTATTTAAATATACATTTTAGAATTCAAATATCTTTGCAGCCAGGTAGACTAGTGAATAGTGGTGGACTTGGAGATAAGAAAATTAACTAATATTTCATCTCAGACACTTAATAGCTTTGTGGCACCAAGTAAATCACTTCTTGCAACCATAGTTCCCTCTTCTATAAATATGGATAATAGTGTCTAGCATAAAATGTAATTTTGAGGATAAAAGTGTATACCACATGTGAAGTACTTTGGGAACCTATATAAATACTAGGTATTATTGTTATTATTAATTTATTGATATATATTGGGCAGTTGTTAAATGTAAATCAAAAACCATCTTCTCTTTCTAATGCTGGAAGTCAGTATACACAGGTATAGAAAGGTACTGTTTCAATGAGCCAAGGTGGAATGTTTTGTTTTGCTTTTTGAAAAAAACATCAAGAATTAGCATGTTCAAGGAAATACCTGTGTTTTCTCAATCACTAAGACAAATGTGAAGACTATATTGTGGATCTGACCTTCAGTTATAATATGTGAAAGACATATGGATAAAAGAATAAGGAACTTACTAAAGTCTTTCCCATTGGGATCCATACTACTTAGCTGTCATTGAGAGCATCAGAATTACTGACCAATATTCAGTTATTTTTCTCATTTTAATGGGTTTGGAGATGATACAATATTTCACAACTCCTCCATTCAGCTCCAGGCAGAACAATAAGTGGGTCTTATTGAATAATGTTACTGAATTGAGAAGGTGGCTTTCTGTTGTTAAAAAGGAAGGACCTTTGAGATTCAAAGTTGGCATACCTCTTGAATGGAGAGTCATCCACAGAGCCTCAAAACTTAGAAAGCAGAAGTTAAATGTTGCTTGGTGGAAGCAACTGAGGATGAGACATGTGACTTTTCTCTCTCTTCTCTCTCCCTCTCCACACACACACACGTGTATGTATGTATGCATGTATGTATGTATGTATGTGTGTACGTATGTCTTTGGGGGTTTAATGATAAAGATACCCTAAGAAGTTCTTCTGCCATTCCCAAATGCTCTATTTCTTTTCTTCTCGTGGAGAGCTGAAAAGCAGCTTCTTTTCTTCTGCTTTTGTTCTCCTGCAGTATAGAACAAATTTTCTCTCTTCCTCCTCTTTGTCAAGCTTCTAATTCTTCCAGAAGATGGAGAATGGAGTGTTCTTTTTTTGTGGCAGTCTTTCCCAGATGGTTTAGTGTCAGATGGAAGTGCTACTTTTCAAAAATTGACAGCAGGGGAGTGATTAGAGGTCTCCTCCTTTTCTTCTTCCTCTTTCTCTTCCTCCTCCACTTCCTTTTCCTTCTCTTCAGTCTCCTTATTCTTTGCTTCTTCCCTCCTCCTTCTCCTTCTCCTACTCCTCTTTTTCTTTTTTCTCTCCTCTATCTCCTCTTCCCCATATCCTCTCCTTTCTACCCCATCTCCTCTTCTCTCCCCTCTCTAATATCATCTCTTGCTGTATGGAACATTTAAATTTCCTTGATCTATCATAGGCTTTACTGAACCCAGGAGATGTACTGCATTCCCACTCTCTCCCCTAGAATATTAATCTGTTTAATATTTTTGTGGTTACCATTAAGATCATATACCTAATTTGTAGATATCATTTTGATAGAATAGGGGTATGGAACTAGAAATTTCCCAAAAAATCCATATGCTTGTAGGTCCTCATTAAATACTTCGTCCTTACCCCCCAAATTGTTTGTTTATTGGGTTGATTTTAACTTCCTATTTTCCATTAAGGAAAAAAATCTAAAAGTTGAGGGGGCATCAACTTCTAAGAGATTTGTTTGCAAACAAATCAGGTTATGAAAAATAGCCACTATTTTTTCACCAAGGGTTAGAGGGGAAGTGTTTCCCAAAGAAGAAATATATTTGATTAAGTATTTAGAGGAACTAGGCAGAAAGAAAGTCAGGACAAAGATGGATAAATTGAATATCCAGACATAAGGAGAAATTTGTAAGATGAGAAAAGATCTTTCTACTAATTTCCCTCCTTTACCTATGGACCCTGTCCATTCAGGGACATGTGGCCCTTCCCACTGAGAATCACAGATTATGAGCATTAGGAGGGACTTCAGAGCATCTATTCCAAATGGAAAGTGAACAAAAATCCTAGGATTATGGCCATGTAGAGAAGGATTAATGTAAACATAGAAGAATATTACCATTACTTTAAGCCCTGATAAGATGAGCTGCCATTAAACATGACCCGAACAGGACCACAGTGGATCATTAATGTTTTGGCAGAATATCAAAAGGAGAATATAAAATACAGGTTTCCTTGGGTAGACTTCAATACTTTGATGAATTTTTGAATTGTATCCTTGTGAGTACTCATTCCAGTCATTGTCATCATAACATCATCATTTTTTTGTTTTCTCACATGATTCTTGTCTGTATCTTCTCGTAAATCTTTGATAAATGGGATAACTAACATGTTGGGACCCTCAGCTATTTTGTGGATATCAATATTGTACTCAGAATGTTCATTTGTTATTTCTTGCTTTTGTGATGAAACTGGTCCACTTGCTTTTCCAAATTTCCTTTATGTATTTTCATATCTGCACACACACATATACACTATATATTTACACATACATGTACATATTTCCTATATATTATTATAAATTTCAAAATATATTTTGTATAATTTGTGGCACACAAATGTATTTCTTTGGGTGTACTTTTGTAGAAAGTTTGCCTAAATGTACCTGTAAGGAAAACACTAAATGGAAAGTTATCCTCCTTTAGCTAGGCGAAGAAGTAGTCTTTTATTGTTTGTCTCTATTATTAGGTAGTGAAAATCTCAACATGAGAATTACTTTGGCCTCCCAAAAAACAGCTACCCAGCACCAGGAACAAACTAATAACTAATGAAATTAAGGGACCTTGGTTTAAAACTAAATAATCAGAATTGTCCAAGAAAGTATACAAAAAACCTTGATGCCAATTCTTACTTAGCTCTTACTCACTCTTAATCTATGATACACTTATTAAATTTGTTGTTATCCCACACTGAGCATCAGGACAAAATATCCTACAGTGTGTGAAAACAGAAGGCTCTGGGGTGGCTAGGTGGCACAGTGAGTAGAGCACTAGCCCTGGAGTCAGGTGGACCTGACTTCAAATCCAAACTCAAACACAAAATACTTACTAGCTGTGTAACCTTAGGCAAGTCGCTTAACCTCAATTTCTCTGCCTTCCTCCCTCCAAAAAGAAAAACAAAACAAAAAAATACCAGAAAGCTCTTTGGCATTCCATCATTGGTGGACTTTTTGTAGCCAGCTCTCTCAATTATAAAATGTACTTCACTCGAATAACACATACATTTATAATTTATTATGATATATTATATGTACATATATGTACACACATATATATTTTTACATATATATATAATTTATGTCAGCTTTGACTTACTTCATTTCAAATAAGGGTTGTTTTTCACCTTCTTAGGAAGCCTATCATCCCCTTCTACTACATCATCTCCCAGGGCTCATCATATTGGTGCTGGGCTTAGCTCAGAACCCATAAGCTCAAGAGATCCACTAACCTCAGTGTCCCCAGTAGCAGGGAATACAAGTATAAGCAAACATGCCAGCACCATTAGAGGTACCTACTCTAATGTCTGATCCCTTGGATTTATGTTGAATCCCCTGTTCCTTCTTTCTGGCACTCATCTATGAAGGGCTATCAGCAAAACACATAAATTCAGTGGCTTGCTCCTGCATTTCAAAGGTATAAAATTTTGTTAGTGTAGGTATTCCCACCATGAATGCACCTTTGAACCCCTGTAGAACCTGGAAGTTAGTTTTTGAGATGTGATGTGGTCTAAAAGTTCATCTCATGGCCCAACTGGAGATGAGCCTCTCAATACCTCTCTAGGATACACTTCAGACACCAGAAATATAGAGTCCATCAATTAACTCAGACTCAAAGCCTTTTGCTCTTGATAGGACTTGCCAGGCAGTTATCTCTATGCTCTGATGAAGAATTGAAAGATTTTAATAGAGAAAGAGAAAATTATTTTACTGTGTTGAGGTCTCAGGGACCAAAGTATATAAAGCCAATCAAGTCACAATACACTCATTATTTAAAATAGTTGATAAATGCAATGAAGATCTCCATCTTGGAGTTAGGAAGATGAGGGTTTCATCTTAGGGACTCACTAGCTAGGTGACTGGGTAAGACACAGAGTATATGCTTAATGAATGTTTATTGATTGATTGACCTTAGTTTCTTCATCTATGAAATGAGAGGGTTTGACTTGATAGTGTCTAAGTTCTAAATTAATGAGTCTATCCTCCTATGTATTGCCCCTAGACCAAACCTTATTTCTTTAGCCTCAAACAATGGTGTTTCTCAGTTTTTCTTTCCTTGACCCAATGTCCACCTCTTTGTTCTAGTTCAAAACTGCCTTTTCTGTATCAATCCTAGCTCCAATTTAATTTTTCTTGCCCCCTCTCCTACCCTGATTCTCACCCCATATTGTATTCCTCCACTTTATATCAAACCTGAGTCTATTCCTGCTGCCTGGAAAAATTTCAAGTAACTTTTTCTGTGCTTTAATACACATGTATATGTATATATGAATATGTGTGTATATATGCACACATAAATAGATGCACACAATATAAATAATGCACATATATATTTTCTAATTAACAAGCATTGGTTTTCTCTTCCTTCCACCTCCTTTCCCCCTTCTATCATTGAGAAAGAAAAACTACACAAAACAAAAACTCTATAACAAAGATGCACATTCAAGCAAAACATATTCATCCATTGGTCATATCCAAAACTATGTCTCTTTCTACATGTGAAGGCTATCTCCTTTCTGTCAAAGTTGGGAAACATTATTCATCATTCTTAAGCCCTCTGGGATTGTGGTCAGTTAATGTACTTCTGGCTGCTACTGTAATACTCCTACCTGTATTGAACTATCTGGATGCCTAATCTCATACAAAATTTTTAATTTACCTTAGCATTAGGAGCACATATTAAAGCTGAACACAGAGATAGAATGTCATTGGATGCAAACTTTCTGGCGAGCTAGGAGGCCTACTTTATGCCTTTTGATTTGTCACTGTCATTATGTGGCTTTGGATAAATCTGCAATGTATCCTGTTCTTTTCTTCATATAGATAGACACACACAAATGCATATATATATATGTATATATTTTAGACATATATAAAAGATAGACACATTTAATATGATACATAGTAGATATAAAGTCCTATGTCTGTCTGTCTATCTATGTATGAAGCACCTCCTATGTACAATAACCTTGCTAGAGATATCAAAACAAAAAACAACACAGTCCTTCTTCTCAAGGGCAGTTCCCAGAATTGATAGAGAGCAAAATAAAAATAATAATATTCTTCCTACTTAGATATATTGAAGCAGAATGAAAGAATCACAGAGAGAGCTAAGTCTGGAATTTTCCTAGGAGTTGGTTTATCTTTGTGCACAGAAATCCGAAAGTTCTTCCTCACATCCAGACCTGGTTTGAAAGGTGAATTTAAACTTTGATTACCTGATAATAACTTGGATTTGTAAAATGATGTTGGTGGAAAAGAATTATTTGTTACAAATTCTAGTTCAAGACAAACCCTTTAATTAAACATGCTATATCTCCTTAGGTACACAGTAGAAGAAAATTAGAAAGCTTTTAAATATTTAAGAGGGAGGAATATAAATTGGTAAGAGATTATTATTAGACCAGACAGGATGCAGAGAGAATAGTTAAACAGAGATTAACTGTTTCTCCCCTTTCCCTAAATAGGATACAGAACCACTAAGCTTCTACAGTTGAAGGTCTTACATTCCACCCTCTCTTATCATTGTTTTATATACTTAAGGCTCTCTATTCCAGATCACAGCTTGGCCAGGAAACTGGAAAAATACAATGCTAAAGTCAAGAATGTGTCAGTTGATAAATGAGAGTGTGTGGAGAGAGGCAAAAGTCAACAGCCTGGGTGATTCCTGAAGAAGCGTAAACACGTGTATGTGAAGGTGGCACACAGAGTAAGAACCAAACAGACTTATACAGCAACTTGGCTAGGTAGAACAGCATGCATATGGAAATGTCCCATGGAATTTGAGGGCCAAGTGACTGAGCAACTACCGGGTCAAACAACTATTTGAAAGCCTTAAATACATTTGCAATCACCTATATGCTCCTTGTACTTATGATCAAATTTTGATTAACCAAGCCAAGTCTATGTGGCGCTATGTCAGCTTCATTTTGATTTGAACAGTATTATTTGTTTTTCAAAGAATGTAAAATTCATGTTTTAAAAATAATACATCATTCATCTATAGAAAATCTCCTTAGGAAGACAAAGTAAACATATACAGGTAGTGACAACGTAGATTCAGATAATCCTTTTCTTCAATGATATTTGTTTTACCTGGGTTTCAATTACTCTAATTATAAATAGCAGCATTGAACCTCCAAAGAGTAGTTGCCACAT
Source organism: Petaurus breviceps papuanus (assembly GCF_028583685.1). Taxonomy (NCBI): domain Eukaryota; kingdom Metazoa; phylum Chordata; class Mammalia; order Diprotodontia; family Petauridae; genus Petaurus; species Petaurus breviceps. The sequence goes on from NW_027185784.1 coordinate 20,071,114, forward strand.
ATGTAGCAAGAAGGGTAATCTGAGGTGTCATTGTATCAGATATCAACCTGAAGCTACTCTTTGAAAAGAAATCTTCCTGCAAGAAGCAAAACTATAACTAGGGCATAGTGACTAAAGCTTTTTTCCCAGGTGGAGGCAATTCAAAGGTACTGATGCCAGTCACATTGTCCTTTAGCAGCACATTAATATTGAAGAGATAACAACTAGAGGTGCAGTGTGGTAAAGCAGAAAATGCTTTTGTAATCTTGATACACATAGCACCCATAATGCCTCAAATCAAGTAAGTCCTTCAGAAAATACTGTTAACTTTGGAGTCAGATAAAATGGGTTTGCATGTTAGTTCTTTCCTTTAGTATTTTCTAAGTCTCTATTTCATTAATTTAAAAATTGTGCTAATAGTATTTTCACCACTAAGTTCACTGGTTTATTATGAGTAAAATACTCATTAAATTGTATTTAAATGTGAATTTCTGTTAAGTGGTGGTCATAATGTCAATAGTTCAAAAGAGTAGCACCTAGAGAGATTAAGTCAAAATTCTCTTCCACATAAAATCAATTAAAATATTAGTAGATACCTTATCTTGTTGGTTGATGTTCAACTTGATGTCTACAGAAATACAAGAACTTTTTTCTTCTTTTAATATGAATTAGTTTCTAGGCATGTCTATCCTGTGTTTATTTGACTTTTGAACTCAAAAACAAAAGATAGACATCTCTGTAAATTTTATAAAATTGTATTGGTCCATTGCTTCACCCTTTCAAAAATTTTAAAATCTGATTTTATGATCCTTTGTATTACTTGTCTCTTCTGGCTTTATATCATTTCATAAATATGTCATCTGTATCTTTATCTGGGTATTTGATCAAGATTAACATCAAAGATCAGAACCCCAGACTTCTGGATTAGAGACTTGTCTAAAGAATGTCACTGATATATTAATTTCCATTCTTTGAGTCTAATTATTTAACCATTTTAATGTGCTAGCATCATGGCTATATTTCTCCACCTTCTACACAAAGATGTGAAACATTTTTTTCAGTGATTTGCTATAATTCCAGATGCAGTGCGTCCCTGAATAAATAGTCTTAAAATCTTCTCAAAAAGAGAACTGGTTTTATTATGGCCTGATTTGTTTTTCCTCTTCATTCCCAGGCTTTTTTCTTAGTGAATATTTCATAAGAAGAGAAAATTTAGAGCTTGAAGAGACTTTAAGGATCAACTAATCCAATGTCTTCATTTGACATTTGAGGAGCCCAAGTTCCAGAATGATTATGTGACTACCCCCTAGGCAATTTCTTCCTATTCAAAATAAATTGTGATTATATCATCAGAATTTCCTTCATAATTTCTGAGCCATGATTGATGGTCTTCGAAAAAATTATGGAAAAGAGAATCCTACCAGCATTGTTGGGAATGTATAAATAGTATCCTGATTTAAATAATGGAGTCCTTTAGACCCTAGGCTAGGGTTATATACTATAGGCTTTAGACTATAGGGCATGACTTATTTTCATATAATTATTCTAAAAAGTAGTATTAGAGTGATGTTTTGAGAGATTTTTAGAAAAGAAAATTATGATGATTATGGACCAATATGAGTTCATTAAGAGCAGGGAACACTTAACTAAACAAATTTGCTTTTTTGATAGTTATTAGACTGGTAGATCAGTAGAATACCATATTATTGCATAGCTGAATTTCAGCAAATAATTTCATGAGATTTCATAATATCCTTGTAGGCATCTTGAAGGGAGAGATGGTAAATTAGAGTAATCAGGAAGACTCAGAACTAGTTTAGAAGGCTCAAAGAGAGGTGATTAATGGATCAATGTATTTTGGGAGGAAGGCTTCTAACATGATACTTCAGGTATCTGACCTTGGCCCTGTTTGGTTCAGCATTTTAAATTAGGAATTTAATAAGGATATAGATGGCATACTTATAAAATGTGCAGATCAATTAAAAATTAAAGGATAGTTAACATATTTAAGGAAAAAGTTAGGATTTAAAGTTTCCTGGACAGGTGGAATAATGAAATAATTGTTGCATATATAGGTGATTTCAAGTGAAATTAGACCAACTTGAAAATTAGTCCCAGTTCAATTCTGCTATAAGTAGATAAATCTCGGTAAATTCATAAACTTTGATTTTGTGATAAATAGTTTTTAAATGAATTACTACATGAGTCTTGAGATGACTAAGAATTTTTAACACTGAACATAAGCATATTTTTAATGGAGAAGAGAGTGAAAGCAATAGAGAGGAAAGAGATCTAATATTATTTTCACCACCCTTCAAGTAGGAAAAAAAAGTCACTAAAAACAACCAACTCAAAGTGTCTTTTATCATGAAACCTATATGTTCAGCTAGTGCAAACAAGGCCATTGATTCTTTCTTCCTGGGTGGTAAGTAGAAAATTCATTCCATTTTTCACTTCTGAAAGAATCATGACATTATCCTGCCAATACTATTATAGATTTTTACAAGAACAGTACCACTACCTTTTCTCTCCTCCTGGGTGAGATTACCACCTTAATGGTCTCACAGGCTACTCTTGAAAGATGAATTCCTCTAGGGTTCACTTTGTAGCTAATATCTTTGTGGCAACTGATCAGTCTTCTGAAGAATTCAAATCATTGTGAAAGCAACTCTAAACTAAAAAAAGTACCAATATATCAATAATTCTTATAGGCTATCAAAATGAGGGTGACTTGAAAAAGGAGTAGATTCCTCAATAAATCAATATTTTTGTTCAAAGTGATAGGATGAAGAGGCTCAAGTTGCTTAGGTTATAGGTGATATCTACAGCTGGATAAAAGGTTTGGCAAGAGGGACAATGGATATGAGTCAAGTCCAAAGTTACATATATATAGCAATATTAGATAGCGGGCAGAACAATAAATTAAGATTGAGGTCACTTAATTTCTAGATTGGGTTATCCTATTATCCAGCTTGTGACCTTGGTCAAGTTGCTTGATTTCAATATCCTTATTTTGAAAACAAAACAAAACAACAACAACAACCTTTTTTGCATATGCCAAAGACCCCATTGGAGGTTTGGTAAAGTCTCTGGGTCACTTCTCAGAATAATGTTTTCAAATGTCTAAAATAAAATATATCAGGTTAGCAAAGAAGCCAATTACATTGAAATATGTATCTAAACATTTAAAAAGAGTTAATGAACCCCAAGTAAATAACCCTTATTCTATAAGCATCCCATAATCTTCTTTTATCTGTCATGGGAAGAGGGTTATCTATCCTTTTCTTTTGCATTAAAACTTATTTTTAAAAGATATTTTAATGCCTTTGACTTTAGGAGTAACCTGGGTAGATAGTATTTCATTTTCCCAAGGGAAACTAATTCTCTCTGTCTTTCTCCCCTTTATATTTTTTTTCTTCAGTTACTTTCATGACCAATTTATTTATGTGTTCACCCTTCTAAAATCTAGGATATACAGTCCCCTTATGTTTTTACCTTGAGGGAACTTATTGCTGGACCTGAGTTTATCAAATTACAGCTAAATTAGACTGGGGACTAATTGCTTAGTTGATATGATTTTACTTGATTCATCTTAATGGGACACAATTTTCAGGGTCCCCATGGTGCGATGCAACTGTATAGATGGGAATTTTTATTATTATTATTACAGAAGAAAAAGATTGGACAAAGAAATCTACAGCTATGTTCTGATATAGTTACAAGTGTTTAACCATATAATACATTTACTATCAAGCTGTGGACTTGAAAAAAATGTCATGACTTTTTGATTTTTCTCATTTACACAAGAATATTAAAAACTTAAATTATACAAAAGAGAAGAAAGAACTAGAAGCAGCATTAAAGAGCAGTAAGAGATGGAAGAAGGGAAAGAAAAGGGAGAGGAGAAGGAAGAGGAAGAGGAGAAGGAAGAAACTATATTTAGTGATAAATTATCTTATTTTATCTTCACAACAATCCTGTGGGCATAGTTATTCTAAATATCCTTCTTTCCATTAGATAACTAAGACTCATAAAAGTTAAATGACTTTTCTAAGTTCACATAGTTTGTAAATCATAGATCAGGTATCTTCTAATTTGAAGGCAGTAAATTAAGTTAGAAAATATTTTGTGGAACAAGTTTGAAAAAAAGGGCTTGGCAGAATGAATTAGGACTGTTTGTGTCTTATGATTAACCAGTATCAATAATCCTTTGTCTTTAGCTGAGCGTCTGACATTGGGGATGTTTTAGTGTGTGGGAGAAAATAGTGATTTAGCAAAAATATATCACTATTACATAATTTCCACAGAAAAACACCAATTTCACAACTAATAGAGTAAAAACTCATTGCCTGGTCAAAAATAAACCAAGAACTTTATGGATTAGAGGAAAGATAACAGTATTCCCTATGAGCATCAACCATTGAGAAGCAATCTTTGACAAGAGAAGGTGAAGGTATATAAACTTGAAAGTTGAGCATTCTGCTGCTGTTGCTGCTGGGGTGTTAACACACTGAAACATGGAAGTTCACAGAATCATGAGAGCATAAATTTAGAGATTGAAAGGATCTTGAAGGACATCTAAACCAACCACTTATTTTACAGGTAAGGAAACTGAGCCTGAGGAAGGTTAAGTAACTTGCCTAGGGTGTGAATAATGTATAATTTGAACCCATGACTTTGTGATTTTAAGTGCAGTCTTCTATACACTATATTGTGTGGATCTTTTGCTATCTCATTGAATAATAGAATTTTAGAGAAATCAGTATGGTACAACAGATAGTACTGGATTGGAGTCAGAGATAACTAGGCTAAAATTTCTCCTATGATTTTTTTACTTGTGTGTCCTTGGCAAGTCATTTCATTCTTCCATGAATCGGTTTCCATATCTGTAAAATAAGGATGTCAGAGCAGCAGATGAGCACTAAGGGTCTAATCCACAACTCTAATTCTATGATCCTGGGAATGAAATGGGCTTTCAGGGTCAAATAATTATCTCTTTCCTTGTCCATGCCACATGTCATAATATTTAGCTTAAAAAATGTTAGTTGAATTGAGTTCTAATTTGTCCTGAAGTTTTGTCTTCTACTTAGTATCATAGAGGGAAAGCAACAAGTATTTGTTAAGTATCTGCTAGGTGTCAGAAATGATGCTAAGCACCTTATTATAACTGTTTGCCAGTGAAGTCCTCACAAAAACTCTAGGAGGGGGGCAGCTAGGAGGTACAGTGAATAGAGCACTGGCCCTGTAGTCAGGAAGACCTGAGTTCAAATCCAGCCTCAGACACAACACTTACTGGTTGTGTAATCTTGGGCAAGTCACTTAACCCCAATTGCCCTGCTTTCCCCTCCTCTAAAAAAATAAATAAATAAAGCCTCCCAGAGGTAGGTGCTATTATTATCCCTATTTTACAGTTGAGGAAACTGAGGGTAACAGAGGTTAAGAAACTTGCACAGATTATTATTTATTAGCTCACAGATAATAAGTGTCTGATAAAGGAGTTAAGATTATAAGCAAAAATCACCTCCCCAGCAAACGTGAATATAATCTTTCCAGGGAAAAATGGATGTGTAATGAAATTCAGGACTTTCAAGCATTCCTAATTAAAAGACTAGAGATGAATAAAAAAAAATCGACATACAGATAAAGGTTTCAAGGGAAATATAAAAATTTTAAAAAGAGTGAGAAAACATGAGAAATTCAATAAGGCTAAACTGTTTATATTTCTATATGGCAAGATAATATTTGTAACTCTTAATAACTTAATTATTATAAATGCAATTGAAAGGACTATATGCAGACAGAGGATATGGATATAAGGTGACTTTGATGGGATGATACCCCCCCCAAAAAAAAAGCAGTGGAAAAGAAAATTGCATTGGAAGAAGTAGTGGTGATGGTAGAGATTGAATGGGGGCAAAGTATCCCACATAAAAGAGGCATGCAAAAGCTATTATAATGGAGGGAAAGATGGTGTAGTGGTAGCAGACAAAGCTCCAAGGGTGGGAAACCTGAGGCCTCAAGGCCAGATTTTGTCTTTTGGGTCCTTTGACTGAATTGAAACTTCACAGAACAAATCCCCTTAATAAAAGGATTTATTTGTGGTTTAAGCCTTAAATCTTGCTCTCATCAAAATTAGCTCAAAGAAGGAATAAAATACACAGTTAGATACAGAAATCTATCTTACCCTATCAGGAAGTAAAACCATGATAATAAAAGAGTCTAGACATCATCTTTAAAGAAATTATCAAGGGAAACTACCCTGATATTCTAGAACCAGAGGGGAAAATAGAAACTGAAAGAGTCTACAGATCACCTCCTAGGAATATTGTAGACAAAATCCAGAGTTCCCAGGTCAAGGAGAAAATATTTGAAGCAGTCAGAAAGAAAACATTCGAGTATTGTGGAAATAAAATCAGGGTAACACAAGATTTAGCAGCTTCTACATTAAGGGATCAGAGGACTTGGAATGTGATATTCCAGAGGTCAGGGGAGCTATGATTGAAATCAAGAATCACTTACCCTGCAAAACTGAGTATAATACTTTAGGGGGGAAAATGGACATTCAATGAAATAGAGGACTTTTGAGCATTCTAGATGAAAAGATCAGAGCCAAATAGAAAATTTGACTTTCAAATACAAGAATCAAGAGAAACATGAAAAAGTAAACAGGAAAGAGAAAACAATCATAAGGGACTTATTAAAGTTGAACTGTTTGCATTCCTTCATGGAAAAATGATATGTGTAACTCATGAAACCTTTCTCACTATTAAGGGGGTTGGAAGAAATATCTATATCTATATTTGTATCTGTATCTGTATGTATATCATTTATATCTATAGATAGAGGACACAGGGTGAGTTGAATATGAAGGGATGATATCTAAAAATAAAATTAAGGGGTGAGAGAGGAAGATATTGGGAGAAGGAGGAAGGGAGAGATAGAATGGGACAAATTATCTCACATAAAAGAGGCAAGAAAAATGTTTCACAATGGAGGAAAAGAGGGGGAAGGTGAGAGTGAATGAGTGAACCTTACTCTCATCAAATTTGGCTTAAGGAAGGAATAACATAAACATTCAATTGGGAATCTTACCCTATAGGAAAGTAAAGAATAAGGGGATAAATGGGGAGGATGATACAAGGGAGGGCAGATTAGGGGAGGGAGTAATCAGAAACAAAATCTTTTGAAAAGGGACAGGGTTAAAGGAAAAATTAGAATAAGTGGGGGAGGTGGATAGGATGGAGGAAAGTATAGTTAGTCTTTCACAACATGACTATTATGGAAATGTTTTGCATAACAACACATATATAACCTATTTTGCATTGCTTGCCTTCTCTGTGAGGGTAGGTGGGGAAGGAAGAAGGGAGAGAATTTAGAATTCAAAGTTTTAAAAACAAATGTTAAAAAATTGTCATTATGTGCAACTGGGAACTAAGATATATGGGCAACATGGTATAGAAATCTATCTTGCCCTATAAGAAAATAAGGGGGCAGGAGATAAGAGGGTGGCATGATAGAAAGGAGGGAAAACTGGGGGAAGAGGTGATCAGAAGGCACACCATTTGGGGTGCGGTGGAGGACTGAGATGGGTAGAAAATTGGGAACTCAAAATCTTGTGGAAATGAATGTTGAAAACTCAAAAATAAACAAATTAATTTTAAAAAGAAATTAACTACTTAACCCAATTTTAGGAAAAAAAAAAGAATTTGAATGAACCATCAATGAATTTCCTAAGAAAAAATCCCCAGTGCCAAATGGATTCACAAGTGAATTCTACCAAACATTTAAAGAAAAAAATAATCCCAATACTATATAAACTTTTTGGAAAAAAAAATAGGTGGAGTCCTACCAAATTCCTTTTACCACGCAAATATGGTGCTGATACCCAAACCAGAATGAGCCAAAACAGAGAAAGAGATTATAGACCTGTTTCCCTAATGAGTATTAATGCAATAAACAAACAAACAAATAAATAAAGAAATAAAATACTAGCAAAAAGATTGCAGCAATTTATCATAAGGATAATATCTTATGACCAGGTAGGATTCATACCAGGAATGTGGGACTGGTTCAGTATTAGGAAAACTGTCAGCATAATTAATTTATATCACTAACAAAACTGACAGAAATCATATGATTATTTCAATAGATGCAGAAAAAGCCTTTGAAAAATACAGCACCCATTCCTATTAAAAACATACCAATCAAACTACTGAAAAATTATTATATGGAATTAGAAAAAAATAACAGAATTCATCTGAAAGAACAAAATCTCAAGGATATCAAGGGAATCAATGAATAAAATGCAAAAGAAGGTGGCCTGGCCATACCAAATCTTAAACTGTATTATAAACTGATGACTATCAAAACAATCTGATATTGGCTAGAATGGTGGATCAGTAGAGTAGATTAGCTACAAATATATATCATACTAAATGACCATAGTGATCTGGTATATGATAAACCCAAAGATCTAACCTTTAGGAACAAAAATGCTTTATTTGACAAAGTATAGTAATTACAGGTATTTTTACTACAAGGTAATATGGTATGCTGAAAAGAACTTAAGAAATAGAGTCAGAAGTCATTTGGCATCCAGACTCCTACACTTTCTAGTTGTATAGCCAAATAATAGTCACTTAATATTGCTAAGCTTCAGTTTTCTCATCTGTGAAATGAGGCATTTGTCAGAGATATTTTTTGCAAAATTTCCCCTAGTTTTCTGATTTTCTTATAATTTTGGTCACAATGGTTTTGTTTATGTAAAAGCTTTGTTAATTTTATACAATCAAGATGATCTATTTTGCATTTTGTAATGGTCTTTACATCTTCTTTGGTCCTAAATTCTTCTCTTTTACATAAAGCTGACAGATAACCTCTTCCATGTTCTATTTTTTTTTTTACTTTTTTTTTTTGGAGGGGCAATTGGGGTTAAGTGACTTGCCCAAAGTCACATGGCTAGTAAGTGTTAAGTGTCTGAGGTCAGATTTGAACTCAGGTCCTCCTGACTCTAGGGCCAGTGATCTATGCACTGTGCTACCTAGCCACCCTCCATGTTCTCTTAATTTGCTTATAATATCACCCTTTATGTGTGCACCTTGTAGCACAGTCTTAAAGTCAATTTCAACTTTTTTTTTATTGTCAGTCCCTCACTCCACCAATTATTTCATCACAAAAATTCTGCTGTCTTCCCTGGTAACATCTTTAGCAGTAAAAATATAGAGAAAATGAATATTTCAGTACTCTGGTCCAAGAACTACTCATTTCATGTCTGGTCACTACAAAGAAAAATGTTTTCTGATTGACATGGCCCCAATGAGGAAAGTTAAAGAAGTCTGAAGATGAGTCATTTGCCCTTCTTTTATGGTGTTATGAAAAGACAATTATCCTTCTCCACCTTTGACCCTTTTCCACCTCAAGCCTTTGAACAACTGAGGGTTGAGTCTTTGTTGTATATTCTGGGAGATTGGCATTTTGCTTTGGGGGTTTGCTCATGAGAAGGATCTTATACCCCATGACTGCTTAGATGTCTATGCTCCCTTGATCCGGTGATTTGTGTAAAGTGTATAGTATAAAGTGTATAGCAATATTGCTATATTCAGACAGCTGGACCCCTGTCTGTTGGTCTTTGTGCTAATTTCTCTGTATTTTCTATACTCACTTCTTTTTCTGTAATTAAAGTAGGATTGTTAACCCCTTTAAAGCTGTCTTTCCTTTATAAAACAGATCAAAAGAATCTGTCCTAGCAGGCCTTCCTGGGTGTGCTAGGATGCTTGCTATTACAACACACACACATTCAAAACACTACTTAAAAAGATATAGGGTAAAAGGAATGGAGGAGGTAGTATGTATAAGTGACACACATCTTTCTTTCACCTACTACTGGGATTCTTAACCTTTTTTGTGGTATGGACTCCTCTGGCAGTCTGTTGAAACCTATAGACTTCTGGAAATACTGTTTATAAACACATAAAGGAAAACATATATGATAACAGAGGAAACTACTTACATAGAAATACAATTTTTAAAAACATTTAAAAAAATTCAGTTCCATACCCCAAGTGTAGAACCCCCTGCCTAATGGGTACAAACCTCTTCTTTTCATTTGTTGGTTCATTAGAGAAAGCCTGAATATCAGGATTATTTTATCTCTGGATCCAACAGACTGGGAATGTAATTTCCAGCAATGTATTAGGTTCCACCAAATTCTTCTAAAGGAAACAATCTAAAGAAAACACCCATGGGAGCCATAACACATTTTGGCTAAATTAATTTGTAATGTTTCCATTTGCCTTTATGTATTGGACTTTTTCATACATTTTAGGCCTCATTTCTGTCACTAGTTTGGATGCTCATTAAGGGCAGTGAAAATAAGTCTGGACTTTCATTAGATTACTTTCAGAGCTTTCAGTAAAATTATGTTGCTTAAGTGATAAGACTGGGGAGTCATCGCTTATAAAGAGGAAACCAAAACCAAGAGAAGGGACTAAATGGGAGAAAAACCTAATCATCAACTGGCAGAAGGCCACTGCTCAAAGAACAATGCCAGAAAACCTCAACGATTCTCTGAGATGGAAAAGCAGAACAGTTTGAGATTCTGTATTTGAGTATATACTCACACAATACACATATTTTCATGTTACTCATTCTTACCTGATAAATGGCACATTCATTTCCCTTAAAACTAATCCCCAAACAGATATGGAATTGTGGCCAGAATACCAGTTTCGGAATCAAAGGACCAAGGTCTGCTACTTTTATGCTACCTTTACAACTATCTGAGGCTAATCCGTTAAAACTGAAGTATGTTAGACTATGGGATTTTTAAACCTATCTTCCAACACTAAATCTAATGCACATATGGATAAATAGGGGGAAAGATATGGAGAGGAGAGAGAAAGTGTGTATAGGTAAGTAGAAAAGGGGATCTCCCTGGTAGCAAGATGGGTGTCAAAAACTATATGTGCATAGGTAGTTCAGAAAGAGTGACTCATCAGAGAAATGTGACAAAGCTACCAAAATCAGCCTTTTACAAGCTTTGCAGGATAAAAATGAGACTGCATTTCCTTATGGCACTCAATAAAATCCTCATTTAAATGCAGAAATAGATCCTATGAGAAGATGTTAGAAAAATGGACTTTTTAGTTTGCAGAAAGGAGGGGAGGCCAAATTTGAGGATGGGGGAGAGTGAAAGGAAGAGGAGTTTTTGTTTTAAATCAAAATTAATATAAGCTCTAAATGACTTTGATTGGGTTTTCTTTAGTGATCCCTTCTTTTCTTTATCTACTTTTGTGATTTTTGGACTTAAAATCAGGAAAAATTCCCCTGTTTACAGTTTTAATGTATCATCTAATCTTGAAGGAACTGAAATTGTTCTTATTTTTTCCCTTTAAAACTCCCTGCCTTCCTTGATTTTCTGGTGGGGAGGGATATTAGTTTGTTAACCTTCAGTGACCAAAATTGTCAAGTTGCTATACACACACACACACACACACACACACACACACACACATATACACCTATAAATATATATATATATATATATATATATTTGATATTCAGATAGATGATAGGAGAGAGAGATGTGAGAATATTTATCATTTACAATATACCAGGAACTTACATTACATTCCAGTGATACAGATACAAGCAAACAAGACAATCCATTCACTAAATGGGTCTACATTTTAACAGGGGAAAACAACCACTAAAAGTGTGCTGGAAAGCAATTGGGGATGGGGATGCAGAAGAGAGGATGGACATGTTTTTGAGATACCTGGAAAGTGAATTAAAGGCCTAGTTACTGTCAAGATAAGGTGAAAGCCTGGATTAATTCCAGGAGTAGAGGCAATTTCAGGGGAGAAGAAGGTGGGAATGTACTGTGCTATAGAGGAAGCATGGTCTGGTGCTGTCCAAGGAGTGAATAGACAAACATGTGGCCTTATAGTCAGGAAGATCTAGTTTTAAGTCTTGCCTCTGGCAAAGACTGACTGTATGACCCTGGCTAGATAATTTGCTTAAAACTCCAGTGTCTCAGTTGACTCTCTAAGAATATGTTACAGATTAGATGCAAATCTGCGTTGGTAGGTGTTTTCTTCCTACAAGTTCCTTTTTCTGAGTAATGCTCAGGTTTGTTCCCCTACTCCAATACCCCCCCCCCAGTTATCATTCATGGCTCATGCTTTTTAAAAAAATATTTCTTCTTTAAACTTTTAAATTTCAGAAAATTGAAAAATTTTATTTGGACCTTTTTAATTACTTTGGTTTTTTTTGTTATTTTACAAGCATTTATATTCTCTCCATGTCATTCTTCTCTCCCTCCCCACCTCCACATGGTTTCTAAGAGGGCTGGACCAATTCACATTTACCTCTTAAGGACACAGAAAGGGTTCATTTCAGGGTCTGAAAAGAGTCAAGAAACTTCTTTCTTCCTTCTAGTGATTTTACTGTTGCCCCTATCTTGAGACTATATAGCCTGGTAACTTAAAGTTCTCCCCATTCAATTGCCATTCCTTTTTTATCTTTCTATAATTAAGGCTTACCTTAAAAAGAGAGAGAAAAACTAGTAGCCTTTTTTGGAATATTCTTTAAGGATTTCCACAATGCTGCTGACTGCTTTGATGTAACCTAGTGAATATTTTCACTGTTTACTCCCTGAGGGAATTACTGTAGATGTACTTTTTTATAAATTGAAATAATAAATTAAAAAACATGAAGGATTTTTACAGGGAGGATGTGACTTGTTGTTTTCCATAACCAACAAGAAATGAACAAGGGAAAATTGACTTGAAGTTTAGCAAGAGAGATTTAGATTAGCCAGAAGCAATAATTTCCTGAATGAAGCTTGTTAGTCCTGGAGAAAGACTGTGGGAGTATATAGATTCTTTGGTATATATTTCCAAGTGTATAGTACAACATTATTCACCTTCAGGGCATCGAAGTAGTACTACTTGAAGAGAAAGTCATTAGTTGAATGATGCTTCATATTCAACTGACTGAGACTATTAACATATAATATAGTAGGCTGAGGGATAGACTAGCTACCTTCTTTATTGCCACCCCCCATAATCCCTAAGCATTATAATGTCAAACACTTTAGGGAATATTTATAGATTTCACACTAATCATCTCTTAATGAATTATCTGTAAACCATATATGTTAAATGATGGTCATTCCTTCAGATTAAAGTAGAAAGAAGCTTGACCAAGGTAGCTGTGGCATGTATTTATGAGAAAAATTTTTGCTAGATTCAAGTCACAAGATTACATATATATATATTTATAGATCATTTGATCCAATTTTCATTTCACAGAGGAAGAAACCAAGACACAATTAGGATAAATGGCATGTCCAATGTTATCATAGTAAGGGAGAAAGCCTGGATTTAAACCCAGGGGTCTGACTCTACACCCATTTCTCTTTCTATGGAAACACATTGCTTCCTCTTTGGAGTGGAAAATAAATTCCCTCTCCTCCTATTCCCCCATGTAATCCTGGAGACACTATAAGCTATGTTTGATGGCTCACATTGGGCCTGAGTAGATAATTAGATGTTTAAGGAGCAGAACAACAGTGTGAAAATGTGGGCATGGCCCCTCTCAATTTCAAAAAGGTAAGAGCCCACCAGATCAAAGTAAGGCAAGGATTCTTCCTGAAAATTTCTAATTTTCAATTGCCTGGTGATGACATTTTAAAATATCATTAGGAGTATCACAGTTGATCCACAGCTAATAAAACTGGCACTTTACTCCACAATCATAAATATTTAGAAAATACTGTAGGACCCAGAAAGTTTTTTTAAATATTTATAGAGAAATTGATTCTTAGAAATAACATTATGGCAAAATGATATTCCATCACATTCCTTTACCATAATTTGTCAAGCCATTGTCTTACTGAAGGATATCTTAGTTTCCAGGACTACCATAAAAGGAGAATGTGTGTATGTATGTGTACATCTATACCTATGTGTATCCACATATAGAAATCTATGTATGTGTTTATACATGTGTATATTTGTTTGTATCTTTGTATATGTATGTGTATAGATGTATATAATATGTATATGCATGTATATGCATGCATACATATGTAGTACATCTGGTATATACACACATAAAATATGTGCTTATACATGCAGTGTATTGTATACATATAATATCATACATCAGTATATTATATCACACACACACACATGTTTTCCCAGCAAGATTTTGTGGGGGGAGAAGGCAAAGTTATTCAAGGATTAGTGAATCCTTGCAATAGTAGCTATGATCTTTATATTTGTCAAACCTTTTGTTTCTATGTTCTTTTGTTAGTGAATGTTGTGTATCTAATTTGTTCCAATGCTTGACTTCTCTATTTTTTAAACAATACCAAATAGATTTGATGACTGCTGCTTAGTAGTACAATTTAAGACCTGGTACTACTATGTTCCCTTTCCTCTCCTTTTTTTTCATTATTTGCCTTGAGATTCTTGAACATTTTTTCCTCTAGATGAATTTCATAATTATTTTTCCATCTTTATGAATTAATCTTTTGATAATTAGATTGGTAAGTCACTGACTGAATAAATTAATTTAGATAATATTGCCATTTTATTATGATGACTCAACCTACCCATAAGCTATTAATATTAGCCCATTTAGCTCCATTAGTCCCACAGAGTGTTTTGTTGTTGAATTAATATTTTCCCCAAGTAGTTATATTCTCAAATATATTAAATTCTCTAGTTATTTTTCATGAATTGCCTCCATCTCTTCCTTTTTGTAATACACAGAAATGCTGATGGCCTGTGTGCATTTATTTTCTATCTTGCAATTTTGGAAATTTTCAAAATTGAAAACTTATTGTTTTGAATAATTTTAGTTGACTCTATAAGGTTCTCGAAGTAAAACATTATACCATCAGGAGAGGTGATTATCCAGTTTTTACTTTGCCTATGTTAATGCCCTCAATATCTTCTTATCTCATTGATGTAGTTAGCATTCCTATCACTACATAAATAATAGTGGTGATAACAGACATCCTTGTTTTCCCTCTAACCTTAATGGAAAGGCATTTATTTATCTTACCCTGTTCCCTCCTATCTTAGTGCATTTGATCACACTGACCTTATATCAGGAATGGATTCCTTTTTGCTTACATCTCACTTGTTGAAATTAAATCCTTTCTTAAAGGTCCAACTTATGAACCATGATGTCTTCTATGACCATTCTAACTTCAAGCAACTTCCCTTCAGTTTTATCATAACATCTGTCTCTCTTTTACACTTATCATATCCTGGTCTATATCACAGTTATTTGTGCATATGTAATTTTCCACCCCACCATTAGATTGAGTTCAACATCTGTAAATTTGTAACCCTGAGGTCTGGTCTAGATGTGCAGACATAGTAGGCATTTACTATTTGTTGAATTGATCCCATCAAAAGAAGCTACATGTAGAGTAGAAATCATGCTATGTCTAGAATGAGCAAGATAGAGTTTGAATCCCTCCTCTGGGGCCTATTATTAGTGTAATCTTGGACAAATAATTTAGCCTCTCAGGGCTTGTTTCCATATCTGGGCATAATAATATCCATGATAGCCTATCTCACAGGAATGGTACAGATCAAAACAGGAGGAATTTGAAAAAGACTTTGTAAATGCCAAAACAATATTGAAATTATTATCTAGATTTTTACTTGGGAGTACCAAGTCTAAAAGTTGGGGTCAAAGAGTAGAGCAGGATTCCTTTTCATTTTCAGAGTTGAGGTTCCTGCATTCTGCTGAAATTGTCCTATTCTTTAATGACATATGAAGTTGGATAGTTTCCCTTACTAGCTCTCCACTAAATTTTCAGATATCATAGCAACATAAATATACCTGTCAAAGCAGAGAAAAGATTTGTTTTCAAAAACATCAGACATACAGAAAAAGAATATTGGTATCATTACTGCTTAATCATTTTTTTATCTGAATGCAACTGAACTTGGAAGAAGAGTAGTTAACTATTTTGTTATTTATTTAGCAATAAGCTCAGTAGTGAGCACATTGACTGCCTGGACACTTAAACTGACCTCCTAGCTGCCCTCTAAGAAGCAAAAGAAATAGGATATGCAATAACTAGAAGACTGAGTCATACTGCAGGGCAGGATTTCTGATAGTCTGTGTTTGGCTTATTTTACTGTTAAAGAATCATTTAGCCAGAGGGAAAAGACAAAGGTAAATTTAAAGAAGTTATGGGAAGTAAAGTTTGGTTTGGATTTTATAGTGTCTGTTTTTCACTAGGCAGTATGAAGATAGAGGAAATTTAGTGTATATGTTGTAACTAATAATCATAGGAAGATATTAATATAAACTCAGCAAATAAATGCATTGTACTTTTCCACATACACATAGAGCCTCAGAATTAGCAGAAACTGAGCTTATTAAATTCAACCTTTAACTTTCATTCATTCAACAATGCTTCTTAAGCATGTGAAAAAAGACTCAGGTGCTCTGAGAGGTAAAAAGTTTAAATTAAACGTGGCCCCTGACCTTATAGAACTTACAGCCTACTCCGGGATAAGACATAAATACACATGTATGAACTACAGAATACAAGATAAGTTTAGTACAGAGGTACAGATACCAAGTACCATCTGATCCTCCTTGAGAGTACAGTCGATGAGTGGTCTTGCAGGCTCTAGATAAAGCCATAGGGTGATGGGAAACTGGTGATCTCTCCTCAAGGCAGCCCATTCCATTGCTAGATAGCTGCAATTGTTAGGAAGCTCTAGTTTACATACAATTGAAATAGGCTGCCCTGTTCTTGACAAACATTGCAACTAATTCTCCCCTATGGGATCACATGAAAAAAATTTAATTCTTTCATATAACAGCTAGTTCTTCTTTTATTCAGACAAAATCCCAATTGCTTGATTCGTTCTTGTTTTGAATACCTTCCAGCACTTCCATGGAAGAGAGATAATCAGTGGCTCAAATGTGACATTAATGGAGATGCTCACACCTGCCACTGGGAGATATCCTTAACTTTGAATCCTTTTACCTTGTTAAGTTGACTAAGTTAACTCACTATGTTGGCTTCAGCCCTCCCCACCTTACAACCCTGTAGTATATCTCTTAAATAGAAAGTCATCACCAGCAGTGACATGCATTTTTCCAATTAATTTATCAGAGTATATTTCCCTTAGTGGAATTTAAGCTCCTTGAGTGTGGGGTTTATTCCCTTTTTTGCCTTTGTATCCTTCATATATAGCAAAAAGGGCTTGGCATGTGGTTGATAGTAATCATAAGTGATTTTTAAATGTTTTGTTTAATTATGAGCACAGTTTTTTGGATGCATCTGAACTTGTCGTGTTCCTTCCTAAAATGTATGTCTGATTTTAAAAACAATGCCCTAGGGGCAGTCTGAACAAGATAGAATTAAATGACATGATTGTCTCTTTTGTAGTAGACAGTAGTTTTCTAATAATGCACAATAATGTTGCATTATCTTTATTTGCTTCTGCAGTTCACTATCAACTTTTATTGAGTTCGAAGTCCTTTAAAACTCTGAGGTCCATTTCACATGAATTTATTGAGTTACCTTTCTATCATTGCCTGCTTGGGGAATATATATTTTTTCAATTAAAAATATGCTGAACTTATGATATAAAACAAGCATTTCCACAACAAAGTAGAATAGAAAAAAAAGTTATACATAAAACTGCAAATCTGATTGAAAATCTTGCTTTTCCTTTTAAATATATAGTAAAGTTATCATGTAACTTTCTTTTGTTCTCTCCCCCCACTCCCAACCCTAGCAATGGCTACTGTTAGACACAAATATGTTTTTGTATATTATATATCCTTCTGCTTGTCAGTTCTTGGTGAAGATAGCATCTTCCATAATAGGTTCATTTTAGCTAATTTGGGTAATTATAATAGTCAAAATGACTTGGTCTCATAAAGTTGCTCTTAAAATAATTTTGTTATTACTGAATAGTATATAGAATTCTCTTGGTTTTCCTCCTCTCCCCTTCATTTTTTGTGTAAGTCTATCTAGGTTTTTGTAAAATCATCAAACTCATAATTATTTGTAGCACATTAGTAATCCATCTCAATCATAAACGAAAACAGGGGGACCGTATTTTTAATCTAAATTCAGAACTTTAAATTTAACTTCTTAAATTTTTTAACAGACATTTATTAACTGATTATCATGTGTAAGGCATTATGTTGGACATTCAAGATACAAAGGGAAAAACAAAATGGTCCTTGACCTTAGGTTTCATTTAAGTCTGTTGATATCTTTTTTGTTCCTATTTTCCTAGCCAGTATAATAGCACTAATTTTGTTATCTAATTTGTTACAAACTAAAAATATAAAAATGTATGATAATGTAACAATAACAAAAACTGGCATTTAGATGGTTCTTTACAACTTATGAAGTGATTTATGTACTTTGTTTTATTTGATAATATAATAAACAGAACAGGACTTTGCTAGAAACCTGTGGTATCTCAAAAGAGAACATAATAATCAATTAATATTAATTAATCAATTACCTCTTAATCAATGCTTATAAGATCTTGCCCTTTAATTAGTCATGAATATACTTATCTATACTCTTTGAAATGTGTTCCCATCTTGTCAATTAGAATGCTATGAAAGACTTTGCCAAATGTCTTTTTGGAATCCAGATAGACTATATTGATGGCATTTGTAGAACTGCATTAACAAGGTCTTTCAGTCTGTTGAGGGGTATCCAGGGCATGTGTTTTGGTCTTATTCCCTTCATCTCTCTGGGCCTTAGTTTCCTAATATCACAGAATTTAAGAATTAGAAGGAACCTCAGGGCATCTGGTCTGACCTTTACCTTATGAGACCTCCATGACAGAGTCAACAAATGGTCATCAAAAATGTGTTTGAATTTCTCCAGTGAGAAAGAAACTACTGTATCACAAGACAGCCCATTCTATTTTTGGACAGATCTAATCTTTAAGAACATTTCCCTTACATTAAGTCTAAATCTGCCTTTGTGCCATTTCCTTATCTGTAAAATAAGTGGATTGGAGTAGAGGAGCCTTAAGCCCCCTCTCACCTATAAATTTAAGATCCTATGATACTTGATAAAGACAAATTAAATAGAAGTTAAATAGATCTTGAACAAATGACAGGAGAATTAGGTATCCTCTTCTTACTTTCTCATTTATTTTTTGGTTTAATTTTTTCCAAGCATTTTGTTTAATACTTCTTGATCTAAAGATGATTATTCTTGATATAGAAAACAAAAGCAAAAAAGAAATTAAGTAATCCCACTTTCTTTTTGTCATATGTTATCATCATCCCCTAGCACATCTAGCACAGTGCCTTACTACTTTACATATGAGAAAATTGAGGCAAACAGTTTGCCCAGGGTAGCAAAGCTAGCACGTGTCTGAGGCTGGATTTCAATTCAGTTTCATTATCTATAAAATGGGCATGATAACAGCACCTATCACTCAGACTTATTTTAAGGATCAAGCTACATAATAATTGTGAAGGGCTTAGCACAGTGCCTGACACTTAGTAAACACTATATTAGTGTTAACTATTAGCTCTTCTCATGAAGAGACCATGATATGAAGGTCATTCCTAGGAAATGCAAAGTAAAAAAAGAAATACTTGTTTGGGGTGCTAATAATCATTAAATAGGGAACATGCTCCAGACATCAGTGCCTTTATGCTGTCTGATTCTTAAGCCCTCAACTGGTATTATATCACTGGACCTTTTCACCCTAGCAACCTCCTGATCCTTCTTCATGAGTTCCCTTCAACTTATGCTTTCCTAGTGTTTTATTTGTTATGGAATCATCACCATCATAAACATCACAAATATGTGACATCAGTAAATATCTGCACTGCTACCGTGTTTCCCCGATAATAAGACACTGTCTTATTATTTTTTTTTGGACAGAAAAACACCAGAGGGCTTATTTTCAGGGGAGGGCTTATTTTAATGAACATTGACAGCAATTTTAATAAACAGGTAAATGTGAACGAAAAAATGTGCCAGCAAGCAAATCACTGGGGAAGAACAGGATGACGCGCTCACTGCTGCCGCTCTGATTGGATGCAGCTCGCAGCGCGGCGTGCGTTTCACGGGGGGGAGGCGGTGCATACAGAGGGTACCATAATGTAGCGTGTAGCGCAGTGGATCACCTTCACTACAGTAGCAATCTCAATAGGGCTTATTTTCAGGGGAGGGCTTATTTTAGAGGAATCTTACACAGTAAAGGGAAGGCTTATTTTCGGGATAGGTCTTATTATCGGGGAAACACGGTAGTGCAATACAAAGGGTATTGGCTCTGGAGTCGGAAGACTTAGTTTAAAATTCTGTTTCTTGCTTGCTTCTTTTGTGACATTAGGCAAGTCATTTAACCTCCTGTCCTCGGTTATTTATCTATTAAATGAAGGGGTTGGACCAGATGGTTTCTGACATCCATACCATCTAAAAATTGGCATTTCAAAGCTAAACAACATGTCTACAATCTTATAGTATTTCAATGTCAAACCAATAGTCACTTACTTCTACAAAGATTAGAAAGAGGAGGAGTTTTTTAATAATTGTTTTTGCATAATGCCCAACTTCTTTTTTTTGTATTAGTGTTGTGGTTACTCTTCTCATTTACACTGTGATTGTCATTGTGTATGCTGTTTTCCTAGTGGCCAATTTAGTGGCCCTTTTTCTACTCCCCTATTTATTTAATTTTATTTAGGTTTCATATCCATGAATATATTCATTTACTTCTCATCATTTTCTAACCCACTGGCAGCTAACTCTGCTTCTATGCTGTCCAAATCTACTCCTAGGCTTGTTTATTACTGGGTCCTTAAAGGTAAGTGCAAGTTCTGCCACCAACTAGTTTTATAATTTCCGAAAGTCACTTAAGATTTCAGATTTAGTATTGGAAAAGAACTTAGAGCTTATCTAGCTTAACTAAGTCACTTAAGATAATAGATTTAGAGTGGAAAGAACCTTAGAGCTTTTCTCTTATTTTTTTGTTTAGTCATTTTAGTGGTGTCTGACTCTTTATGACCTTATTTGAGGTTTTCTTTTTTTTAATGCTTTATTAACTTCTGATTTACATCATCTGTTTCCGCCAGATTTTGAGTTACAAATTTTCTCCCCATTTCTCCCCCACCCACCACCCCAAAATAGCAGTCCCACAGGATATCCCCTCCTCCAATTTTCCCCCATACCCCTTTCTACTTTTCCAGTGGATCTCTATGCCTCAGTGCCTGCACATCCCATTTCCCAATTACATGTAAGATGGTATTAATAATAGTATATATATGTATATATATATACATATTTGAATATTTGATTTTAAAACTTTCAATTCCAGATTCATTCCCCTCCTTCCCTGTCACCCACCCCTACTGGGAAGATACGTAGTTCAGTATAGGTTGCACATGTGTGGCTAATGCAAAATAATAACACAGTAGATACATTGTAAAAGACTGACTACACTTCCCTCCCTGCCATCCCACTTCCCACCCACTCTACTCTCCACTTTGATCCTTTCTATTTTCAAAAGTGGGTGCTTCCAACCTCCCTCCCCCGCAGCCGACCCTCCCTGTGTTATCCCCCCTCTTATCCCCTTCCCCTCCTATTTTCCTGGAGGGTGAGATACCCTATTTTGTGTGTATTTCACTCCCTCCTCAAGCCAAATTCAATGGGAATAAGGTTGACCCATTCCCTTTTGCCTTCCTATTCTTCCCCTCCATTGTAACCATTTTTGCTTGCCTCTTCTGTATGAGATAGTTTACCCCAATCTGTCTCTCCCCATCTCCTCTCATTATATTCCTCTCTCACCTCTTAATTTCACCTTTTAAGTATCATTCCTTCCTGTTAAATTGGACCTGTGCCCTCTATCTATGTATACCTGTAAACGTATATACACACATTCACATATGTATTCATATGCCCATATACCCTCATATATAGACAAATATATATATTTCTAATCCCTTCAACTACTGAGAAAAGTTTCATAAGTTGCAATTATTGTTTTTCCATGTAAGAATGTTAATAGTCCAACTTTGATAAGTTCCTTATGATTCCTTTTCCCTGCTTACCTTCTCATGCTTCTCTTGCTTCTTGTATCTGAATGTCAAATTTTCTATTCAACTCTGGTTTTTTCAGCAAGAATGCTTGAAAGTCCTCTATTCCACTGAATGACCATATTTTCCCCTGAAACATGATACTCAGCTTTGCTGGGTAGGTGACTCTTGGTTTTAATCCCAGCCCCTTTGCCCTCCGGAATATCATATTCCAAGCCCTTCGATCCCTCAGTGTAGAAGCTGCCAGATCCTGGGTTATCCTGATTGTGTTTCCACAAAATTCAAATTGTTTCTTCCTGGCTGCTTGTAATATTCTCTCCTTAATCTGGGAATTCCAGAACCTGGCTATAATATTCCTAGGAGTTTTCTTTTTGGGATCTTTTTCAGGAGTTGGTCGGTGAATTCTTTCAACCTCTATTTTGCCCTCTGGTTCTACAACATCAGGGCAGTTTTCTTTCAGAACTTCCTGGAGGATGATTTCTAAGTTCTTACTTTGGTCATGGCTTTCAGGCAGTCCAATAATTTTTAAATGATCCCTCCTGGATCTATTTTCCAGGTCAGTGGTTTTTCCCATGAGATATTTCACATTGCCTTCTATTCTTTCATTTGTTTGGATCTGTTTAACAGCTTCTTGATTTCTCATAAAGTAATTAGCTTCCATTTGCTCCAACCTAATTCTGAAGCAATGATTCTCCTCATTGAGTTTTTGAGATTCTTTTTCCATCTGGCAAATTCGACTTTTTAAGGCATTCTTTTCCTCATTGCCTTTTTGGGCCTCCTTTGCCATTTGAGTCGGTCTGTTTTTTAAGGTTGGACTTTCCTCAGTCAGTCCATTGACTCTCATTTTGTAATTTTCTTGCATTGTTCTCATTTCTCTTCCCAATTTTTCCTCCACTTCTCTTATTTGGTTTTCAAAATCTTTCTTAAGGTCCTCTGTGGCCTGTAACCAGCTTGTGTTTTCCTTTGAAGCTTTTGGTGCAGGAGTTCTGACTTCACTGTTTTCCTCCTGTTCCATGCTTTGCTCCTTTTTGTCCCCAAAATAGGAGTGTATTGTTGGAATCTTCTGTCTGCTTTGTTTCCTTTGCCTGCTCATTTTGCCACTCAATTACTTGACTTATGGGCTTTTTGCCACAGTAGGACTCTGCCACCAGACAGGGGAGCTTTTGTCCCAAATGCTAGGGTTTTCTCAGCTGCTGGAGGTATTAGATGGGTGCCCTCTCTGAGGTCTCCACACGCTCTGGCAAGCTGAACACACAACCCAGAACCTCCACCCTAGACTGCAATCCAGATCCAAGCAGGTTAAAGCAAGAGCGATTATCCCTCAGACTGGTGCTTGGTCGCCCTACACTCTGCAGGCCAGGAGCTGAAGCCCCCACTGGCGCTGGTAGGCTGTGCTGGAGTCTCAGGGGCTTTTCACTCTGGGGGTAAAAGCCACGCACTCCCACTTACTGGTCCCAAAGTCCAGACTGTACTGACCTCTCACTTTGTCCTTTGTGTCTATGTGTTGATAAATCTGGAAACAGCCACAGCTGCTGCTGATCTGGAGTCCCCCTCTGGCTGGTGGCTGGTCAGGCCCGCCCTGGGTCTAAAGCCTCAGCGTGGGGCTGGGCTCAGCTCCCAGAGAGCTGTGCTGGATTCCTGTAGGCCTGCCGGGCTGTCCCCAGCGGGAGGTTAGCTTCTCTGTGTCATTTTGTGGGTTCTGCAGCTCCAAAGTTTGTTTACAGTCCCCTTTTTACATGGATTGGGGAGGGTGGAAGCCGGAGCTGTGGGAAGGTCGTGCTTCTACTCCGCCATCTTGGCTCCACCCCCCTTAGAGCTTTTCTAACTCAACTCTTCCTTTTACAGAAGAAAAAAACATAGCCCATCAAAGTTAAATGATTTGTAGGAGGTCACATAGATGATAAATAAGAGAGCTTTACTTGGAATCCCTGTTCTCTGACTTCAAATGCAGTAGCAACTCAGTGGTACAGTATATTGATTGCTGTATGGGAATTAGGAAGACCTATGTGCAAATATTGCTTCAGACACTAACTGAATGAGCCAGGTGAAGTCACAGTTTCATCATCTGTAAAATGGGAATAATAATAGCACACAATCCCCCAGGATTGTTGTAATGATTAAATGAGAAAACATTTGTAAAATGCTTTCCAAATTTTAAAGCACTACAAATGCCAGCTATTATTAATTAGGATGATGGATTTCTAAGATCTCTAGAACTTTAAAATCCTAATATCTCTTTGAAATAATAGCACACACTTGGGGTGGAGGGGTAGGGGAGAGATGGGAAAAAACCGTTAACTCAAAATCTTTTGGAAATTAATGTTGAAAACTAAAAATAAATTTAAAAATAATAACACAGAGATTCTATCTAGAGCACTGAAAATTCTGGGAACAATTAATAAACAAATGACCATCAGAAAACATAATGTGAGCATAATTAAAATATTTTAAGTTAAGAACTATTAGCAATCATAGAATTTTAGAGGGGGAAGGGACAGTTAAGATCTTCTAGTCTAATCTTCTCATTTACAGACCAGTGAACAATGCTGTGAGACAGGGGAACTGAGTTGTTCAAGGGCATATATGGCAATAGATAAAGGGAAGAGGGAAAAGGGACTCAGCTGATAATGATGTCTCTTTAGTGAATAGCAATATCTCAGTACTGGGATTTACTAAGCATTTTAAATAATGAGCCATAAATACAGATCTATTCTCATAAATAGCTATACTGAATATGGCACTATTGGATTAAGGCCTCTTGATACATGTTTATTCCTCTCCCGGAGTTAAATCTCCAGTGGTCAAGTGCTGTGCTCATGCACATGGTACCCCATATTCAAGTTGAAGTACCTATAAAATATATCTCCACATTTTGGTGTCATAAACAGTTGTGGCATGTGAATTGGTGGTAGAATTTTACTGGTTATACAATTGCTATTCCTCTTCTCAGCTCAGGACCTAGGCTGTTTGGTTGTTTGAGATTAGTTTCCAAGCCAAGGGATCAGATGCTGCCGGTAGCTATCTGACAGTGCTGGAGATGAAGGTAGCATTCAGTGAAGGTTGCTGAGCCTGGACCAGCTGCTGCTGCTGTGACTCACTGGGGAGTTCAGGGCCTATGCCTGATATTTGCTGTCTTTCAACTAAGTCACCTTATTTGTAGAGCAGATTCATAAGGTGTCGAGAAAGTAGGAGTGATAGAGATGTGGAATTTGTAATGGAGTTCAAATGTACAATATTCAAAGGGGGATGGGACTAAATATGATTTATTCTGTGTCTCTCCTGGGTGCATAAAAGTTGATCAGTAGACATTTACATCTTAAAATTTTTATTGTGATATTTTTTATCATCTTTTCCATATTTATTAGTCTCCCTTCTCTTCTCCATAGAGCCATCCCTTGTTAATGAATAATGTGTGTGTGACAGAAAGAGAGAGAGAGACAGAGAGAGACACACACAAAGAGAGAGACAGAGAGAGACAGAGACAGAGACAGAGAGAGACAGAGACAGAGACAGAGAGAGACAGAGACAGAGAGAGACAGAGACAGAGAGCAATTCAATGAAACAAAAAAAACCCTTATCTAATGAGTGTCAGTATTCTGATATCAAACCTATATATACTTGCCTCTGCAAAAATTTCAAAGAAGTGGCATCTTTTTGATAATTATTATTACATAATGTCTACCTTCTTGGCATTATTATTATAGGGGTTATTCTTCCTATTATATTGTGATTGTCATCATATTCCTACTTTTTACTTCATATTGCCTAAGTTCATATAAATCTTCCCAGAGGAAAATAGAAAAAGAATTGCTTCATTGAAGTGCTTTGATGTCTCTACCTTTATACCAAAAAATTGTGTGTGGTAAATCCTTATATGATGAAATATATGTCTCAGCGAAAGGGCTGGCCCTTAGGTAAATAAAGGTTGAGAGTTTGGCAAGAGATTTTAGTGCTTTTGGAGAGACCTTAGGGTGTGTAATTTTGGTTCTGCTGCTTGGCATTTCCAGGTTGGAAATTGTGCTTCCTATCATTAAAAAAGAGTGAGGTGTTGGGCATGACCTATTTTCCCCTTCATTATCACCTTTTTGATTGCTTTGGAGGGTGTGAAACTATTTTTAGACTTATTGAATGCCTCAGTCTGGGATGCTGCTACTAGAAATTAGTGAGAGCAGAGAAAATGACAATTGAAATTAATCTAATTGTTACACACAATTAAGTAGTTGTAATCTGCACCACAGGGCTAACCTCTGTTGATTTTTATCATTGTGGAGGTTTAAAAGATCTAAGAAAGTGTTTTCTGTAAAATGCCAACATCAGAAGGAAAGGATGAGAAAGAGGAGGTAAGGGGCCAGCTAAGTTTGGGAGAGGAGTAGGGATAGGCTATACTACCCAGAATCCTCACATCCCTTGTAATTGCTACTTTTAAATATGTTGTTACTTATTTCTTACTGCTATTAACTATTTTGTTCAAGGTAAAAAAAAAATCAGAGTCAGGTAGGTAGTAAGGCGTGGTAATACTCAAATCACATTGGAACTTACAAACTTTCATCCACCTACCACTGAAGGACACCCTTCCCTCCCCTTGCTTTCCTTCTTCATTCCATTTCCTGGTCCCATGCCTTTTTATAACCCATCCAAGATAGCTTTGTGGTTTAAGGCCCACCACCACCATGGTGTCTTGTCCCTTTTCCTTCTTCCTACCAAAATTCCCCTGACAGAGACCTCCTAGAACCTAACCATGCCTATACTGCTTGGATGAAATGAGCATCACCAACGCAATTCCTTACAACTAACATCATGAGACCTTATTATCTGCCTTGCCTCTATGCCTTTCAGTGCCCTTGTAACTGTTATCTGACCTAGAAATGTATTCTTAGGATCCCTGGGCCTTGTCACCAACCCCACCATTCTGCTATTGCATCCTTAGAACTTCTGGACCTTTATTTACACCCTGAAGTAGAATTTTCTTTAATGGGTTACATCTTCCCATTAGAGAGATTTTACTTTTTCTATTTGTCTCTCTAGTTGTTAGCACATTGTTTGGTACATAGTAAGTACTTAATAAGTGCTTTCCAGTTAATCATTAATTAATTAATTCATGCATTCATTCAATGGCATTTCAGGCTCTCTGTAAAGGCAGTGCCAGAGCCAACTAAGAACCCCGAGGAATGTGCCAAATAGATCCAGGAGGTGGTGCTAAGGAGTATAGTGTCAAGTTGCTAAAGATTAAGTCTGAATGATGTCTTTCACTGATAAAACAAGTCATTAAGACTATAAGTTCTGAAGGTGAGACCTATTTGATGGGTTGTTGGGTTCTCTAGAAATCCTGAGCTCTTTTCCCCATATATGGGGCAAAAGGGCATATTCAGATCCAAGATGCCATTCTAAATTTGAGGTGTTTATGTTAATTCCTGGGAGGTGTGGGTTTCACCATAGGATTTAGTTATTTGACTACCTAGGGACAAGATATTCCTTATTTACTTAGTGGTGGTGGTGTGGGGGGGAAGGACAACAATTTGGTGCCATAAGTCTGAATTGATTGTTTAGGCCCATGTGGAAGATTGGCCTCATCAGATAATCAAGTTTCTTTATTCTCTATGTTTTTAGATATGGATCCTTTTTTGTATTATTTGTGGTATAATAAACTTGTTCTGTGTTTCACACCTTGTTAGCCTGAAACTGGCAAGAGAACTGAAGACAATTAAATGAGCCAAAGTTAAATGTTCACAGGAGAATCTTGTTGAGATGAATTGGCATGAGCCACAGAGTTTGATGTAGTTTTTGATATCTCTCATATTGAACCTGATTCATCTTTCCTTAGTCAAAAATGGGCTACATTTAACAATCATTATCTACATGAAAGGTGGTTAGAAAGCAGGGATCCTCCTTCCAGATTAACAAGGAGAGAAAATAAGACAAAGAAAATTGTGCTGTATTGCCTATGGACTCTAAGTCCACCTGCCTAAGAGCTCACATTTGTTTCACACTTGATGTTTACAAAGGGCTTTGAATCCTTAGATGTTCTCAATAACCCTAGGAGGGAAGGTAGTGAATGCAATATTGCTCTCTCCATTTGAAGGGAAGAAACTAATTTCACAGAAATTGAGAGCACTGCCAAAAGTAAAAAAGTTTTGCAAGTGACAGAACCAGGATTGGAACCCAGCTGTTGTGAAGAGTCCAAAGTCCTTCTGTTCCCTACTTCCCAGTACAGGTTTCTTTATTGCTGATGGACAATGATTGGACCACATAGCATGTTTGTTTTGACTGGGAGCAGTGAGCTGTGACCACAAGAACATCTCTGTTTGGAAGAAGCTGTGATCATCCTTTTGTGTTGACATTTAGGACTACATTTTAAATACATTAAGAGTCTTTGGATATTGTGCTGAAATTGTTTTTGCCAGAGTGTATAAAGATTCAAAGAAACAAAAAGGGATGCATGACTTCTCAGGAAGGAGACATGGAATTTTTAAAAGCCAGACTAAAGGAAATGATTACCAATATATCATAGTGAGAAAATCCCTGACCTTGGAGTCAGATGCCTGAATCTGAGCTGTGGGTCTGCCACTTGCTAGCTTCGTGATCTTGGGAATATTATTTAAACTTGCTGAGTTTCCATTTCCCCATTTGTGAAATGCAACTTGTGTGTCTGTGAGGAGAGTTGATGACCATCCTTGGTGGTAATGTAGGACAGTAAATTCTGTAGTTGCTAGATCATTTCAGTAGGGGCAATGAACCAGAGAGGTGCTCATTCTGTCTCTGGGAATATCACATGAAGAGGGAGCATGTGATACAAGGATTAAAGAAAGGACAGCCTTTCCCATGTTTGGATACAGAGATCATATCATCTCCAGCCCCATAATTTTCCTTTCTCCAGGCTAAATATTCCCTGTTAGTTTGCTTTTATTTCATGCACCAAATTTTCTAAGCCAGTTGCCATCCTACATACCCCTCCTCAGAATATGCTCTACTTTGTCAGTTTCTTTCCTAAAGCATGTCATACACACATACATACATACATACATACACACATAACCGAGCTCGATCTAACACAGAGTGAAGTGAAAGCATGACTTACTGGGTTTGGGCCAGTATTCATCTCTAAAACAGGTCCACAGGATAGTGATTTTTAGCAGGGACATCAAAATGATCACTTTTATTCACCTCATGATTAGCCGAACTATGAGGTTTTCACATGAATTGAATTAAATTCAATCAATGCAATCAATTCTTTCATTCAGACTGCAAGACTTTCTGTCTAACCCCTTTGAAGCATATCTTGTTAGTTTCATCTAGTCATTTTAACCCATCATGATGAATCTTGTGTCATCTAATGTATAAGAACAAAATCTGGCCAGGTGACTATGTGTCCACAAGATTGCCATCAATTATAACACAGTACTTACATGGAAGGATATTTTAACCAGGTATAAATAAACCTAATGTTACAATCATTCAGCTCATATCTTTTTATCTTGTCCTTCAAAATAGTGAGAATTTTTCAAGTGACATGCTGAAATGTAGATACACTATTATGTGTTTTTTACCTGATTTACCATGTCAAAAAGTTATCATGTCATAAAAGATAATAAGGTTTCTATTTGAAAATAATTAAATTTTTGTAATGCATTTGAGAAAGTAAACAAGGCAGGACAGACATTAAACAGTCTTTGCATTTTATTGACTAATTTTCTGTAGAAGGTTGAGGATAGAAATCCAATGCCCATAAGTTGGTTCTTTGCTATTTGATGGTGGTAATTGTAAGATAGAGGCTAAATAGTGATGGCAGTCATGTATTGCCACTCATTGAAATGCCATCTGTCACTCTGCCTAGGATGAAGGGAAAGTATTTTAACTACTACTAAATGTGGGCTCATTCAATGTGTATGTTTTTACACATTTGTAAACACAAAATATCTTTTCCTTGTCTCTAGGTCCTTTGGTTCTAAGATGATGCCTCGGTTTTAAGATGAGCACTCACAGAATCAAATTGCACATGGCAATTATTGTTTCAAATTAGAATTTCTTTGTGATTGCAAATTTGGGTTATTTCATTAGGTAATAAGAAGAGGTTTGAAACAGTTGCAGCCAGTTAACATGTATAGAGTATTTACAAAATAACCACCCTGTAAAGACTACATGACTGAACCTTAGTTTGCTGATGCATTCATTCTCTGCTGCTGTAACATATTGCTCAATATCAGTAGATCTAGCTTTACTTTCTTCTCAGCCACTAACTAGGTGACAGTGCAGAAAATATCAGGGTATTAATCGATGAAAAGGCTATATTCATATGTAGGATTATAGCAGTGTTTCTTTGTTCTTCATTTAATTTTTTTTCAACTTAAATCCAAAATAAGAAAAGAAAAAAAGTGTCATGTACATGGCAGAACTTGAGAGCATTCAATATAAAGCAATAAATTGTCATTTCAAGAAAACCTATATAATGAATACCATTTTTTCAAAGCTGTACATCTATTCTTTGTTTCCTTGCATGTTTTCTATTTTCCTCTGTTGTGCACTTGTTATTTTATTTTTCCCCCTCCTCCCTCTCTCCAGAAGGCTACAATTAAGCATGGATACACACACATATACATATATACACACATATATACATATACATACATGCATATGAGAGCCATATTATGCTTATTTCCATTTGTGTTCTGTTTCTCTGAAGATGGCTAGCATCATCTTTCATAAGTCCAAGTCTTTCCATATTTTTCTAAATCTACCAGCTTTCCTACAACACAACGATATTGGAACCCAATCACATTCTTTCTGGGAGATTGTTAATGAGAGCTTTTTCTCTAAATTTTCTGCATTCCGCTATTATTGGCTACATAGGTTTTATTTATACAGCACATTTTTAATTTAAAATAATCAAAATTATCCACTTTAAACTTTAACACTGCTCTCACCTTATAATATGGTTTAAGGTCTAATGCTATTGGATCTGGTTCCTCCACATCTTTTTCCCCTGGTTTCTTTAAAGTTTCTAATCCTTTGCTTTCCCAAATGAACTTTGCTGTTATTTTTTTATAACTCAATGAGATAACTTTTTAGTAATTTAGTTGGGATAGCATTACAGAAATAGATTAGTTAATTAAAATTGTCATTTAAAATTTATAGTAACTTTAGCTATTTATGTACAATAAATATTACATGAATTATTTAGATATAACTTTGTATTAAAGTTATTTTGTGTTTATATTCACATAATTCCTGTGTCTGTTTTGGAAGGTATACTCTCATCTTTTTTATTGTCCAGTTATTTTATGTGATCTAAAACTATTGATTAATATGACTGATAGTGTAATTTCCTTATTATTCTATTTTTATTAAATCTGATTTTATCTTTAACTTTGAGATCATGATTACTATTCCTGATTTTTTTCATAATAAATTCTACTTCTGAAGTTTATTTTATGGTTATGTGTATTGTTGATTTTAACAGCATTTCCTGAAAGCAACATATTGCTGAATTCAGATTTTTGATCTGTTATCAGTTTCCATTTTATGGGTAAATTCATCCTATTCACATTCTAACCTAGAACTATGTGTATATTTTTCTCCTTCTTATTTTCTTCAATATCCTTCTCACCCTATTCCTATCCTCCTCACTCCTCTATTTTTCTTCTACCCAAAACCTTGCCCCTATTCCTTAGCCTGTCTCCCTTCCAAGAATCCCTCCTTTGTCCTCTCCCTCTACCCTATCTCCTTACTCTCTTATTTCTTTATGAAGTTAGAAGATTTTATACCCTTCAAAATACATATGTTTTTCCTTTTTTACCCCATTCCTGTTGATCTACACACCCTTCTATACACAAGCATGCATTGTTCCCTCTTTAATTCATTCCTGATGAGAGTAGGTTCTAGAACTGCCCTCCTCCCCCATATAATTCATCTGTATCAGTTATCCCCTTTGCATTTCATTTATATGAGATTACCATTTTTTAAAGCAATCGGGGTTAAGTAACTTGCTCAAGGTTACACGGCCAGGTGTTTCTGGGTGTGGTGCTGAGTATCTGAGCCCGGATTTGATCCAGGTCATCCCCGACACTGGAGCTGGTGCTCTTACTTGCTGAGCCACCTGGCTGCCCCTAAGCAATTGGGGTCAAGTAACTTGCTCAAGGTTACACGGCCAGGTGTTTCGGGGTGGCTACTAAGTGTCTGAGCCCCGGATTTGATCTCCAGGTCTTCTCAACACTGGAGCCAGTGCTCTTACTTGCTGTGCTACCTGGCCGCCCGACATTACCATTTTTTTTTAACTTTTCCTAGATCCTTATGCTTTTAGAATCACATCACACTCAGCTCTACCTCATTCTTTCTTTTGAACCATGCAATTAATAACGACAGTCTTAGGCATGTGGTTTATAGTTCCATTTATAAAAAGTAAGCAATTTGTCCTCATTGAGTCACTTATAATTAGACTTTTGGCTTTACTTTATATTTCTCTTGGATTTTGTACTTCAGATTTTTTTTATTAAGTTCTGGTATTTTTGCAATAAAATCCTGAAAGTCTATCAGTTCATTGAATGCCCATTTTATTTTTTGTTGTTGAGGATGATATTTAATTTTGCTGTGTATGATATTTTTGGTCATAACCCTAATACTTTTGTTCTTTAATATGTAATGTTCCAAGAACTGCAGTCTTTTAGTGTAGCCTGTGCTAGGTGTTGTATAATTCTATTTGCAGCTCCATCACATTTGATATTAGTTTTCTTTTTTTGTTGTGGTTGCTCATATTTTCTCCTTAACCTGGAGGTTTCTGAATTTGGCTATGATATTCCTGTAGGCTTTCCTCCAAGGATCTCTTTAAGGTAATCATCACTGAATTTTTTTTTCTATTTCTACTTTTCCTTCTAGTTCTAACACTTCAGGACCATTTTCTTTAATTTTTTCTTGTATTATTGTATCAAAATTCTTTTTTTCATTGTAACTTTCAAGTAGTCTGATTATTCTTATGATTTCTCTTCATATTTTCTCAGATCAATTGTTTTTCTTTTAAAGTGTTTTATATTCTCTTGTATTTTTTTCAGTCTTTATATTTTATTTAATTTTATTTCATTATTTCTTAGTATTATAACTTCTCTGGTTTTCCATTGCCCAATTCTAATTTTCAAGGAGTCATGTTCTTCCTTATTGTTCTGGTTCTCCTTTTTTCCAGTTGATTGACTTTCTTTATTTAATCTTGATTTTCTTGGACTTTTCTTAAATTTTTTTCTCTCTCTTATTTGATTTTGAAGTCTTCTTTGAGTTCTTCTATGAATTTTTTGGGGGGACAGGTGACCATTTGATGTTACTCTTTGGGGCAGAAGAAGCTATTTTTGCTTCACTATCCTCCTCTAAAGAAGAATCCTGTTCTCTATTCCCATAGTAACTGACTATGCCTGGGTTTTTCTCCTTTGCCTGCTTATTAAAAAATATCAGATTATTATTATAATCACCCCTAATCCTAGGATAGGGGGGATAGTGCGTGCCTCCATCCTCATTTCCTTGTTACTGTTATTTTTCAGGATTTGTACTGGTCCCAATCTCTGCACTCCTTTCCCTCTCTAAGCCACAGTTACACCTGTCCCTCCCCTGCTCACTATTCTGGGAATGCTCTTGCTCCCTAAGAACCCTTCAATGGCTATGACCTTTCATTTTCCCTTCTTGCCTGGAACCAAGACCAAGAACTCAGCTCTCCTTTAAATGCCCACAACTGGAAGGATCTCTGTCCCACTGCTTCTGTATGCACCAGTCGTGTGCTGGTTCTTTCTTGTCCTCAGAAGCACAGTTGGGCCTGACATCCCTTTTCAGTAGAGGCTCCCTCAATCTTCCCCCATATAGGTGCCTGACTCCCCATACTGTTGGGAAAGTGAAAATTTCTGTGGCTGAAGTCTAGGCTACCTCCCCTCCCAGCTGTGTCCCAGGGCTCACCACTTGCTCTGTCTGCAGAGCTAGCCTGAAGTTGTTTAAACATCACTCTGGCAGAACCTCCATCCTGGATCTTTCCTCAGACCCTCTCTGGTTGTCCCAGTAAGACCATTGTTCTACTCCAACTGTTGTTTATTTTTGCCACTCTATGTTCATCCTGGTGTGCTATTTTGTGTCATTTTTGGAGGAAATCTAGAGAACTTGGAATTGTTTGACCTACTCCATCATCTTCCCAGAATCCTCTCAGCACTGTTTCTTTAAATAAAATTTCAAAATAATTTAGATTGACATTTTTTTTGGAGATTGGATCTATGATCTCACTGGAAAGATGATTCTTAATTAGGAAACTTGCTCTGCCAATGTAGTTACCTTTTCTGTGATTTATAACCTTTGATAGTTAGTCGGGGCACCAAGAGGTTAAATGACTAATCTAAGGTCATTGAACCTAGATGCATCAGAGGTGGGACTTGGACCCAGATCTCCCTGGCTCCAGGGCTGGCTTTCTCTTTATTACTCCATACCAACTCATTATATGAAGGGAATTCTTTATATGTAATTCTGTAATTCCATTATGCCACCTTCCTCAAATTATCCCAACTTGATTTTTGTGGTAAGTTCTGTAGGACATTTTTCTCTCTCCTTTCCACTTGTCTCCTCTTCTTTCCTTTTCTCCCTCCTTCTTTCCATAAACTAATGAAAAATCTCCCCTTCCCTCTTTAATATAATTATATGTATTAATTTTAAAAATCTAAATATAATATATAATATTTATTAGATAAAACTTCATTTTAAATTTCATCTTACTGTTCATGTCTGGTGATGCCATTTTTTTTGCTTTTTGGAGGGCAATTGAGGTTAAGCAACTTTCCCAAAGTCACATGGCTTGTAAGTATGTGAAGCTTCTGGGGGCATATTTGAGCTCAGATCCCCTTGACTCCAGGATTAGAGCTCTATTCACTGTGCCACCTAGCTGCCCCTGGTGATGTCATTTTAAATCATGATGTTATCATCTATAATATCAGATATCCTTTCCATATTTATGTCACATGTAAATTTATATGTGACCTTTCTGTAGCTTCATTCAAGTATAAGGATTTTTTAAATTGGAACTAGAATTGACCTTAGAGGTCATTTAGCCAAAGCTGGTCTCAGGAATATTCTAGATATATGACCTTGAGCAAGTAATTTAAGCTCTTCTTTCATCAACTGTAAAGTGAGGACAAACATAGCAACTACCTTGAAGAGTTATTGTGAAGATCAAATGAGAAAATATTTTTACAATACTTACCAGAGAGTCTATCACATAGTAGGAGCTATATGAATGATAACTACTGCTACTACTATAATAATGTTATTATTAATATTATCATTTCCCAACTTCTAAAATACATAGAATGTACCCCAAGAACACTTAACTTTTAGAATATTGTTTTATCATTCTAGAATTAACTACATTTTGGTAATAATACTAAGGATTAAATAAATAATGATGGAAGCACAGGATGGGTAGGAAAGAAGAAAGCACATGAAGTCTTAGGTAGAAATTATGTTGTTGTACATGCTGCCCTCAGATAGTTCTGAAACCATTTTGAGTTTTATTTTTCATTATCAATCTAGTAGTGGAGGCTAGTTCTAGAATGCTATAGCTGGAAGCAAGCTTAGAGGTCATCTAGTCCAACCTCCTCATTTTGTCGATGAGAAATCTAAAAGCCCAAAGAGGTGACATATAGGCAAGTGGTCTTGCCCAAGATTATATGACTTTTTAGCTACAGCTAAGAATTCTAACTGCTAGTGTCATTGGTCTGTCCTTTATGTCATATTAGAACCATTAGATTATATTTTTTAAAGCTTCAATTTCATTTAGCTGTCATTTCACTCAATTTCATCCACATCTTCTCTGCAACCACATGGGGTGAAACTTAGTGGACAACCCAACATTAACCAGGTAGAGGGCACCACTGCATCATTATATTCCAGGCCTTGATAGTATCACTCTGGTGATACTTAGCCCCTGTTTTATAAACTAGACATCCAGTATGTTTATGGGCATAAAATGTATTGCTTTCTGCTTTGTCATGTTATCCACTTGAAAACTGGATTACTGCCTATAAAAATGTGCCATGGTGTTATACTTAATTATAATACACAGGCATCTTAGGAAAACATTCAGTTCTAGGTAAGACTGAAAAACTATAGGCTTTAGTTTAAGGATTGTTGAAGCCATATTTAGTTAAATAAGAACCACTCATTCTACTATCATTCATCATAAAGGCTATGTTAGAGTCTTAGTGGAATTAAAAAAAGAAGTCTGATCCAGTAGGATTGTCCCTACCTAGCAGGGAGCTTAGGAATTAAGCTAAAAGGACTCTTTAGAAATCATCTATCCCATTTTTTTCACTTCATGTGTGATGAAAGTGAGGCCCAGCAAGAGTGAGTGACTCATCTGAAGTCACATAGGTAGTAAGGAGTTAGCAGAGACAGTATTTAAACAGAAGTCCTACGAATCCAAATACAGTGCTCTTTCCAGCCTAGTATGTATCCCTCAACATAGCATGCTGACTCATTCACCACCTTAATTTATATTATTCCAAAGGGAACAATCTCTTTCCAAATCAGACTTTGACTGTACCTTCTTTTGATCATAGGACTGGTGATTTAGACCCGGAAGGGAAGGAACCTCAGAACTCATGTAGTCCAAGCCTTCCATTTTATAAAGAGCAAATTAAGGCCACTGCAAGCTAAGGTTTGTTGTTGTTCAATCATTTCAGTAGAGTCTGACTTTTTCTGACCCCATTTGGGGTTTTCTTGGCAAAAATACTGGAGTGGTTTGCCATTTCTTTCTCTGGATCATTTTTATAGATGATAAAACTTAGGAAAATTAGAGTTAAATTACTTGCCCAGGGTCACATAGCTATTAAGTATCTGAGGTGGGATTTGAACCCAGGTCTTCCTGACTCCTGGCCCAGCTCTCTGCTGCCCTGCTGAGCTGCCCTAAAAGTTAAAGTTACACAAGCAATAAATGTCAGTGGTAGAATTTGAACCCAGACCTCTGGTTTTAGAGTCAGTCCTCTTTATACTCTATCATGAGTAGAAATCTGACTTGTAGTCTCATGACTCTTTAGCAGAACCCAGTACCCTTGCTTCCCATCTCATACTGTTTCCCCTGCCTGGAATGTCTTTTCCTCAAGCTACAACTCCAAAACACTCCATAAATTTCAACTTAAATACTCCATCCATGAAGCCTTTACAAGTTTCTTGAGTCAAAATTAAAGACATCTTCTATATAATTTAATCAAAATCATGCACTTTAAGAATCTTCTAAGATTTAAAGGGAGCTAAGAATTCTAAATGGTGGTCATACACAAGTGCATTGTGGGCATGAAGCTGTACAAAGGCATAGTAATGGGAAGAAGGTGGGACAAGCTTCCTGGAACACAGAGTACATGAAGAGGAATATTGCATAGTAAAACTGGAAAGAGGGCAGGTAGGTGGTGCAGTGAATAGAGCACAGGCCCTGAAGTCAGGACTACCTGAGTTCAAATCTGGCCTCAGACACAACACAGAAATTGACCATGTGACCTTGGGCAAGTCACTTAACCCCAACTGCCCTCCAAAAAAAGGCAAAAAAAAAATGAAGTCAGAGTGCCATTTTTAGGGGCAGCCAGGTGGCGCAGTGAGTAAGAGTGCCAGCCCCTGAGTCGGGAGACCTGGGATTGGTTCTGGCCTCAGATACTTAGCACCCACACAAAATAACTGGCCATATAACCTTGAGCAAGTTACTTACCCCCAATTGCTTAAAAAAAAAAGACTGGAAAGGCAGATCAGGGCCAGATGATGAAGGAATTTACATGCCAAATTGTGGAGTTGGATCTGCCCTTTATATTAGAGGCAATAGGGAGATGCTAGAGCTCTTTCAGTAAGTGGAGTGACATGGTCAGAATTGCACTCAGGGCATAATGCTTTGACAGCTGTGGAAGATGAATTGGAGAGGTAAGAGAATTAAGGTAGGGTAAAGAGTTGAGGTTGGTACCAAAATTGTGAAATAGTATATAGCTAGATGGATGATTGTTCTCATGATTGAATAATGCAAGTTTGGGTCTGAGGAAAAGATGAATTCTGTTTTAGACTTGTTAAGTTTGAGTTATCTATGGTATATCCAATAGGCAATGTCCAATTGGAAACTAATGATGTGGGATCAACTAGAGTGATGGTTTAGAGGGAGAAAATGGGTCCAGGGCAGATTCTTAAGGTACACACACAATGAAAGATGAAGGTGATGGTCCAGCAAAGGAGATTGATAAAGAATCACTAGACAAGTGGGAGGAGAACTAATAAAAAGCAGTGTAATAAAAACCTAGACAAGGTTTAGTATCCAGGACAAGTATGTGGTCAGTGATGCCAAATGCTGCCAAGTGGTCAAGATGGAATGTTCATGAAGTGAGTAATGTGAAGTCTGTATTGAAACTTAGGTTGGGACCATTTTAAAACTTCAAATGTCAAACAGGTTTGAATTTTATCTAAAAAGCAATAAGAAGCCACTGAATCTTGTTGATAGGGGCATGCCATAGAAAGACCTGTATTTTTAGGAAAATCCTAATTTTAGCTATGTAGGTATTAGATTAGAGAAAGGAGAAATTGGAAGTACAGAGATGAATTAGAGGTTAGTTTAATAATACAGATGATGAAGACCTGAACTAGGGTGAAAGGCCACATGGATGGAGAGAAGAGATCAGATGTGAGTGTTGTCATTCAGGTAGGCTTTAAGATGTGATAATTTATTAGATAAGAGTGAGGCAAGAGAAAGAAGAGAAAATTGAGGTTCAATCAATTTAAAAGTATTCATTTGATACTTTCTATATGCTGGTCATTGTGCTAGGCCTTAGGGTTAAAAGTAAAAATAATTAAATCCTAGAAGAAAAGATCTTGCATTTTTTTGGAAGGAGGGAAGGCAAGGCAAACAGGGTTAAGTGACTTGCCCAAGATCACGCAGTAATTGTCAAATGTCTGAGATCAGATTTGAACTCAGTTCCTCCTGACTCCAGGGCCAATGCTCTATTCTATGCACCACCTAGCTGCCCCTAAGATCTTACAATTGAATAGAAGAGGTAAATACATATAAATATATATAACAGCATAAATGTAAAGTGAATAAATACTGCTGTCTTCAAAGTAGTTAAATATTAGATTCTTTTGGAGAAAGGGCCTTAGAAGTCAGGGAGGTTTTGTGAAAGGCTTTCTGAAGAAGGTGGTGCTTGAGCTATGTTTTAAAGTAGGGATTCTGTGGTGTAGAGGTAATAAGGAAGTGCATTCCAAGAATGTGGGTGAGCCAGTGAAAAGGTACCCAGAGAGAAGATGGGATGCTGTGTGTGAGAAACAGAGAAGTCTAGTTTGGCTAGATAGCAGAATATGGGAAAAGAAGTAATGTCTAAGGAGCCTTGAAAGTTATATTGGAGGGGCGACTAGGTGGCACAGTGAGTAAAACACCAGCCCTGGAGTCAGGAGGACCCAAGTTCAGTTCCAGCCTCAGACACTTAACACCCACACACACACCCACACACACACCCACACACACACACACATACACACACACATACACACAAACTAGCTGTGTAACCTTGGACAAGTTACTTAACCCCAATTGCCCTCCAAAAAGCAAAAAAGAAGTTATATTGGTGCCAAATTGTGTATGAAGTTAAAAACTAAACCGAGGAATTTATATCTTAAAAGCATGTCTCATATGAAATAAAAAATAGAGGCATGGCTCCAAAGTTACAAACACAGGTGACTGGAAGCATGGTGGTACACTGGGCAGAAATAGAGAAATCCAAAAGAGGGATAGGTTTATAAGAACATATAATGAGTTCTGTGCTGGTTATATTGTGTTTGAGTCCAGTCAGAAACCTACAACAGGGAAAGGGGGAGGCAGGATGTGAGCTCAGTATAAAGATGAAGGCTACATATGTCAATGAGAGTCATCTGCACAGAGATATAACCAGATCCATGGAATTTTATGAATTGACCAAGTGCAAGAATACAGTGAAAGCTGAGAAAAGGGACCAAAACAGAACAATGAGGAATACCCATATAGGTGGCACATCATAGATGTTGATACAGTAAAGCAATGTAGAAAATTGCTAATGTGTATGTTTTTTCTAAAATCTAGTATACTGACTTCTGCTTTTCATGGGTTAGTTAATCTTTCCCCCCTCTTTAAAGTCAGAAACATTGAATGTACTGAAGTGTTCCCTGTGAGGAGTATAGCAATATATCAGATAAGGAGTTTTAGTGGACTTTTAATAGGCATAAGAGAAAATCTGATTTGTCTCAAATGGCGCATTTACATCCCAGTGACACCATGTGCAGAGCTGTCAAGCACAGGATGTCAAGTGGCACTTCTGCCTAACTGGTGACAAGAGGAAAAGGAAGCACTTGGACGATGAACGTGATTACTGCCTTCTAGATGCTGCCATTAAAAAGCTTGAAGCATTTACTATTATGCATGGAAGAATTATCTTCTGAAAAAAAAAAAGGAATTTCTTCTGCTAAAAAAAAATCGCCAGATGTAGTCTTTTCAAATTAAATGTCTCACTTGGTATCAGACAGGCCGCACCTGGGGAAGGGCAAATGTGGCTGTGTCTGATGGCTGCTGAAACTCCAAATAGCACAGATAAATTTAGACTCCTCACATCCCAAATATGGTATGAAACCTCTGCCTCTGAATGGGCCTATGTTCATTTTCTGAACTGAAATGAAGCTTATTTGAACCCTCTGTAGCTATTTAGCAGACCATTTACCCTTGTTCCTTCTGGCAT
The DNA here is from genome assembly GCF_028583685.1 of Petaurus breviceps papuanus. Lineage (NCBI taxonomy): Eukaryota > Metazoa > Chordata > Mammalia > Diprotodontia > Petauridae > Petaurus > Petaurus breviceps. The sequence goes on from NW_027185784.1 coordinate 20,111,898, forward strand.
CCTACTAAAATGCTTCACTCTCTGACCAAATTGCATGTCCTGGCAGCTTGGAAAGAAGATTTGGTTTGAAATCAGAGTACCTAAGTTTGCTTGCAAGCTCTGCCACTGACTACACAGGTGACCTTAATCTATGTGAGCTTTAGGTTCCTCATGCATAAAATAAAGAAATTAAACTTGAAAACATCTGGGGCGGCTAGGTGGCACAGTGAGTAAAGCGCCAGCCCCAGAATCAGGAGGACTCCGTTCGGTTCCGGCCTCAGACACTTAACACCCATACGAAATGACTAGCAGCGTAACCTTGGGCAAGTTACTTAACCCCAATTGCCCTCCAAAAAGCAAAAAAAAAAAAAAAGACAACATCTGAGGTCCCTTATCACTCAAAATCTTAAGGTCTCCAATGTACTGTTACTTTGAGAATGTAATATACAAGAGGCCTATCTAACTCTGCCTATGTGAATATCTGCATAGATATGATTTTCTGTGGAGTAACCTGGCTGAATGTCATTCCAGGTGAAGGCATATGCAAAAGTGTACTCATGTAATAATAACAATACACATAGTTAACATTTATATATTGCCTAGTGGATATCTATTGTTTAGTGGATTTTCTTAAGGCAATTGGTTTGTATAAGTCATTATATAATGATAAACATATTCTTACTGGTTTTGACAAAGATCCTGAAATGGGTTCTGAAAAATCCCAAGGTTTTGCAGGAAAATAAAGCTTTCCTAACCTAAAACCATTTAGTAAAACTGGTTCCTTGACTATTTTCTGAATGTGTTATTCCAAGCCCTATCTCTATACCCCTAGTACTCTGACTTCCAGATGTTTCTGTTTCTAATCTCTGCATCTTCAAATTCCTAGTTCCTTGAAAGGCTTAACAAAAGTACCATCTCCCACTTGAGATCTTTCCTTTTACATTCCATTTCCTGGTTCATATCCTGCTCCTAATACTTTGCATTCCTTTTGTATGTATTTTGTATTGATGTCAATTTACCTCTTGTTTCCCTTACTGTGAAATTCTTTTTTTTTTTTTTTTTTTTTTT
>NW_027185784.1:20117944-20347209 GCF_028583685.1 Petaurus breviceps papuanus
TGTGGTAGCTGCAAACCCTGAGGACGCTTGGGGTGCTTGCTGCTACACCAAGGTCACACGGCTAGGTTTGTGTGGTGTGTGTGTGTGTGTGTGTTAAGTGTCTGATACCGAATCCGAACCCAGGTCCTCCTGACTCCAGGGCCGGTGCTCTATTCATTGTGCCACCTAGCCGCCCCTGAGAAATTCTTTTTTTGTTTGTTTTTTTAAAACAATTTTTTTATTCTGAACTTAAGAAATAAAACAAGTATTTCCATAACAAAATGGAATAGAAAAAAAGATTACACATGAAACTGCAAATCTGTTATGTACAACTTGCTTTTTTTTTTAATGTATATTGACTAGAATTTAATGCTTATTGTAGCCTCTGCATCCTTCAAGTGCATTTTAATTCTTTTTTTTAACGCTTTATTAATTCTGGTTTACATCATTCGTTTCCTCCAGATTTTGAGTTACAAAATTTCTCCCCATTTTTCCCCTACCCACTGCCCCCAAATAGCAGTCCCACAGGATATCCCCTCCTCCAATCGCTCTCTTCCATATTTTCTCCCATACCCCTTTCTACTTTTCCAGTGGATATCTATGCCTCAGTGCCTGTATATCTTATTTCCCAATTAAATGTAAGATGGTATTAATAATAGTATATATATATGTATATATACACACATATATACATATATAAACCTATATATACACATACACACACATATATATACATATATGTGTATATATATACACACATATATTTGAATATTTGATTTTAAAACTTTCAATTCCAGATTCATTCCCTTCCTTCCTTGTCACCCACCCTCACTGGGAAGATACGCCGTTCAGTATAGGTTGTATATGTGTAGCTAATGCAAAACAGTAACATAATAGAAATATTGTAAAAGACTGACTATATTTTCCTCCCTCCTATCCCACCTCCCACTTGTTCTATTTTCAAAAGTGAGTGCTTCCAACTTCCCTCCCCCCCCCAGCCTACCCTCCCTTGTGTTATCCCCCCTCTTATCGCCTTCCCCTCCTATTTTCCTGGAGGGTGAGATACCCTATTTTGTGTGTATTTTACTCCCTCCTCAAGCCAAATTCAATGGGAATAAGGTTGACCCATTCCCTTTTGCCTTCCTATTCTTCCCCTCCATTGTAACCATTTTTGCTTGCCTCTTCTGTATGAGATAGTTTACCCCAATCTGTCTCTCCCCATCTCCTCTCATTATATTCCTCTCACCTCTTAATTTCACCTTTTAAGTGTCATTCCTTCCTGTTAAATTGGTCCTGTGCCCTCTATCTATGTATACCTGTAAACATATATACACACATTCACATATGTATTCATATGCCCACATACCCTCATATATAGACAAATATATATATATATATATATTTTTTTTTTTTCTAATCCCTTCAACTATTGAGAAAAGTTTCATAAGTTACAATTATTGTTTTTTCCATGTAGGAATGTTAATAGTTCAACTTTGATAAGTTCCTTATGATTCCTTTTCCCTGTTTACCTTCTCATGCTTCTCTTGCTTCTTGTATCTAAATGTCAAATTTTCTATTCAACTCTGGTTTTTTCAGCAAGAATGCTTGAAAGTCCTCTATTCCACTGAATGACCATATTTTCCCCTGAAACATGATACTCAGCTTTGCTGGGTAGGTGACTCTTGGTTTTAATCCCAGCTCCTTTGCCCTTCGGAATATCATATTCCAAGCCCTTCGATCCCACAGTGTAGAAGCTGCCAGATCCTGGGTTATCCTGATTGTGTTTCCACAAAATTCAAATTGTTTCTTCCTGGCTGCTTGTAATATTCTCTCCTTAATCTGGGAATTCCAGAACCTGGCTATGATATTCCTAGGAGTTTTCTTTTTGGGATCTTTTTCAAGAGGTGATCAGTGGATTCTTTCAACCTCTATTTTGCCCTCTAGTACTAAACATCAGGGCAGTTTTCTTTGAGAACTTCCTGGAGGATGATTTCTAGGTTCTTACTTTGACCATGACTTTCAGGCAGTCCAATAATTTTTAAATGATCCCTCCTGGATCTATTTTCCAGGTCAGTGGTTTTTCCCATGAGATATTTCACATTGCCTTCTCTTCTTTCATTTGTTTGGATCTGTTTAACAGCTTCTTGATTTCTCATAAAGTAATTAGCTTCCATTTGCTCCAATCTAATTCTGAAGCAATGATTCTCCTCATTGAGCTTTTGAGATTCTTTTTCCATCAGGCAAATTTGGCTTTTTAAGGCATTCTTCTCCTCATTGCCTTTCTGGGCCTCCTTTACCATTTGAGTCAGTCTGTTTTTTAAGGTATTATTTTCCTCAGTCAGGCTGTTGACTCTCATTTCATAATTTCCTTGCATTGTTCTCATTTCTCTTCCCAATTTTTCCTCCACTTCTCTTATTTGGTTTTCAAAATCTTTCTTAAGGTCCTCTATGGCCTGTAACCAGCTTGTGTTTTCCTTTGTAGGTTTTGGTGCAGGAGTTCTGACTTCACTGTTTTTCTCCTGTTCCATGCCTTGCTCCTTTTTGTCCCCAAAATAGGAGTGTATTGTTGGAATCTTCTGTCTGCTTTGTTTCCTTTGCCTGGTCATGTTGCCACTCAATTACTTGACTTTTGGGCTTTTTGCCACAGTAGGACTCTGCCACCAGACAGGGGAGCTTTCGTCACAAACGCTGGGGTTTTCTCAGCTGCAGGAGGTTTTAGATGAGTGCCCTCTCTGAGGTCTCCACATGCTTTGGCAAGTTGGACACACACACCAGAACCTCCACCCTAGACTGAAATCCAGATCCAAGCAGGTTAAAGCAAGAGCGATTACCCCTCAGACTGGTGCTTGGTGCCCCTAGGTTAGGAGCTGAGGCTGCCAAGTGGTGCTGGCTGGCTGTGCAGAGTCTCAGAGGCTTTTTGCCCTGGGGGTAAAAGCCATGCACTCCCACTCACTGGTCCCAAAGTCCATACTGCACTGATCTCTCACTTTGTCCTTTGTGTCTATGTGTTGATAAATCTGGAAAAGGCCACAGTTGCTGCTTATCTGGAGTCCCTCTGGCCAGTGGCTGGTCAGGCCCGCCCTGGGGCTAAAGCCTTGGTGTGTGGCTGGGCTCGGCTCCCAGAGCGCTATGCTGGATTCCTGCCAGCCTGCTGAGCTGTCCTCAGTGGGAGGTTAGCTTCTCTGTGTCATTTTGTGGGTTCTGCAGCTCCAAAGTTTTTTAGCGTCCCCTTTTTACATGGATTGGAGAAGGTGGAAGCTGGAGCCGAGGGAAGGTCATGCTTCTACTCTGCCATCTTTGCTCAGCCCCCTTTGTGAAATTCTTGAAGACAGACACTGTTTGTTTTTTGCCATTGTATCCCCAGCATTTTTCTAGAAGAGGGACTTACACACAGAGGTTAGATCATGAATTAACTTGGGATCCTTGGAGTTCCACATACTTCATGGCAGGGGAAGGAGGGGGATGGTGCAGGCACTTGAATGGTATAGTAGAAGCAATATCCTAATCTCTCCCTTATTCAAGGCAGGCTAAGTTTTCCTTAAAAGATACTGAGATCATCTTCAATACTGTTGGCTCAGGGGAATATGGGCTCAGAATATTGATGTCACTTCCTCATTGCCTGAAAACAAACCGGTCACAAGGAGCTCCAAGTGTTTTCTGATGCTTAGCTAGACTATTAAGATGGATAACTCAGGCAAAAGAGGTTCACTCAGTTGAATTAATTCAAGGTGTACTCAGTGCCTAACAATGTTGAATATTCTTCTCCTGTGGCTATATGTCTCTTTATTAACAATTAAATGACCTCCAAGTGTCTCATGTTGTTCCACTATTAAACCTGAACTACCTGGAAACTGTCCTGAGATAGGCACAGACTAGAAGAGATGGGGAGTGGGGAGATTTCATCTTTATTTTCATTAACCTTGAACAGAAATTTAGCATTGCCTTCAATTATTAATTTTAAAAATATACTTTATCTGGGGTGTCCAGGTAGGACAGTGAGTAAGAGCCCTGGCTCCAGTGTCGGGATGACCTGGGGATAGAATCTGGGCTCAGATACTTAGCACCACACCCAGAAATAACTGCCCATGTAAACTTCAGCAAGTTACTTAACCCCGATTGCTTAAAAAAATTATATATATATATATATATACTTTATCATGAGAGGAGTCCATAGATTGCCAAAGAGATCCAAGACACACACACACACACACACACACACACAGATTAAGTACTCCAAAAGTAGTAGCTTAATAAATTACTTGTTGAATTGAATTGATTTTCCAAACATTGTTTAGTTTTAGTTTACAAAATTCAGTTGCACAAGTTTTTGAGTTCCAAATAGTCTCCTCTTCCTTCCCCTACCCACTCCCAAGACAGCATGCAATCTGATATAGGTTCTACATATACATTCACATTAATCATATTTTCACATTAGTCATGTTGCAAAGAAGAATTATAACCAATGTAATGAATCACAAGGGAGAAGAAACAAAACACAAAAGAGAGAGTAAATAGTATGTTTTGATCTGCATTCAGACTCCATAATTCTTTCTATGGATGTGGATAGAATTTTCCATCATGAACCTTTTGGGGTTGTCTTAGAACCTTGCATTGCTTAGAATAGCCAAATCTATCAAAGTTCGTCACCAAACAATGTGACTCTGATTGTGGACAATGTTCTCCTGGTTCTGCTCATTTCACTCAGTATCAGTTCTTAATAGTCTTTCCAGATGTTTTCTGAAGTCTGCCTGCTCATCATTTCTAATAGTACAATACTATTTCATTACATTCATATAGTACAACTTATTCATCTATTCCCTAATTGAAGTACATCACCCCAATTTCCTGTTCTTGCCACCACAAAAAGAACTACTATAAATATTTTTATAATGTGGGTTCTTTTTAACATATGTATGACCTCTTTGGGATACAGACCTAGAAGTGGTATTGTTGGGTCAAAGGGTATGCACATTTTTATAGCCCTTTGGGCATAGTTCCAAATTGTTCTCCAAAATGGTTGGATCAGTTCACAACTCCACCAACAATGCAATAGTGTTCCAATTTTCCAACATCTTCTCCAGCGTTTGTAATTTTCCTGTTTTGTCATGTTAGCTAACCTTACAGGTGAGATGTGGTGTCTAAGAGTTGTTTTGATTTCTATTTCTCTAATCAATAGTGATTTAAAGCATGATTTCATATGACTATAGGTCACTTTAATTTCTTTTTTTTTTTTTTTAAAGCAATTGGGGTTAAGTAACTTGCTCAAGGTTGCACGGCCACTTATTTCTGGGTGTGGTGCTGAGTATCTGAGCCCAGGATTTGATCCAGGTCATCCCGACACTGGAGCTGGTGCTCTTACTCACTGAGCCACCTGGCTGCTCCTAAGCAATTGGGGTTAAGTAACTTGCTCAAGGTTACACAGCCAGGTGTTTCTGGGTGGATGCTAAGTGTCTGAGCCCGGGATTTGATCTCCAGGTCGTACTGACACTGGAGCTGGTGCTCTTACTCACTGTGCTACCTGGCCGCCCTAATTTCTTCCTCTGAAAACTGTCTGTTTATATCCTTTGACCATTTATCAGCTGGGGAATGACTCATATTCTTATAAATTTGACTCAATTCTCTATATATTTTAGAAATATGGCCTTTATCAGAGACATTGGTTATAAAACATTCTTTCCCAGCTTTCTGCTTCCCTTCTAATCTTGGTTTCATTGGCTTTGTTTGTGCAAAATCTTTTAAATTTAATGTAATCAAAATTATTCATTTTGCATTTCATAATATTTTCCATCTCTTGTTTGATAATAAATTATTCCATTCTCCATAAATCTGACAGGAAACTATTTCTTGCTCTCCCAGTTTGCTTATAGTATCATCCTTTATATCTAAATTGTGTACCAACTTGGACTTTATTCTGGTAGATGGTGTAAGATATTGGTCTGCTGTTTTCCAGTTTTCCCAGCAGTTTTTGTCAGATAGTTCTTATACCAGAAGCTGGAGTCTCTGGGTTTATCAGACAGTAGATTACTGTAGTCATTGGGAACTTTGTCTTGTGTAACTAACCTATTGCACTGATCCACCACTCTATTTCTTAGCCAGCACCAAATAATTTTGATAATTGCTGATTTATAACGCAATTTAAGATTTGGTACGGCAAGGTAACCTTCTCTAGCATTTCTTTTCATTAATTCCCTTGATATTCTTGACCTTTTGTTCTTCCAGATGAATTTTTTTATATTTTTCTAGCTCCATAAAATATTTTTTGGTATTTTGATTGGTCTGTCACTGAATAAGTAAATTAATTTAGGTAGAATTGTCATTTTTATCATATTATCTCAGCCTAAGCCTACCCACAAGCAACTGATGTTTTTCCAATTATTTGGTCTGAATTTATTTCTGTGAAAAGTGTTTTGTAATTGTGTTACTGGGTTTATTTTGGTAAGTAGACTCCCAAATATTTTATAATGTCTACAGGAACTTTAAATGGAATTTCTCTTTCTATCTCTTGCTGTTGGGCTTTGTTAGTAATATTTAGAAATGCTGAGCGTTTATGTGGGTTTATAGTATATCCTGCAACTTTACTAAAGTTATTTATTATTTCCAGTAGTTTTTATTTAAATTTTTAAGTTCCAAATTCTATCCCTTACTCCTTCCCCCTCCCTGGTTCCTGAGACAGTAAACAATCAGATATAGGTTTACACATGGACAATTATGAAAAACATTATTATATTAATCATTTTGTACAAGAAAACTCAAATAAAAAAGAATGAACTAAAATGAAAAATAGCATGCTTCTGATTATATTAAAAATCATTTCTTTCTCTGGAGGCAGATAGTATGCTTTATTATTAGTCTTTTGAAATTGTCTTGCATCATTGTATTGCTGAGAATAGCAAAGTCATTCACAATTCTTCACCAAACAATATTGTTATTGTGTACAGCATTCTCCTCATTCTGTTCCCTTCACTTTCCATCAGTTCATGTAAGTCTTTCCTGTTTTTTTTTCCTGAAATCATCCTGCTTGTCATTTCTTATAACAATAATATTCCATTACTATCATATACCACAACTTATTTAGCCATTCCTGAAATGACAGGCATCCTTTTGATTTCCAATCCTTAGCCAGCAGAAAAAGAGTTGCTATAAATATTTTTGTACAAATACATCTTTTCCCCTTTTTTGGTATGTCTTTGAGACATAGACCTAGTAGTGGTATTTTTTGGGTCAAAGGGTATACACAGTTTTATAGTCCTTTGGGCATAGTTTCAAATTGCTCTCCAGGATGGTTGGATCATTTCAGAGCTCCACCAGCACTACCTTAGTGTACAAGTTTTCCAACATCCCCTCCAACATCCAACATATTCCTTTTTTTTTGTCATATTAGTCAATCTGATAGGTGAGGTTGTAACTTAGAGTTGCATTTCTCTGATCAATAGTGATTTAGAGCACTTTTTTCAAATGACTATAAATAGTTTTGATTTCTTTGTCTGAGAACTGCCTGTTCACATTCCTTGACCATTTATGAATTGGGGAATGACTTGTTTTCTTAAAAATTTGACTCCATTCTCTATATATTTGAGAAATGAGGCCTTTATGAGAGACATTTGTTGAAAACTTTTCCCTCAGTTTTCTATTTTCCTTATAATTTTGGTTGCATTTTTGTTTGTGCAAAAACTTTTAAATTTGATATAATATATCTACTATCTATCTGTCTATCTATATGCACATACATACATACACACATTTTCTTCTAGTGTTTTAACTTTATATTTTGTTTTATTGTATGTTGTTTTCTCATAGAGTCATTAGCATCCACTTGCTTGATTTTAATTTTTAAGGGATTGTTTTCTTCAGTGAGCTTTTTTACTTCCTTTTCCATTTGGCCAATTATATTTTGGGGGAGTTATTTTCCTTGATTACTTTTGTGTTTTTTCCATGCTATTAGCCCTTTTTTCATGATTCTCTTGGATTACTCTCATTTCTTTTCCCAATTTTCTTCTACTTCTATAACTTACTTTTAAAAATTCTTTTTAAGCTTTTCCAGGAATTCATTTTGGGCCTGAGACTAAATTACATTTTTCTTTGAAGCTTCACATGTAGCCATGCTGATACTATTGCTCTACTAAATTTATACCTTGATCTGCCCTGTCACTGTGGTTACTTTCTATAGTCAGTTTCTTTCTATTGTCATTTTTTGCTCATTTTTTTCTGCCTTTTTTTTGTGACTTGGTGTTTTTATGTGAGAGTTGGGCTCTGGTCCAGAACTGTCCCAAGGTTTTTGTGCTAGGGCTCACGGTCTTACTTCTGGCTATTACTGAACTTGTTTTCATTGGAGGGTAGGCTTCTCCTTTGATTAGTACTGGGTGGGGGGATACCTACCTGTGGCCTCCTTTGGGTATGGGGGTTAGCTACTATCTGCCCCAGGGGTGGGGCCCTGCTGCTGGGTTGTTATAGAAATAGGTTTTCTCTGCTGGTAGGCTCCACAGGTAGGTTTTTTTTGTTGTTGTTGTTGTTGTTTTGCTGTTGGCCTGCCCTTGGGTGGGGCTTCACTATTGGTCTGCAATGGATTCAAGGCCTCCTTGGTTGCTTGTCCTGGGAGTGCAGTCCTTGGGGTGGGGCCTTCCTGCACTGCACTTACTGCTCACTTGCCTATGGGGCTGCTGGTTTGCAGGAGGGCAGGGCCTTGCCAGTGAATTCCCCTGCTGTGGGACTGGCTGCTGCTACTGTTCTTGGACTTTGCTCCCCTACCACTCCAGTGAGACAGAACTTTTCAGCCATGCTGATAAGCTCCTTCTCTGTACTTGTATCAATTCTAAGGCTGTTTTCTAGGTTTTTTTGGAGGAAAATTTAGAAAGACTTTGGAGGGTTCCTTCCTCACTCCACTACCTTGGACCAAAGTTCTCATTAATAAATTCTATGCAAATGGTAGAAATCATTGGTTGAGGAATGATTTCTGAGGTAGTGAAGGGTATTGTTAGAACAATTGAAAACATTAGTCAAACTTGGAATATTTGTGATATTAAAGAAATATAGCAGAACCAATCTTAAACAAAATAACAGGTTCATTCTCCTTTCACTATGTAGGGAGCCTCATTTCACTTTTTTATATTCTTTTAATGTTTCCAGCCTTGTTAGTGTCTTCCAATCCCTGTTCTTTTCTCTATTCCCAATTCACCTGCTTTTCCTACTTCCATTTGCTAGTCACACATCCTTTTTCCTCAAAATCTGATCCATTGGTGACTATTTTTCTTTAAATTTGAGAAGATCCTGAGCTCTGTGGAAGAAAGGCATCAAAGACAGAAAGTACAAATCTTTCAGTGTCTTCAGAAGCCAGCCACCATGAAATACAAAATATTAATAGCAAAATCTACTGTTAAATGTGCACATATGTCTTGAACTGAAGCCCTTCTCCAAGGAGCAGGAACTTTTAACTGACTGCATAATGAGACATTTCTTCGGCTACTTAGTGGATTAGATGATACTGATTTGATATAAATTTTTCTGTACTACACTTTAAATGTTTTCATTATGTAAATTGTGTTAATGCTCTATTTCTCTTCATTGTTTTACCCTTTCTTCTAATTTAGACTTAACTAATCAAATTTAAGGGTGGCTATGTGGTAGAATGAGTAGAATGCTGGCACTGGAGTCAGGAAAACTCATTTTCTTGAGTTCAAATCTGGCCTCAGATACTTACTAGGTATGTAACTCTAAGCAAATCACTTACCTCTGTTTTCCTCAGTTTCCTCATCTGTAAAATGATCAGAAGAAGAAAATTTCAAACTACTCCAGAATCTTTGACAAGAAAATCCCAAATAAAGTCACCAAGTTGGACATGACGGAAATTATTGAACAGAACAATAAACTTTGTAATAAAAGTAGTCCCAACAATAACAAAAACAATAATAAAAATGAAGATATTGTGTGGAGAAGTGGAAAACGAGTTGGCCTCAGAGTGAGTCAGGAAGACCTTGGCTGACGTACCGCCTCAGAATCATACTGGCTATTTCTGATACTAAGCAAGTAACTTAATCTCTCTTGTGCCCCCAGACAACTTTCTAAGAACAATAAGTAAAAGAACAGATGACTTTTGGTAGGGTTAATTTCTCATGAAAATAATAAAAACATTTCCAAAGATTATTTTTCTTTAACATTCCTTTAAAATTTGCTTAGTTCTAAATTCTCTCCCTTGCTCCTGCCCCTTCCCCATTCATTGAGAAGGCAAGCACTATAACATCAGTAACACATATGAAATCATGTAAAGCGATTTCTATATTAGAAATGTTATAAAAAAAAAAGCAAGAAAAATAAAGAAAGTGAAACAGTATATACTTCACTTTGAACTTGGAGTTTTCTCTCTGGAAGTGAATAGCATTTTTCATTATGAGTCTTTTGGAACTGCCCTGGATCTTTATGTTGATCAGAGAAGCTAAGTCTTGCACAGTTGATCATCATTGTATTATTGTTATTATATATACTTATCTATTGATGCAGCTCACTTCACTTTGCACCAATTTATATAGGCCTTCTCAGGTTTCTCTGAAATGATTCCCATCATCATTTTTATAGCACAATAGGATTCCATCACAATTGTATGCCATTCAAATTGTTCAGCCATTCCTCAATTGATAGGCATTCCCTCACTTTCCAATTCTTTGGCACCCAAAATAGAGCTGCTACAAATGTTTTTCTATAAAAAGTCCTTTTCCTTTTCATTTGATCTCTTTAGGATACGGACCTAGTGGTGGAATTTCTGGGTCAAAGAGTTTTCACAGTTTCATAGCCCTTTGGGCATAATTCCAAATTGTTCTCTAAAGTGGTTGTTTCAGTTCACAACTTTAGCAATGGTGCATTAGTGTCATATAGGAGAATTTTCTTTATTAAGACCTCCCCATATCAATGAAAAATGTGTTCAATTACATTTCCTCCTGATAAGGACCATGCTTTATACTTTTCAAAGCACTTTTATATTTAGGATGTCATAGGAGTCCCACAATAAATAGCCCATTAAATCTTGTAGAACATCCTCATTTTACAGATAATGGAAATAAGTCTCACTAGAGGCAAGTGCCTTCCCAAGTAAGCACTAGGAAGTATAGTTAAAACAACAATTAACTATAACTAAAAAATCTGAATTCCAATTATGACTCTACCAATTTGGGGAGGTCATATTTCTTCTCTGATATTTGTTTTCTTCTATAAAATTATATGATTTTGTGATTGTTAAATCACATGATAGGCCATGCAAAATTCAGGTCTTCTGACCTATTTTATTTCTCATTCTCTACAACTATTTTCTTCCTGTAATATTTTTCCATAAATTTTTTAAAATAAATTTTTTTTCTAAACCTTAGTGTGAACCCCAATATTTCCCAAGAATAATCTAGAGTATTTTAGGATAATAGGAAAGATTCCTTTTTTCTGTTGTTTGATAAGAGAATTGATGACAAGAATCATTGGATGTTTTTAGGGACTTAATAAATGTTCACAAAATGTTGAATAAATATTAGATATGGATGGAAATTTTACATGTTGAATCATCTTTGCAAAATACTTAGTGGAAGATAATAAAAGATGAAATCATAAAACTATATTGGTATACATACTCTTCCCTGTTTTGTTTCTTTCAGTCACCTCAATCACTATTACTAAAGCTTCTGGATTTTACAATACAGAGGCAAAGCTTATGAGTCAAATATCCCTGAAAAGGGAGGGATGGAAACTGTGAAATAAGTTCCTCAGAAGTCATAAGGCAAATATTTCCATTAACTATATAGATAACTTCTTAGTAGATATAGGGAGTGGGATTTTTAGAATGGAATTAAACTATGAGGAATTATCTTTGAAATACCTATGAACAAGTTTGATTAAATTTGTTAAACATCATGAATTGTACAGAATAATCAGATTTGCTGATTATAAAAAGGCACATGCAGAGAAAAAGACCAATGAGGGAAGAGTCCATGTCGCTGTATTCATTAGAGGTGAAGCCAAAAATGGCTAATTAGCAGCTATCACAGAGATACTGTTTGTAAATGTCTCAGTAAGACTTCAATACTAGCCTCTCAAGAGATTGAACTAGTAATGATAAGTTACTGGATTCTGTTCTAATCTTTCAATGATTACTTAGTATTTGGGGGTTTTTTTGGGGGGGTGGTTAAAAATATATATTTTATTTTGTTAAATATTTCCCAAGTGCATGTACATTTTTTTAACATTTAAAAAAACTTGAGCTCCAAATTCTTTTGCTCCCTCCAACCCCTCCCCCACTTCTTGAGAAGTCAAGCAATATAATATCAATTATACATGTGAAATCATGCAAAACATGTTTTCATATCAGCCATGTTACAACCAACTCCTCCCCCCCAAAAAAAAACAAGAAAAATAAAGTTTAAAAAGTATGCTTCAATCTGTAGTCAGAGTTCATCAGTCATCTATCTGGAGATAGATAGCAATTTTCATCATGGGTCCTTTGGAATTGTCTTGGATCACTGTCTTGATCACAGTAGCTAAAGTCTTTCACAGCTGTTCATCATTAACATATTGCTGTCACTGTGTACAATGTTCTCTTGGTTCTGTTCACTTCACTTTGCATCAGTAAATGATGGTTCTTTTAGTATATCAGAGGTTACACTCCACAGAGCATGTGTGGAAATGGGCCTGTAGAAGTCATCTCACTAAACTATTTTGGCAATTTCCAGGTACTCTGGCATCTTTGATGACTAAACATTGAATTTAGCACTGGCTCTTGGGATATTGCACCAAATGCTAGGCCAGGGAAACCTGAGGTGTTCTAGATCTTTAGGTCCAGCCTTTTGACTGAGTCCAAGTTTTACACAACAAATTCTTTTTCTTGTATTGTTTTATTATTTTTCCCCTTCAGTTTTATTTTATTAAATCTATTTATCTCTTTTTACTTTACAAAATTCAGTTCCACAATCCCTAAGTTTCAAATTTTCTCTGCCTTCCTCTCCTATCCCCTCCCCCACCCTGGTGGCATGCAATCCAATGTAGGCTCTACAAATACCTTCACATTAAGCATTAGTCAGGTTGTAAAGAAGAATTATAACCAATGAAATGAACAATGAGAAAGAAGGAATGAAACAAAACTAAACACAAAGGAGAGAGCAAATAGTTTGCTTCAATCTGCATTTGAACTCTGGGGTTCTTTTCTCTAGATGTGGACATCCTTTCCATAATGAGTCTTTGGGAGTTGTCTTATAACCTTGCTTTGCTGAGAGGAGCCCAGTCTATCAAAGTTAGTCATCACACATATGATGTGTCTGTAATTCTGTACAAAGTTCTCCTGGTTCTGCTCTTCTCACTCAGAATCAGTTTATATAAGTCTTTCCAGGTTATTATGAAGTCTGTTTGCTCCTCATTTCTTATAGCATAATAATATTCCATTACATTTGTATAGCACAACTTATTTAGCCATTCCCCAGTTGATGGGCATCCCTTTGATTTCCAATTCTTTGCCACCACATAAAGAGCTGCTATAAATATTTTTGTGCAAACAGGTCATCCTCCCATGTGTATGATTTCTTTAGGATACAGCCCTAGAAGTGGTATTGCTGGGTCAAAGGATATGAACTTTTTTATAGCCCTTTGGCATATTTCCAAATTGCTCTTAAGAATGGTTGGATCATTTCACAACTCCACCAGCAATGCATTCGTGTTCCAGTTTTTCCACATCTTCTCCAGCATTTATCGTTTTCCTGTTTTGTCGTCTTAGTCAATCTGACTGGTGAGGTGTGCAACCTCAGAGTTGTTTTCATTTGCATTTTTCTAATTTATAGTTATTTAGAGCATTTTTTTCATATGTTTATAGATATCTCTGAAATTTTTTCCTCTGAAAACTACCTGTTCATATACTTTGACCATTTATCAATTGGGGAATGACTTGTATTCTTATAAATTTGATTCAATTCTCTCTATATTTTAGAAATGAGGCCTTTATCAGAGACACTGGTTGTAAAAATTCTTTCCAAATTTTCCACTTTCCTCCTAATTTTGGTTATTTTAACATTATTTATACAAAAACTTTTCCATTTAATTTAAACAAAATTATCCATTTTGCATTTTGTGATGCTCTCTATCTCTTCTTCTAAATCTGACAGGTAAACTATTCCTTGCTCTCCCAGATTGCTTACAGTCTCAGCCTTTATATCTGGATCATGTACCCATTTAGATTTTATTTTGGTATATTGTATAAGATATTGGTCTATGCTCAGTTTCTGCCATACTGTTTTCCAGTTTTCTCAGCAGTTTCTGTGAAATAGTGAATTCTTATCCCAGAAACTAGGGTCTTTGGATTTCTCAAATAGTAGATTACTATTGTCATTGACTGCTGTGTCTCATGTACCTACCTAATCTATTCCACTGACCAACTGCTCTATTCCTCACCCAATGCCATGTAGTTTTGATGACTGCTGCTTTATAATTCAAATTAAAATCTGGTATGACTAGGCCACCTTTCCTAGTGTTTCTTTTCATTATTTCCCTTGATATTCTGGACCTTTTGTTCTTCCAGATGAATTTTTACTATTTTTTCCTAGCTTTATAAAGTGATTTTCTGGTAGACTTATTGGTATGGCACTAAACAGTTAGATTAATTTAGGTAAAATTGTCATTTTTATTATATTAGCTCATTCTAGTCATGGGCAACTGATGCTTTTCCAATTATTTAGATCTGACTTTACTTGTGTGAAAAGTGTTGCAATTGTGTTCATATAGTTCTGGGTTTGTTTTGCCAAGTAGATTTCCAAATATTTTATAGTGTCTACAGTAACTTTAAATTGAATTTCTATTTCTTGCTGTGGGACTTCATTAGAAATATATAGGAATTCCAAGGTTTTATGTGGGTTTATTTTATATCCTGCAACTATGCTCAATTTATTTATTATCTCAAGTTGTTATTTAGTTGATTCTCTAGGATTCTCTATTTATAGCATTATATCATTTGCAAAGAGTGATAGTGTAGTCTCTTCTTTGCCTAATTTGATTCTTTCAATTTCTTTTTCTTCTCTTGTTACTACAGCTAACATTTCTAGTACCAAATTGAATAAGAGGGATGATAGTGGACATCCTTGTTTCATCACTGATCTTATTGGAAATGCTTCTAGCTTACTCCCATTACATATAATACTTTCTAATGGTTCTAGATAGATGCTACTTATTATTTTAAGGAGGACTCCTTTTATTCCTATACTTTCTAGTGCTTTTAATAGGAATGGGTGTTGTATTTTGTCAAAAATTTTTTATGTATCTATTGAGATAATCATATGGTTTCTGCTAGTTTTGCAGTTGATATGTCCAATTATGCCAATAGTTTTCCAATATAGAACCATCCTTGCATTCCTGGAATAAAGCCCACCTGATGAAAGTGGATTATTCTTGTGATGAGTTGCTGTAGTCGTTTTGCTAATATTTTACTTAAAATTTTTGCATCTATATTCATGAGGGAAATTGTTCTATAATTTTATTTCTTTGTTTTGGCTCTCTTTGATTTTGGTATCAGTACCATATTTGTGTCAGAAAATGAATTTGGTAGGACACCTTCTCAATTTTCCTAAATAGTTTATAAAGTATTACAATCAATTGTTCTTTAAATGTTTGATAGAATTTGCTTGTAAAACCATCTGGCCTTGGAAATTTTTTTTCCTAGGGGGATCACTGATGGCTTGTTCAATATCTTTTTCTGAGATGGGGTTAAGTATTCTTCTTCCTCTTCAGTTAATCTAGGAAATTTTTATTTTTGTAAATATTCATCCATTTCACTAAGATTATTAAATTTATGGGCATACAATTGGGCAAAATAATTCCTAATTATTTTTTAAATTTTCTTTTCATTGGAGGTTAATTCACCCTTTTCATTTTTTTGAAATTTCGTTTTCTTCCTTCTTTCTTTTTATCATATTGACTGAAGGTCTATCAATTTTATTGTTTGTTTTTTTTTCATAAGACCAGCTCAGTTTTATTTATTAGTTCAATAGTTTTATTAATTTCAATTTTATTAATCTCTCCTTTGGTTTTCAGTATTTCTAATTTAGTTTTTAATTGGGGATTTACAATTTGTTTTTTTCTAGCTATTTCAATTGCATGCCCAATTTGTTGATCTCCATTTTCTCTATTTTGTTCGTGTCTGCATTCAGAGACATAAAGCTTCCCCTAAGAACTGCTTTAGCTGCATCCCACAAGGTTTGGTATGTTGTCTCATTATTGTCATTCCCTTGCATGAAGTTACTGATTGTTTCTATGACTTCTTGTTTGTCTCACTCATTTTTTTTAGGTTTAAATTATTTAGTTTCCCAATTAGTTTTTAGTCTATCTTCCCATGGCTCTTTATTACATATATTTTTTATTTCATCATGATCTGAAAAGGATGCATTTAATATTTCTGTCTTTCTGCACTGGATTGTTAGGTTTTTATACCCTAGTCCATGATCTATTTTTGTGTATGTGGCATGTATAGAAGATATATTCATCTTGTCCCCTTTCAATTATCTTCAAAAGTCTATCATATCTAGCTTCTCTAACAATCTATTCACCTCCTTACTTTCTTTCTTGTTTATTCTGAGGTTAGATTTATCAAGTTCAGAGAGGGGGATATGGAAGTCCCCCACTAGTATAGTTTTGCTATCTATTTCTTCCTCTAACTCCCTTAACTGCTTTTCTAGGAATTTGGATGCTATACCACCTGTTGCATATATGTTTAGTAATGGCATTACTTCATTGTCAATGGTGATTTTTATTAAGATATAGTTTCCTTTTTTATCTCTTTTAATTAGATTTATTTTTGCTTTTGCTTTATCTGAGATAAGGATGGCGACCCCTGCTTTTTTTAAACTTTAGCTGAAGCATAATATGTTCTATTCTAGCCTTTTACCTTTACCCTATGTGTATCCCCCTGTTTCAAATGTGTTTCTTCAAAGACATTATATTAGGATTATGGTTTTTAATACATTCTTCTATCCTCCTCTGTTTTATGGGGGAGTTCGTCCCATTCACATTCACAGGTATGATTACTATCTTTGTTTTTCCCTCCATCCTATTCCCTCCCCTCTCTATGCTTTTATTTCTTCCTTCTTCCTTCACCTCTTTGAGAGTTTTCCTTTTGACTGCCACCTCCCCCAATATTCCCTTCCTATCAACTTCCCTCCCTTTTCTACCCTTCCCCCTTACTACTTCTTCCCTCTCTTCCTTTTTTATTTTTCTCCTGAAAATGCGTTTTTATTGCTTTTAATGAAAAGTAATCAAGCATTTCTTCAGAATTTATAGAATAATCAGTTAACCACAATGAACATTAAAAATCTGCACATGGTTGCACAAAATCCCAAAGTAGACACTGTATTTCAGGGATTCCCTCTGACTGGGAAGTTTTTTTTTAATTTTTCAAATGCTTTATTAACTTCTGATTTGCATCATACATTTCTGCCAGATTTTGAGTTACAAATTTTCTCCCCATTTTTCCCCCTACCCACCACCCCAAAATAGCAGTCCCACAGGATACCCCCTCCTCCAATCTGCTCTCTCCCATATCTTCTCCCATACTCCCTTTGCCATTTCCTGTAGGGCATAGTGGATCTCTATGCCCCAGTGCCTGCATATCTTATTTCCCTATTACATGTAAAATAGTAGTAATAACAATTATATATATTTAAACATTTGATTTTAAAACTTTGAATTCCAGATTCATTTCTCCCTAGTCACCCACCCTTACTGCAAAGATAAGCAGTTCACTATAGGCTGTACATGTGTAGCTAATGCAAAACATTAACATAGTAGATATATTGTAAAAAACTGACTATATTCCTCTCCCTCCTATACCACCTCCCACTTGTTCTATTCTCTACTTTGATCCTGTCCCTTTTCATAATTGGTTGCTTCCAACTTCCTTCCCCCCCAACTTGACCTCCCTTCCATCATCCCCCTTCTCATCCCCTTCCCCCCTATTTTTCTATAGGGTGAGATACCCAATTTAGTGTGTATTTCATTCCCTTCCTGAGCTAAATTCAATGAGAATAAGGTTGACCTATTCCCTTTTGCCTTCCTATTCTTCCACTCCATTGTAACCATTTTCCCTTGTGTCTTCTATATGAGATAGTTTACTCCACTCTGTATCTCCCCATCTCCTCTCATTATATTCCTCTCTCACCTCTTAATTTCACCTTTTAAGTATCATTCCTTCCTATTCAATTGGTCCTGTGCCCCCTATCTATGTATACCTATAAACATATATACACACCCATTCACATATGTATTCATACACCTGTATATCCTCTGATAAAGATATATATATATATATATACATACACACACACACACACACACATATATATATATGTGTATATATATATATATTCTCTTCAACTATTTTCCTACTGAGAAAAGTTTCATCAGTTAAAATTCTCATTTTTTTCCATGTAGGAATGTTAATAGTTCAGCTTTGATAAGTTCCTTATGATTTCTTTTCCCTGTTTAGCTTCTCATGCTTGTCTTCCTTCCTCTATCTGAATATCAAATTCTCTATTCAACTCTGGTTTTGTCATCAAGAATGCTTGAAAGTCCTCTATTCCACTGAATACCCAAATTTTCCCCTGAAACATATATTCAGTTTTGCTGGGTAGGTGATTCTTGGTTTTAATCCCAGCTCCTTGGCCCTCCAAGAATATCATATTCCAAGCCCTTTGATCCCTCATTTTAGAAGCTGGGTCACCCTGATTGTGTTTCCACAACTTTCAACTTGTTTCTACCTGGTTGCTTGTAATATTCTCTCCTTGATCTGGGAATTTTAAAACATATTCCTAGGAGGTTTGTTTTTGGGATCTTTTTCAGGAGGCTATCAATGGATTCTTTCAAACTCTATTTTGCCCTCTGGTTCTAAAACATCAGGGCAGTTTTCCTTGAGAATTTCTTGGAGGATGATTTCTAGGTTCTTTCTTTGATATGGCTTTCATATAGTCCAATAATTTTTAAATTATCTCTCCTGATTTTCTAGGTCAGTGGCTTTTCCAATGAGATATTTCACATTTCCTTTTAATCTTGATTTCTCATAAAGTCATTAGCTTCCATTTGCTCCAATCTAATTCTGAAGGAATGATTCTCCTCAGTGAGCTTTTGAGATTCTTTTTCCATCTGGCAAATTTGACTTTTTAAGGCATTCTTCTCCTCATTGCCTTTTTGAGCCTCTTTTGCCATTTGTGTTAGTTTATTTTTTAAGGTCTTATTTTCCTCAGTCAGGCTGTTGACTCTCCTTTTGTAATTTTCTTGCATCATTCTCATTTCTCTTCCCAAGTTTTGCTCCACTTCTCTTATCTGCTTCTTAATGTCCTCTATGGCCTGTAACCAGATCATATTTTCCTTTGAAGCTTTTGGTGCAGGAGTTCTGACTTCACTGTCTTCCTCCTGTTCCATGCTTTGCTCCTTTTTTGTCCCCAAAATAGGAGTCTAATGTTGGATTCTTCTGCTTGCTTTGTTTCCTTTGCCTGGTCATGTTCCCACTCAACTACTTGCCTTTTGGGCTTTTTGCCACAGTAGGACTCTGCTACCAGACAGAGGAGCTTCATACCAAATGCTAGGGTTTTCTGAGTTGCCAGAGATATTAGTTGGGTGCCCTCTTAAGCCTCCACATGCTCTGGCAAGCTGGTCACACACCCTAGGACCTCCACCCTAGACCACAATCCATATCCAAGCAGGTTAAAGCAAGAGCAATCACCCCTCAGACTGGTCGTTTGGTCCCCCTACACTCTGCAGGCCCGGTGCTGAAGCTGCCACATGGATGTGACTGCACCGCAGCCCTCAGGGGCTTCTCGCCCCAGGGGCAAAAGCTGATGCACTCCCAACTACTGGGTCCCAAAGTCCACACTGCACCGAGCTCTCCTTTTGTCCTTAGCATCTATGTGTCAATAATTCTGGACCTCCACAGCTGCTGGTGATCTGGAATCCCTCCAGCAGGTGGCTGGTCAGGCCCACCCTGGGGTTAAAACCTCTGTGTGGGGCTGGGCTAGGCTCTCAGAGAGCTCCACTGGCTGATTCCTGACAATCTGTCAGGCTGTCCTCATGGGAGGTTAGCTTCTCTGTGTCAGTCTGTGATTTCTATAGCTCCAAAGTTTGTTCAGAGTCCCCTTTTACATGTATTGGAGGTGGTGAGAGCCAGAGCTGCATGGAGGTCCTGTTTCATCTCTTCCCTCTCTTCTAACAACTGCCCCCTTTCCTTTCCCTTTTCCCCTCTAGTGTCTGTAGGGCATGATAGATTTTTATACTTAATAAGGTATGTTGTTCCCTCCTTGAATCAAAACTCATGAGAGTAAATCTCATACAGTGCTCCTCTCCCTCCTTTCTTTTCCTATTATAATAGGTTTTTGTGTCTTTTCATGTTAGAATCCTATACTTAACTAATTATATTATTCCCTCTTTGAACCAAAAGAAATAAGAGTCAAACTCATAAAATGTTCATCTCCCTCTCTTCTTTACTTCTAGTATAATATGTTTTTATGCCTCTTTGTGTGGCATTATTTGCCTTTTTTTGCCTCCTCCTTTCCTCATTTCCCATTACAGTTCCTTTGCTCCCTTTAAAAGGGTTTCTTAAATCATCACTTTTGTTAGTTTTTACCCATACCCTCTATCTATGTATAACCCATTTATATGATTATACACAATTCTCAATATTGACAGGTATCAGCTTCCCATATAGGGAAGTAAACATGTTGTTCTTGTTGAATAACAAGTTATGTGAGTGTGTATGTGTGTGTTTTCCCTGTTTATCTTTTTATGTCTCTCTTGAGTCTTATATTTGAAGATCAAATTTTCACCTGAGCTCTGGCTTTTTCATCAGGAAGGCCTGGAAGTCCTTTATTTCATTGAATGACCATCTCCTTGCCTGAAAGATTGTGCTTAGTTTTGCTGGATAGTTGATCCTTGGTTGTAGTCTGAGTTCTTTTGCCTTACAAAATATATTCCAATTCCTCTGATCTTTTAATGTAGAAGCTCTTAGGTTCTGTGTGATCCTAACTATAGTTCCATGATATTTGAAATGTTTCTTTCTTGTTGCCTGCAGTATTTTCTCCTTGATCTGATAGTTCTGGAATTTGGCTATAATAGTTCTTGGAGTTTTCAATTTGGGATCTCTTTCAGAAGGTGTCCAGTGGATTTTTCATTAACTATTTTACCCTCTGGTTCTAGGGCCTTCGAGTGATTTCCATTGGTGAGTTCTTGGAAGATGTTGTCCAGGGTCTTTTTTTTCACCATGGCTTACCATGACTTTCTGGTAGACCAATAATTCTCTCCTGGATCTGTTCTCCAGGTCAGTTGTTTTTCCAATGAAATATTTTACGTTTTCTTCTAGTTTTTCATTCTTCATGTTTGGTTTGACTGTGTGCATCATAATCATTAACTTCAAATTGACTGATTCTAATTTTTAGCAAATTATTTTCCTTGAATAATTTTTGAAGCTCCTTTTCCATATGTTCAGATTTTTTTAGGGAGTTTTTTTCTCTATTTAGATTTTGCACCTCTTTTCCAATTTCATAAATTTTACTTTTTAAGGAATTGTTTTCTTCAGTAAATTCTTTTGTCTATTTTGGCAAGCGCAATTTTAAAATAGTTAGTCAGTTTATCTTCTACCTCTATAATTTGGCTTTTAAAATCCTTTTTGAGCTCTTAAGAATGCTTTCTGGGCTTGAGACCAGTTCATATTCCTTGTTGAGGTTTCAGAGTTGGATATAGATTCAATGTGGAGCTCTTGTGAATTTGCTTCTTCTCACTCACTATAAAAGGATTCAGTCATTTTCATTCTTGGAAATTGCTTCTTTCCCATTGCAACTGCCTATTTCCTGGCCTTTGAAATGTATTTATGATCTTGGGATATAGAGGGCTCTGACCCACTCTTCTTATGCTGGGAGCTAGGGGTCTGGTTATTGGCTTTGTGTGCTGTATCCTCTGGGTGTCTAGATTCAGGCCAAGGCCAGGGCTTTCTGAATTGCCTCAAGGTTACTCTGAAGCTTACAGTGTAAGGTGTGAGGGAAGGGTGGTCTGGCTGCTTCAGGATTCCACCTCCCAATCCCTAGGCTGAAACTAAGGCAGGCTCAGCTGCTGGTGGCTGGCAGTGCTGGTGTCTGCTGGTTCCCTTGGTTGTGTGAAGGTACTCCTGGGGTTCTAGTGTTAGTACTTTCTGGCTTCATCCCTCTAGGGTTCAGGATCTCCTGCTAGTCAGCTGAGATGGAGCTTGTTGGGACAGCTCTAGCCCTGCACCTTAGCCTTGGCACAGCCACACCCATGCCCTTCCTCTAGGACTTGAGCCTGCCTAAGCTTGAGCTGTTTCAGGATCTTACCCTGAGGCAATATTCTCAGGGTTGTCAGGGTCTTAGGAGAGTGGACCATCTAGGGTTTACTCTGCCATCTTGGCTATTGGGAGGGAACTCAGGAAGTAGATTTTTAAATATACAGGGTGTGTGTTGGTAGCCCCAGAATTAGCTGTTGCTGCTGCAGGCCCTGGACTTTATCTTACCCACCTCTGACAGATCCCCTGTCCTATGGTGAGAGGTCTGGGAATTGCCCCTGTGCTAGCTCAATC
Organism: Petaurus breviceps papuanus; assembly: GCF_028583685.1. Classification (NCBI taxonomy): domain Eukaryota; kingdom Metazoa; phylum Chordata; class Mammalia; order Diprotodontia; family Petauridae; genus Petaurus; species Petaurus breviceps. Next base: position 20,140,494 of record NW_027185784.1, read on the forward strand.
AGCTCATCCAGGCTTGCTCTGGCTCTGCTCTGGTCAGGTCTCAGGTCTGTGCTGGTACAGTCCCTGCTCCCCACTTCCCCTGCCCAGTCCCATGTGTGCACCTTCCTGGACTGAAAATCTGCCATGCTCCATCTCCCAATAGATTCTGCTGCTCTAAATTCTGTTCAGATTCACTTTTTTAGAGGTTACTGAAGGAATTCAAGGAGGAGTTCATGTGAGTTCATGCTTTTATTCCACCATCTTGGCTCCACCCCAGCATTTGGGTTTTTTACATGGAAATAATACTTATTGTCTCATATGTGATTCATGTTTGTATGCAGGGTACATTTTTATTTTCCCCTATTTCTAAGGAGATGACTTAGACTAGAGCCAGAAGGAAAATTGTCCCCTGGAAATCCAAGATATAAGTGGAATGGATGAACTGGGAGTTTAGATCCCCTATTGAGATAATAGGAAACATCAGAGCAGTGAACACAAGATAAATCTTGATAGAAGGTAAATGACAGAGATTTGCCAGTCCCAGAGGCCTTAGCTTAAGATTGCCTAGCTAGCTAATAGACTAGTTATGTTCCAAAGGATTTATAGTTTTCTTTATTTTCTGAGAAAAAAAATGGATTTTCAGTCTGTTCAATATACTTTTCTCACTCAAGATTACAAAGAGTCTATTTTAAGCAGTTTTATTGATGGTCAGTTTTAGAATTTGTTTTGCCTGACTATATATGTTATAGTAGAGATTTTTGTTTCTTTTGCTTTTTTCATAACCCTCCATTGAGAAGGCAAAGAGGTAGGAAGGAGATAAGGAAGATCTTTATTATAATAAAATAAAATTTAACTAAAAAAGCACTGGAAATGACAAATTTCATTGGAATTTTAAAAATATCATTGTTCCTTCATAAACACTACTCTCCATCCCTGAAATGGAATTCTTCAATGTAAAAAAAAAATAAATAAAATTAAAGAAAACAAACCAACACTTGGCCATGTCTGAAGAATATATGCCTCATTCTGTACTTCTCTCCTGAGAGGGAGGAGGCATACTTCACTGCTTGATCCATGCAGTCTTGATCCATACAGTCACTGTATTGATCAGAATTCTGACATCTTAAAGTGTTGTTTTTTAATTTATGTTAGTGTGATCATCATATAAATAATACTTTTGGTTCTGCTTATTTAATCATGCATTCATATAGATCTTCTCACATTGTTTAAAATTCATAATATTGCTCATTGCAGAAATTTTAAAAGCTCCCTTTTGAGACCGTAATATAATTGAAACTATATTTCATAAAGGATAGATTAAAAATTGAAGCACAGATTAAAAATTAATTGGAAGCCAAATAATTTCTTCCTAAAGAAGTAGTGGGTCAAAACACAACAGTAATTTCATTAAAGGTAATGACAAAAATTAGAAAACATACCAAATCTAGGGGATGCAGTCAAAGCACTGTTAGGCAAAAATTTATATCTCTAAATGCTTGCATCACTAAAAGAGAGAAAGATAAATAAATGCATTGGGTATTTATTTTTTTTAATCTAGAAAAAGAACAAATTAATCATTCCCAATAATAATTCAAATTAGAAATGGCACAGAAAGCCAGTGACCAGGCTCCTGACTGCCTGCAAAAGGAGCTTGGGACAGTGTCCCCCTGTTCTCCAGAAGCAAAGCTAAATTTTAACACTTATGAAATAGGTTAAAAATAATCAATAAACACAAAAGAGCCCTGACCATAGAAAGCTACTATGGCAATAGGGAAGATCAAAACACAAACTCAGAAGAGGACAATAATGTCAAAATGTCTACAAAAAGACTAAAAAGGGGGATATGAATAGGTGTCAAGTCCCAAAAGCCTTCTCAGAAGAGTTCAAAAAGGATTTTAAAAATCAAATAAGATAAGTAGAAGAAAATTTGGACAAGAAATTGGAGATATGAAAGAGAGAATTAACAGCTTGAAAAAGAAAGGACAAAAATTGACTGAAGAAAAGAATTCCTAAAAAAATACAGTTTGCCAAGTGAAAAGAAAATCACTGAAGAAAGAAATTCCTTTAAAAGTAGAATTGGCCAAATAGTAAAGGAGGTACAAAAATTAACTGAAGAAAATAATTCCTTAAATATTAGAATTGGGCAAGAGAAAGCTGATGATTATTATAAGTAATCAAAGTAAAGATGATGATAAAAAGAAAATGTAAAATACTTCATTAGAAAACCAACTGACCTGAAAAATAAATTCAGAAGAAATACCTTAAAGTTACTGAACTATCTGAAAGCCATGATTTAAAAAAATAGCCTGTATGGCATCATTCAAGAATTAATCAAGAAAAACTTCTCTGATTTCCTAGAACCAGAGGGTAAAATAGTCATCGAAAGAATCCACTGATCACCTTCACCACTGAAAGAGACCCAAAAATGAAAAGCCCAGGAATATTATAACAAAATTTCAAAATTATAAGGACAAGGAGAAAATACTCCAAGCAACCACAAAGAAACAATTCAAATATCAAGGAGCCACCATCAGGATTACCACAGTATTTAGCAGCTTCTACACTAAAGGATCAGAGGGCTTGGAATATTACATTCTGGAAAGCAAAGGAGCTTGGATTACAACAAAGAATCACCTACCCAGCAAAACTGAACATAATCTTTCAGGAGGAAAGCTGGACATTCAATCAAATAAGAGACTTCCAAACTTTCCTGATGAAAGACCAGAGCTGAAGAGAAAATTTGGTCTTCAAATATGAGACTCAAGAGAAGCATAAAAAGGTAAACAGGAAAGGACAAATGTTATTCCATAAGGTTAAACTGTTTACATCCCTACATGGTAAGAAGACACTTTTAACTCTAGAGAATTTTACTTATATTAGGGCAGTTAGAAAGAGTATACATAGATAGGATGTGTGACTTTGATGTGATGATATAAAAATTAAGGACTGTTAATGGTTTGAACTAGAAGAGGAAGAAAGGGAGAGACAGGATAGAGTAAATTACATCCCATAAAGAGGCATGAAAGACATTTTAGAGTTCAGGGCAAAAAGGGAGGGCATAAGCATTGTTTGAAATTTGTTCACATCAGATTTGGTTCAAAAAAGGGAATAATACACACACTCTGGTAGAGAAATTTATCTTACCCTATAGAGAAGTAGGAAGGGAAAGTAGGTAGGAAGATGGGGAGGGGCAGATATAAAGGAGGACAAAAGTAGGAGAGGAATGGGGAAAGAAAAGAGGCTAATAGATAGAACAGCAAATTAAAGGAGGCAGTGATCAGCAGCAAAACAGTAATGAGAAGGGACAGGGTGAAAGGCGAGAGAAAAGTGCAAATGTGCATGGTGGGGGAGTGGAATAGGATGGAGGGAAATACACAATTAGTAATCATAACTGTGAATGTGAGTGGGATGAATATTCCCATAAAATGGAAGTGGCTAGCATAGTGGATTAAAAACCAGAATCCTACAATATGTTGTTTACAAGAAACATATCTGAAGCAGAGAGATACACACAGGGTAAAAGTAAAAGAGTGAAGCAGAATATATTATGCTTCAGCTGAAGTAAGGAAAGAAATGGGTGCAATCCTGATCTAAGACAAAGCAAAAGCAAAAATAGATCTGATTAAAAGAGAAAAGGTAGGAAAGTACATCTTTAAAAAAAATTTTTTTTGTTCTTGTTAATTTGTTTGTTTACTTTTAGTTTACAAGTTTCAGTTCCACAATTCCTTGAGTTTCAAATTTTCTCTCCCTCCCTCCCATCCCCCTCATGCTACATACAATCAAGTATAGGATCTGCAAATACTTTCACATTAGACATTAGTCAGGTTATAAAGAAGGATTGCATCAGATAGAATGAACAATGGGAAAGAGGAAACAAAACCAAACAAGAAAAAGAAAAATAGCAGGAAGTTTGCTTCAATCTGGATTCGAACTCACTTCTTTCTAATTCTTTCTCTAAATGTAGACATTGACATCTCCATTATGAGTCTTTTGGGGTTGACCTATAACCCTGTATTTCTGAGAAGAGTCCAGTCTATCAAGATAGGTCATCACACATACTTTGTGTCTGTAATTTTGTACATATTTCTCCTGGTTCTACTCTCTTCACTCAGCATCAGTTTGTATAAGCCCCTCCAGGGAAATATGAAGTCCATCTGCTCCTCATTTCTTATAGCACAATAGTATTCCATTACATGCATAGACCACAACTTGTTCAGCCATTCCCCAATTGATGGGCACCCCCTTAATTTCTTATTCTTTGCCAACACAAAAAGAGCTGTATAAATATTTTTGTACATATGGATCTTCCTCCCACTTCTATTATGTCTTTGGGACACAATCCTAGAAGTGGTATTGCTGGGTCAAAGGATATGAAATTATTTGTAGCCCTTTGGGCATAATTCCAGATTGCTCTCCAGAATGGTTGGATCAATTCATAACTGCACTAGCAATGCATTAGTGTCCCAATTTTTCCGCATCCTCTCCAACATTTGTCATTTTCCTGTTTTGTCATCTTAGCCAATCTGACTGGTGAGATGTGGTACCTCAGAGTTGTTTTGATTTGCATTTCTCTAATCAATAGTGATTTAGAGCATTTTTTCTTATGCTTATAGATATCTTTAATTCCTTACTCTGAAAACTCCCAGTTCATATCCTTTGACCATTTAGCAATTGGTAAATGACTTGCATTCTTATAGATTTGACTCAGTTCCCTGTATATTTTAGAAATGAGTCCATTATCAGAGACAGAGGTTGTAAAAATTCTTTCCCAATTTTCCACACCTCCTAATCTTGGTTATATTGTCTTTGTTTGTACAGAAGCTTTTCAATTTAATGTAATCAAAATTATCCATTTTGCATTTTATACTGCTTTCTAATTCTTGTTTGGTCATAAAGTCTTCCCCTCTCCACAATTCTGACAGGTAAACTATTTCTTGCTAGGAAAGTACATCTTACTAAAAGGTAGCATAGTACCCCAATTGCCCTCCAAAAAAAAAGAAAAAAATAAAAGCATAGAGAATGAAGTAATATCAATACTAAACATACATACACTAAATGTATACCAAATTATCCAAATTCTTAGAGGAAAAGTTAAGTGAGTTTTAGGAAGAAATAGACAGCAAAACTATGCTAGTGGGGAACCTCCCCCTCCCCCTCTCAGAGCTAGACAAATCTAACCACAAAATAAGGAAGAAAGAAGTTAAGAAGGTGAATAGAATTTAGAAAAGTTGGACTTCTGGAGAAAATTGAATGGAGATAGAAAGGTATATACCCTTTTCTCAGTGGGACATGGCACCTACACAAAAATCAAAAATGTATTAGGGCATAAAAACCTCACAATTAAATGCAGAAAGGTAGATATCTTAAATCCATCTTTGATACAGCAAAATTTACATGTAATAATGGACCATGAAAAGGTAGACTCAAAATTAAGTGGAAACTATATAATCTAATCCTAAAAAATGACTGGGTCAAACAACAAATCATAGAAAAAACCAATATTTTCATCCAAGAGAATGACAATAATGAGACAACATGCCAAAATTTATGGCATGCAGCCAACATAGTTTGTAAAGGACATTTTGTTTCTCTAAATTCTTACATGAATAAAATAGGAAAGAGCAGATCAAGGAATTTGGAATGAAACTAAAAAAGCTGGACAAATGAACAAATTAAAAATCTGCAACTAAATACCAAATTAGAAATTCTGAAAACCAAAGGAGAGATTTAAAAAATTAAAAGTATGAAAACTATTAAATTCACAAATAAAACTAAGAGCTGGTTTTATTAAAAAAAAAACAATAAATAGATAAAGTTTAGGTTACTTTAATTTTAAAAAAACACAGAAGAAAACCAAATTGCCAGTATCAAAAATGAAAAAGTTGAATTCACCAGCAATGAAGGGGAAATTAAAGCAAAAATTAGGAGCTATTTTACCTAACTGTATGCCAACAAATCTAACAATATAAGTGAAATGGATGAATATTTACAAAAACAATTAATTTCTCAGATTAACAGAAAAAGAAATAAAATATGTAACCCTATTTTAGATAAAAAAATTGTCACTGATATGCCATAAATGAACTCCCTAAGAAAAAAATCTCCAGGGTCTGATGGATTTACAAGTGAATTTTGCCAAACATTTAAAGAACAATTAATTCCAATACTATATAAAATATTATGAAAAATAGATGAAGTCCTACTAAATTCCTTTTTTGACATGAATATGGTGTTGACACCAAAACCAGGAAGAGTGAAAAAAGAGATAGAAAAATATAGACCAATTTCCCTAATGAATATTGATGCAAAAATTATAAAATGAAATGTTAGCAAAGACAGTACAGAAATTTAGTACAAAGGATCATATATTGTGCTAAAGTAGAATATACCAGGAATGAAAGGGTGATTCAATATTAGGAAAATTATTAACATAATTGACCATATCAATAAGAAAACTAAGAGAAATCATCAGTAGATGCAGAGGAAAAAATACTTTTGAGAAAATACAAGCACCCATTCCTATTAAAAACACTAAACCAGGTGTGGGGAAACTGTGGCCTCATGGTCACATGTCACCGTCTCGATCCCCAAATATGGCCTTTTAACTGAATCCAAACTTCAGAGAACAAATCCCCTTAATAAAATTGTTTGTTCTTTAAAACTTGGACTCATTCAAAAGGTTGCACCCAAGGACCTGGAATGCCACAGGTGGCCTCGTGTCTACAAGTTCCCCACCTCTTCCCTAGACGGCATATGAATAAATGAAGTTTTCCTTAAAATTATGTCATATCTACTTAAAACTGTCAGCAAACATTATATGTAATGGAGATAGAATCTTTCCCAATCAGATCAAAGGTGAAACAAGGATGCCATTATTCAATTATTCAATATTGCTAGAAATGTTAACTTTAGCTATAAGAAAAGAAAAAGAAATTGAAGGAATTAGAATAGGCAATGAGGAGAAAAACTATCAATCAAGCAGATGATATGATGGTATATTTAAATAATCCTAGAGAATCAATTTTTTAAAGTACTTAAAATAATTAACAACTTTAGCAAAGCTCTAGGATACATAATAAATTCACATAAATCATTGGCATGTCTACATATTACCACTAATCTCAGTAGCAAGAGATAGAAAGAAAAATTCCATTTAAATAATTGTAGACAATCCAACGTATTTGGGAGTCTACCTGCCAAGACAAACCCAGGAACCATATGAACACAACTACAAAATGCTTTTCATACAAATTAAAGTCAGATCTTAAACAATTAGAAAAATATCAGTTGTTCATGAGTAGGCCAAGCTAATATAATAAAAATTAGAATTCTACCTAAATTAATTTTCTTATTAACTGCCATACCAATCAAACTACCAAAAATTATTTTACAGAGCTAGAAAAATATAACAAAATTCATCTGGGTGTACAAAATATCAAGTATATCAGGGGAATTAATAAAAAATGCAAAGGAAAGTGACTTGTACATAACAGATCTAAAACTGTATTATAATGTGGCATTCATCAAAACTATTTGGTACTGACTAAGAAATAGAGTCATGGGTCAGTGGAATATATTAGGTACACAAGACAGTAGTAAATGACTATAGTAATCTGCTATTTGGTAATCCAAAGATTCCAGCTTCTGGAATGAGAACTAACTATTCAGCAAAATCTTCTGGGAAAACTGGAAAATAGTATGGCAGAAACTAGGCATAGACCAACATCTCACACCATATACCAAGATGAGGTCAAAATGGGTTATGTGATTTAGACATAAAGGGTGATACCATAAGCAAATTAGGAGAGCAAGGAATAATTTACCTGTCAGATCTATGAAGAAAGTAAGAATTTATGATAAACAAAAAGAGAGCATGTTATGAACTGCAAAGTAGATAATTTTGATTATATTATATTAAAAAGTTTTTTTCCACAAAGACTACAAATCATTTTACAATTGATAAACTGTCAAAGGATATGAACAGGCAATTTTCAGATGAAGAAATTAAAGTTATCTGTAGTCATATGGAAAAAATGTTCTAAATCACAAATGATTAGAAAAATGCAAATTAAAACCACTCTGAGGTACTACCTCACATTTATCAGATTTGTTAATATGATAGAAAAGGAAAATGATAAATCTTGGAGAAGATGTAGGAAAATTGGAACATTAATGCATTGTTGGTGGTATTGTGAACTGATGTAACCATTTTGGAGAGCAATTTGTAACTGTGCTCAAAGGGCTGTGCAAAACTGCAAACTCTTTGATCCAGCAATACCACTAACAAGTCTGTATCCCAAAGGGATCATAAAAAAATTAAAAAGACCCACATGTTCAAAAAAATTTATAGCAAGTGTTTGTGTGTATGTGTGTGTGTGTTGTGGCATATAATTGGAAATTCAGGGGATGTCAATCAATTGAGGAATTGCTGAAAAAGAAAGGTACCTAATAATGGTTTGATCCTATGTGGAGTATTTATATGATCACCTGGACAAAATTATACCAGAAGAAAATATCTGGATGAATTAGGGACTATATCACTAGAGGACCTAATCATAGTAATAAAATCATATTTCCATTAAATTGTTGAGTATATAAAGATTCTCTGACATCTTGGTTTGTGATGTAAGATGTTGGTCTATGCCTAGTATGTGCTATAAGAAATGATGAACAGGAGGATTTTCCAGGGCATACCTAGAAAGACTTCCATGAACTGACACATAGTGAAGTGAGCAGAACCAGGAGAACATTGTACTCTCTAACAGCAACATTATGCAATGATCAACTATGATAGACTTAGCTCTTCTCAGAAATACAATGATCCAAGACAATTCCAAATGATTCATGGTGGAAAATGTTATCCACATTCAGAGAAAGGACTATGGAGTATAATTGTAGATTGGTGCATACTATTTTCACTTTCTTTTTGGTTTTTTTCTTTCTCATGTTTTTCCCCTTTTGTTCTAGTTCTTTCAAACATGAGTAATATGGAAATATGTCTATCACGATTGTGCATATATTATCTGTATCAGATTCCTTGCTATCTTTTGGTTAGGTAGTCAGAGTAAAGGGGGAAGAAACATTTTGAACTCACAATCTTATTAAAATGAATATTGAAAACTATCTTTAGATATAATTGGAAAAAATTAAATACTATTACGTTGGAAAAATAAACTATCTATACCCTTTGATGCAGCAATACCACTACTAGGTCTATCCCAAAGAGATCAGAAAAAGGAAAAAAGACATATATTTATATAACTCTTTTTATGGTGGCAAAGGTTTGGAAACTTAGAGGATGTCCTTCAACTGGGGAATGGGTAAACAAGTTGTGATATATGATTGTGATGGAATACTATTGCACTATAAGAAATGACTAAGGAAATTGTTTCAGAAACAGACAAACAAACCTGAAAAGTTTTATATGAGCTGATCTAAAGTGAAGTGACTAGAACTAGGTGAACATTGTGCAGAGTAACAGCAATATTGTACATCAATCAACTTTGAAAGATTTAGCTATTCTGATCAATTAAATGATCTATGATGATTCCAAAGAATTCATGATGACAAACAAAAAAAAACAAAACTGTCCACTTCCAGAGAGAGAACTGATAAATTCTGAGTACAGACTGAAGCTTATTTTTAAGCTTTATTTTTCCTGCTTTTTTTTTGAAACATGGCCAATGTGGAAAATGTTTTTCATGACTTTGTGTATATAATAGGTAACATTTATTGCCTTCTCAAGGAGTGGGAAAGGAAATGGAAGAAAGTAGAAAATGTGGAACTGAAAATAAAAATTAGTTTTTCAAAAAAGATTACAAGTGTCCAGAATGGGAGGTAGGGATAGTTCTGCTATACTGTGCTCTAGTCATGTATCTGGATCATTGTATTCAGTTCTGAATATGACATTTAGACTATTTATCAATTGGAATGTTTCCAAAGAAGAGTGAGTTTGATGGTGAAATACCTTGAAAAATGAGACAGAAAATGGTTTGAAGGACCTTTTTATGGTTAGTCTAGAAAAAAAAATTGATCAACATGAATATATTAAGTACATTATATGTTCCAAGTGCAACACTAAATACTGGGATGCATGTAAAAAAATAAAAAATCCCAACAGGAGCTTATATTTTAGTGAGGGAGAAGGTAAGGCAGGGCAAGGGGCCACAAAAGTTATTTTCAAGTATTTGAAGAACTTTTATGTTAAGGAAAGAGGAGAGTTATTGTCCTTGACTAAACCATAGAACTAGGAGAAATGTGCAGAAGATGCAGGAAAACAAGTTTTAGCCTGATCTAAGGAAAACAAGTACAAAATCTGAAATCAGTTTGAGCTGTCCAAAAGTTGAATGATCTTGTCAGAACTTAGCTGGTTCTCACTCTCTAGTGGAAGCCAAGTGAAGGCCAGATAATGACCTGAGTGGGTGATATAGAGAGTTTTCCAGTTCAACTTTAGATGACCTATTAGATCCCTTCCAACTCTGATGTTTTGTCACTATGTAGGCTGAGTTTATGGAAGAAAGTGATAACAGGACAACTGAGGTGGTATGCAAGTAAATCTGTGGTGTTTACATGCATATAGAGAGGTACCTAGCAAAATGGGCCAATCCTATGTGGAGTATTTAAATGATGACCCAAACAAGAGTTATATCAGAAGAAAAGGTTTGGATGAATTGGGGACTATATCACTGGAGGAAGTCACCATAGTAATAACATCCTATTTCCATTAAAGTATTGAGTATATAAAGGATCTTTGAAATCTTGCTCATGAAAACCATTTGCTTAGTAAATCTTTCACAAATAGAACAGAACTAAACTTCATCCCAACCTTTGCCTGAATTATCACAGATTTGTAGTTCATGGATTCCAAATGAATGAGGTTTAACAGTAAAATGCAAATTGATAAACATTCTGTTCTTTCACCATAACAGGATTTAGATTTACAGTCTTTAAAATGCAAAGCTAGCATGGCACATTCATGGCTACTTTTATCCCATTTAATACCATAGCAAATATAATTAGAGCCAAAACATCCATATTAATGAGAAGCCTGAAGTTATAGAATAAAGAAGAGAGATGGGGAGGAGAGGAGAGAATGCCAGAAGAGTAATTAAAATTGATCCCTTTGATTGTATATGCACATTTCCTGAGAGAAGGGATAATGTTTATCCTTATATCTATTGCCACTCTCTAAGTATAACAGTATTTCTGTCTTATTATGCCATTCCTTCTTAAAAAGTAGTAGGTGTTATTCCCCTCCCCCATATTTTAATATTCCATATATTAACATTTCAAAGGAGGCATCATTTCATACATGTGGCTATTCTTTCCACAACGGAAGGTCACAACCTGTTCATATTCAGTAGAGTAGACAGTCTTCACTATCCATCCAACATTTCACAAAATCAATGCCTAGTGGACAGCCCTCCAGGTTTGGGTTTCTTTACATCTCTCTTGGACTTGTAACAACTGAAATACTGACAGAACTATGCTCAATACCTTTCCAGGTTGGGTAACTCAGGCAGAATATTTCCTTACAAGACTCTGGGTTCCAGGAACATAGCCTTTTAGAATTCATGGTCATCTCTAGGTCACAATGAAAAATCAGAGAAGAATATTAGTGGAACCATACCACTCCATCCCTTTTCTTGAAAGATTATTGGAGAGGCTATGCTAATAAAAAATTTAGTTCCTGGGACCATTTATTCATTGTCAACAGGTAATTAACTTTTTTATATTATCAGAATTCCCTTTGTAATCTAAAATGGAAATATATAAAATGGTGTCCATATGACTATAAGTCCAAAGCAGTTGACTCATGACAAGATAGCATATTACTTTACACATATGTATTGTGCATCCACAAACACATGTGTATGTATATGAATACATACACACATACACATTTACATACATACATATAGATGGAGGATTATTACTCCTGAAATTTCCAGATGCTTAATTTAATAATACCAGACATTAAAATAAGAAATCATCAATAAAATAGCAGAGAAAACTTAGGAGTAACTTCAAATACTTGATTAAAACCATGAAAATCAGATTGAGACAAGGTGGGTTTTAAAAAAACATGTTGGAGTAAAAATCAGTGAAAGTAAATGAAACTAAGAAGACATGAGACCTCTTCAGAAAGGGATTTTAGGCAGTGAGAAGAAAAGAGGGAGTAGGGTACAGTAAATAGAGGAGCAGCCTTAGAGTCTAAAAGACCTGAGATCAGGTTCTACTTGTCATGGAGACTGTGCAACCAAGAACATATGCCCTAACCTCTGAGTGATAGAAGTACCTTTCTAAGATGAAGAGTAATGGCAAATTGTTGATCTGCATTGATGAAGGGAGTTTCTATTGTGGCAATTCCCTGCTTTGATGAATTCATAGTTCCATACTCCACTTTACAAAAGGAATGATGAAACTAGTTAATTCTAGCAGTAAAACTTACTGTTCTGTTTTAAGAAGTACTAGTACTTTAAAGTATAATTGAATTAAGTTTCTAAAAGAACCCTTTTGGAAAAATTGCTAGAGGAACAACTGAAAGGGCTGCTTACCAGTTTCATTTATCCAGATTATACCACACTAGTTTCTTTCAAATACAGTATAAAATAGATGGGAAGAACTGAAGTTTTATTCTTTTTTCTTTCCTTAGACCCAGTGTCAAAATTCAACTATTTTTCAAGGAGAGGATATTTGTCCAGGAGAAAAAAGAAGAGAGAGACCCCTGATTGGGAGGGAGGGGTTGTAGAGGTTAACAGTACCCTTTGTTAATGTTAATACAATATTCTCCTATTCATGAGATCCCTTGGAAAATATGATATTGTGATAAGAGCAAGGAATATCTCATGAGGTATCCAAAGGATTTTATTGACTTCTAAGCTTTGTGCATTTTCACAATTTTGTCAGTGACTCCACTAAATAAATAGATGGCATATTTATATTTATATGTTGCAGAGAAGTTGGAGCCCTGTCTTGGCAGGGGGAATTTCTTCACCTGACTATTCACTATGCCAGTGAAATTATAGTCCAGTTTCTATCACCGATGTATCCTAACTAGGTGGCATACTGAAGAGAACAAACTACTTAAGATCAATAACAACTGAATTTAAATCCTGCCTCAGAAATATCCAGCTGTGTGACCTTGGGCAATTCCATTAACTTCATTGTGGCTCAGTATCTTCATATATAATAATAGTATGTTCTTCATAGGGATTTTGTGAGCATCAAACATGTTAACATGAGTAAAGTGCTTTGAAAATTTTAAAGCACTATATAAATGCTATTGTTGTTAATTATATTTCTAGATCTATTGCAAACACTACTACCCCTGAGCTCTCTCTTTATAGCAAAGAAAAATAATTGAGTAAAATGAGCAAAACAATGAATTCAGAGCTAGAAGGGCCCTCAGAAGCCTCTAGTCCAACACTATTGTTTTTTGGATAAGGATTTTCAGACACAGAAAAGTGAAGTCACACAACTTATTTGTTCTTTTTTAGTTATTTTTCAGTTGTGTGAACCCTTTGGTGATTTTCTGGGCAAAGATCCTGGAGTGGTTTTCCATTTATTTCCCCAGTTTATTTTAACACATGAAGAAAATGAGGCAAACAGGGTTAAAAGTCTTGTCCAGGGTCACATAACTAGTAAGTGTCCAGGGTCAGATCTGAACTCAGGAAGATGAGTTTTCCTGACTCTAGGCCTGGCACTCTACTACTTAGTATTCGTTCACAATAATCTTCTCATTTCTCTATTTGCCATTTATTACTGTGAAAGAGTAGTTATACTCAGATACTATAGATTATACAGATTTCCCCCCAATGTTTTACTGCCGTTAACAGAGTTAGTATTCATATTTTACTCTATATGACACCTTTCCTTCCCTTTCTGTCCTTCCACCATCCCATCAGATATGTCTAGTAACATGATTGTTGGATCAGAGAGCATCAGCATTTTATTGATTCTAGAAATGTTTCTTTTTTCCCTAGAACCTTAATCTTGACCTTTTTTTTTCTCTCTCTCATGCCTCACTGCTTTAATCTTCAAAAGTTCTCTCAAAGTTATTGATCTACTGGCCATCTCCATCATGTTACATGAATATGCCTGGTTAGCCTCTGGTCCTTTTGATCTCTATTTTGGTTAACAAAAAGCTGACATCTTCTCTATTTTGAATTTTATTTTTCTGACATCCAGAACTGATAAAAATAATATAGTTCCAAATCACAGTTCCATATATCAAGATAAATTGTCCTATACATCTCAGTTATGTGCTTTCAGTTTACTAGTACCTAGAAGTATTCAAAACATCAAATACAATGGAACAAGCTATAAGAAAAGCTGGACAGAGGTATCACTACAAGTCAGCACTTTCTCTTCAAATTATACATTTTTAAAATTAAATTTTATGTTTATTTTTAGTTTATATCATTCATTTCCACAAGATTTTGAGTTACAAATTTTCTCCCCATCTTTCCCCTACCCACCACCTCAAAACAGCGATCCCACTAAATACTCCCTCCCCCATTCTGTTCTCCACTATATCCTCCCCCATCCTCCCTCTAACTTTACAGTAGGGCAAGATGCATCTCTATGTCTCAGTACCTGTATATCTTATTTTCCATTTGCATGAAAAAAATTTAAACATTTGATTTTGAAATGTTGAATTCTGGATTTTTTTCCCTTTCTCCATCCTTACCCACCATTACTGGAAAGATAAGCAATTCAATATAGGTTATACATGTGTAGCTGTGCAAAATCTTTCCATAGTGAGTATATTGTGAAAGACTTACTATATTTCCCTCCATCCTATCCTGCCCCCCATTTGTTCTATTCTCTATTTTGACCCTGTCCCTTTTCAAAAGTATGTGCTTCCAAATTCCTTCCCCCCACAACCTGCCCTCCCTTCCATCATCCACCCTCTCATGAGCTTACCCCCCTTCTCACCTGTACTGTGAATACACTCTTTAGTGTGTGTGTCATTCCCTCCCTCAGCCAAATTCAATGAGATTAAGGTTGACTCATTCTCTTTTGCCTTCCTGTTCTTCCCTTCCATTGTAACAGTTTCCCTTTGCCTCTTCTATATGAGATAATTTGTCCCATTCTGTCTCTCCCCATCTCCTCCCATTATATTCCTTTCTAACCTCTCAATTGCACCTTTTAAGTATCATCCCTTCCTATTCAATTGGTCCTGTACCCTCTATGTATACCTGTACACATTTAAACACACACATATGTATTTATATACCCATAGATCCTCCTATATATACATATATGTATGTATATATACATACATACATAAACACATTTATATTCCCTTAAACTATTCTCATACTGAGAAAAGTTTCATAAGTTACAATTACTGTTTTTCCATGTAAGAATGTAAATAATTCAACTTTGATAACTTCCTTATGATTTCTTTTCCCTTCTTACCTTCTCATGCCTCTCTTCCTTCTTGTATCTGAATGTCAAATTTTCTATTCAACTCTGGTTTTTTCAAGAATGTTTGAAAGTCCTCTATCCCACTGAATGACCATATTTTTCCCTGAAACATGATATTCAATTTTTCTGGGCAGGTGATTCTTGGTTTTAATCCCAGCTCCTTTGCTCTCCAGAATATCATATTCCAAACGTTTCGATCCCTTAGTGTAGAAGCTGCCAGATCCTGAGTTTTCCTGATTGTGTTTCCACAGTTGAATTCCAGAACCTGGCTATAATATTCCTAGGAGTTTTCTTTTTGGGATCTTTTTCAGGAGGTGATCTGTGGATTCTTTCAACCTCTATTTTGTCCTCTGGTTCTAAAATATCAGTGCAGTTTTCCTTGAAAATTTCTTGGAGGATGATTTCTAGGTTCTTTCTTTGATCATTGGTTTAAGGTAGTCCAATAAATTTTAAATTATCTCTCCTGGATCTATTTTCCAGGTCAGTGGATTTTCCTTGAGATATTTCACATTGCCTTCTATTCTTTCATTTGTTTGGATCTGTTTAATAGAATCCTGATTTCTCATAAAGTCATTAGCTTCCATTTGCTCCAATCTAATTCTGAAGCAATGATTCTCCTCAGTGAGCTTTTGAGAATCTTTTTCCATCTGGCAAATTCAGCTTTTTAAGGCATTCTTCTCCTCATTTCCTTTTTGAGCCTCTTTTGCCATTTGTGTTAGTCTATTTTTAAGGTGTTATTTTCCTCAGTAAGGCTGTTTGACTCTCCTTTTGAAATTTTCTTGCATCATTCTCATTTCTCTTCCCAAGTTTTGCTCCACTTCTCTTATCTGCTGCTTAATGTCCTCTATGGCCTGTAACCAGATCGTATTTTTCTTTGAAGCATTTGGTGCAGAATTTCTGACTTCACTGTCTTCCTCCTGTTCCATGCTTTGATCCTTTTTGTCCCCAAAATAGGAATCTAATGTTGAATACTTGTTTGCTTTGTTTCCTTTGCCTGGTCATGTTCCCACTCAACTACTTGCCTTTTAGGCTTTTTGCCACAGTAGGACTCTGCTACCAGACAGGGGAGCTTTGTACCAAATGCTGGGGTTTTCTCAGCTGCCAGAGGTATTAGTTGGGTGCCCTCTCTGGAGCCTCCACATGCTCTGGCAAGCTGGTTTCACACCCCAGGACCTCCACCTTAGACTGAAATCCAGATCCAAGCAGATTAAAGCAAGAGCGAATACCCTTCAGACTGGTCACTTGGTCCCCCTACACTCTGCAGGCCAGGAGCTGAAGCTTCCAACTGGTGGAGACTGTGCTGCAGCCCTCAGCAGCTTCTCGCCCCAGGGGCAAAAGCTGGCACACTCCCAACTACTGGGTCCCAATGTCCACACTGCACTGAGCTCTCACTTTGTCCTTAGCATCTATGTTTTGATAATTCTGGACCTCCACAGCTGCTGATGATCTGGAGTCCCTCCAGCTGGTGGCTGATCAGGCCTGCCCAGGGCCTAAAACTTTGGTGTGGAGCTGGGCTCGGCTCCTAGAGTGCTGTGCTGGCCAATTCCTGCCGGCCTGCCAGGCTGTCCTCAGCAGGAGGTTAACATCTCTGTGTCATTTTGTGGGTTCTGTAGCTCCAAAGTTTATTTAGAGTTCCATTTTACATAGATTGGAGGTGGTGAGAGCCAGAGACATGCAGAGGACCCATTTCTACTCCACCATCTTGACTGCCCCCCCCACCCCCAACTTGAGAATTTCTTGAAGGAAGATTTCTAGGTTCTTTTTTTGATCATGGCTTTCAGGTAGTCCAATAATTTTTAAATTATTTCTCCTGGAACTATTTTCCAGGTTAGTGGTTTTTCCAATGAGATATTTTACCTTGCCTTCTATTTTTTCATTTGTTTGGATCTGTTTTATAGTATCTTGATTTCTCTTAAAGTCACTAGCTTCCATTTGCTCCAATCTAATTCTGAAGGAATTATTCTTTTCAGTGAGCTTTTGAGATTCTTTTTCCATCTGGCAAATTTGACTCTTTAAGGCATTCTTTTCCTCATTGGCTTTTTGAGCCTTTTTTTTGCCATTTGAGTTAGTCTCTTCTTCTTCCTTTTTTTTTTTGCTTTTTTTATTGGAGTACAATTTATGTTAAGTGACTTGCCTGAGTGCACATGGCTTTTTTTTGTGTTAAGTTTCTGAGGCCAGATTTGAACTCAGGTCCTTCTGACTCCAGGGTTGGTGCACCACCTAGCTACCCCCAGTTAGTCTATTTTTTAAGTTTTTATTTTCTTCAGTCAGGTTGTTCACTCTCTTTTCATGATTTTCTTGCATCATTCTCATTTCTCTTCCCAATTTTTCCTCCACTTCTCTTATTTGCTTTTCAAAATCCTTCTTAAGCTCCTCTATGGCCTGTAAGCAGTTCATATTTTTCTTGGAAACTTTTGCTGCAGGAATTCTAACTTTGTTGTCTTCTTCCTGTTAAATGCCTTGATCCTTTTTGTCTCCAAAAAAGTAATCCAAAGTCAGACCTCTCTGCTTTCCCCACTTCCCCCGCTTGCTCATGTTGCTGCTCAACCACTTGACTCTTGAGCTTTTTCCACATTAGAACTCTGCTTTCCTAGAGGAGAGCTTTGTCCCAAATTGCTGGGGTTTTCTCAGCTTCCAGAGCTATTAGTTGGGTGCCCTCTCAGAAGCCTCATTTGTCTCTGGTACACTGGTCACACTCCCCAGGACCTCCAACCAGGACAGGGATACAGATACAAGCAGGTTAAAGCAAGAGCAATTACCCCTCAGACTGGTCGCTTGGTCCCCCTTCAATCTTCAGGGCAGAATCTCTGAAGCAGCCATGCAGCTGCAGCTGCCACACCTCAGCCACTTCTTGCCTAGGGGACAGAGGCTGGACCACACTCTCAGACCCCCCGTTCTCAAAGTCCACTGACCTCTCACTTTGTCTTTGGCATTTATGGGTTGATAATTCTGGAAACCACATGGCTCCTGGTAGTCCAATCTCCTGATATCTCTCTAGTCATGGCTGGTTGGGTTACCCTGAGGCTAAAACCATGACTCACACAGGGCTGGGCTTGGCTCCCAATGTGCTTCCCTGAACCCTTTCTGCCAACCTGCCAGGCTGTCTTCAGTGGTAGGTTAGTTTTTCTCTGTCACTTTGTGTGTTCTGTAGCCCTAAAGTTTGTTTAGAGTCATTTTTTTCAATGTATTGGAGTAGGTAGAAGCCAGATCTGCATGCAAGTCCTGTTTCTATTCCACCATCTTGGCTCCACCCCTCAAATTACATTTTTAAAGAGCTGTGTAGGATGCTAACATGTTGAATGATTTGCTCTGTGTCACATAACCAGTCACATATCATAAATGGAATTTGAATCCACCATTTCCATATTACTTTGGAGGGGGGAAGGTAGGGCAATTGGGGTTAAGTGACTTGCCCCAGGTGACATGGCTAGTAAGTGTTAAATAACTGAGACCAGATTTGAACTCAGGTCTTCCTGACTCCAGGGCTGGTGCTCTGTTCACTGCACCACCTAGCCACCCCATTGTACTTTATATAATAAAAAATATATTTGCTAAAAAACAATTACTCTGTAATCTTTAAATTCAATATTAAGGTTTGCAAAAGTTTAGTTGTTTAATAAATGTGTGTGTTTAGCATAAGGTAGTAGAAATCTCTGCTTATAAGTCTATGAGTTGTTATAGATATTCCTAAATCAAGAAAAAAATGAATATATGAGAATAAAAGTGAAGACTTAGCCAAAGTATTGAATTGTTTTGCTTGACTATATGTATTTATTAAAGGGAAGGTCTCTATGCAGGGTAGAGTGAATGGTGATGAGAGAGAGAGACAGAGACAGAGAGAGACAGAGAATATCAAGGAAATTATTAGCAAAATACACAGAAAAAAAATTAGAAGAAAGTTCAGTAGAGAAACCCAGAGGGATGTTTTGTTACATTCATATTAAATGCAATATACATTTAAAAATAAACTTTACAGAAGAAAAGTTCATAGCTTCATATATAAAACTATTTTGTTCTGTGTATATTTGAAATATTCTAGTTTGTGTTTAGGTTGATAAAAAAAAATTGAAAGGGAAAGAAAAAAGCATTACTAGCTCAGAGCACATATGGTTATGATTAAATTACCACCTGATGATATCATGCCAAAATCTACTGACTGCTAAAAAATGATTATTATGCTAATTCATGAATGGGGCTCCTCCCCATAGTATAAGACTTTGTGCAGTTAAGATGTTCATAAATGGTCCATTAATATTGGAAATATCAGGTACCCTAGTAAGCTGGCAGGAGAGATAGATAAGGTGGAATCTTTTGGCAGCTATTCAATCTTATAGATGGTTACTTAGGCCTGAAAATAAATGCTTCAATCTGTTAGCATCTGACTTATTAACTGATGTCCAGGCTTTACATCATTCAGGGGTAATGGAAAATTGAGGTAGAAGAGCACTCATGTATAAGAATAACCATAGAGTTCAAGACTCTGAAAAGCAACAGCAATAAAATCTGATCTCCACCAGTAATAATAAAGCTATTTTTTTGGAGGGGGGAAGGCAAAACAGTTAGAGTTAAGTGACTTGCCCAAGATCACACAGCTAGTAAATGTTGAGTGTCTGAAGCTGGATTTGAACTCAGGACCTCCTGACTCCAGAGCCAGTGCTCTATTCCACTATGCCACCTACTTGCCCCCATTAAAGCTATCTTTATAATTCCTACTCAATCAATGTAAATGCTTGGTTGAATGTTTTGGCTTCATTCTTGGATCTGGAACATGATGGACATTTGAAATCTAACTGGCTATACAAATCAGTACATATACACATATATGTATCTACACATACATACATAGATATGGATATATATCTATATCTATCCATCTATCTTTTTTTTCCTGAAAGTCAATCATGTAAGATGTTAAAGGGTGAATTTTCTTGGTCTGTCCTTCATTTCTAGGCTATGTGGGGTGATATAATGCTTCCATGTTTGGAGATGAAATAATATTCAAGAGTGATGATAATAATTAATATTTAAGGGAGGAGATAGCACACACACACATATTTGTCCAAGTAGTTGCAGATATGTCTCCCTGAACAAAGAGTCTCTGGTATTTCTTCATGCCCAGGTTGTATGCTTGCCACCCCCACAGGTTTACATTACAATACTAGGAGCATCTCTGTTCTTTAAACTAAACCTATTTCAAGTGTGACAGATGAACCTGCTGAGACAGAACAGGAGGTAAAGCGTTGGCATTGACTGCCCTTTATTTCTTAAAATTCAGATGAAGCAGCTTTCAGGCTGCCAAAATCTGCAGATTTCAGAATTTTACAAGTTTGCCTTGCCTTTTCCTTTCTCACTTGTCTTCTATTCTCCAACAGTGCCCTGCCCTTTCTTTAATTTTTCTCTCTACTTCATTCTACTGATCTTCTCTTAAGCATGTATTCTCTAATTAAATAACTTCTCCTTAAATCAGTAGTTGTGCTTGAAAATGTGAGGCCTCAGTAAAAACTCTCCCCATAATTTTCTTTTAAGAAAGACAGTGAGAGAGAAAATATGAGAAACTTCTGCAACCATCTTGAATTATCTACCTTACATTTCTAACCTTTGAGTCTACTATTCCTGAAAGAGGGAAATGGACCTCATTTTTCATCTGATCCACTATCATATAATAATAGGTTTAGTGCTAAAAGAGAAGCAGAAAGTCTACTGCACAAATCACCTCATTTTACCAATGAGGGAAATGAGATACAGAAAGGGTAAGCAATAGCAGATAGCACACAGATCATAAGTGGCAAAGTCCAGATTCCAATTCAGATCCTTTAAGTCAAAATAGAATCCCTTTCCCACTGTGCAAAACTGTTCCCATTGTCAGGAAGAATGATCAGGATTCTTGGGATGGATACACACATTGGCACCTACGTCCAGAAGAAAATGAGGTGTGCCCATTGAACTTAGAGAAACTTTGCATTTTGTCTCTTTTCTGTTTTTACAACAAATTTCGTATCTTAGAATAAATGTCATGGCCTATTTCCAGCCAGTATCTTGCCTTTCTTGGGGCCAGATATCAGAGGAACTGTGGGTCAGTGAGTGAAACTTAAGTCCTTTGAAATATTGTCAAATAGAGGCACCTAGGTGGTCCAGTGAATAGGGCACCGGCCCTGGAATCAGGAGGACCTGAGTTCAAATCTGGCCTCAGACACTTAACAAGAATTAGCTGTGCGACCTTGGGCAAGTCACTTAAGCCCAGTTGTCCTGCCTTCCCCCCTCCAAAAAAAGAAAAAAATTTTAAAAATGAAATATTGTCAGATAGCTTGACTTTGTGGGACTTTGTTTTACACATACACACACATATAAAAATATGTGTATATGTGTGCATATATACTTGTGTGCATGTGTATCGCAAACATGTGTGTCTATACATGTGCATATGTATATGGGTGGGTTGCATATATGTGCATACACACATGTGTGAATTCATATGTGTATATTGGGAATGCATGTGTGTATATTGGGAATGAGCATGTATATATATGCATACATGTATGTGTGCATATACGTGTGTATATATATGCACACATTTGTGTATGTATACATATATATTTGTACTCAGATACATTGATATGTCTCCATCAATTAATATCCCAAACCCTGAAAAATATGGACATATTGCAAGTCTTATGGATCCTTCTGGATGGATAAAAGAGACACAGATTATAGGGAACAGGTATTTTAAGATGGAGGCTCAGGATGGTCCTGGGAAATATCCTGGTGGATAATGGGTAGGAGAGTCAAGAAGCAGAGATGCCCATTTCCACTATTTCACTCAGGGCTCTCTGTTTACATTCCTATAGCATTAGCTTACTCAGAGCCACAGACAATATCAATTGTCACATCTAGGAGAAAGGTAGCACAAAGACAAGATTGTGACAGGTTTGGCATAGTTGAAAGAAACCCATACATATACACTAGACGATAGAAAAGGACAAGAGGATGGGTGCATCGATATCCTACAATCCCATAATCTCAATAGGGAATAGGGCCCCAAAGGCCATGTGTTCCAAGCCATACGTGAGCAAAATCACCTCTACAACATACTCTGAAATGAAAGGAAAACACTGCTCCCCAAGGCAGAACATTGGTCTTATTTAGTCTACATTTAAGTCTTGTGTCCTACACACACACACACACACACACACACACACACACACACACACATACACACACACACTCACTCATACACATATACATATGGGCCCACATATATATATTTATATCCATGTGTGCATGGGAACAATGTATGTATGTATACATGCATATATATGTGTGTGTATACATATACACACATAAACACATATACCTATAATTTGCATGTTCTTGTACGTGTAGGTGAAACAAACAAAATGCATAGACCTAAATGGAGACGAAATAACATCTGTTGACTTTGGAAAGAATACTCATAATTTTACCACACATATACAAACATATGTTCACATACACATATATTCATGCATGTATGTATAGGTGTATACACATAGATCCATATAGACATAGTTCATGTGTACTAGACCTAGATCTAGATTAGATTTAGACCTAGACTTATACATAAACACTGCCATTGATATCAATATATTGCATTTGTATTGCATATTTTATAAAGGCAACATAGTTTATTGGATAGAGTATCAACCTGTTTGTCAGGAAAACCTGAGTTTAAGTATTGCCTCAGACATACACAGGCTGTGTAGCCCCAGGCAAGTCATTTAACTTCTCAGTATCCTAGTTATTTATAAGATTATAAATTTAAAAACTAATGTCAATCTACATAAATAGAGGGAATCTCTACCTCAGGAGTTTCATATACCTAGGAAATGACAGATCTGTTATTTTAAAGTCCATAAAGGAGGTGTTTAGTACCTATAGTTAGGAAAATAAAACTAACAAACAGAAAAAGCAACTTAACATTGGATGTAACTCATTTTACAAATAAGGAAGTTGAGGCTAAAATTATTTAAATTAATTGTCATAATGTCTTACTTTTATTTATAGCCTATTTCCTAGAATGCTTTATTTTTATAAATGTACCATATTGCTGAGATTTCCAACAGTTTCTTAATTCCTATATTTTTCTTTTAGATTTATTTTTGCTTAACTTCATGTCTGATAAAGAAAAAGTAAAGTCGCCAGAAATCTTTTTTTGTGTGCTATCTATGTCTTTTTGATGTTTTGTTAACTTTTCCTTCATTTTTTATCCTGAGACCTTTGGAATTGCTATGGATCACATGTTTAATAAAATGATTTTATTGCCTTGTTTACATCAAGAGTGATGCAGTTTCTCTGCTTATTTCTGTTCATATTGTGAATTTTATTTTTTCCTTGAATAGAACCTACTTTAAAAAATTACCTCATATATAGTAAAATTGTCTTTAGCCTCTTATTTTCATTGTGTCTGCCCCTCTAATTTAGAAATGTCTATTTTATATGTAGCAAATTGTTGGATTTTATTTTCTTCTCTAGTATGTCTTTGTAGTTTTTATGGCAAGATTGACCTTTTCACATTCAGTTTAATACTCGTTAGCTTTGTGTTTTCCTCAGTTCATATATTTTTAAGTAAGTTTACCTTCCTTTTTTGGTCAGTGCTTGTTCCTTCTGCTAGTTGTACATAAAATACAGAAATAGATTCCTTTGTTTATTGATGACCATTTCCTGTTCTTTTTTTCAAACTATCAGTTAAAAAAATTAAATAATAGCCTTCTCTTGACCTATAATCATAAGAAAATTTTTGTCATTGCTTAGTCTTTTTCTTGATAATTATCATTATTTACCTGTCTTGAATTATCCCTGTGCATCCTTTATTTAGAATTAAGTACTTTGTGTAGTATAAAACTTGTGTTGTTTCCAGAGTTCCATCTTTTGCTTCATTTCTACCTGTCTTCCATTTCTTCAGTTTTGAGCTCCAAATCTGTCATTTTTAGAGACTCCACTGTTATAGAATTTCTCTCTTGTGTTCTATATTTTCCCTTTATTTACCTTATGTATTCCTCTTTTTTCAAGCTTTATATTTTTAAACATTCATTACTTTAAGTTCCAAATTCTCTCCCTTCCTTCCACTCCTTCCCCACCCATTAAAACAGCAAATTATATAGACATATATTGTCATGAACATATACCCACTTTACATAGGAATCATGCACAATATATTGTAATATTAGTCATGTTGCAAAAAAAGGGGTAAAAAAAATAAAGTGAAAAATACGTTTTTATCTGTACTCAAAGTTCAACAGTTTTCTCTTCAGAGGTGGATAGCATTTTTCATCCTGAGACCTTTGGAATAGCTGTGGATCATTTATTGATCAGAGTAGCTAAATCTTTCACAATTGATTATCATCATACATTGCTTGTGATGTGTACAAGTTTATCCTGTTTCTTCTCACTTCTCGTATGCTCTTCTCACTTTGCATCAGTTGATATAAATCTTCCCAGATTTTTCTGAAACCATCTCCTTAGTCATTTCATATAATGCAATAGTATTCTATCACAATCATATGCTACAATTTGTTTAGCCATTCCCCAAATGATAGGGATTTCCTCAATTTCCAATTATTTTCTACCACAAAGATTTACTAGCAACATTTTCTGTTTTATTTGATCTCTTTGGGATAGTGGTATTGCTGAATAAAAGGGTATGCACAGTTTTTATAACTCTTTGGGCATAGTTCCAAATTGTTCTCCAGAATGGTTTGATTAGTTCACAATTCTACCACTTGATTCTACCATTTATTGTTGTTCAGTCATTTAAGTCATGCCTGATTCTTTGTGACCCCATTTGGGGTTTTTGTAGCAAAGATAATGGAGTGGTTTACCATTTCCTTCTTCAGCTCACTGAGGTGGAAATGAGGAAACTGAGGCAAACAGTGCTAAATGACTTGCCCAGGGTCATACAGCTAATAAGTGTCTCAGGACAGATTTAATCTCAGGAACATAAATCTTCCTGACTCTGGATCCAACACTCTATCCACTTTCACCTCTCTGTCCCTCCTTTTAGCATTTATCATTTTCCTTTTTTACTCTCAGTCAATATGATGACTGTGAAGTGGTACCTCAGAGGTTCTTTTAATGTGCATCTCTCTGCCTTATTTATTTCTAGGCTTTGGTTTCTAGCCTAATTTTCATCCTAAATATCTTCCTTTAAAGTTCTGTTTTGAACGATTTTGCAGTTTCTTTCTTCCATTATTCCATTGTCTCTGTGAAATACCAGCTTTTGCTTTCATCTTTTATTCATGGAGAGTTTTGGGTTCACTTTCCTTTGATCATAACATTAATTCATTGTGTTGTGAACTTTCCTGGAATACTTGTTCATTAAAAAAATCTTTAAGTGTTTGATTTTTAGTTCATACTCTTGGGAGTTGTTGCTGTTGTTGTTGTTTTCTTGTTGCCTTTTCCTTTTATTCCTTGAAATTTGCATTAGGCTTCTCATTTTACTGTTAGTTGCCTAAACATCAACTGCTACAACAGTTTTTCTTGGATAGTCCTTCCAAAGGTGTGTTCCCTCAGCCTTCTTGGCTTGACATTCTTGGAGCTCCAGATGACTCCCTATGTAAGCTCTATAAGAAAGTAGAAGGTTAACCACGACTAAATTTATAAGTCCTTTTCTACTTGGACATAGAAGCCTTTTACTTTCTATCCCACTCTGTCCTGCAACGTATTCCCTACCTCCTCATGGTAGATTTAAGTAAGTAAGATATTATTTGTAAGTCACTTTGCATAATGCTTGACATATAGAAAGTGTTTAATAAATATTTTCCCTTTCTTCATTCCATTGGGACTAATATGTTATACCTTCTATAGGATTTCAGGGGAATATGGCCTGAGTTACTTCTGCAAAGAAAGAAGGTAGAGGTCACCATAGCCACAGATTAAAACCAATCCTGTGAACTTGTGATGTCCATGTGTATGAGGGTTAAGGTGATTAAGGAGAGAGGGAGCTTTAAGTATTTTAATCCTCTGCTGTTATTTCAGAAGAATTTATATTGTGTTGTTGAAAGATTTCCATCTTTCCTTCTTGTTGCCAAAATTTTAATTACTGTAAATTTGGCACATTTCTTCTTGTTTTGAGGACAGGGTGGGGAAGTTTAGTTGCAAGCAATTACAATGCCATCTTGTGGATCATGTCCCCCCACTCCTAAACTCCCATCCCCCCTTCTGTTTTTTCAAGGAAGACTTCATTCTTTCAAATTGCATGATGAGTAGAGATCTATGCATTAATCCCTTTATGCTCATCTAGAAGAGGTCAAATGAATTACTTTTTGATAGCTATGACTCTTGGTACTCCCAATTAATCAATAGGCATTTATTCAGTAACCATTTTATTCCAGGAATGGAAGTAGACCTTTAGAACACAAAGACAAAAATCTGACAATCCTTATGTTCAAGGAGCTCATATCCTACTGTCAGAAACAAACATACTAGATTCTCTGCATATCACTACAAAATCCCCTTGCTGTCTACACCAGATGAAAGAAATCTCTGTTTAATTTGGCTACCTACCCTTGAAATCTTTAAAGCCAGGCTAACCTCTTGGTTCATTCTCACACATGCATCCATAACTACTTATGTACCTAGAAAGGGCAAGTAAAGAAGCCATTTAAGTGACAGCATCAAGTCACTTTAATCTTGCACAGTGTTCCAGTAATTGCATTTATTATTTTTCCTGAAGAACAAATACACACCTTGTAGCCAGGTTCTAATCAATGGACCTCTTTCTGGTAATCATTCCCCCCCTCTTATGTCTTCCTGGAAGGACCACAGGGAATTAGTTATGCTTGGCTATGCATATTTTTTAGAAAGGCTTTTTTAAACCTTCTTTTCCCAATGGGTGGAGCAGGTGCATTTGAGGCAAAGGGGCTAAGGTAAAATAAAAGGGAAAGAAAGAAAAGAAAGTCATTGAGGTAACTTTTAAAAATGTAGCAAAGAGAGCAGAAGGAAATCCGGAATGAATCACAGACAAGCAAGAGAGTTTTGAAAGTGACAGTTTAAATTTATATATTTAAAAAGAAAAGCAAGTTATATATAATGGAAATTTCAGTTTCTTGTATAATCCTCCTTTCCTATTCTGCATATTTTGAAATAATTTTATTTTGTGTCTATTAAGCTGATTTAATTATTAGAAAAAGAAATCTTCTGAGATAGGTACAAGGACAAAAACCTTGTTCTTCATCCCTAGTCCCCATTGCTGTATCTCAGCTAACCTCTGTCAGCGTTTCCCGATGCCAACCATCAGAGGTGGAATTAATCACTAGGGCCAACCCATCATCCTCACACTGGCCTCTTCCTTCCTGCAGGGATGTCTGTTGGCTAGCTGCTGCTGGATCTCTTTGATTCTATCTGCTTCCATGTACTTCTATTATTACCCACCTTATTTTCTATAGTTATAGTTTAAGGTCCTTGCTACCTGTGGCCTATCCTGTTATTATGTCCTGAGAGAGGCAGATGGTGAAGTAGGAGAACAGAGGAGTTCTACATTATAGGAGATAAAGTAAGAGGAAGTGGAAACAATAATGAAAGGAAAATAGATTGGGGTGGGGGGAGGGACAGGAAAAGAAGAGAACAGAAAGGGTGGTAATGTGAGGGAGGCTTTTACTTTAGGCATAATATCCATACTCCAGTCCCTTTGATTAAAAGGCAGCAGTGGGGATGGAGTTGTTTCTGTTTGTGTTTTGTTTTTCATTAAAATTGGTTTAAAATTAATTTATAGCTAATGACCTTAAGGGAGAGACTATTCTGGCTAAATCCAGAGCTGAAATGCATGTGCACGTAATTTTTTTTTTCCTGTTCTGCTCAATTCTCAGTAGCAGTCCTTGGCTTTCTTCCCTTGCTGCTCATGCTGCTGGGCTGGTATAACTCCCTTCTGAGCTTGATTTGGGGGTAGTCATTTTTAAATGTCCTTTCAGATCACTCTGATTTTTCCTGTTACTGACTTTGCTCAGCTGAAAAAAGTTTACAATAGAAAACTTAAGGTGCTAATCAATTCCATGTAAAACTTCCTACTGTTTCATAAATTGCTTTGGGGACTCTTGTTCTTTATAGTCTAATTCAATATATTCTTCTGGAAGAGGGAAAATTAGGGGGCAAGTAAAAGAAAATATGTTTATTTTCTTTTTAAGAAATTGGTCTACCTTTAATAATATTTTGTCTGTGTGATAGTTAAGGTGCTAGTATTCTGACAGCTCTAATCTACTATCCTACCTTCTGAAATCTGAACAAATAAAATACCACCTACATGCTATTATGTTTCAAATACATGTAGATTCCATTGTGATTAATAGAATGTAATTTTTTTTATTGTTTTCCAAAAATTCATAGTAGTTTTTATTAGCATATTGATATGTACAATCATTATCATACTGATATCTATATTTAAAAATTAAAAATGGGTACTCATATTAAAAAACTGGAAACCAATTATGTAGCATATTTCCACAAGATTTGCTTTAGAAATTTTATTAAATTTTTTGCTGAAATCTAAGTATAGTTCAATGACTAGAGTATTGAAACTTGGAGTCAGGAATAATTAGAAGTGTGACTCAGACACCTACTGGATGTGTAAACTTGTGTAAGTCATTTAACTTTTCTCAGCCTTACTTTTCTCATATATAAAATGGGGATAAGAAGAGCAGCTAATTCCTAGGGTTATTATGAGGATAAAATGAGATAATAGATATAAAACATTTTTCAAATGTTAATATGCTATATGAATACTAACCATATTTATAATATAAATACTATAATACCACTACTAGGTTTATTTCTAAAGATGACTAGGGAAAAAAGGAAAAGAACCTATATGTCTAAAATGTTCATTAGCAGCTCTCTTTGTGGTGACAAAGAACTGGAAATTGTAGAGGTGCCCATCAATTGAGGAATGGCTGAAAATGTCATAGTATATGATAGTGACCTAAAAGCTAAGTAATCCTGTCAATAAAGGAAGCAATTTGTTACGATCTGCTTTTGATGAAGCCATCCTAATTCTCAGTGATTACTTCTTCCCTTTCTAAATACTGCCCAACCATCCTTTTAATAATATGTCTTAGAAAAATTCATAAAAAAGAATATCAAGATCACCATATATTTGGAAGATAGTTTGCTGAAATAAACAAAAATAAAAACATGTCTCTGCAAGAGTCAAAAGATCTGTGTTCTAGTTGAATAAAGCTAGCTATCTGAATAACCCTTGGGGAGAAAAGGGACCTAAGATACTAAAAATCTACAAGTTTTTTTTTTTTAAAGCTCTATCCAGGGCAGAGCTGATATGAATCCCAGTGTTATAATCTGGTCCATGTAGTAGGTATAATCATATGATAGAAATAATTTTCTTTTTTTATTTAAAAAAAATTTTTTTTAAAGCAATCAGGGTTAAATAACTTGCTTAAGGTTACATGGCCAGTTATTTCTGGGTGTGGTGCTGAGTATCTGAGCCCAGATTTGATCCAGGTCATCCCGACACTGGAGCCGGTGCTCTTACTCGCTGAGCCACCTGGCCACCCCTGAAATAATTTTCTAACACCACTATGAATTGGTGAAAATAATGCTCTAATATCATCCAACTCCATTTACTGTGATCCTATATATACCAAGTCTTTTTATGTTCTTGATTTTGTTTCTCTGGAAATCTACTGACCAGATGAGATAGATATCTGTTCTTATTGGCAATTATATTTCTTAATATAAATTATTAAATTGACTTTCTGGTATGAATTAGTCTTGTGTGAATTGGGCAGTATGAGTCATGTTCGTAGGATCTTATCACCTCAGTATAAGCTGAACTATGGCATTCCAGAAGAACAGAATTGAGACCAGACCCTAGACTATTAGTAACTATGATACATGGTCAGAAACACCTAGCTGTCCTTACCCATACATGAGTGGAATTTTCAATTGACTCACTCTCTAAATGGTGGGAGGTCTTGCATGTAATCACTGCAACTGATACTCTCTGAAGCAATGAGTTTTTTTTAAATTTAATTTAATTTTTAATTTATGTAATAAAACCAGAATTTCCATAAAGGTATATTTTTAAATGGTTGCACATTAAACTGCAAATCTATTGTGTACAACTTGCTATTCCTTTTAAATTTAAATTTATCATGTAAATTTCTTATATTCTCTTTTTTTCTTCCCTCCACCTTGGAGACAAAGCTCTATATAGTCAAAGTTATGATATTTCCCCTGTGGCGATGTATGTTGTTAAGAGTGGGTATATATGAAAAGTTATTGTTTATCCTTCATTCTCAAATGGGTCCAATGACATCAGGAGGGTGATGTCTTCATTTGCAAGTAAATTAGATTTAAGTAAAGTAGGGCTGTGCAAAGTCTTCAGCCTCACTCTCCCTCCCAGAATGGTCTGAGTCCAGTGGCAAGAAAGGTTGGGACACCTGGAGATGGCCCAGATCTAGTGGGAGACCTTGTTTTTTTTTTAAGCTAAGATCTTTCCCAGTTCTCAGTTTGTCTGAGGCAACACCCATTCAGTGATTTAAGTATAGATGAGAAATGAGGCAAAAGGTGGCCTTGTTTTCTGCCCTGCCCCACCCCCCAATCATTCTGGGAGGGGAATACTTTTATGATTTCTGGCTAGAGCAGAAACCATTGCTATTTATACTCACTCTGAGTCATCAAAACCCAATGACCAAGTAAGGCTTGGACCAGAACCTATTACTGACCAATCAGTGAGAGACAGAATGACTTGGGTTTAAGGCATCATCAAGTTGAATGCCAGCAAGTCAATGCTTTTGAATTGAGTTGCTGGAAAGGATGTTTGAGAATCATTTGGACAGGAAGGAGATCTAATGAATCAATAGTTAAATTAATTCAGACTATCCATTGGAAGGACGAATCCTGAAGCCTTTGCAGATGGAAACTGATTACTTTAAGGACTGTTCAATGTTTAACTTCTCCTCCAGAACTGGATTGTTTAGGTTCTTTCTTGACCTTTACAAATTTCATCATTTCATACATCATTCTTTTATTTTACGATTATATATAATATCATTATGTATGATATAATATTATATATACTATTATTATTTTATTTCATATTATAAATTTTATGGTTCACATACTTGTGTCTCAGATGGTATGATACCCTGCTTTAGATTCTGAAACTTCTTGATTAAAGTTCTGCCATTGACAAATACAAGCTGTATATAGATAAGCATGAGCAAGTTGCTTATACTCTTGGTACTCCAGGAAACTATTTAAGTACATAATTTACAGCAAATATGCTGCCATGTATCAAACTAATATATTTCAACTCTGAAGATTTCACAAATTAATGTGATCTTTGACCTATACTTAATTTAAAACCCACCACTGTATATCATTTTCTCTGCCTTTTCTTTTTTATTTTTGTAAGCTTCTGTTAATAATATTTATTTCCCAATTTGGTTTTCTTCTTTTTTTATTGTTTTAAAGGCTTATCAATTATATTTGCATTTTGAAAATACTGTTTTGTTTAATTAAAAAAAAATTTTTAAGCAATCGGGGTTAAGTAACTTGCTCAAGGTTACACGACCAGTTATTTCTGGGTGTGGAGCTGAGTATCTGAGCCCGGGATTCGATCTCCAGGTCATCCCAACACTGGAGCCGGATTAATTAAAATTTTTATAGTGCATTATAGCTGTGGATGTCCTGTGTGTCACTTGATCATGTGTAACAAAACATGATATGCTCTCCTTATAAGACATATAAGTGGCGGCCCTCATTTCCTGGGGTATTATGATCTCAAATTAAAGTAGTCCTACCTGGGCTTGGCTTGTGATTGCATTTCAGGCTTATCTATCTTAGTTCTAGGGGTGTGAATAAGAAATTATGTCTCCCTGTTTATAGGCTATCCTGCTTATAGAAATCTGAACTTGCCTAAGAAATATGATTAAAGTACAGAGCTCATTTCCTTGTAGGACTTCCAAATGAGATTGATGTCCATCCATTCCTCCTCTTTTCTGTCTCAGCCCATGCTGAAGCAGTGATGTGTCTCTCATCTTTGTAGAAATATTAGAACTTCTTCCTAAATCTTAACCTGTGTCAGTATTCTCCATAAAAAAAGAATTAATGCCTGTTGAATTGCCATACTTTTCCAAAGGAAAGCAGTAATATCAGTAAAAAAAGACAGTGAGTAATACAAGGGTGGGGGCACTTTGTTTGGAAAGAACCTAGAGGATTATACTGTCAGCTACAGAGGCAGAATCAACTTCTTTTCACTATCACTCCTTCCTCTTACCAGAAAGGAAGGAAGAACACAAATGAATTGGGCAGTTAATTGAGACTGCTCCCTGATTTGAGAATGGAGCTAAGGAAAAGTTGTTATCCAAGCTTAGCACATTCATTATTTAATCAACTAACACTTTTAGGTCTCATAAATCCCTAGAGTACCCCACAAATCTGATTGGCCAATCCCTCAATAATAACTTGTTGGAATTCCAGTGTGCAAAAAGCCATCGTTTGGCTGTTACAATGGAGGAGAAGAGCAGGAAGGGGAAAGGGAACAGGACAACCTTATGCTCATTGAATTTGGCTTAAGAGGAGAATAACACACACTCAATTGGGTATCTTACCCTACAGGAAAATAGGGGGGAAGGGGATAACAGGGAGGGATGATAGAAAGGAGGGCAGATTCGGGGAGAGGGTAGTTAGGAGCAAACACTTTTGAAAAGGGACAAGGTCAAAGTAAAAATAAAATAAGTGGGGAGCAGGATAGCATGGAGGGAAATATAGTTAGTCTTTCACAATATAAATACTATAGAAATGTTTTGCATATCTACACATGTACAACCTATGTTGAATTGCTTATCTTCCCAGTGGGGATGGGTAAGGAGGGAAGAAGGGAAAAATCTGGAACTCAAAGTTTTAAAAACAAATGTTTTCTTTTTTAAGTTATTTTTTACGTGCAACTGGGAAATAAGATACACAAGTGCCAGGGTATAGAAATCCATCTTGCCCTACTAGAAAGTTGGGGGGGGGGATGGGGAAGGATATAAGAGAGAACAGATTGGGGGAAGGGGTATTCAGTAGGCTCACTATTTTGGGGTGGGAGTAGGGGAAAGAAGGAAAGAAAAGTTTGTAACAAAATCTTGTGGAAATGAATGTTGAAAACTAAAAATAAATAAATATATTAGAGGGGAAAAAAAAGAAGCCATAGGTTGGGATGAAATTTTTTCTGTGTAAGGGCATGGCTCTATCATACCCAGACCCAGTCATGTACTTTCTTTTTTATTAATTTTTCAAATGCTTTATTAACTTCTGATTTACATCATTCATTTCCACCAGATTTTGAGTTACAAATTTTCTCCCCATTTTTCCCCTACCCACTGCCCGAAAATAGCAGTCCCACAGGATATCCCTTCCTCCAATCTTCTCTCTCCCATATTTTCTCCCATACCCCTTTTGACTTTTCCAGTGGATCTCTATGCCCCAGTGCCTGTATATTTTATTTCTCAATTACATGTAAAATAGTATTAATAATAGCATATATATATATTTATATATTTGAATATTTGCTTGTAAAACTTTGAATTCCAGATTCATTCCATTCCTCCCTTGTCAACCACCCTTACTGGGAAGATAAGCAGTTCAGTATAGGTTGTACATGTGTGGCTAATGCAAAACAATAACATAGTAGATATATTGTAAAAGACTGACTATATTTCCCTTCCTCCTATCCCACTTCCCACTTGTTCTATTCTCCACATTGATCTTGTTCCTTTTCAAAAGTGGGTGCTTCTAACTTCCCTTCCCCCAAGCCTGCCCTCCCTTCCATCATTCCCCCTCTCATCCCCTTCCCCCCCTACTCTCCTGGAGCGTGAGATACCCTATTTAGTGTGTTTTTCATTCCCTCCTCAAGCTAAATTCAATGGGAATAAGGTTGACCCATTCCCTTTTGCCTTCCTATTCTTCCCCTCCATTGTAACCATTTTTTCCTTGCCTCTTCTGTATGAGATAGTTTACCCCATTCTGTCTCTCCCCATCTCTTCTCATTATATTCCTCTCTCACCTCTTAATTTCACCCTTTACATATCATCCCTTCCTGTGCCCTCTATGTATACCTGAAAACATATATACACACATTTACATATGTATTCATATGCCCATATACCCTCATATATAGACACATATATTTCTATTCCCTTCAACTACTGAGAAAAGTTTCATAAGTTACAATTATTATTGTTCCATGTAGGAATGTTAATAGTTCAACTTTGATAAGTTCCTTATAATTTCTTTTCCCTGTTTACCTTCTCATGCTTCTCTTGCTTCTTGTATCGGAATGTCAGATTTTCTATTCAACTCTGATTTTTTTTCAGCAAGAATGCTTGAAAGTCCTCTATTCCACTGAATGACCATATTTTCCCCTGAAACATGACACTCAGCTTTGCTAGGTAGGTGACTCTTGGTTTCAATCCCAGCTCCTTTGACCTCCAGAACATCATATTCCACGCCCTTTGATCCCTTAGTGTAGAAGCTGCCAGATCCTGGGTTATCCTGATTGTGTTCCCACAATATTCAAATTATTTCTTCCTGGCTGCTTGTAATATTCTCCCCTTAATCTGGGAATTCTGGAACCTGGCTATAATATTCCTAGGAGTTTTCTTTTGGGGATCTTTTTAAGGAGGTGATCAGTGGATTCTTTCAACCTCTATTTTGACTTCTGGTTCTTAAACATCAGGGCAGTTTTCTTTGAGAACTTCCTGGAGAATCATTTCTAGGTTCTTACTTTGATCATGGCTTTCAGGTAGTCCAATAATTTTTAAGTGATCTCTCCTGGATCTATTTTCCTGGTCAGTGGTTTTTCCCATGAGATATTTCACATTACCTTCTATTTTTTCATTTGTTTGGATCTGTTTAAGAGCATCTTTATTTCTCATAAAGTCATTAGCTTCCATTTGCTCCAATCTAATTCTGAAGAAATGATTCTCCTCGTTGAGCTTTTGAGATTCTTTTTCCATCTGGCAAATTCAATTTTTTAAGGCATTCTTCTCCTCATTGCCTTTTTGAGCCTCTTTTTGCCACTTGAGTTAGTCTGATTTTTAAGGTTTTATTTTCCTCAGTCAGGCTATTGACTCTCATTTCATAATTTTCTTGCATCATTCTCATTTCTCTTCCCAATTTTTCCTCCACTTCTCTTATCTGCTTCTTAAGGTCCTCTATGGCCTGTAACCAGCTCATATTTTCCTTTGAAGCTTTTGATGCAGGAGTTCTGACTTCACTGTCTTCCTCCTGTTCCATGCTTTGCTCCTTTTTGTCACCAAAAAAGGAGTCTTATGTTGGAATCTTCTGTCTGCTTTGTTTCCTTTGCCTGGTCATGTTTCCTCTCAATCACTTGACCCCTGGGCTTTTTGCCATAGTAAGACTCTGCCACCAGAGAGGGGAGCTTTTATCCCAAATGTTGGGGTTTTGTCAGCTGCTGGAGGTATTAGATGGGTGCCCTCTCTGAGGTCTCTACACACTCTGGCAAGCTGAACACAAACCCCAGGACCTCCATCCTAGACTGCAATCCAGATCCAAGCAGGTTAAAGGAAGAGCAATTACCCCTCAGACTGGTGCTTGGTCCTCCTACACTCTGCAGGCCAGGAGGTGAAGCTGCCAGGTGGCTCTGGCTGGCTGTGGCATCTCAGTGGCTTCTCGCCCCAGGGGCCAAAGCCAAGCCCTCCCACTTATTGGGTCCCAAAGTCCAGACTGCACTGACCTCTCACTTTGTCCTTTGCATCTATGTGTTGATAATTCTGGAAACGGCCACAGCTGCTGCTGATCGGGAGTCCCTCTGGCTGGCGGCTAGTCAGGCAAACACTGGGGCTAAATCCTTGGCTTGGGGCTGGGCTGGGCTCCCAGCGTCCTGTGCTGGCCAATTCCTGCTGGCCTGCCAGGCTGTCCTCAGCAGGAGGTTAGCTTCTCTGTGTCATTTTGTGGGTTCTGCAGTTCCAAAGTTTGTTTAGAGTCCCCTTTTTACACAGATTGGGTTAGGTGGAAGTTGGAGCAGTGGGGAGGTCCAACTTCTACTCTGCCATCTTAACTCCACCCCCCAGTCATGTACTTTCATGTGTCACTCAAGAAAGAGGGAAAATTCTTACTTTCTTGCTTCTTTTCAGAAGCCCCCAAATCCAGGTTCTAAGATGTCAGTAAGCTAGTGAACTCTGGCATGGAATCTTCCAGAACATCGCAACTCCATAGCAGCACTAATAGACCAGGTGGTACATTCTGTTTTAGAAAAAGTCATGGATTTCTTCTTTTATTTCAATGATTTCTTACTTTTTTTTGATTTTGGTATAATTTTCTTTTTCTAATTTCTTTAATGGCAAACTTGATCATTTTCTCTTTTGACTTCTTTGTTAATGTAAATGTTCAGAGATAGAAAATACCCTTTACTAATTTCCATCTTTTGGACAGAAATTTTTTATCACATATAATAAGACAAATAACTTTGATGATCCCTTGAGTTATTAATATCATGTGGGGCATAAAATATGGAGATATATACTCACTAAGATTTTATCATTATGTAAAATGTCATCTCTAGGATCCAAATGGAACAGGGATTTCTTAGAAATGATTATGTCCCCCAGATGGTTCTATTTGTGTTTAATATCTTTGCATCAAGCTCCAGGAATCACATATCCACCTGAATAAGATCTATATTCACTTATAGTAGGTTAGCCTAACTACATAAAGAAAAAGAAAAAAAGACTAAGTAGACAAATAATGTGTATTGTTCAGATTACTATCTGCAGTTGGATTGACAAATGATAGTGCCAACATGGATGTGTCAAAAGTAGTTTATTCCAGGCTTACTTTATTTCCTCCCTCCCCCTCCCCACAAGTTACCAAAAGAAGAGAAGAGGTGATTAGGGATTTAAAAGTTTGGAAAGAATTTGGTAAAGTATCTCTTACTATTTTTATAGAAAAGGAGAAATATAGGCTACATAATTATACCACTAGATGGATTTGGAATGTACAGAATAACCATATTTAAACGATAGTCATAGGGGTGTCTAGGTGGTGGAGTGAATAGAGCACCGGCCCTGGAGTCAGGAGGATCTGACTTCAATTCCTGCCTTAGACACTTGACACACTAGTCATGTGACTTTGGGCAAGTCACTTAACTCCAATTGCCCTCCAAAAAGCAAAAAAAAAAAAATGAATAGTCATTATTGTTTCAATGTCATATTGGAATGAAGTCTTTAGTGAAGTTCCCTAAGGTTCTGTGACTAGCCCTGTGCTGCATTTTAATATTACATTTTTTTTTTCTGTATGACTCAGATAATAGCACCCCTGGCATTTTTGCCAGATTTCCAGTTAATAAAAAGCTGGGATGGATATTTACCACACTATGTGAGTAAACAACAAAAATGGCAGCAGCAACAGAAAATCAAGTAAGTTCTTAGTATGTGCCAGCATTGTGCTAAAGTCTAGGGACAAAATATAAATGTAACATGGTTATTACCCTCAAGGCACTCACATTATTTTAATCAAATCAACATTACCATTCGTGGAAAGGACATGTCAAATATCCTATAGCTCCAATTAGCAGCTTCACTGATGTCCTTGCCCCCAAATGCTCCCTGACTACCATTCCTCTAAATGTGCAGTCATCCTTTTCTAATCTAAGCTTCTTGAACATAGAGACTATCTTACTTGCTTACATTTTTATCCCTAGAGTACAGTACAATTCCTGGCACACAGTAGGTTCTGAACATAATCCTTTTCATTTATTCATCTAAAAGAGGAAAGCCACCATATGGAGAGGAGCAGTCATCAGGGAAGTACGAAGTCACAGAGGTGTTGAATGGAACCATATGACAATCAAATAAACTTGGAACAGAGGATTGATTTGATTATTGTCAATAATAGGAGGTAGGCAGAAATGGGTGAAGGTGGGGGGTAGGGGAGAAAGAGTAGAGTAACATGTAGGTAGTATACCAGGAAGAAAACAAGTTTGAGTGGCTAGATATAGTGAACTCATACTAATCAGCACAGCTCCAGAACATAAATTGGAGGTATGGTTGGTGTGGTTAAGTGACAAAAAAGGTATCCCTGGGAGGCATGGCATAAGGCTAGGTGACAGAATCAACCTAAACGTAAATGGGGACAGGGTAGAGCATTGAGCTGAATCTAATGAGATATAATTCAATAGAAATAAATGTAAAATCTTACATCTGGGTCAAAAAAATCAAGTATACCAGTATAAGATATAGGAAGCACGTTAAAAGAGCGATTATTCTGAAAACAAATCTTGTAGTTTTAGTATATTGCAAACTCAGTATCAATAATCAGTGTGATATGGCAGCCAGCAAAACAATTGTCTTGGGCTTGATTAAGAAGGATCTGTTGGTCAGGATCAAGAAGGTCCCATTATATTCTGCCCTTGTCATACCTCCTCTGCAATTTTGTCTTCAGTCCTGGGTGTCATGGTTTAACAAGGACTTTTAGAAAGCTGGAAATTGCACAGAGACTGGCAACCAGACTGGAGAAGGGCCTTGAATCCATAATATATTAATGTCTACTGAAGGAACTGAGCTAATGACACTTGGTTCCATACTATATAATAGACAACCTAAAAGTTTGAGGTACACTTTGTCATGATGCTGCCTCTATGGAAAGCAACCTGAAAACATTCACATACAAATTTATGTTATATGAAACCTTTCCAA
The DNA here is from genome assembly GCF_028583685.1 of Petaurus breviceps papuanus. NCBI lineage: Eukaryota > Metazoa > Chordata > Mammalia > Diprotodontia > Petauridae > Petaurus > Petaurus breviceps. The sequence goes on from NW_027185784.1 coordinate 20,179,592, forward strand.
AAATTTATGTCATACATACATATTTTAAATGCTAAATAAATATATGCTCACATGTGTATGTGTGCATTAGTGGAGAAGCTTATGGATTTGTGAACAATTATTTGATTTTGTTGTTGGCCTATTTACCCTCTCTGAATTCTAACTTTATTTCTCAAAGAAAAACATTGAAGTAGATGACGTCATGTTTACTTTTTGCTCTAAAAATTCTATGATTTGTTTGAGGTAAAGTGTATGTAATAGGAAAAAAGGCCAGGAAAAAATAGGAAAACATTTGGGAAACTATGTTTAAGGCTAGGTACACACACACTCACACACACACGCACACATATTTACCAAGAGCATTTTACTATATAAGGTAAAACAAATCTGTGTACTCAAAATACAGTAACAAACACATTTATTTTGCAAATATCATTTTAAATAACCAATACAGAAACACATGAGTTGAAGTGTTAAACCCAAACTCTAAAATGCTTGTCAAAGCAAGAGAAAGGAGAAGAGTGAGAGCCAAATGATAGTGAAAAGCTTGGATACTTGTCTAAACATGGCAGAAAACAGGCTTATTCAGACTGACATTTTCTAAGCTCTTAAATTAATCAAGCTCATTTTCATACAGAGGAGAACTCAACAACTTGCAAATTGATTTTAAAATTCTCAGTATATAGTCAGAGTCAAAGAGCTTACATTAGGTTAAGGGGAAATCTCAGTTGTTTTATATATAATAATTCATTCAACAACCATTTGAGTGCCTGCTGTATCAGCAAAGCATTGTGCTAGTATATTCCGTAGGTAAAATACAAATAAGTGATCCATAGTCTCTAACCTTGAGGAGTTTATAGCCTATGAGGGAAGAAAACAATCAAACAAATATATGCCAAGAACATACAATTCCTTGATGTGCCTGGCAAATTCCTTGAGATTAATATCAACAGGAACCTCTAGGGATTCACTGGAGAAAAGGGGTGTGGGAAGCACTTAAAAAGGAATTTGTCAACCAAAAGCTTTAATTGAGAAAGTAACATTTGAAAGCATTGGTAAACTGCTAGAATTAATAACAGCAAAATATGAAAGCAGGGTTCTTAGATGAGACAGCATGGGAAAAGACATGGAGGTGTGAAAACATGTATAGAGAATGCAATAACCCAAATTTGTTTGGAGTTTAAGATGAATAGAGGGGAGGTAAAAGACAGGTCTGGATAGTTAGGATGAGGTAAAATTATGAAAGTTCTTGAATCCCAAGCTAAGGATTTTGGATTTTTTAGTAGACAATTGGAGAAACTGAAGACTTTTCAATGTGTATGTAAGGAGATGTTTTTGAAACTTTGCATTAGAAAGATTGCTTTTCTTGGAGAGAATGAAGAACTGAGAGGAGAAAGAAAGACTCAAGGCAGATAAACAGCTTGGCATGACTTACAAATATAGCACTGGGACTAGAAATTAAAGAATTGCTAAATATACTTGCAAATGAAAACTTAAAAGATTGGGTGATTCCTACAAGGAAGATAGTTCCTTAAGCCATAACTTACAGAACAAAAAAATCATAATAGCCAGTTGACATGCTTTATCATTAAGAATAACACCCAAATAAATTTAAAATGGCTAGGAATGCTCATGCAGAATAGCTGTATTACACAATCTGAAGTAATTTTAGAATTGTATAGCAGTAAGACTCAATATCTAATTTCAGAGACATTTTTGTATTCTCCACCGTGCCTAGTTACAATACTTTTCAATAAATAAGCATTTTAAAAGTATTTGATTGCATTTGAAGAAGAACAATAAATGAATGGTTCTCCTCAGTTTGGTAATAGTTAGCTACCATGGCATGTGAATAATAGAAAATTAAAAGTGGTAAAAATTAGGACTGGAGCTGGGAATCACAGGCAATGGTCTGGATTAGGGGTAGGTTGACAGGAATTTGTGAACTCCAAAGGGAGTCTAGGTAAAGCTAATCAAAAACAATGGCATTTAGGTAGATAGATGAAGGCATTTTTATTTCCTGAGTCCAGAGCCAAAGTGAAGACATGGAAGTTAGAGAATTGGGACAGTGTCAGGAAAGGACTTTAACAGTCATGGACAAGGTTGAGGTCTTAAAATGAATTAAGTTCATGAAGAAAAGAAAATTCTCAGAGGCCAAAACAGACTAAGAGGTCACACAGTTCAATTCTATAGTACTAGTTAGGAGAGATGTCATATCATCCACAGAGAGGCAAAAAATCCCACTGATTAGAGCAATGTACTGACCTAAAGTGAAATTGCTCTGGGGAAGGAGGAATAGGGTCTAATTAAGAATGCAAGGGAATTGGTAAACTAGAAGCTAGACTGTGTAAAAAACAAAACAAAACAAAACAAGATTTCACTGCAATGCCAATTCAGTTGAACAACTTAACAAGCATTTAGGTGTCAATTCTCTAAGATATTTTGTTTGGTGCTGGGGGTATAAAGACAAAAATGATAAAGAATCCTGGCTTTCAAGGACCTTATTTTGGGGATGTGACACCTTGACATATAAGCAAATACAAGATAATATGAAGAGGGAGAGAGTACTTAACTAGGTAGATCAGTAAAGGCTTCCAGTAGGTAGTACAGGAGTTAAATTTTGCATTGAGCTAGGTATTTTAAGAGGCAGATGTAAGGAAGGAAGGAATTTCAGACATGGAAAATGGTCTGTGAAAAGGCATGGAGGCAAGAGAGGAATACAAATTTCAAGGATTAGCAAATAAACCAGTTTAGATGGAATACCAAGAAGGAGAAAGGAAATCATATGACATTAATATGGGAAGGTAGTACTGAAGCAATACTGTAAAGAACTTTATTTTTTTTTAAATTAAAAGTGCAATTTCTCCTTCTGTCTCTTCCTGTTAGATTTTGTTGGTAAAATATAGAAATGCTGATGATTTATATAGGTTTATTTTATATCCATCAAATATACTGAAGTTGATAATTATTTCACCTGTTTTTAGTTGATTCTCTAGTATTCTCTAAGTATACCACCATGTTATCTCCAAAGAGTAATAGTTCTGTTTCCTTTTTGCCTATTCTAATTCCTTCCATATCTTTTTTTTCCCTCTTATTTCTATAGCTAGCATTTCTAAAACAATACTGAATAACAGTGGTAACAATGGGTATCCTTGATTAACCCCTGATCTATTTATTTGTCAAAACTTTTGCATTTATAAGTATTATACTATGGAATTGTTAATGGAGAAATTTAATTTGTATAATATTTTATTACACTTAAAAATAATCTAATACTATTTCCAAATTACCTCTCTGAAAACCCTACAAATGATCCTTATAATTACACATGTACACACATGTACACAGATATTTCATGGACATTTTGGGGGGATGCTTTACTTTTATTTTTGAAATATGAAGTTTTATGTTTTAATGTTTAATTTTTTCAATTACATGTACAAATATTTTTTTAACATTTTTAAAATTTTGAGTTTCATATTCTCTGACTTCCTCATTCTCCCCTCACTGGGAAGAAATTTAATGTACTATACTTGTGCAGTCATATAAAACATTTTCATATTAGTCATGTTGTGAAAGAAAACACAGACCAAAAAGCCACAAGAAAAATAAAGAAAAATAAAAATTTAAAAATAAAATATTATGTTTTCCCCCCCAAAGCATGCTTTTATCTTCCTTCATACTCTACCAATTCTTTCTCTGGGTGTAGATACCATTTTTCATCATAAGTTCTTTGGGATTGTCTTAGATCATTGTATTGCTTAGAATAGCTAAGTCAATTCACAGTTGATCATTGTGCAATATTACTGTTACCATATACACTGTTCTCTTGGTTCTGCTCACTTTACTTTTATCATTTAAAGTAAAATTTTCCAGGTTTTTCTGAAAGAATTCTGCTCATCATTTCTAATAACACTAGAGTATTCCATCACAGTCATATACGACAACTTGCTCAACCATTTCCCAATTGATGGATATCACTTTGATTTCCAATTCTTTGCTACCACAAAAAGAGCCACTATAAATAATTTAGCATCACTTAGATTGCTCAGTTGATAGAATGCTGACCATGGAGTTATGAGGAACTGAGTTCAAATCTGACCTTCAACACTAGCTGTGTGACACTGGGCAAGTGACATAATTAATCCCTGTTTGCATCAATTACTCATCTGTAAAATGAGAAGAAGGAAAGGACAAGTCCCTCCAATATCTGCCAAGGAAACCCCAAATGGGATAATGGAAATCTGAACATGACTGGAACAACTCAAAAACAACATAAATATTTTTGTACACAAAGATCCTTTCCTTTATCTTTCTTTCTTTTCCCAATACTTCCTTCCTTCCTTACTTCCTTCCTTCCTTACTTCCTTCCTTCCTTCCTTCCTTCCTTCCTTCCTTCCTTCCTTCCTTCCTTCCTTCCTTCCTTCCTTCCTTCCTTCCTTCCTTCCTTCCTTCCTTCCTTCCTTCCTTCCTTCCTTCCTTCCTTCCTTCCTTCCTTCCTTCCTTCCTTCCTTCATTCTTTCTTTACCTTTTTTATCTTTTTGGGATACAGATCTAGCAATGGTATTGCTGGGTAAAAGGGTTAGCATGGTTTTATAACAACTAGACAAAGATCTCCAGAATGGTCTGATTAGTTCACAACTCTACCAACAGTGCTTTGGTGTTCCAATTTCCATTTCTACTTCCACTTCAATATCTTGTCATTTTCCTTTTCTATCACATTAGCCAACCTAATAGTTGTGAGACACTACCTCGGAGATGTTTTAATTTTCATTTCTCTGATCAATGGTGATTTAGAGAATTATTTTCCTGTGGCTATAAATAGCTTTCAGGTCTTCATCTGAAAACTTCTTGTAAATATCTTTTGACCATTTATCAATTTATGAATGACTTGAGTACTTATAAATTTGAGTCAGTTTTCTATACATTTGAGAATTTAGTCCTTTATCAGAGAAACTTGCTATAAAATTCTCAGTTGATTATTGTGCATTCCCTCCATCCTATCCCCCCATTTATCTTTCTCTCTCACTCTTTTCACTCTGTCCCTCCTCAAAAGTGTTTTGCTTTTGATAACCACTGCCCCCAATCTGCCTTCCCTTCTCTTAGTACCCTCTCCTCTTATTCTCTTCCCCTACTACTTTCCTGTATGACAAAATAGATTTCTGTATTCAAATGAGTATGTATGTTATTACATTTTTGAAACAGTTCCAATAAGAGTAAGGTACAATTATTGTTTGTCACCTCCCATTTCACTTTCACTGTGAAAGCTTTTTCATACCTCTTTTATGTGAGATAATATAACCCATTCTATCTCTTTCTTACCCCTTCTCCAAGTGCATCCCTAAGTCTTACCCTTAATTTTATTTTTTAGGTATCATCTCATCATGGTCAACTCATACCTGTGGTCTCTGTATATACTCCTAATTAATAAATAAAGTTATTTAATAAATAATATTAATGTTTATTTAATAAACAAATATCTTATAAATCTTTCTTTCTTTGTATCATCTTTCCATGTGGGAATGTAAACAATTTAACCTTATTGTAACCCTTATTAAATCTCTTTCATGATTACCTTTTTATAATTTTCTTGAGTCTTGTATTTGAACATGAAATTTTCTGTTTGGCTCTGTTCTTTTTAATCAGGAATGCTTGGAAGTCCTCTATTTCATTAAATACCCATTCCCCCCTCCCCCAAAAGATTATGTTCAGGTTTGCTGGGTATGTAATTCTTGGTTATAATCCTAGCTCTTTTGCCCTCTGGAATATCACATTCCCAATCCTATGATCTTTTAATAAAGAAGCTGCTAAATCTTCTGTTATTCTGACTGTGGCTCCATGATATTTGAATTGTTTCTTTCTAATTGGTTGCAATATTTTCTGCAGTACCTATGGAATGTGGCTATAACATTCCTTATGTTTTCACTTTGGAATCTTTTTCAGGTGATGATAGGTGAAATTTCCATTTTTATATTCCCTCTTGTTTTAGGATGTCAGGGCAGTTGTCCTTGATAATTTCTTGAAACATGATGTCTAGGCTCTTTTTCTGATTATATCTTTCAGGTAGTCCAATAATTTTAAAATTATGTCCTCATTCTATATTCCAGGTCAATTGTTTTTGCCAGGGAGATATCTCATTCTATTCTTCCATTCTTTTGATTTTAATTGTTTATTGATACCTCACAAAATCATCAGCTTCCACTAACCCAATTTTAATTTTTAATTATTTATTTCCTCCAATTGGCTTTTATAGCTGTTTTTCTATTTGGTAAATTCTACTTTTTAAGTAGTTTTTTTCCTCAATTAATTTATATATGTTCTTTTTTCCATTTCATCGATTCTGCTTTTTAAGGAGTCCTTCTCTTCAGAGGATTTTTCTGCCTCTTTTATCATTCAGTTTATTTTGTTTTTTGAGATGTTATTTTCTTCAATAATTTTTTGTGCCTTCTTTACCAAGCTATTGACTCTTTTTTCATGATTTTTTTTTGCATTGTCATCATTTCTTTTCCCAATTTTTCTTCTACCTTTCTTAATTTATTTTTTAAAATTCTTTTTGAGCTCTTCCAGGAAGCTTTAGATGCAGGCATTTTGACTTTGTCTTCTTCTAAGTTTATGACTCCAGGGCCAGTGCTCTATTCACTGCACCACCTAGATGCCCCCTAAACTTTCATTTCTTGTACCACATTGTGTTGAAGTATTCCATTTCCATTTAGAAATTTCTGCAAGTTCATAACAATTCTGTTTTTTACTATATCAACATAAAGTGTAAGACACTCAAGTGGTTATTCAGCTTCTTTTTGAAGACCTACCCTTAGGTGAAATCCACTATCTCCTGAGGCAGCCCATTTCACTTTAGAATAGGTCTCATTGCTAAGAATAGTGCTGAGACATAGTAGGTACTTTAAAGATACTTGTGGAATTTGGACTGAGTAGAAGATGCAGCAACAAAGTATTGCTTTACCCTGACATTTCATTGTTTTTCTATGATTGACCATCAAATTAAGGGTAAGAGACTAGAGAGATGAACCTTAACCTGAATGTAGAGAAGTCAAAAGGTTGATATAAAATGGGAGATGGAGGGCAATAATCTTATGGGAAGTGCAATGGAAATCCATGCACACCTTCATGCCTTCCCTGAATCAATCAATCAATCAATCAATCAATCAATCAATCAATCAATCAATTAATAAGACTTTATTGAGCAACCACTACTTTATATAGAGTTATTTGGCCATCTGATTGGGACACAAGTGTATTAGTGATATAGTCTCTGCCCTCAAAGAGATTTCATCCTGATACATATGTGATGTCAGATGTGATCTTGGAGCTTTTATGGAGCTGAAAGGGCAATTGAGTTTTCTGAGTTTTCTACCACTACTAGGATAATGTCATTATATTCTTGTAATGGCAGCAATTTTGATGATATCTTCATCTCTTCTACTCATATCCTTTAGGAATTGGGTAGGGCTGGAATACTCCTAGTTATCACATTATCTTTGCTAAGCAAAAAAAAGTTCACAGGATTGGCTGATATCGTAGTATATAGGTTTACCCAAATTTCAGAGTGGCATTTTGAATAAGCCCATATGTTTAGGGCATGGGTTATTGTGGAACAATCATAGCACTACAATTGGAACTCCCTGGGAGGAAGATATACCATAGATAAAATATGGAGCATCTGGCAAGACACTGCCCCTCCTCTACTCTATATTTGGTGGTGGGAGTGGAAATCCCTTTAGCATGGATGTGATAGGTAAATATACTTTTATACATGTTTATATGCATAAAAATATACATATGTATATATCCTAGATCATGTGTTATGAGAACATCTCTATGAAGTTTGATCAGAAGGGTAACTTGAAATTATCTAGCCATAATCTTATCTGAAATGGCTCATTAAGACATGAAATGAAATATTTCACTTTCTAGAAAAAGACCTCAATTTGCTGATTATAACAGCTAGTGAAATATATAATAGAAAACTTAAAAACACTTGAAATGTAATGCCCACTCCATTTACATATGCTTTAATTCATGGGTATTTTAAGTATTTTGGTTTTGTTCTCTTCTGTTTGGTTTGGTTTGACTGGATTATGAGGGAAAACTGGGTCTCTTCCAAGTGTTGGGATCATACCTCAAATAGAGTCTTAATTGTTAGCAACTCTTTCTACCATATGGTACTGTTTCTTTTTCTGCTGATAGTTACCTTGCCAAATCTGCTAAGAGATGAATTATAATGGAAGAGATAGTACGTTGTGATAAAATTCTTACTGCCATATCACAGATATCTTTTCCTACTACAAATGACTTTTATGAGTCTGGATATATTAGAATGGAAATTGACATGGACCACCATTTTAGATACTTCAAGGTGTCATATAGCAATAGTAATCTACCTCAAACATTTGGGTGTGTAAGCATAATCGTTCAAGATATAGATGGGACCAAAACCACAGATATATTGATTTTAGTTATCTACAAACTTAACAAATTGTTGTAGATCCTTTGTTTTTATTAGTAGTTATTATTGTGAAACTACCTAGACTTTTCATGAGTACCCAAAGCCTCTTTTTTACATTTCTTCCAGAATTCCATTTTCTCCCTCACAAAATGGCATTTCCACAGTCACATGAACATATTATTCTGGTATGGGTATTAAGGAACTATTTTTGTCAATTCAGTGCTTAACCAAGGTCCCAAGTATATATTAATATAATGCTGAGGTATGCTAGTACCTATTGAATTACTTTGAGGATTATAGAGCTGTAGGTGGCAGAGAAGGTAAGGTTATCTTTCCAGTTTTCCCAATACTAAGCAGCACCAGAAAACAAAAGATATCACATGCACAAAACTTTCATTTCTTCCTGAGATTTATGTATATTTGTATGAACTACATATATGAAAATTGCTATCGTTCTTACAGGAACTCTTGTAAATTTTATCCATTAAAAGCAAAATTAAAGGGGCATAATAAAAAGATTAATACTATTAACAAATAGTATAGCAACAAAATAATAAAAACATAATATGAGAGCCTATTGAGTGCTGACATAAAAGGGAGATGAATACAAAAGAATTAAATGGAGGAAAACAGACCTGTCAATTATTATCTTAAATGGGAATATATTAAACTCCTCAATAAAATAGAGGAGTGTAATAGATAAGAGAAAAAACCCACCAAATTTGTTACACATACAAGTTACATAAAAATGAAGAAAGACAACACATTCAAAAGAAGAATAGGCATAACGTTTATGATACATCAGACAATGAGGAAGAAGAAAGTGACAATTTAATTTCAGACAATACAAAAGCTCCCAATGTTTACACAATTAAGAAGCTACAATTTACTTAAAACCACAAGAGACAATAAAATAATATTAAATATACATATTTGTAAATAGAAACTTAATTTAATGGCAAAAAAGGCATAGTTACTAAAAGAACAATTGAAGAATTTTTAATATTTTTCTTTCATAACTTGAGAAGAATTATAGCAGTTAAACAAAAATAAAACCACCAAGCTAACTAGAATGTTGAAAAAAATAGATTTGAAAGACATGGCATATTCTAAAGGGAAACATTAAATTTTTGAGTACAATATAGTACTCCATTGTTTAGAATTTAATGAAATCATAAATAAATGCTAAAAATCATGGCTATCAAATACATCCTTTACAGAATATTTTGAAAATATTTAAAGACTAGTTATAATTTTAACACAATGCAAGAACTCCAAACAGTGAATAAATAATTACATTATACACAATTTGTAGGTTATAGAAAAAAAATTAGAAATAATCACTCAGTAAAAAAGGAATAATAATAACGAGACAATATACAAATAGGGACAGGAAGTCCCTCTATTATAATCATCAGAGGAAAATGCTTTTCCATTTAATATAGTAATGACATAGTTAAATAAGGGAGGGAAGTTAATTAATTAAGCAATTAAAACATAAAAACCAAGTATAGATTAGGAAATATGTAGAGAAGAGATTTGTAAATTTGAAAAAAAGAAAAATCTATAGAAACAATCACTGAAACTAAACTGTTTTCAAAATAATGAAACTGACAAACTATTAGATGATTTTTAAATATGTGAATAATAAATTAACAAAATAAAAAGTAATTTTATTTCACAAAACATTAGACAAATAATTATCAGAAATTGCTATATCATGGTGGTAAAACTGAAAGGAAAATATCTAAAGTAATAAAAAATTATATAAATGAAAAAAAAGTTAAATTCAGAGTGAAAAATTGAGCAAACCATAAATGAATTACTAAAGAAAAAGATATTTACTCCAGACAAATTTCTCATGAAAATTCTATTAAATATTTAAATAACAATTAGCACTTATATTGAAATATTATCAATATTGTGGAAAGAAGGCATTCTCGAAAACTCCTTTTATGAGCCCGAGCCCAATATGTTTATAATGAGAGTGAAAGAAAGAGAAAAAATATAAATAAAATATAAGCAAAAAAGACTTAGCAAAAATATTTACTTTCACCAAGCTGAATCTAAATCAAGAATATAAGAATAATACTAATTTTTACATAAGCAACAAGACTAGAAAAACTCACATAGTTATATTCAAAGATATGGGAAAATTTTTTTTTACAAAATGCAGCTATTATGTGGGGTGTTTTTGCAGGTGCCTACAGCCCTCAAAAGCAAAGGCATAAAATGGTCCTTCTTTAATAGGGTCAGAAGTCTTTCCCACTATGTCATAGGAGTGAAAGCCACACTAGTAAGTAAAGGAAAATAAGTTGCCTTCATATTACTTAGCCAAGTTCCAGAAATGAGAGCTTTAGCAATGTGATAAGAGAGATAAAGATATTAGTATTAGGAAAAGGACACAAAATAATCTCTAATTTTACATGATGTGATGGCTTACTTAGAACACCCTAGAAAATCAGTGAAACATTAATAAAGTTAATCATTTTGGTTAAGGAACAGGATACAAAGTAAATCCATAAAATCAACAGCACTTCCATACATTACTTTTTAATAATGAAATGTATAATGGCATACTATGTAGAATTCTGGAATTGTAGAAATACCTGAGTTCAAGTCTTATATCAAATACTAGATATATGTCCTTGGGTATGTCACTTTACTACTCTGGGCCTCAGTTATTTCATCTATAAAAGTAAAGGGTTAGATAAGATTGCTTCTAAATTCCCTTAAAGATCTAAAACTATGATTTGATGAAAATCCATTAAAATATCTACTGAATAAAATCTGTTAATATTCTAAGACACATAGAACCATATGAGCACATCAATAAAGAAGTCATAATTGAAATAAAGGAACAAATTAATAACTGAAGGGAAATTTACTTTTCATGGCTAATCTGTAACATATAATGTAAGTGATAAAACCACTTAAAGTAAGTTACAAACTAAATGCTATACCAATCAAAATATAAAAGAGTTAATTTTTTGAACTTGATAAAGTAATAGTAATTCTACATGAGTAACAAATTGTTTAGAATATCAAGAATACTATTCAATAACAACAACAGCACCAACAAAACAGCAGGAGTTAAAGGGACCTATGGATCCTAAATCTTGAGCTGTATCAAAAAACAATGACAAAGAGTGATAGCTTGGTCTCTTCTTTGCCTAACTTGATTCCTTTGATTTCTTTTTCTTCTCTAATTGCTACTGCTAACATTTCTAGTACCAGATTGAATAAGAGGGGTGATAGTGGACACCCTTGTTTCACCCCTGATCTTATGGGAAATGCTCCCAGTTTCTCCCCATTACATATAATACTTGCTGATGGCTTTAAATAGATGCTACCTATTATTTTAAGGAAGGCTCCATTTATTCCTATACTTTCTAATGTTTTTAATAGGAATGGATGTTGTATTTTGTCAAAAGCCTTTTCTGCATCTATTGAGATGATCATGTGGTTTCTGCTAGTTTTATTGTTGATATGATCAATTATACTGATGGTTTTCCTAATATTAAACCATCCTTGCATTCCTGGAATAAATCCAACCTGATCAAAGTGTATTATTCTTGAGATAAGTTGCTGTAGTCTTTTGGCTAGTATTTTATTTAGAATTTTTGCATCTATATCCATGAGGGAGATTGGTCTATAATTTTCTTTCTCTGTTTTATCTCTTCCTGATTTAGGTATCAGTACCATATTTGTGTCATAAAAAGAATTTGGTAGGACTCCTTCTTCACTAATTTTCCCAAATAATTTGTAGAGTATTGGAATCAATTGTTCTTTAAATGTTTGATAGAATTCACTAGTGAATCCATCTGGCCCTGCAGATTTTTTCCTAGGGAGGTGGCTGATGGCTTGTTTAATTTCTTTTTCTGAGATGGGATTATTTAAGTAATTTACTTCCTCTTCAGTTAATCTGGGCAACTTGTATGTTTCTAAATATTCATCCATTTCCCTAAGATTGTCAAATTTATGTGGATACAATTGGGAAAAATAATTCCTAATTATTGTTTTGATTTCCTCTTCATTGGAGGTAGATTCACCCTTTTCATTTTTGATACTCATAATTTGGTTTTCTTCTTTCTTTTTTTTTTATCATATTGGCTAAGGGTCTATCAATTTTGTTGGTTTTTTCATAAAACCAGCTCTTGGTTTTATTTATTAGTTCAATAGTTTTCTTGATTTCAATTTTATTAATCTCTCCTTTAGTCTTCAATATTTCTAGTTTAGTATTTAATTGGGGATTTTGAATTTGTTCTTTTTCAAGGTTTCTTAATTGCATGCCCAATTCGTTGAGCTCCCTTTTCTCTAACTTAATCACGTATGCACTCAGGGATATAAAACTTCCCCTAAGAACTGCCTTTAATGTATCCCACAGATTTTGGTATGTTGTCTCATTATTATCATTCTCTTGAATGAAATTATTGATTGTTTCTATAATTTCTTGTTTGACCCACTCATTCTTTAGGATCAAATTGTTTAATTTCTAATTAGTTTTTAGTCTGTCTTTCCCTGGCCCTTTGTTGCATATAATTTTTATTGCATCATGATCTGAGAACGATGCGTTTAATATTTCTGCCTTACTGCATAGAATTGTGAGGTTTTTATGCCCTAGAACATGGTCAATTTTTGAATATGTGCCATGAACTGCTGAGAAGAAAGTATATTCCTTTTTATCCCCATTCAGTTTTCTCCAGAGATCTATCATACCTATCCTCTCTAAAATCCTGTTCACCTCCTTAACTTCTTTCTTGTTTATTTTGAGGTTGGATTTATCAAGTTCAGATAGGGGGAGATTAAGGTCTCCCACTAGTATAGTTTTACTATCTATTTCTTCCTCTAATTCCTTTACCTTCACCTCTAGGAATTTGGATGCTACACCACTTGGTGCATAAAGCCAATGTAACCAAGATTAAGAGGGAGGTGGGAAATTGGGAAAGAATCTTTACAACCTATGTCTTTGACAAAGGACTCATCTCTAAAATATACAGAGAACTGAGTCAAATTTATAAGAATACAAGTCATTCCCCAATTGATAAATGGTCAAAGGATATGAACAGGCAGTTTTCAGAGAAAGAAATTAAAGCTATCTATAAGCACATGAAGAAATGCTCTAATTCACTATTGATTAGAGAAATGCACATCAAAACAACTCTGAGGTACCACATCTCACCAGTCAGATTGGCTAAAATGACAAAACAGGAAAATGACAAATGCTGGAGAGGATGTGGGCAAACTGGAACACTAATGCATTGTTGGGGGAGCTGTGAACTGATCCAGTCTTTCTGGAGAGCAATCTGGAACTATGCCCAAAGGGCTATAAATTCTTTCATACCCTTTGATCCAGCAATACCACTCCTAGGGTTATATCCCAAAGAGAACATAGAAATGGGAGAAAGACCCATATGTACAAAAATGTTTATAGCAGCTCTTTTTGTTGTGGCAAAGAATTGGAAATTAAGGGGGTGTCCATCAATTGGGGAATGGCTGAACAAGTTGTGGTATATGCATGTTATGGAATATTACTGCGCTATAAGAAACAGGGAGCAGGCGGTCTTCATATTTACCTGGAGAGGCTTAAAAGAACTGATGCTGAGTGAGAAGAGTAGAACCAGGAGGAATTTGTACACAATTATGGACACAACATATGTGTGATGACCAACTTTGATAGACTGGACTCTTCTCAACAATGCAGGGATATAAGTCAATCCCAAAAGACACATGATGGAGAGAAAAATGTGCATCCAGAGAAAGAACTAGAAAGAACTAAATTTATATCCAGGTGGAAGCAAAATACCTGATCTTTTTTGTTCTCTTATTTGATTTTATGTTCTCTATACCATTTTTCATCCCAGCTGGTACAATCCATCCTTATAACCTGACCATTGTATAATGTGAAAGTATCTACAGATCCTATACTTGATTATAAGGCACCATGGGGGAGAGGGGAGGGAGGGGGACAAAATGTGAAATTCAAGGAATTGTGGAATTGAATCCTGTAAATTAAAAGGAAACAAACAAATTAATAAATTAAAGAATTAAAAAAAACAATGACAAAAATATTTGGTACTGTTTTAAAATGAACAATCAGGAGAGTAGAACAATTGCATAGTCTAAGTGAGCAAGAACTGAAAGAATACAGTAGTCCAAAATTTGTTAATCCAAGGAATGCAGGTTTATGGGGGAAGGACATTCAATAAGATCTGATGAGAAAACTAGAAGTTAATTTGGCAGGTCAATCGTCACATACCAAATCAGCTCCAAATAGATTTATTTCCTAAATATAACCAGTTGCAACAAAGGAAAAAAAAAAACATCAACAAAGACTTGAAGAAAACTGGGAATAGGCACTTTTCACAATGAAGACTAGTGAATAATTTCTTAACCTAATAAGAGATAGATGTCTTCAGAAAAGTTAAAATAAAATTTTCAGTTTCAAAAAATTAAGATATTTCACTACAATACATAATACAACTAGAAAAAGAAGAGAAATGGTTTAATGGAGAAAGATTTAATCAAATTTGCATCAAATATCTGACAAGATGTTAATATCTAATGTAT
This sequence comes from Petaurus breviceps papuanus, assembly GCF_028583685.1. NCBI lineage: Eukaryota > Metazoa > Chordata > Mammalia > Diprotodontia > Petauridae > Petaurus > Petaurus breviceps. The sequence continues at coordinate 20,194,605 of NW_027185784.1, forward strand.
TTTGGAAACTGAAACAAATATATGGCCAAAAGCCATTCTCTAATAAATACACAATCAATGATATAAATAAATAGATTAAAATAAGAATTAAAAATTATCAATACCTGTATTAAAGCTGTGCATAGGATTAAGGTAAATTAAAACTATTCTCAGGTTTCACCTCAACTTTGTTGAATTGGCAAGGATGATAAAAAATGGAAATCGAGTTGGAGGGGCTGTGTCAGTCATTGGTATGCCTATGAATTAATCCAACTGTTATGGAAACGATTTAGAATAATGTGAGGGAAAATAAAACACTAAACCTTTCATACCCAATGGTTCAATGCCTAGGTATATATACCCAAAATCTCAAGGATGAAAGCAAATATGCCACAGCTATATTCACAGCAATAGTGTTTGTAGAAATGACAAAACAATAGAAATAAAGTATGTGCCTATGGAATGAGGAATTAATATATATTAATGCAACAAAATATCATTATGCTCTAAGGGAAGACAAATATGAAGAATTCAGAGATGCATCAGAAGATTCCTGTGTGCTGATACAGAGAGAGGTAGAGGAAGTATTATTATAATGCAAAGGGTCAGAAGTTTATTGTTCAGTTATTTCTGTCATGTCAGACTCTTCATGACCACATTTAGGAGTTTTCTGTACAGATACTAGAATGGTTTGCGATTTCCTACTGCAGCACATTTTACAGATGAGTAACTCAGGCAAACATGTCTAAAGTGACTTGTCCAGGGTCACACAGCTGGTAAGTTTCTGAGTCAGATTTGAACTCATGAATGTGAGTTTTCCTGATTCTAAGTTCAGAGTTCTATCCACTGTACCACATAGCTGCCCAAGACCAGGATTCGAATCCTGCCTCTGATCTTCTTTTTATCACTTCTTTGATCTTGTATAAGTCCCAACAACTGTGGGTCTCAGTTTCCTCATTTTTTAAATTAACAGATTAAACTAAGTGATTTCTGGGTTTCCTTCAACCTTTAGATCTCTGTTTCTATAAGTAAAGTTGGTATCTAAAACAGTATATACAATGACTGCAATAATATAAACAAAGCAAAGCTGAACTTTGAGCAAAGATGAACTCTGAGCAATTACAGAGAATGTTGGCCAAAGGGAAGATATAAGAAAAGTTTTAATTTTTCAGTAGAGAGGTAGAAAAGTTATGGTATGGGATTTTTCCTGAACTGTCAGCTCTAGCCATAGTATCAGGTTTTTTTTTTTTTTGGCTAATTGTTTTTCTTTGTTATAAAGGAGGACCCGTTGTGTAGGATAAATGTCCTACATGGGATATCAAGGAAAGAGAGATAGAAACCTATTGGGAATGGAATTTTAAGGAAACCAAGAGAAACAATTCCATCGAGGAAGGTAAATAGAAGTTGTCAAAAGAAACAAAGCATATGGACAGGGAACTCATCAAGCCACTTATAGTTTTAAAACAGGTGGAAAAGATTGAAGCAAGGACAGGTCACAGAGGATAGCACTGAGACATATCACAAGGGAAGATAGAGTAGAAATAATGTTTTATCTTTCACGGTCCTATAAAAATACTCCAAGTAGTGTTACTGTTTAATTAAATGAGGATAAAGCTAAGGAGAACATAAAAGAAAAAAAAAGTATAAAATATATACATATACACACAATCTGCATATACACATTTATGTACACATACACACGTGCACATATATGTGTATACACATCTGTGTGACTATGCATGCATACACATATGTGCATGTGTATATGCAGGTGTGTGTATGAAAAAAAAAGGTCAAATCAAGGATAGGACCACTTCTTGGGTAGGACAATGATAATTTAAAAGAGAGAATCCAGTTTCTTGTTTCTTCTCTTGTTTTTGCTTTCAACAAAAAGAAGAATGGCCCTTATCCATTTCCTGAAATGACAGAACAAAATTGTCTGATAGGATTTGATGTCCAAGATAAAAAAGGAGAAAATAAGAGAATATTTAGATGGTCTTGTTGAATTCAAGTCATCTGGCCCAAATGTGATATATAGTTGATTCATTTTCTGTGTTATCTGAAAAATCTTGACAACAGCAGAACTATTTAAGGACTGGAGATCAAATAGTGTTCTAAACTTCAAAAAGGAAGCAGAATATGGTTCACAAACTATAGGTCAGTGAGCATGGCTGATTCCTAGGGAAATTGTAGAGCAGATCTTTGAAGAGATGTTTAATGTACATCTAAAGAAGCAGTTCTAAAAGTGTGGTCCACAGGACCCTGCAAGTCCCTAAAACCTTTTCAGGTACTACACAGGTCAAAATATTTTCATAATAATAATAAGAAGAAGAAGACACTGTTTGCCTATTAAAATAATGCCCTTTCCAACTATGTATCTGTCAGACCAGATTTTCATTGCATAGTTCATCCAAAACAACATATATAAATGGACTGAAAGCAGAAACAAATACCTGAATCTAGTAAGTCAACAAACATTTAAGTGCCTACTGTTTTCCAGTTATTGTACTAAATGCTGAAGATAAAAAGACATGTCAAGAATAATTCTACCTCTCAGGGAGTTTACAGTTTAGTGGGAGAGACCACTCACAAACAATTATGTACAAATAAGTTTTTCAAAAGATTCTTTGAAATAATCAACAGGTGGAAGTCACTGGAATTAAGGAGGAATTAGGAAAGAGGAACAAGCATTTATTAAGTGACTACTACATGCCAATCATTGTGATAAAATTAATATCTTAATTTAGATGTCATGTATATTAATATTAATAAAATTAAAATCTCATTAATAAATATCTCATTTTATCCTCACATCAACCCGAAAGTAAAATAGGTATTACTATTTTTCCCATTTGATAGCTGAGGAAACTGAAACAGAGTTTGAATTACTTGCCCTGGGCCTCAGAGCTAGCAAGTATGTGAGGCAGGTTTTGAATTCAAGTCTTCCTCATTTTAGATTAGCTATTCTATCTACTGCATCACCCAGTTGTCACAAGTCAGCAACTGTTTGTAAAAGGTGGGACTTGAAGGAAGCCAAGGAAGGCAGGAGGTACAGATGAGGGGTTTATGAGTCATGGAGGTCAAGTAGTGAAAATTCCCAGTCAGAAGATGGAGTGTCTTGTTCAAAAAACAGCAAGGATGTCAGTGACACTGTGTATCCAGCTTTCTTCTATTAAGATAGTCATTAAAGAGATTTGTAAATATATGTAAAATAATGCTACCCTTTTCAATATATTTTTGTTTTGGAAAAAGTAGCAATTTAAAAAAAGGTTATTTATGTTTCTAAGTTTCATTATTGATTTAAATAAAGTAATACTTTTTAAATATACCAGTTTTAATTTCAAATATGGTGAATATTGGTAGATGTAGCTCATATAAACAAAAATTCTTCAGAATCCTCTTTAATTTTTAAGAGAGTAAAGGAGTCCTGAGACCAAAATATTTGATAACTGATAATTTATCATAGATTTATAAGTGACTTTAGAAGTCATCTAGTCTTAGCCCTTCATCTTATAGATGGGGAAACTGGGTTCATAGAGGGAATAAGGAACTTGCCCAGGGTCATGGCTAGTAAATACCAGACGTGACACTTGAACTCAAGCCATCCTAGACTCCAAGCCTAGTGTTGTAGCCACTTCTTACTGTTGACTCTCTGTATATTTTGCTTTTGAAGTACACACACTATATAGGCCTGCGGTCCCAGACTTCCAATAGTTTAGTAATCTATCCAATTCATAAATTTGTGTTACAAGTGGGAAATCCCTGCCTGTATATTTTCCAACTTCTCTTTTCATTTTGTCCTAATGTATAAGGCAGGAGGGTAGCTCTCCTTAGTTACAAGCCCAGAACTGACTGATTCTTTAGCCCCTTCTTCCTTTCTGTAACCTGTACCATCCCCTCTCCAAACTAGACATATATAGTTCTATCTATAATCTTATCATCATCTAATAATAATGATTATTTATTATAAAATTATATTATATAATAATTAAATTATATAAAATATTATATGGTTATATTATATACAATATGTATAATAATATAGTATCTAATTATATAATATTATATAATCCAATATAAAATATTATATAATAATGATTAAATGATACCTGCCGGAATAAATACCTGCAACGATGAAGTCACGGGTCTTTGGAAGCACTGAGCAATAACCTTACCTGCATGGTTTGTCCTAGCTTTCTTTCAAATAGATGCTACTGAAAATCCTAAAAAGGAACCCAAGGCTCAATAGTCCTGAGAACTATTCCAAGGAAGCAAAGTATAGAGGCAAGGTTGATATAGGTCATGATTGTTTTAATGTGGTTTGGATAGGATTGTAAGCATTTTCCCCTTCCATTTGAGCAAAGATCTTAACACTGCAATCTTGTACTTCTAATAAAAGGATGAGATTAACTCATTTTACAGGAGTCTGTGAGGACTAAACCCTTTTCCCAAGTTCCAGTTTTGGGGAAATGTGTATTATGAATGAAAACAAAACAAAGCAATAACCTGAAGCCTTTGACAGAATTTTTTCCCTTGACCTTAGAAAGTCTAGGATTTGAGCAATTCTCTCCAGGTCAACTACTAGATGAAGGGGCAAAGAACCTCTTTTTGTTGTTCTATTATCCAAAGCTAGTAACATCATAAGCCATCACCTTGAGCCTTCTTCCCTGAATAAATGAATTTAGGTAGAATTGTCATTTTTATTCTTTTTGGCTCAGTCTACCAATGAGCAATTTTTACTTTTCCAGTTGTTTAGATCTGACTTTATTTGTGTGAAAAAAATGTTTGCTTCATTGTTTATGGTCTCCCCATTTTTGAAAACAAGATGTAGTTTCTTTCCTTATTTTTTTTAATTAGATCTATTTTTTGCCTTTACTTTGTCTGAGATCAAGATTGCTACCCTTGCTTCTTTTTCTTTTTTTCACTTCAGCTGAAGCATAATAGATTCTACTTCAGCCCCTTACCATTAGTCTGTGTGCACCTCTCAGTTTCAAGTTTGTTTCTTCTAAACAATGTACTGTTTTCTGGAATCTAGTTTTTGATCCATTCTGCTATCATCTTCTGTTTTATGGGAGAGTTCATCCCATTCACAATCATGGTTACGATTACTTACTGTGTATTTACCTCCATCCTATTTTTGCTCGTTTGTCCTCTTTCTCCTTTTCCACTTTCCCACATCACCAGGGTTTTGCTTTTGTCTACCACCTCCCCACCTCACTGGTGTTTTGTTTCTGTCTAACACCTCCCCTCATCTGCCCTCCTTTCTGTCAGTCCCTCCCTCTCTTTGCTTAATCTTTGCCCCTCCAACTTTCCTGTCAGGTAAGATAGATTTCTATATTTAACTGATTGTGCATATTATTTACTCTTTTGAGGAAATACTGATGGGAGTGAGGTGCAAGTGATTCCCATTGTCCACATTTCCCCCCACTCTAATGGGTCTTTCATACCTCTTCATGTGAAATAATTTACCCCATTCTAACTCTCCTTTCCTTCTGTACCCAGTGTAATCATTTTTCTCATCCCTTAATTATTTTTATGTCATTCCCTCAATTTCACCTTATACTTGTACCTTCTATTTATGTTCCTTCTATCTGTACTGCAAGTGATGCATTTTAAAAAAATTGCAATTATTGTAGGGATGTAAACAATTTAGCTTTATTGAATCCCTTATGTTTTCTTTTCCTTTTTTCCCTTTTTAGGCTTCTCTTGGTTCTCTATAATAGAGATCAAATTTTTTATTTAATTTTGGTATTCTTATGACAGATTAAAATTCTTGTATTTCATTGAATGAAGATCCCCTCCCCCCATTGATGTATTGTTCTTAGTTTTGCTGGGTAAGTAATTCTTGGTTGTAGTCGTCACCTTCCAGAATATGATGTTCCATGGCCTCCAATAATTTAATGATGCAGCTGCTAAGTCCTGTGAAATTCTGATTGTGGCTCCTCAATACTCAAATTGTTTCTTTTTGGCCACTTGCAGTATTTTTTCCTAGACCCAATGGTTCAATAATTTGGCTATAATGATCCTTGGAGTTCTTATTTTAGGATGTCTTTTGTGAAGTGATCAGAGGATTCTTTCAATGCATGTTTTGCCCTCTAGTTCCAGGACATAAGGACAGTTTTCCTTGATAATTACTTGAAAGTTTCTGTCCATGTCCTCCTTTTGATTATGGTTTTCAGGTAGTACAATAATTCTGACATTGTTTCTCCTGATCTTTTTCCAGGTCAATTGTTTTTCACTTGAGGTATTTTCTAGTGCATTCTTTTGACTTTTTGATGATTCATGATATCTCATTGTATCAGCAATGCCATATTCACAATGCCTATGGAAATTACAGATATGCTGATATAATTATCCATCACAAAATACATCATGCTTGCCATATGGAGAAATAAGCTAGAAAATTTATTAAGATACCAAAAGACTGAGTCCCCAAACCAGAAAGTGAAAGCCATCAGAGTAGTTATGACATTGGCACAGGTAGATAAAGTAGAAAGCACCCACATTCTCAAGCCTTTAAAACAGAACAGGCTACCTCAGGCAAAGATCCTCCTCTCCCCACTCACAGCAACCACCAGCGTCCCGGAAGCGCGCTCCCAGCAGCTCCGGCCCCTGGCAGTCCTCAGCAGGAGTCCTTAGCAGAAATTCTGGCTGACTCAAAAAGGGCTTCGTGCTGCCACTGCCTCTGCTGCTGCCGCTGCCGTCACCACCACTGCTAGCCACCGCAGGAACTCTAGCTTGGCTTCCACTTCCTCTTGCTCCGCCCCTTCCTGCTACGTCAGCAAGTCCAATGGGGCATGGAAGATCTTTAAATCCCATAACCCTTACACTCATAGAATCATTAGCTTCCACTTGTCCATTTTTAACTTTTAATGATTGTTTTCCTCAACTGGCTTTTGTACTTTCTTTTCTGTTTCATTGTACTTTTTAAGAAGTTGTTTTCTTCAGTGAATTTTTATATCTCTTTTTCTATTTGGACACTTCTGCTTTTTAAGTAATTCTTTCTTTTTCCAAGCTATTGACCACTTCCCCCCCCCCCATAATTTTCTTGGATTACCCTCAATTTCTATTTTTTAATATATTTATTTTTAGTTTTCAACATTCATTTCCATAAGATTTTGAGTTACAAATTTTCCCCATCTTTCACCTCTCCCCACCCCAAGAGAGCAAGCCTCCCCCAATCTGTTTTCTCTTATATCTTCTCCTAACCCCAAAAAATTTCTAGTAGGACAAGATGGATTTCTATACCCCAGTACCTGTATATCTTATTTCTCAGTTGCATGTAAAAAACAATTTTTTAACATTTATTTTTAAAACTTTGATTTCCACATTCTTTCACTTCTTCCCTCCTCACCCACTTCCACTGAGAGGATATCCAATTCAATATAGGTTGTTCACGTGTAGTAATGCAAAATATTTCCATAGTGTTTATATTGTGAAAGAAAGCCTATATATTCCTCCATCCTATTCCATACCCCACTTATTCTATTTTCTACTTTCTTTGCCCCTGACCATTTTCAAAAGTGTTTGCTTCTAACTACCCTCTCCCACAATCTGCCCTCCCTTTTAATCATCCCCTCTCTTATCCTCTTCCCTCCTACATTTCTGTAGGGTAAGATACCCAATTGAGTGTGTTTGTTATTCCCTCCCTAAGCTAAATTCAATGAGAGTAAGGTAAACCCATTCCCTTTCACCTTCCTGCTCTTCCCCTCTATTGTAACAGTTTTCTCTTGCTTCTTTTATATGAGATAATTTACCCCATTCTATTTCTTTCTTTCTCTTTCTCCCAATATATTCCTCTCTCACCTCTTAATTTTATTTTTTAAATATCATCCCTTCCTATTCAACTGATCCTGTACCCTCTCTCTATGTATACATGTACACACATATGCACACACTCACATATATATTGATACATACATACACCCTCCTATACATACATATATATGTATCTATACATGCATATATATACATACATATATGTTCCCTTCAACTATCCTCATACTGAGAAAAATCTCATGAGTTATAATTAGCATATTTTTCCATTGAGGAATGTAAATAGTTCAACTTTAATAAGTTCCTTAAGATTTCTTTTTCCTGTTTGCCTTCCCATACTTCTCTTGCTTCTTTTATTTGAAAGTCAAATTTTCTGTTCAAGTCTGTTTTTTTCATCAAGAATGCTTGAAAGTCCTCTATTTCATTGAATGAAGATATTTTCCCCTGAAGCATTATACTCAGTTGTGTGGGTGATTCTTGATTTTAATCCTAGTTCCTTTGACTTCCAGAATGTCATATTGCAAGTCATTCGATCCCTTAATGTAGAGGCTGCTAGATCTCATGTTATATTGATTGTGTTTCCACAATACTCAAATTGTTTCTTCATGACTGCTTGCAAAATTTTCTCCTTGACCTGGGATCTCTGGAATTTGACTACAATGTTCCTAGGAGTTTTCTTTTGGGGATCTTTTTCAAGAGGTGATCAGTGAATTCTTCTATTTTACCCTCTGGTTCTAGAATATCAGAGCAATTTTCCTTGAGAATTTCTTGAAGGATGATTTCTAGGTTCTTTTTTTTGATCATGGCTTTCAGGTACTCCAATAATTTTTAAATTATCTCTCCTGGATCTATTTTCCAGGTCAGTGGTTTTTCCAATGAGATATTTTACATTTCCTTCTATTTTTTCATTTGTTTGAATCTGTTTTATAAAATCTTAATTTCTCATAAAGTCATTAGCTTCCATTTGCCCTAATCTAATTTTGAAGGAATTATTCTCTTCAGTGAGTTTTTGAAATTCATTTTCCATCTGGGCAATTTGGCTTTTGAAGGAATTCTCCTCGTTGGCTTTTTGGGCCTCTTTTGCCATTTGAGTTAGTCTGTTTATAAGGTGTTACTTTCTTCAGTCAGGTTGTTGACTTGCTTTTCATAATTTTATTTCATCATTCTCATTTCTCTTCCCAATTTTTCCTCTACTTCTCTTGCTTGATTCTCAAAATCCTTCTTGAGCTCCTCCATGACCTATGACCAATTCATATTTTTCTTGGAAGCTTTTGATGCAGGAGTTTTGACTTTGTTGTCTTCTTCTGGTTCCGCATTTTGATCCTCTTTGTCCCCCAAAAAAGGATTCTATAGTCTGATTGTGCTTCCTCTGTTTGGGCATCTTGCCAGCCAATTACTTCATTTTTTAAGCTCTTTGCCACATTAGAACTCTGCTTCCAGAGTGGAGAGAGATATGCCCCAAATTGCTGGCATTATTGCAAATGTCATCAGAGCGGTTGTCAGAGGTCTGAGGAGGGTGCCCTCCCTACAAGCACCACAAGTTCTGGCACACTGGTGTTCCTTCCCCCAGGACCACACCTAAGACTGCAACCTAGATCCAAGCAGGTCAAAGCAAGAGCAATTTCCCCCTGAATGTTTTTTGGTCCCATAAGATATGCAGGCCAGGAGCTCCAGAGGCAGCCATGTGCTAACAGCTGCAGCCGCCATACCACCACCACCACCTCTCACCTTAGGAGCAGGGGGTGGACTTTGATCAACTCTCACCCAGTTTCAACAGAGTTCCCTACTGAACTTTTACTTTCTCTTTGGTGTTTATTGGTTGAGAAGTCTGGAAACCTTCACAGCTCCCAATGATTCACTCTCCTGAAGTCTGCTCTGGCCAGCCTGTGCAGCTGGTCAGGGCTGCCCAAGTAGGGGCCCAGGCCACTCTTGCAGGACTGGACTCATCTTCCAGAACTGTGTAATCAGCCCTTCCTGTAGGCCTACCACATTGCCTTCCATGAGAGATTTATTTCTCTCTGTCATTTTGTGGGTTCTGTAGCTCTAAAATTTTTTAGAATCATTTATTACAGCTTTTGGAGTGGTTGGAGTAGGAGATCAAGCAAGTTCTTGCTTTTACTCCACCATCTTGGCTCTGCTCCCTCCTCCCCCATTACCCTAATTTCTTTTCCAATTTTTCTTCTACCTCAATTATATGATTTTAAACTCCTTTATGAGCTCTTCTATGAGTCCTTTCTGGACCTGAAACCACTTCCCATTTTTCTTTGGAGTTTTGCCCATAGGTGTTTTGTCATTATTGTCCTCTTCTGAGTTTGTATTTTGAACTTCCCTGTCACTATAAAAGCTTTAAATGTTCAGATTATTTGGGGGACAGGGGGTTGCTCATATTTTTCCACCTTTTTCCTTTCTTTTAAATTTGAGCTCTGCAACCAGAGTGGAAGGGGCATTGTCGTGGGCTTCCTGTGCCAGTGGCTGCAGACCTTGTCTATTTACCTAGTGTTGTATTGACATTGGTTTGAGGCCAATGGAGGAACCTCATGTCTGGTGCTGTGCTGAGGTGGTGGGGATGAGGAGTGGCTGGTGCTTGAGACCTTAGGGTTCTAACAACTTACTTGGTGCTGAGCTGGGGTCTTAATAGTTGGTGTCTGGTATGTGCTGAGTCTAGTGGGGGTTTTCTGTGTTTACCTGTGGCCATGTTGAAGCAAATGGAGTTTTTCAGAACTGGAGTCTATTCATTCCTCTGGCTGTGCTGAGGCACATGAGGGGGTCCCTGTGTTGGCTTTTGCCTACTTCGCCACACTGGAATTCAGGATCTGGTTTGCTGAGGTGGGGCTTTCCTGCTGGCTTGCTGGGATGCTTTCTGTCCTGGAATGCATTTGTCTTTTACCCAAGTGAGACATATTTCCTGCTAATTCCTCAATTTCTGGGGCTCAAAAATTGTTTCACTCCATCTTTATTCTATTTCTGCTGTTCTAAGATTTGTTTTGGGGCACTATTTTATGGTTGTTTGGAGAGTTACAACAATTTACTGCTTACTCTGCCTTCTTCACTTTGGAAGTCCCTTTTCCTTTTTCCTTGACAAAAGTATGGTTTAATAACTTGGAAAGTGAGGTGACTGATTCAATTAAGCAAATTAAGCCTTTCAAAAAATCAAGTATGTACAATGCACATGTCACAGGACAAGGTTTTAGGCACACTAAAATCCAGTGAAAAACAATACCGATCCCCAGGGATCAATGACTAAGGTAAAGGCCATTGTGTGGTGACCTGAGAAAATTTGCAGATGACTTAGTTTTACTAACACCCCCATTCAAGTTTTCAAGTTAAAACTGTATTACTAATTGTGACATGTGATATAGTGGGTGAGAAAAATGTCTTCTGGGCTCTAAACCTATGATTATAAATCTGATTAATACGCATAGGTATAGACGAAACCTACAAGGAAAAATCTATGTTGACTCCCTACTGAGAAATTCTATTAGAATCCATGATACTGTATTTCAGGTTTTATTTTTCCTGAATGCACCATGAAATAATGGAAAGAGAAATGGACAAAGAATAAGTAGACAGATTCTTGCCATTGAACATTTATCCCAATCTTTCCAGTTGTTAATGGACTCTTCTTCAAATTTCATTTTATTATTTTTATTATATCTGCATGACCAAACCAAGAACATATTCATCTCTCCAATTACTGACTTTTCCTTTATTTATGAAAAGAACTATTTTTATTGAATTTTATAAATTCTGTGTGTTATAGAATGTTATATTTAATAATTTTTGTTGTTATTTTAAATGGAACTTTTCTTATCTCTTTTTAAAAATTATATGCAGAAATGCTAATGATTTCTGGGAATACATTCTGCATACTACTTCTTCCCACAAACTACTCATTTTACTTGGATTTTTTGTTGTTTCTTTAGACGTCTCAAAGGAAATCATTGAGGGAAGCTAGGCACAGTGGATAGGGTGCCAGGTTTCTAGTCAGGAAAACTCATCTTCACAAATTCAAATCTGGCCTCAGGCACTTACTAGCTATGTGACCCTGGGCAAGTCATTTAACCCTGTTCATCTCAGTTTCCTCATATCTAAAGTGTTAGAGAAAGAAATGGCAAATCACTCCCATATCTTTGCTATAAAACCCCAAATGCGGTCATGAAGAGAGTAGGACATGATTGAAAAATGACTGAATAATAGTAAAAACAACAAAGTAACTTACCATACCATCTACAAATAAAAATTTTGTTTCTCTAATTGATGTAGGTAGCTTTTCTAGTATTATTTTCATACTATCTTAGTAGTTATTATCTAATATTACTTCATCTATGACTTTATTGGGACCATGACCAGTAAAAATAATGTAAGTTTTTGCTTTTAAACAAATAATTTTTGTCATATTAATTGGTCAGTCAATAAACAATATTAAGTTCCTACTATGTATTAGCACTGTACTAATCCCTGGGGATACAAAGAAATATAAAAGATAGTTCTTGTCCTCAAAATTTCCTGTCCTGTCCTTCTTTCCTGAGCACACAATCAAACAAGGGAGATAACAAAAAACCAATTGTGTACAAACAATCTATGTGCAAGATACATTGGAAATAATTTTAACAAAGGACAGACACTGGAATTAAGCAGAATTAGGAAAGCTTGCTGCAGAACGTAGGACGTTAGCTGGAATTTGAAGGAAGCCAGGATGTAGAGATGAGGAGGGAGAGCTTGTTCCTCATGCTTGCAGGACAGCCAATAAAAATATCTGGATTTGAGAAATGGCATGTCTTTCTCAAGGAACAGAAAACCCCTTTCATTCCTATGCCTCTTCATGTCTAATAAACAAACATAAATAAACTAGCTCTCTATGTTATCAAAAACTTTTTCTATATCTACTAATATAATTATATAATCCTGTTTTTTTTCATTTTTGGTATGATTATATATGTTAATAATAATTTCTTATTGTTGAGATATCTTGACATACTTGTATTTTTAGCTTGAATCCAGTTTGATCATAATGAGATCATAATTTGGACATCAGTATCCTTTTTGCTAATATTTTCTTTTCAAGATTTTTCACCCATATGTTCTTTCCTTTCTTAATTCCTTGGTTTATATATCATAACCATATTTTTTCTCATTGGAATTTTCTTTTTCTTTTTTGGGGAACAGTTTTTGTAGCAGAGCTTAAATGTTAAGTACTTCATAGCTTTGACTTCTACATCTGTCTGTCCCAGCTTGCTTTTTTTGAGGAGAGGTATAAGGGGTTATTTTTATTACACAATGGTATTCAAAATGCATGAAATTAAGACAATTAAATTCAGATCTGTTTAAATAAGCAAAGGATGGTGATAAATAATAAATGGACAAAAGAAGTAAAATCACAATCTTTTATAACAATCTGGTACTGAGACTTAACCAGTATAAATCTGTTGCCATACCAAGAAAACTAAAAGGACCCAGAAAGCATTGTAGTCATCATAAACTCGAATTGCTTTGACAAATGAAGAAGTGGTAGTGGAAGGACTTATCCAGATGACATGGCAAATGAATCAATGAAAGCTGATGAAATTACTGAGAAAGGAAGTAGATATAGAAAAGAAGAGGACCCAGGACACAGAGGTGATTAACTCATGTATGCTAAATGGTATATGGATCATGATCCAGCAAAAGACATTAAAGAGAATTAGGTAGGAGAACCATCATGAAAAGAAATAAAAGAGAGTACACTCAGGAGAAATGTATAGTAAACCATGTGGAAGGTAGCAAAGATCAAGGGCATGAAGAATGAAGGACATGAGGAACAGAAAAGACCAATTGGATTTAGTAATTACGAAATCATTGATAATGGAGACAGCAGTTTCAGTAGAGAGATTAAATTAAAATCAACTTTGAAGGGATTGAGAAATGAGTGAAAAGAGAAATTAACATAACAAGCACACGCAACTGTTTTCCCCTAGGATCTTCACTTAAATGAATTAAAAATAGAGGATGGTAGTTTAAGGGGATTACATAATCAAGAGAAGTTTTTGTTTTGGTATATAGGTAAACCTTGAGAATGTTAGTAGGCAACAAGGAGGGAGTCAGCAGATAAGGAGACATAAAAAATTAAAGAAGGAAAAGAATGTTCAAAGAATCAAGATACCAGAGGTATTGGAAAGGATGGTAGCAAGGTGAAAAAGGGATAGGCCTTGAAAAAGTACTTCATAATGGTTCTTTATCAGATAACAGAATAAATAACGAGTGGAATGAAGGATTGTGCTAATGATTACAGATACAGACCAGGAGATAAGAGGGAAGTCATGATAAATGGCCTCTGTATTTTTGGTAAACTAGAAAGCAAGGTCTTTTGAGAGGAAGTGTGGAATACATGATGGAGGGGCCTTGAGAAAAGAAGAGAATGTTTATGACAGCCATTGTGGAGAGTTCCAGAGAATAATTTGGGTAACAATAAAAAATATCTTCAAGCAGTGTGGAGGACCCAGTTGAGAAAAGTGATATAAATTTGTAGTGGACATGGTTGTCACAGTTTAGTGACTTCCTCTAGCATCTTTCAGCAGCACATAAATAGTAGCAGAGATGACAGATTATGGGGATATCCCAGGTTGGGGTTTGGCATGACATAAATAATAAAAGGATAAGGAGGCAAGGGATTTGTGAGAAGGGTTGCAGTATCATCACTATTTCTTCTCTTTCCTTCTTTCTAATCTTTTCCCATCATATTGACTTCCATTCCTTTAAATTTCTTTGTTTACTGAGTTTAAAAATCCCTGGTGAAATTGGGATTTCTTAAGAGAAATAATTTAAATTGGTGATATTGTTGGAGATGCTTTTTATTTTGGTTAGTATCATCCTTCGCTTGTTACAATATTTTTAGTTGAGAAAAAATTATTTGGTTTGGTTTTTGATGCAACAAATTCTAGCTTCATTTTACATATCTTATCATCGATAAGTAATACAGTACAGTTTGAATTCATATTTCTTGGTATGTGAAATGCCTTCTCTTGTCATCTTACTAGCTCTTTGACTTCAGAAGTCTGAAGTCATATTTTTGGGTGGTCATGTTCCTAGGTGAATTAAACCTGGGGATTACTCTCTGGTTGTGTAATGAGGATTCTGTTAATCAGGACTTTTTCTATCTGATAGTTCCAACCACTTATATTGCATGATTTAGTTGAATATATTTGAGTCCTTTGTTTCATTGTGTTTTCCAGAAGACCAATTATTTTTAGATTGTCTCACTGAAAAAAAAAAAATTTTTTTGATGAAATTTTTTCTTTAAACTTTTTGATAGTATTTTTTCTGGACCTCTACATTTAACTGTTCCTTTTCTCTTTTACAATGATTCTCAGGTATTTGGTTAAGTCTTTCCCTAATTTTATCACATTTCTGGAGACTGATTTTTCTAATATTATATCTTTATTTTGAAGATTTTCTCTTGGATATATTTAATACATAATATTTATTCGTTCCTTGAGTTGTTTTTGTATGTTTCTTTGTTTTCTCATCCCTCTACTTTTTTTTCTCAAAACTTTTCCTTGTGGATTCCCTTCCTTTTTCCATTTTAATTTTTGTTCTTTTATTTACATTTCTTGCTGACAAAATAACTATCCTCATGTACAAATATACATTCTAATATCTTGTCTGAAACCCCCCCAAACACTCATCACAATTTTATGACTACTTTTTTTGCTGCCTTATACTACTAACATGACCCCTTTTCACGTGATTTTATTTTTTTAGGGTTTCTGAATTGTAGCAGTGATTGTTTCATTCTCATTGTGGGCTCTCCTTGGGGAGTTTTTGAACATTGGACCTTTTCATCCATAGTACATATATACTGAGAGCTTATCTTTTCTATATAGAGATTCATTATTTTCTTGCTTTAGAAATCTGCATTACGTTAGCTGTTTTCACCCAAAGCCAGAATGTTTATATGTGACATTTGCAATAGTAATTTGTCTATCTTATTTCATATAAAATATTTTTATTGTATTAAATATAAAAATCTGACATGTATCTAACTTTTTTTTCTTCTCCATAGTTCAATATTGAACATATGTTCCCCTCCATATCATAAACTTGTCTCGTACTGTCATTGAGACAGCTGTATATCTTAAGGTACTAAGCAGTTAAATGACTGCAATCCCCATTACCACTGTTTGATTACAAAATTTTAATATTTTGTTATAAATTTAAGAAACCCTGGGAAATAAGCCTTTTCATAAACAAAGTAGACTACAAAAATAAAATTGTATATGAATTAGTGAATTTCTATTCCATAAAGCTTTCTTTACTGAAAAGTATAGAATAGAATCAACCTGTTGTTTTTCAAAACTGACCTACTTGGAGAGAGACTCCTTGGAGCAAAGATGGCAGAGCAACTAGTAAATAGCTATAGCTCTCCCATACTCACCAATAAACAACCATAAAATAGGGCCTCAGAATAAATCCTATGATAGTGGAACATAGGAAAGACAGGGTGGTGTGATATTTTAGCCCAGGAGATTTGAGGGATCAGCAAGAAAGATCCATATCACTCTGGTAAAAGGGGATTACATTCCAGGACAGGAAGTATTCCAGGAGACTAACACTAAGCCCCACCTGGGCAAATCAGTGGGAGATCCTAAGACCCATTGTGGTGGAGTAGGCAAATGCCAACATCAGGATACCTAATACACATTAGCATAGTCAGGGAAAGCAGCAGACTCCAGCTCCAAGAACCAACACATGCTTTATTAAGGCCCTGGGCAGGCAGGCAGGCATCTTTCATCAGTCTGACCTCCACTTGCTTCAGTGTAGCTCCAGGGAAATACAGAAAAATCCCACCTGGCCTCAGCACATGCATAACACCCCAACTAGGATCCTAACTCAGCACTAGGGAAGCTACCAGACCTCTACAGCCTCCATCAGCACCAATCACCTTTCATGCTATTCCACAGTACCAGATACAAAGGTCCCCCATGGACCCCAGGGCAGTATCCGTGCAGCACCTGGTAAAGGGCCAGGGCCAGAATCAACTGGCACAAGAAGCTTAAGAAAGAGCCCCTTCCACCCTGGAAGTAGAAATCAAATTTAATAAAAAGGAAAAAGGCCAAAAAAAAAAAAGATGAGCAGAAAACAAAAAAAAAAATATGACCATAGAAAGTTATTGTGGTGACAGGGGAGACCAAGACACAAACTCAGAACAGGACAACAATGTCAAAACATCTACGGACAAACCCCAAAGAAAAATTAGAAGTGGTCTCAAGCCCAGAAAGTATTTGTGGAAGAGCTCAAAAAGTAGCTTAAAAACAGAAAAGAAAGGTAGAAGAAAAATGGGAAAAGAAATGAGAGTGATGCAACAGAATTATGAAAAAAGAGTCAATAGCTTGGAAAGCTGATTAAAAAGTAGAATTAATCAAATGGAAAAGGGAATACAAAAAATCCACTGAAGAAAACAACTCCTTAAAAAGTATAATTGATGAAACAGAAAAGAAAGTACAGCAGCTAATTGAGGAAAACAGCTCATTAAAAGTTAGAATTGGATAAGTGGAAGCTAATGACTCTATGAGACATCATGAATCAATCAAACAAATTCAAAAGAATGAAAAAAATGGAAGGAAATGTAAAATACCTCACGGGAAAAGCAAATAACCTGGAAAATAGATCCAGGAGAGACAATATAAGAATCATTGGACCACTTGAAAGCCATAATCAAAAGGAGGACCTGGAAAGCAACTTTCAAGAACTCATTCAGGAAAAGCACCCTGATGTCCTGGAATAAGAGAGCAAATTGAAAGAATACACTGATCACCTCAGGAAAGAGATCCCAATATAGAAACCCCAAGGAATGTTATAGCCAAATTATAGATCTATCAAATCAAGGAAAAATGCTGCAAGTGACCAAAAAGAAACATTTCAAATATCAGGGAATCACAATCAGAATCACAAAGGACCTAGTAGCTATAATATTAAAGGAGAGAAGGTCATGAAACATGATATTCCAGAGGGTGAAGAAGCTACAACTACAAGCAAGAATCACTTACCAGCAGAATTAAGCATAATATATCAAGGGAAAAATGGTCATTAAAAAATATAAGAGGATTTCAGACCTTCATATGGAGACAAAAATTTGTTTTCCAATATCAAAACCCAAGAGAAGAATTAACAAATAAAAAGGGGGAAAAAAACCAAGGGATCCAATAGAGCTAAACTCTTAACATCCCTATATGGGCAGATAATATTTGTAACTCTTAGAAATTGCATCACTAAGAGTACAGATAGAAGGAATATACATAGAAGGTCTGAGTATAAGGAGAAGATGAGGGAATGACATAAAACATAATTAAGGAATGAGAAAGAGGAGTATAATAGCTGAAGAAGTAAGGGAGAGATATAATGTGATAAGTTATCTCACATGAAGAGCTGAGAAAGACCTATTACAGTGGAGGGGAAGATGGGAGAGAATTGATAGGCATTGCATCAATATTGGCTCAATGGGAATAATCTACACAACCACTTGAATATAGAAATCTATCTTACCCAACAGAGAAGTAGGAGGGGATTAGACTATGTAAAGGTGGGGTGTGAGGACTGACAGAAGGTAGGACAGTTCAGGAGAGGTGGTAGACAGAAGCAAAACACTGGTGAGGTAAGAAAGTGTGAAAGAAGAGAGTGGACAAGCAGGAGGAAGAATAGGATGGAAGGAAGTACACAGGTAAGAATCATAATTGTGAATGTAAATGTGAATGGAATTAACTCTCATAAAATGTAAGCATTTGGCACTATGGGTGAAAAACCAGAATCCTACAATGTGCTGCTTACAAGAAACACACTTTAATCAGGAAAAAACATACAGAGTAAACATAAGGGGCTGGAGCAAAATCCATTATGCTTCAGCTGGAGTGGAAAAAAATAACCGGAGGTAGCAATCCTAATCTTAGACGAAGTGAAAACAAAAATAGAACTAGTTAAAAGAGATGAGGAAGGAAACTACATCTTGCTAAAAGGTACAACAGGCAATAAAGCAATAAAATCAGAAAAGCCAGGAATACTTTACATGTAAGATCTATGGGGAGGGGAAGAATTCATGACCAAAGAAGAAAGAGAGGGCATTATGAAATGTAGAATAGATAATTTTGATTATATTAAATTGGAAAGCTTTTGTGGAAACAAAATGAATGGAAACAAGATTAGAAGGAAAACAGTAAGCTGGGAAAAACAATGTTTACAGCTAGTGTCTCTGATAAAGGCCTTATTTCTCAAATATATAGAAAAAAATCGAAGCATATTCTTTCACTTTACTATTTCTTGTGTTTTTTTTTCCTTTTCATCTGTTCCTTCTTCCACAACTGTGATGAGTATAGGAATATGTTTTACATGATACCATATGTATAAACTATATTAAAGTGACTACCATTTTCAGAAGATGGGAGTGGAGGGAGGAAGAAAATATTGGAACTTGAAATATTAAAAAATAGGTGCTAAAATTTTTCTTGTGAGAATTTTAATTGTGGGAAAAAATAAAATAATATTTAAAGCTAAAAAAAAACCTGACCTACTTGTCTGTGCTCTTTTATGAATTAACTTCTCTATCCTTCTTTGCATTTTCTTTTTGTTTACAGGGTTGTGGAATTAATGGCATATTAATACATTGTTGGTGGATGTCAAATGTACAACACTTTCAGAAATCAATTTGGAATTATGCAAATAAAGTAGCTAAAATGCCTCTACCCTTTGAACTAGGGAATCTGTTACTGGGTTTATACCCCAAAGAAGCCATCAATCTAAAGAAGGTCCTTGTGTACACCAAAATAAGTATAGCAGCACTTTTTTGTGATTTCAAAGAATTAGAAACAAAGTAAAGGCTGCATAAAGGCCAAAGAAGTTGTGGTACAAGAATGTAACAGAATTTTATTTTGCTCTAAGACATGATATACATAATAAATAAAGAGAAGCATGGATATGTGTACATGAATTCATGCAGAATAAAGTAAGCAGAGTCAAGAAAACAATACACACAATAACTACAAAAATGTAAATGGAGTGGTGGAGCCAAGATGGCAGAACAGAAGCAATAACTTTTCTAAGCTCCTCCATGAATCCCATCACTAAACTTTAAAAAGTGAATATGAATGAATTTTAGAGTGACAAAATCCACTGGGAGATGGAGCTTGGCAGAAACCAGCCCAGGAAAGTGCCCACGTGGGTCTGGGCAGGGGAACCCCACCTGCACCAGGGAGGACTAGAGAAAAGACTATAGCAGAGTGAGAAGGAGCCCTAGCCAGCAGACTCACACACCCCAAGTGTGATAAACAATGATCTCACTGGCGCAGGATGGAGTATCCATGGAAGCTGGGTAAGAGAAAGCTCAGGGCCCACAGCAGAAACAGAAGCTCCTCCTGGGGCTATCAGCCCACAGCTTGGAAGTTTAGAAATCATCTACCTGATTTTCTAGAAGCCAAGATGCCAAAGTAAACTCGAGCTGCCCTGATTCCCCCTCCCTGACCTAGAAAACCCAGAGATAAATGTCCCACCCAGAGTAAAATCCTGAAATAGGGGATATAGCCTCAGGCTTAGAAGTCACTGAGAAAGGGTGTAACTGAGGCAGTAAGGAGTCTGAAGTGAAAGGTTGGGAGGGGTCCCAACAAGCTCCACCTCAGCTGACCAAAAACAGCTCCCAAAGCCCAGGGTGGTGGAGCCAGAAAGCACTAATGACACAAGCCCAGGTAGACCTTAACATCACCAGGGGAATCTACAGACATCAGCACTGCCAGCTGCCAGATGCTGAGACTGCCCAAGCTGTAGCCCAGGGGCATAGAGGTGGAAATCTGAAGTGGCCAGACCACCCCTCCCCTACAGGTTACTCAGAGAGTTACTGAGAGTCCTTGCCTAGGCCTCAGTCCAGACACCCAGAGGCTACAGCACACAAAGTCAACAACCAGGCCCTTAGCTCCCAGCCTGAGAAATTAGGAAATAGGAAATCATAATGAGAAAGAAGGAAGCTGAGAAGGAGAAGGGGAAGGCAAGAAAATCTATCCAGGCTTATTGTAGCGAGCAAGAACAACCAAAAATAAATGACAACATGGACTCTATACTCACATCTGAGACCACAGAAGGAAACATGAACTGGTCTCAAGCCCAAAAAGCATTCTTGGAGGAGCTCAAGAAAGATTTTAAAAGCCAAATTAGAGAGGTAGAAGATAAATTTAAATCTGCAGTGACCAAATTGGAAAAAAGTCTCACTGAAGAAAACAAATCCTTAAAAAGTAAAATTTGTGAACTGGGACAGGAGGTTCAAAATCTAAGTGGAGAAAATAGCTCCCTAAAAAAGGACCTTCAAAAACTAACCAAAGAAAATAATTCACTAAAAATTAGAACCAGTCAAATTGAAGCTCAGGACTCTCTGATGCACCAAGAGTAAATCAAGCAAAACATGAAGATTGAAAAATTAGAAGAAAGTGTAAAATATCTCACTGGAAAAACAACTGACCTGGAGAGCAGATCTAGGAGAGATCACCTAAGAATTGTTGGTCTATCAGAATGCCATGATGAAAAAAGCAGCCTGGACAACATCCTCCAAAACACTGTCCAAGAAAACTGTCCTGAAGTCCTAGAATCAGAAAGCAAAATAGTTATCAAAAAAATTCTCCAGACTCCTCCTGAAAGAGATCCCAAATTGAAAACTCCAAGAAATGTATTAGCCAAATTCCAGAATTACAAGTTGAAGGAGAAAATACTGCAAGCAGCCAAAAAGAAACAATTCAAATATTGTGGAACTACAGTCTGGATTACACAGGACCTAGCAGCTTCTACATTGAAAGATCAGAGGGAATGGCCTTTAATATTTAGTAAGGCAAAATAGCTAGGACTGCAACCAAGGATTAACTACCTGGCAAAACTGAGTATAATCTTTCAGGCAAGGAGATGGTCATTTGATGAAATAAGGGACTTCCAGACTTTCCTGATGAAAAAGCCAGAACTCAATGGAAAACTTGATCTCCAATTACAAGACTCAAGTAAGACATAAAGAAGTAAACAAGGAAAACACACATACACACTCACACACACACATGCAGACACACACTCACACACACATGCACATAACTTGGGGTTCAATAAGAGCAAACTGTTTACATTCTATATGAGAAGCTGATACCTGTCAATATTAAAATTTATATGATTATCACAACCTTTAAAAGGGATATACATAGATAAAGGGTGTGGGTATAAATGAACTAATCTGATGATAAAGAAAAACATTATTAAGGGATTTCAAGGGACTGTAATGGGATAAAAGGAAAGGATGAGGCAGAAAAAGGTAAATTATGCCACAGGAAGAGGCATAAAATCATACTATAGTAGAAGGGAAGGAGAGAGGGAGATGAATGTCATATGAACATTATTTTCATTGGTTCTGGTTCAAAGACGGATCAACATAATCAGTTAAGTTTAAGATTCCAATGTGAAAAGACACAAAAACTCATAATAGAGAGAAAGGAAGGGGGTAGAGGAGCACTGTATGAAATTTACTCTCATTGGTTTGGGGTCAAAGGGGGAATAACATTCCAATAAGTATAAAAATCCATTGTGCCCTATAGGCAGGAGGAGCGGGAAGGAGAAAGAGTATAAGAAAGGGGGGGGGGGGGTTAGAAGGGAGTGAAATAGTAGTAAGGGGAAAGTGTAGGTAAAGAAGGAGGTTCACAAGGAGGGAATACTGAGGGAGGTGGTGGTCCAAAGGAAAACCCTTAAGGAGGGGAAGGGAGAAGGAAGAAACAAAAACATAAACAGGGAAGGGAATAGGATGGAGGGAAAGAGACAAATAGTAATCATTATTGTGAATGTGAAAGAGATGAACTCTCCCATAAAACGGAGATGTATAGCAGAATGGATTAAAAATCAGAATCCTACAATATACTGTCTACAAGTAACACATTTGAAACAAGGGAATACGCACAGTGTAAAGGTAAAAGGCTGGGGCAGAATATATTATGCTTCAGCTAAAGTAAAATTAGCAGGGTTAGCAATTCTTATCTCAGATAAAGCAAAAGCAAAAAATAGATCTAATTAAAAGAGATAAGGAAGGAAACTATACCCTGCTAAAAGGCACCATTGAGAATGAAGCAATATCATTACTTACTATATATGCACAAAGTGGTATAGTGCCCAAATTGCTAGAGGAGAAGTTAAGGGAATTGGAGGAAGAAATAGATAGAAAGACTATACTAGTGGGGGACCTTAATCTCCCCTGCTCTGAACTTGATAAATCTAACCTCAAAATAAACAATAAAGAAGTTAAGGAGGCAAATAGAATTTTAGAAAGGCTAGATATGATAGATCTCTGGAGAAAACTGAATGAGGTTAAAAAGGAATATATCTTCTTCTCAGTGGTACATGGCACATACACAAAAATTGACAATGTACTAGGGCATAAAAACCTCACAATTCAGTGCAGAAAGGCAAAAATATTAAATGCATCATTCTCAGATCATGATGCAATAAAAATCATATGCAATATAGGGCCATGGAAAGATAGACTAAAAACTAATTGTAAACTAAACAATTTAATCCTAAAAAATGAGTGGTTCAAACAAGAAATTATAGAAACAATCAGTAACCTCATTCTAGACAATGACAATAATGAGACAACATACCAAAATTTGTGGGATGCAGCAAAGGCAAGTTTTTGTTTTTGTTTTTTTTGCTTTTTGGAGGGCTATTGGGGTTAAGGGACTTGCCCAAGGTCACATGACTAGTTTTTGCATTAAGTGTCTGAAGCCGGATTTGAACTCAGGTCATTCTGACTCCAGGGCCAGTGTTCTATTCACTGCTCCACCCATCCACCCCAACAAAGGTACTTCTTCAGGGAAGTTGTATATCCCTGGATGCATATGTGAATGAAGTAGAGAAAATTGAGGTCAATGAATTGGGCATGCAATGGAAAAAGCTGGAAAAAGAACAAATTGAAAATCTCCAATTAAATACTAAATTAGAAATAATGAAAACCAAAGGAGAGATTAATAAAATTAAATTAGCCATCACTGCCAAGGTGAGCCAGCTATGGGCCCCTTTTTCCATCTGCACCACATCGGGCCCATTGCACTGCAGAGACCCCCGGCCTCATGTGGTGTTGGGCCAGGGGGCTTTCTTAATCGCCCTAGGGCTTTTATTTTTTAGGCAGCAAAAAAGCCTGCTTGGAAGTCAGAGCTTTCTCCTCCTGCCTTGGAGTGCAGCCTGGCCCAGGGCAGGAGGCTGCAGAAGCTGAGGCTCTTGGGTTTGGAGGTGGTGGGCTGGGCGTTTAGGTTAAAGAATGATCATAAAAACATAGATTGAAACCTAGAAAGAAGCACATAAGTATGTGTATCATGTTACACATGAATAAACTAAAGTCTAGAGAGGTTGAGACCTGTCTAAAGTCCACCCATGTAGGAACACCTGGATATTGAACCTCAATTCCTTGACTTCAAGATATGGAAGCCCAAGAAGAACCAAATTGCCATCTATGAACTCCTTTTTAAGGAGGGAGTAATGGTAGCCAAGAAGGATGTTCACATGCCAAAGAACCCTGAGCTGGCAGACAAGAATGTTCCCAATCTACATGTCATGAAGGCCATGCAGTCTCTAAAGTCTCATGGCTATGTTAAAGAGCAGTTTGCATGGAGACATTTCTACTGGTACCTCACCAATGAGGGCATTCAGTACCTCAGGAATTACCTTCACCTTCCTCCTGAGATTGTGCCTGCCACACTCTGCAGAAGTCATCCTGAGACAGGAAGGCTAAGGCCCAGAAGTCTGGAGGGTGAGTGCCCTGTCCGACTTATTGGGGTGAAGCTGACAGAGAGGGATATGGAGGAAGTACTGCTCCTCCTGGTGCTGACAAGAAGACAGAGGCTGGGACTGGGTCAACAACAGAATTCCAATTTAGAGGTGGATTTGGTCATGGACGTGGTCAACTTCCTCAATAAAAACTGTAGAGATATGTTTCATATTGAATAAAATTTTGGAAAAAATACAAAATTGAAATTAAGAAAACTATTGAATTAATAAATAAAACTAAGTGCTGGTTTTATGAAAAATAAACAATAAAATTGATAGACCCTTAGTCAATATGATAAAAAAGAGAAAGAGGAAAACCAAATTATGAGTATCAAAAATGAAATGGGTGAATCTACCTCCAATGAAGAAGAAATTAAAACAATAATCAGGAATTATTTTGTATACACATAAATTTGACAATCTTAGTGAAATGGATGAATATTTACAAAAATATAAATTGCCCATATTAACTGATGAGAAAGTAAATTACTTAAATAACCCCATGTCAGAAAAAGAAATTGAACAAGCCATCAGTGAACTCCCTATGAAAAAATCTCCATGGCCAGATGGATTTACTAGCAAATTCTATCAAACATTTATAGAACAATTGATTCCAATACTTTACAAACTATTTGGGAAACTTAGAGAATTCTTTTTATGACACAAATATAGTACTGATACCTAAATTAGGAAGAAATAAAATGGAGAAAGAAAATTATAGACCAATTTCCCCCAAGAATAGAGATGCAAAAATTTTAAATAAAATATTAGAAAAAAGACTACAACAACTTATCACAAGAATAATACACTTTGATCAGGTAGAATTTATTCCAGGAATGCAAGGATGGTTTAATATTAGGAAAACCATCAGTATAATTGAGCATATCAACAAGAAAACTAACTGAAACCACATAATTATCTCCATAGATACAGAAAAGGCTTTTGACAAAGAACAATACCCATTCCTATTAAAAACATTAAAAAATATAGCAATAAATGAAGCTTTCCTTAAAATAATAGGTAGCATCTTTTTAAATCCATCAGCAAGTAATATATGTAAAGGTGATAAGCTAGAAGCATTTCCAATAAGATCAGGGGGGAAATAAGGGTTTCCTCTATCACCTCTCTTATTAAATCTGGTACTAGAAATGTTAGCAGTAGCAATTAGAGAAGAAAAAAAAAAGAATCAAATTAGGGAAAGAAGAGACGAACCTATCACTCTTTGTGGATGATATGATGATATACTTAGAGAATCCTAAAGAATCAAGTAAAAAACTGCTTGAGACAATAAATAAATTCGGCAAAGATGCAGAATATAAAATAAACCCACATAAATCCTCAGCATTCCTGTATATTTCTAATGAAACCCAACAGCAAGAGATAAAAAGAGAAATCTCATTTAAAGTTACTGTAGACATTATAAAATATTTGGGAATCTACCTGGCAAAACAAACCCAGGTCCTATATGAACACAACTAGGAAACACTTTTCACAGAAACAAAGTCAGATATAACATTAGAAAAGCATCAATTATGGAGATTGGGGGCAGAGCCAAGATGGCGGAGTAGAAGCACGACCTTCCCGCGGCTCCAGCTTCCACCCTCCCCAATCCATGTAAAAAGGGGACTCTAAACAAACTTTGGAGCTGTAGAACGCACAAAATGACACAGAGAAGCTAACCTCCCACTGAGGACAGCCCGGCAGGCCGGCAGGAATCGGCCAGCGCAGCGCTCTGGGAGCGGAGCCCAGCCCCACGCCGAGGCTTTAGCCCCAGGGTGGGCCTGACCAGCCGCCAGCCAGAGGGATTCCAGATCAGCAGCAGCTGTGGCCATTTCCAGATTTATCAATACATAGATGAGAAGGACAAGGTGAGAGGCCAGTGCAATCTGGACTTTGGGACCCAGGAAGAGGGAGTGTATGGCTTTGACCCCCGGAGCTAGAAACCGCTGAGATGCCAGCACTGCATGCCAGCACCACGTGGCGGCTTCAGCTCCTGGCCTGCAGAGTGTAGGAGGACCAAGCATCAGTCTGAGGGGTCATCGCTCTTGCTTTAACCTGCTTGGATCTGGATTGCAGTCTAGGGTGGAGGTCCTGGGGTGTGTGTCCAGCTTGCCAGAGCGTGTGGAGACCTCAGAGAGGGCACCCATCTAATACCTCCTGCAGCTGAGAAAACCCTAGCGTTTGGGACAAAAACTCTCCTGTCTGGTGGCAGAGTCCTATTGTGGCAAAAAGCCCAAAAGTCAAATCATTGAGTGGCAAAATGAGCAGGCAAAGGAAACAAAGCAGACAGAAGATTCCAACATTACACTCCTATTTTGGGGATAAGAAGGAGCAAGGCATGGAACAGGAGGAAAACAGTGAAGTCGGAACTCCTGCACCAAAAGCTTCAAAGGAAAATACAAGCTGGTTACAGGCCATAGAGGACCTTAAGAAGCAGATAAGAGAAGTGGAGGAAAAATTGGGAAGAGAAATGAGAACAATGCAAGAAAATTATGAAATGAGAGTCAACAGCCTGACTGAGGAAAATAAAACCTTAAAAAACAGACTGACTCAAATGGCAAAGGAGGCTCAAAAAGGCAATGAGGAGAAGAATGCCTTAAAAAGTCAAATTTGCCAGATGGAAAAAGAATCGCAAAAGCTCACTGAGGAGAATCATTGCTTCAGAATTAGATTGGAGCAAATGGAAGCTAATGACTTTATGAGAAATCAAGATGCTGTTAAAAAGATCCAAACAAATGAAAGAATAGAAGGCAATGTGAAATATATCATGGGAAAAACCACTGACTTGGAAAATAGATCCAGGAGAGATAATTTAAAAATTATTGGACTGCCTGAGAGCCATGACCAAAGTAAGAGTCTGGAAAGCATCCTCCAGGAAGTTCTCAAAGAAAACTGCCCTGATGTTTTAGAACCAGAGGGCAAAATAGAGGTTGAAAGAATACACCGATCACCTCCTGAAAAAGATCCCAGAAAGAAAACTCCTAGGAATATTATAGCCAAGTTCCGGAATTCCCAGATTAAGGAGAGAATATTACAAGCAGCCAGGAAGAAACAATTTGAATATTGTGGAAACACAATCAGGATAACCCAGGATCTGGCAGCTTCTACACTGAGGGATCAAAGGGCCTGGAATGTGATATTCCGGAGGTCAAGGGAGCTGGGATTAAAACCAAGAGTCACCTACCCAGCAAAACTGAGTATCATGTTTCAGGGGAAAATATGGTCATTCAGTGGAATACAGGACTTTCAAGCATTCTTGCTGAAAAAAACAGAGTTGAATAGAAAATTTGACATTCAGATACAAGAAGCAAGAGAAGCATGAGAAGGTAAACAGGGAAAAGAAATCATAAGTAACTTATCAAAGTTGAACTATTTTTTTTTGAAGCAATCAGGGTTGAGTGGCTTGTTCGGGGTTGCATGGCCAGTTATTGTTTCTGGGTGTGGTGCTGGGTGTCTGGGCCTGGATTTGATCCGGGTCATCCCGGCACTGGAGCCGGTGCTCTTGCTCGCTGAGCCACCTGGCCAAAGTTGAACTATTAACATTCCTACATGGAAAAACAATAATTGTAACCTATGAAACTTTACTCAGTAGTTGAAGGGATTAGAAATATATATATATATATATGTGTGTGTGTATATGTATGTATATATATATATGTCTTTATATGAGGGTATGCGGGCATATGAATACATATGTGAATGTTTGTATATACGTTTACAGGTATACATAGATAGAGGGCACGGGACCAATTTCACAGGAAGGGATGATACTTAAAAGGTGAAATTAAGAGGTGAGAGGAATATAATGAGAGGAGATGGGGAGAGACAGAGTGGGGCAAACTATCTCATACAGAAGAGGCAAGGGAAAATGGTTACAATGGAGGAGAATAGGAAGGCAAAAGGGAATAGGTCAACCTTATTCCTATTGAATCTGGCTTGAGAAGGGAGGGAAATACACACTAAATATGGGATCTCACCCTCCAGGAGAATAGGGGGGGAAGGGGATGTGAGGCGGGATGATGGAAGGGAGGGCAGGCTGGGGGGGAGGGAAGTTGGAAGCACCCACTTTTGAAAAGGGACAGGATCAAAGTAGAGAATAGAACAAGTGGAAGGGGGGATAGAAGGGAGGGAAAAATAGTCAGTCTTTTACAATACATCTACTATGCTATTGTTTTGTATTAGCCACACGTACAACCTATACTGAACTGCTTGTCCCCCCAGGGGGGGTGGGTGGCAGGGGGTGGGGGAAGGGAATGAATCTGGAATTGAAAGTTTTAAAATCAAATATTCAAATATATATATGTATATATATATATATATGTGTGTGTGTGTGTGTGTGTGTATACTATTATTAATACCATCTTACATGTAATTAAAAAAAAGATATACAGGCACTGAGGCATAGAGATCCACTGGAAAAGTTGAAATGGGTATGGGAGAAAATATGGGAGAGAGCAGATTGGAGGTGGGGATATCCTGTGGGACTGCTGTTTTGGGGGGATGGGTGGGGGAAAAACGGGGAGAAAATTTGTAACTCAAAATCTGGCGGAAACGAATGATGTAAATCAGCAGTTAATAAAGCATGTAAATTTTAAAAAAGCAAGAAAAAAAAAGGAATGTATATGTAGAGCCTATATTACATTGCATTCCATCTTGGAGAGGGAGAGAAAATTTAAAGCTTATAGAAGTGAACGTTGAAAACTAAATATAAATAAACTTTAAAGTTAGAAGAAAAAAAAGCATCAATTGCTCATGGGTGGATCGAGCTAATATAATAAAAATGACAATTTTACTTAAATTAAATTACATTTTTACTGCCATACAAATAAATTTACCAAAAAACTACTTTATAGAACTAGAAAAAATAGTGACAAAATTCATTTGGAAAAACAAAAGGTCCAGAACATCAAGGGAATTGATGAAAAGAAATGCTAGGGAGGGTGGACTAGCCATACCAGATTTTAATCTGTATTTTAAAGCAGAAATCATCAAAACTACTTGGTACTGGCTGAGGAATAGAGTAGTGGATCAATGGGTACACAAGATTAAGCAGTCAATGAATATAACAATCTACTGTTTGATAAACCCAAAGACCCAGTTTTTGGGATAAGAACTAACTATGTGATAAAAACTGCTGGAAAAACTGGAATGTAGTATGGCAGAAACTGGGCATAGAACATTATCTAACACCATATACCAAAATCATGTCTAAATGGGGTGCATGATCTAGGTATAAAGTTTGATAGTGTAAGTAATCTGGGAAAGCAAGGAATAGTTTACCTGTCAGATTTATGGAGAGGGGAAGACTTTATGACCAAACAAGAATTGGAGAGCATTATAAAATGCAAAATGTATAATTTTGTTTAGATGAAATTGAAAAGCTTCTGTACAAACAAAGCCAATGTAACCAAGATTAAGAGGGAAGGGAAAATTGGGAAAGAATTTTTATAACCAGGATGGCCAGGTAGCTCAGTGAATAAGAGCACCCGCCCGGGAGTCGGGAGACATGGGTTGGTTCCTGACTCAGATACTTGGCATCCACACAAAATAACAGACTGTGTAAACTTGAGCAAGTTACTTAACCCCAATTGCTTTAAAAAAAAAAAAAAGAATTTTTACAACCAATGTCTCTGATAAAGACCTCATTTCTTTTCTTTTCTTTTTTAAAGCAATTGGGGTTAAGTAACTTGGTCAAGGTTACACGGCCAGTTATTTCTGGGTGTGGTACTAAGTATCTGAGCCCAGATTTGATCCCCAGGTTGTCCCGACACTGGAGCCGGTGCTCTTACTTGCTGAGCCACCTGGCCGCCCCTAAGCAATTGGGGTTAAGTAACTTGCTCAAGGTTACACGGCCAGGTGTTTCTGGGTGGGTGCTAAGTGTCTGAGCCCGGATTCAATCCCCAGGTCATCCCGACACTAGAGCCGGAGCTCTTATTTGCTGTGCTACCTGGCCTCCCCTAAAGACCTCATTTCTAAAATATACAGAGTATTGAGTCATATCTATAAGAATACAAACCATTCCCCAATTGATAAATGGTCAAATGATATGAACAGGCAGTTTTCAGAGGAAGAAATTAAAGATATCTATAAGCATATGAAAAAATGCTCTAAATCAGTATTGATTAGAGAAATGCAAATCAAAAAAAACCTCTTGAGGTACCACATCTCACCAGTCAGATTGGCTAAAATGACAAAACAGGAAAATGATAAATGCTGGAGAGGATGTGGACAAATTGGAACACTAATGCGTTGTTGGCGGAGTTTTGAATTGATTCAACCATTCTGGAGAGCAATCTGGAACTATGCCCAAAGGGCTATAAGTAATTTCATACCCTTTGACCCAGCAATACCACTTCTAGGGTTGTATCCCAAAGAGATCATAGAAGTGGGAGGAAGACCCATATGTACAAAAATATTTATAGCAGCTCTTTTTGTGGTGGCAAAGAATTGGAAATTAAGGGGATGTCCATCAATTGGGGAATCACTGAACAAATTGTGGTATATGAATGTGAAATACTATTGTTGTATAAGAAATGAGGAGCAGATAGACTTCATATTTACCTGGAGAGACTCATACAAACTGATGGTGAGTGAGAACAGCAGAACCAGGAGAAATGTGTACACAATTACAGACACAACACGTGTGTGTTGACCAGTTTTGATAGACTGGACTCTTCTCAGCAATGCCAGGTTATAAGTCAACTCCAAAAGATTCATAAGGGAGAGATATGTCTATATTCAGAGAAAGAACTAGAAAGAACAGAGTTTGAATTCAGAATGAAGCAAATTACCTGCTCTCTTTCGTTTTCTTGTTTGGTTTTGTTTCCTCTTTCCAATTGTTCACTCCATCTGATACAATCCTTCTTTATAACCTGACTAATGTCTAATGAGAAAGTATTTTCAGATTCTTTACTTGATTGTATGTTGCCATGGTGGGGGTGGGGGTGTGAGGAGAAGAGGGAGGGTGAGAAAATTTGAAACTCAAGGAATCGTGGAACCTAATCTTGTAAACAAAAAGTAAACAAACAAATTAATAAGGACAAAAAAATTTTTAAAAATGCAAATGGAAAGAGCAACCACCCACATAAACAAAATTATAAATTTTTTATTAATTATAAAGGTCAATCATGATTGAAATGATGAAATATGAGAGCAAACCTCCAATTCATGCTTTCATGGAGTTGAAGCATTCCAAGTTGTAGGACATTAGACATAATTGTGGACTTTTTCAATGTATTGAACTATTGTTTTGATTTTTTCCTCTTTGTCCTTAAAAATCCCATTTGTTATATGGGATGGCTTTCTGTGAGAGAGAAGGGAGGAATTCTGGTAATGATTATAACCATGCAAATAATTGGAGACATCAATAAAAGATTGTTTTTCTTTTAAAGCACACAAATACATGTATGTAAATGTATATGACCTAATATAACCTAATATTTATCCTGCTACTGTCAAAACTGCCCTATTTGTCTCTTATCCTTTATGAGTTGCATTCTGTACTCTTCTGTGCATTTAAAAAAATGCTTCAAACACCTTCCTCTTTTATTCTTCTTATTTTGGGAAACATCATCATCATTATTCTACATGGCTTTCAACCCTACCAATTATAAAATAGAAAATAAATCCTTAAAACAAATATACATAGTCAAGCAATAAAAAATACATACATGTTGTAAAATTAACATCTGCTTTATTCTAAGACTACTTAAGAAGATAATAATAACATTCTTCTCATAGTTCTATATTCTCTTTTATGGTATTTTCCCATACTACATAAAGTCCAAAGATCTAAAACTCACAAATTCTTGGCTGAAAAATATTGCTGTAACTACAAAGATATTTTTCAATTCATTTCTAATGAATTTATAATAAAGTGCCTGTGAGACACCATGGCTAAGAACATCATAAAAGCAATTCCTCTCATGTATAAGATTGATTTTACTGACTATAATATGTTTAAGACTAGAACTAGAGAAAATAAACCCAATGTATCAAATTAGTAGGTTTTGTTTGTTTTTGAAAGACTCTGAGTATGAATGCAATGGAATGCCTTGGTGGATACTTGTATGATATGCATGGGACATTACTGAGTTGGCTAAAGAATCAATAATCTGTATAGTTCTGAATTAGATATTGTTGGTCTTGAGTCTGGAAGATGTAGATTTGATTCTAGCCTGTGACACTTAGTAGCCCTATGATTTAAGAAAGTAACAACATTTTGGAGTCTCACTTTCTAAAATAAAAAAAATTGAGATAATTATAAATAGTACCTACCTCAAAGGGTTGTTGTGTGGCTTAGATGAAATAAATTCTTCTCAGAATTACTGAAACCATTCTGTTCATCATTTCTTTTAGCACAATAATATTCCACCACAGTCATACCACAGCTTGTTCAGCCATTCCCCAATTGAAGGACATACCTTCAATTTATGTGAAGGTATAAAGACTTTAAAGCAAGTATTTGGATATGAATTATTACATCTTGATGTTATTGTTTGCTCAGAAATATAATTTAACTTCACTTAGCCTTACTTCATTCTTTTGTGAAAATAAAATTGTTTTTTTATTTTTAATGACATATAAAAACATTTTGACATTGTTTTAAAAATAATTTTTGAGTTCTAAATTCTCTTTCCCCCCTCCCTCCTTCAAAAGGAAAGCTATTTGCTATAGATTATACATGTACAATCATGCAACATATTTCCCTATTAGCATGTTGCTAAAGTGAGGATACCAAAAAAATGTCAAGAAAAATAGTTTAAAAAGTATGCTTTAAATATGCTTTCTGACTCCAGTTCTTTCACTGAAAGTGGATAGCATTTTTCATCATAAGTTCTTCAGAATTATCTTGGATCATTGTATTGATAAGAATAAGTAAGTCATTTAGAGTTGATCATTGTACAATATTGCTGTTACTGTGCATAGTGATCTCCTGGTTCTGCTCACTTCACTTTACATCAGTCTTTCCATATTTTGGAAAGTATCCCAATGACTCTGGAAGAGAAAGTAAAACTTATGACTGAGCAGCTTTGTCTCACATAATCCAATTGACAAAGACATCACCTTTGTGATATCATTAGTTATTTTTGAGAATGAAGGATTGACAACCTTAACAACAATTCCATCACAATCATCTGCCACAACTTGTTAAGAGATTCCATAATTGATGGAAATCCCTTCAGTTTTCAATTCTTTGCCATCACAAAAAAGGCTCTATAAATATTTTGGTGTATATATCTATATCATCTATATCTATATCTATATTCTCTCTCTCTCTTTCTCTCTCTCCTCCTGTCTACACACACACAAACAACCTTTCCCTTTTTCTTTGATCATTTTGGGAAACAGATCTATTAATGATATTGCTTGGTCAAGGAGGAGGCAAAGTTTCATAGCCCTTTGGGCATATTTACAAATTGTTTCTCATAATGGTTCACAACTCAACCAAGAATTCATTAGTGTCTCAGTTTGTCCACATTCTCTCCAACATTTGTTGTTTTTCTCTTTTATCATATTAAACAATGTGATACTTATGAGGTGGTATCTCGTAGTTGTTTTAATATGCATTTCTCTAATCAATAGTGATTTGGAGCATTTTTTGATATAAGGATAGCTTTGCTTTCCTCTTATGCAAATTACCTGTTCATAGCCTTTGACCATTTATTAATTGAGGAATTACTTATATTCTTATAATTTGACTAATTTCTCTATATATTTGAGAAATGAGATCTTTATCAGAAAAAACTTCTTATAATCTTGGCTGCATTGGTTTTGTTTATGCAAAGCTTTTTCATTTAATGTAGTCAAAATGATCCATTTTATATTCTGTAATGCTCTCTATATCTTCTGTTACAAATTCTTCCTTTTTTCATAAATCTGACAGGTACATTTTCCCATGCTCCTCCAATTTGTCTATATCACCCTTGATTTCTAAGTCATATTATCTACTTTGACTTTATCTTAGTATACAGTATGAAATGTTGGCCTATGCTTAGTTTCTGCCAAAATTATTTCTAGTTTTCCTGGTAATTTTTTAAAATAGTGAATTCTTTCCCCAAAGCTGTGACCTTTGGGTTTATCTAACACAACACTACTATGGTCATTTAGTACTATGTATTGTATAGCTAATCTGTTCCACTGATATAGTGATCTATATCTTAACCAGTAAAAGATTGTTTGATGATTAGTGTTCTATAAAACAGATTGAGATCTGATATGGCCAAACAACTTTATTTACTTTTTTTCATTGATCCACTTATATTCTTGACCTTTTGTTCATCAAGATGAAATTTATTATTTTTTCTAGCTCTACAATACAATTTTTTGGTGTTTTGACTGGTATGACACTGAATAAGTAAATTCATTCCATTTAGGTAGGACTGCCATTTTTATTACATTGACTCAACCTATTTATAGGCAATTAATACTTCTCTAATTGTTTGGATATACCTTTATTTGTGGGTAAAGTGTTTTTGTAATGGTGTTGATATAATGTCTGGATATGTCTTGGAAGGTAGACTCCATAGTGTTTTATATTGTCGGCCATTATTTATTTATTTTGCTTTTGGAGGGCAATTGGGTTTAAGTAACTTGCCCAAGGTCACACGGCTAGGTTTTTTGTTTATGTGTGTTGAGTGTCTGAGGCTGGATCCGAACTCAGGTCCTCCTGATTCCAGGGACAGCACTCTACTCACTGTGCCACCTAGCTGCCCCATGTCGGCCATTATTTTAAATTGAATTTCTGTCTTTCTTACTGATGGACTTTGTTGGTAATACAAAAAAATGCTGATGATTTATGTGGGTTTATTTTATGTCCTGCAACTTTTCTGAGGTTGTTAATTATTTCAACTAGTTTTGTAGTTGATTCTCTAGGATTTTCTAAGTATACTATCATATTATGTACACAGATAAATAAGGTTTTTCCCTTATTGTCAACTCTACTTCCTTAAATTTCTGATCCCCATTACATACAATGCTTCCTGATAATTTTAAAGAGATATTACTTATTATTTTAGGGAAGGCAATATATTAATATTCTTTTTAGAATTTTTAATAGGAATGGGTGTAATATTTTATCAAAAGCTTATTTGCATCTATTGAGATAATCATAAGATTTCTGTTAGTTTTATTATTGATATAGTCAACTACAATGATAGTTTTTCTGATACTGAACCAATCCTACATTCCTGGTGTAAATCCCACCTAGTCATAGCATATGTTCTTTATGATATATTGCAGTAATCTCCTAGCTAATACTTTATTTAAAATTTTATGGCAATATTCAATAGGGAAATTTGGTGTATAATTTTCTTTCTTTTGGCTCTTCCTGATTTAGAATAATAGGATTATATTTGTGTTGTAAAAGGAATTTATTAATACTGCTTTTTTGCTTATTTTTCAAAATAGCCTATAAAATATTGGAACTAAGTGTTGGAATGTTTTGGTGGAGATTTTTACTTAAGGAGCTCATTAATGGATTGCTCAATCTATATTTCTATGATAGATTTCTTTAAGCATTTTATTCCTCTTTGGTTAATCTAAACAATTTATATTTATAAAACATTCAGCATTTAACTTAGATTGTTAGATTTGTTGGCATATTGTTGGGCAAAATAGCTAATTCCATCTCCACTCTTCTCATTTTAGGTACTGGTAATAGGCTCCCCTTCTTTGGCAAATCAAATTAACCAATCATTTACCTATTTTATTCTTTTTACACACATACACACACACACACAAACCCAGCCCCTGGTTTATTTATTAATTCAATGGTTTTCTTATTATCAATTATCTTAATCTTATCTTTGATTTTTAATAGTGCTAATTTTCTGTTTTATTGGGAATTTTTAGTTTGTTCTTTTTCAGGTTTTTTTTTAGTGCATGCTCAATTCACTGATATACTATTCCTCTATTTTATTGTTCTAAGTATTTAGAGACATAAATTTTCACCTAAGTACTGTTGTGTCTTCATCACATAAATTTTGGTAATTTTTCTCATGAATATCATTCTCCTTAATGAAATTGTTTATTTTTTTCCTATGATTTGTTCTTTGACCTACTCATTATTTAGGATTAGATTATTTAATTTCTGATCAATTTTTAAAATGTGTTTCCTTGGTCTTTTTACTGAACATAATTTTATTCTGTTATAATCTAAAAGGGTGCACTAAATATTTCTGCTTTTTAAATTTCATTGTGAAGTTTTTAATGCCCTAATATGTGGTCAGTTTTTGTGATGGTGCCATGTATAGCTGAGAAAAAGTTTTATTTCCTTCTATTCCTATTCAGTTGTCTCTATCAGTCTATCATATCTAACTTTTCTAAAGTTCTATTCACCTTCTTAACTTTTTTCTTGTTTATTTCTATATTAATTTATCTAGTTCTGAGAGGGGGAAGTCAAAGTCTCCACTAGCATAATTTTACTCTATGTCTTCTTTTAAATTTTCCTTTAAGAATGTGAATTCTATGCCATTTGGTACATGTGTGGATAGTATTGATATCACTTCACTTTATCTTTTGGCAAAATATATTTTGCTTGTTTATCTTTTTAAATTAAATCTGTCTTTTGTTTTTTTCTTTGAATTTAT
This sequence comes from Petaurus breviceps papuanus, assembly GCF_028583685.1. Lineage (NCBI taxonomy): Eukaryota > Metazoa > Chordata > Mammalia > Diprotodontia > Petauridae > Petaurus > Petaurus breviceps. The sequence goes on from NW_027185784.1 coordinate 20,231,741, forward strand.
TATTGCTACTCCTCCTTTTTTTTAAACCTTAGCTGAAACACAATAGAATCTGATCCAGTCCCTTACTTTTACTCTGTGTGTTATTCTTTTTCTAGTGTTTCTTAAAAACAAGCACAGCATTGGATTCTGGTTTTTAATACATTCTCCTATTTATTTCTGTTTTATGGGGGAGTTCATTCCATTCACAGTTATGATTATTAAGTTTGTATTTCTCTCCATTCTATTTTACCACTGTTTATCCTTTCACCTTTTTTTAAATCTGTTTTTCCTCAAAAGTCTTTTTTGCTTCTGACTATTGTCTCCCTTAATTTGCCTTCCCTTCTGTTGGCACCTTCTCCTTCCTTATTCCCTTTTTCTCCTACTTCTCTGTAGGGCAAGGTAGATTTCTATGCCCAACTGACTCTGCATGTTATTCTTTCAGCCAATTCTAATGAGAATAAAGCTCAAATATAGTCCACTGAAACTCCCATCTTCCTCATCACAGTAAAAGCTCTTCCTTTTGGGGTGACCAGGTAGCACAGTGAGTAAGAGCACCGGCTCCAGTGTCAGGATGACCTGGGGATCTAATCCGCACTCAGACACTTAGCACCCACCCAGAAACACCTGGCTGTGTAACCTTGAGCAAGTTACTTAACTCCAATTGCTTAGGGGTGGCCAGGTGGCTCAGCGAGTAAGAACACCAGTTCCAGTGTTGGGATGACCTGGGGATCAAATCTGGGCTCAGATACTTAGCACCACACCCAGGAATAACTGGCCATGTAACCTTGAGCAAGTTACTTAACCCCAATTGCTTTAAAAAAAAAAAAAAACAAGCTCTTCCTTTTGTTCCTCTTTAATGTGAGATAATTTCCTCTATTCTTTTACTCCCTTACCCCTTCTCCCAGGTTCTCCCCTTTTCTTACCCATACCTTTTAATTTGTTTTTAAATCATCCCATCATAGGAAAATAACCTCTCTGTGCATGCACACACACACACACACACACACACAGACACACACACACACACACACATGAATGTGAACACTTTGACCTTACTGAATCTCTTAAGATTTTTTTTTTATGTTTCTCTTGAGTCTTGTATTTGAAAGTAAAATTTGTCTTTAGTTCTGGTTTTTTCATCAGGAATGCTTAAAAGTTCTCCATTATACTAAAAGTTTATTTTTTCCCCTCAAAAACTTATGCTAAATTTTGCTGGGTAGTTAATTGTTGATTATAATCTTAGCCCTCTGCTCTTTTAATGTAGAAGCTGCTGGATCTTGTGTGATCCTGTCTGAACTCACCACCACCACAAAGACACAAATATTTTGTGTTGAGCTCCTAAGTTGTATTAGCCTATAAAATTGTTTTACCCCAACCTTTTGTCGGCTCTGCTGCTCCAGAATTTGATTTGAGGTATTAAAGTTGTTTGAAGGGGAATTTGGGAGAGTTCAAGTGAGTTCATATTATTCTACCATCTTGGCTCTGATTCAAGAGTTAGAATTTAAAGATTCTGTACTATAGTTTTGATACAAGGATACTCAAGTTCCCTGAAAAATTTTTCCTAAAATCAAAATCTTTCCAGGAAATACCAGCTCTTTTTTTTTTTCTAATCTCCAGCAGTATTTGAACAATACAGGGGGTGTAAGAGAATCTCCTTTTTAAAAAGTATCTACTGATAGCTCATCTTCAGTTTGCTTACTCCTTACATCATGCAGGTATGGTATGTCTTCTCAGAATGCTTATTTCTTTTTTAAGCACATTATACTCTTTTGAATCTGCTGCTGATACTTGAACTTAGCCAGTTTCTCCACCACTCTAACCAAATTTAATCAAAATATAGTAGGTGTTTATAAGTACCTATTTTGTGCAAACCACTTAGCTAGGTATGATGATTAAATCATGAAGCAGTTTCTGTGTAAAAACGTTTGCAATCTAATCAGAGGGTAAAGCATGCAAGTGTAATTCAAGGCAAAATGTGTTAAGGATAAAAGAGAGTATAGAAGTATTTAAAAATTTAATAAGATCACTTGCCACAAGAGAGATCATTGACATCAGTACAAAAGGGTAGACTCCAAATTCTCTCTCATTTCCAACTTCCAAAATTTTCTAACCTGTAAACCTAGGCTTATAAAGTAATGACAAACATGACAAAGCAAGCAAAGTCACTGACCAACTGACTTTTTTTAAAAAAGTGAACCACCAAAAGGAGCAAATGACCACTTAATTTGCTCATTATTAATTAAAATGCTTAATTCTCAGTAACACATCAATTCAGAGTGGAAGCATCAGGAACCACCAGGGATTTAGGCTGATCCCTAATGGCAACCTAGCTTCCAAGAAGCTGCTGCCTCCTGGCCCAGAGGAGGCTTCGGGAAGGGTTGTCCAACTGACCACCTGACTCATGTTATGGTAATGGGAATTTAAGGTCTTCCCTGCCCCTAGGTCCTTTGATAGCTTTAAGTGACTCTGAGAACCTTCCTTGATTTGAAAATATACTCTGCCCCCTAATATACTGAATGGTCACATGGAGCCTGTGGCGGGAGGCTTAGTTTTCAGTAAAGCCCACACATTGGTGCTGTGTGATTGGGCAGTGGGTCAAGAGGGTTGTGACATTCTCTGAGCCATGAGAATGTTATATATACCCTGATGTGAGATTTTGTTTTGGGGATCACTTTGAGAAGTATTGTGTGATTTGACCAGATGAGACTCTGGGCAGCTGTTGAGTCCCCCAGCTTTGAAAACCCAAATGTTGGTGCTTCCCTCTCTGGTAACTGTGCTTAGGTATGGATCTAATGGTCAGACAGTTGTAAGCCTGTCTGCTGAAACGTTTCTCTGTCTTCTTGTAACTTCTGCTTGTAAATTGTATGTATTCTCTGAAGTTTGGGGCACTGACCTTTTCCCCCTGAACTAGGTAAATGACATATGTTTGATTAAAGCAAGATTGTTAACCCATTTTGAGCTGCTTTCCTTTAGAAAAGCAGATCTAAGAACCTGTGTTGGCAGTCATCCTGGCTATGCTAGGGTGCTTGCTGCTACAACTCATTATAAGGATATCAAATTAGTAATACTAGACAACAAAATAAGTTACTCATTTTCTTCAAACTAAGGAAAATTGCAAAAAAACATCAATAAACATGAATTTCACATTTGTGAAGGTTTTGTTATTTTTTACTCTTATTTTTATGTAGTCATTGTCATTATCTACACTTTCCTCTACCTTCTTTCATCTTTTATTCTTTAATTGTTCAGGAATATTTGGAATGCACTAGCCTCTCCCACCTTCCCCACTCATATACTGGAGATAATCATCTATTAAATAGGAATAAGAAAAAAAATGCAGTTTTGCCTTAGAGATAGGGATTGTTCTTGAGATTTCAATTATATAGGGAATCATCAGTTAATCAAACTCACTCTACCAATGCAGGTTGACACATACTCTACAATCTATAGTCTTAGAATATTGTCTAGAACACTGAGAAGTTAAATGGCTTACTCATAATGACATAGGAAGTCTATAAATCTGTCTGACTGTCTATCCATCCATCCATCCAACCCTCTATCCATCTATCTATCTATCTATTTATCTGTCTATCTATTTTTCTATCTATCATCTACCTATCTATCTATCTATCTATCTATCTATCTATCTATCTATCTATCTGTCAATCTATCTATCTATCTATCTATCTATCTATCTATCTATCTATCTATCTATCTATCTATCTATCTATCTATCTATCTATCATCTCAGAGGCAGGATTTGAATGTAATTCTTCCTGGGTTTGAAGTCAGCTTTCTTTCTACTAAGCCATAGCACTTTCCCAGATCCTCTATAGTTTTTCTCTCTCTCTTTCCTCTCATTGAATCTAGCCTGGTATTATTGTTGTTAATTTCCATAGTGAACTAACAATACAATATTATACAATAATATACAATATTATATAACATTTTGTTATATTATATAATACAAAATAATATACAATATTATACAATAATAAAAAAATTGTTATACAATAATATAATAATATACTCAGTTCATTTCATATTGTAGAAATCAAAAGTATATTTTCCTAAAAAAGCATCTAACCCTAAATAGATTTCCTCCCTCCTGGATAAGGTATAGACAAGAGTATCCCTCTATGGTAAAAAAAAAATGTAACTATAGCTTTATCCTATACTGTTGACACAAAAGTAATGGCAGAATGAAAAGCCAATCAAGGCAACTGTAACATGGGACACTGAAAATTAGGGGGTGAAAATGACTCTTCAGCAGCATATAATTAGTTTGAGATGAAGGGTGATAGATTGGAAAGAAGACTATTTGCCATCATCTGACAGGGGCCCTAATCTGGCATTGGTCACATGCTTCTTACTGTTCCAAACAAACATTTCATCTCTTGACACAGACTTTTCACTGACTGTTCACTTTGCCTGGAATGTTTTCCCTCTACAGCTCTGCCTACTGATTCAGTTCAAATCCTATCTTTTTTAAAAGGCTAATGCTTTCTCTATGAAAAAAAATTAAGTTCTTTAATTTCAACTAAATATTTTGTATGCACAAAGTTATTTGTATGGTATTTCCTTTATTAGCATATGGGCTCTCTGAGAGCAAGGACCATATTTTTTTTTGTTTCTCTGTATCACCATTGCTTAGCACAATGTCTGACATATGCTACACAATTAATAAATGTTTTTTTTGACTGATTATAGACTATGATCTTGGAGAAGTCATTTAACCTCTATAGTACTCAGTTTTCTCATCTGCAAGATCAGGAGTTTGCACTAGATATTCTCCAAGTCTATATATAGTGATGCTTTGAAAATGATGTCATGAAATGCATTTAGAACCTTGTTAGCAGAAATAATTATAAATTGGGAAGCTACTTGCTAGCAGATTCCTTCCCCCAGAAGCTATCCCTCCAAGTGAAATCCTCCCTAGTGCTTACTTTGTGCACTAAGGTATATATTAGGAAAATTCTAAGCTCTCAGGATACAAAGAAAGGGGGAAATGACAGACTAGAGGGGGAGATAACATGGAAATAAATAATTAGGAAATTAAAAAAAATAAATTAAAAATAAAAACTTAAATAACAACTGGAAAAAACAAAAGCCCAGAGTCCAGAGATGGAGTGTTTTGTGCATGGAGCAGCAAGGAAGCCAGGGTCACTTGATTACAGAATATCCGAAGGAGAATGAGGTATGAGAAAACTGTCATGTAAGAAGGGATCTGGTTATGGAGGGCTTTCAATGCTAAACAGAGGATTTTGGTTTTTTTATTTGGGGGGGGGTCAGAGGAAGGAAAAGCAATTGGGGTTAAGTGACTTGCCCAAGGTCACACAGCTTGTGTCAAGTATCAGAGGCAGGATTTAAACTCAGGTCCTCCTGACTCCAGGCCTTGTGCTCTATACACTGCATTATCTAGCTGCCCCAAATTTAGAATTTAGAGCACTTTGCAAATATTTTTTTGAGGGGGGAAGGCAAGGCAATTGGAGTTAAGTGTCTTGCCCAAGGTCACACAGCTAGTAAAGTGTGTCAGGTGTCTGAGGCAGGATTTGAACTCATGTCCTCTTGACTCCAGAGCCTATGCTTTATTCACTGTGTCACCTAGCTGCCCCAAATGGAGAATTTTGGTTTTAATCCTGGAGGTAATAAGGGGATACTGGAATTTATTGAATAGGTGGTCCAAACTAAGCTTTAGGGAGTCCACTTTTGTAGTTTAATGGAGGAAGGACAGGAATGGGGAGAGGACTGAAGCAGGGAGATCAAATAATAAGGTATTGAAATAGGTGATGCTTGAGGTGATGAGGGCCAATACAAGGGTAGTAGCAGTATCAAAAGAGTGTTGTAGGTGTAAACAAGAGATATGATTAGGGTAGAATCCATAGGAGTTGGCTACTGATTAGATTAAGATAAGGGTCACTCCTAGATTAGAAGCCTAAATAACTAGATGGTGGTGGTGTCAACAGCATTAAGAAACTTAAAAAGAGAGGAAGGCTTGGGAGTAAAAAAAAAAAAAGAATGATTTTCATTTGGGACATATTGAGTTTAAAATGTCTGTAGAAAATCCATTTTGAGATGACCAAGAAGCAGTTGGAAATACTAGATTTGGGTTCAGGAGAAAGTTGTAAATAGATTTGAGAATCACCTTCATAGAGATGGTAATTTAATCTGTGGGATCTGAAGTCACCAAATAAAATGGTATAGGGTAGAAAAGAAGAGGGCCCAGGACAGAACTTTGGTAGCACTCACTCTTAGGAGTTATTATCTGAATGAAGATCCAACATAAGAAGCTAAGACTGAGCAGTGGGACAGGTAGGAAAAGAACAAGAAGGAGCAGTGTGATAAAACCCTGGAGACAAGAGAGTGGGGGACAGACAGGGTCAAAGGCTGTAGAAAGGTCAAGATCGATATGAATTAAGAAAAGGCCATAATCTAATGGCAAATAAGAGATCATTCTTATCTTTGGAGAGATTAGTTTGTTGAACGAAGAGGTCAAAAATATGAAGTTAAGAGTTTAAGTTTGTCTAACTTCAGAGAATTAAGAGAATGAGAAGGGAAACATAGGCGCCTGTCACAGAACTATATACCTAGTGTAGATAAGAACCAATACCAATGAAGCTGTCCTGTCATCTTTTACCTGATTGCATTTATTTGCAAATATTTCTCTGAAGTCACAATTGAAAAAAACAAAAACACCCCCCCCCCCCATCAAAACTTTTCCTCAAGAACAGAAGACTTTTTTCCCCCTCTATGCTAGAGCCCTAGATACCTGCCTTGATATGGTTGACTTCCTTTTCTTAATGGGTCTCAGTTTATTTTCACTTTCTGATGATATCTTCAAAGTCAATTTCAAATTCTACTTCTTTCTTGAAGCTTTCCTTCAGTCTTCTAGTTCATATTGATATCTTTCTTCTCTCAAGCATTTCCCATTTTTATTACTCATTTTGATTCTGATGTTATCTTATTTTTTAGTTGCCTATATATATTTTTATTTAATGTCTCATCCACTTTAAGTATAATCTCCTTGAGACCACAGACAATATTTTATAATATTTTTAAAATTTTTTCCATAACATCTAACCCAAGTTCAGAGCACAAAGAAGGGAGTCAATAATAAGTAAAGGGTTTATTCAGTTCCATTGATTTCCCACCACCATTACCAGAATACCCATGAACAAGTGAAGGCCATCCACTGACTGTCTAAAACCTAAAATTAAGTCTATAATCTTTTAACAGTTAGGTCTAAGACCTTATCTCAAAGATTCAAGGTCGATTGGCTCAAAAAGTCAAAGGGAAATTCCATTGCCTTTCCTGCAAAAACTGTCTTCTTTCCTCCTTTTTCTCTTGTGGTTTCAAATGTGGTTGGAAAAGAATTGTCTGCCTTGTGTCTGCAGAGTTCAATAGGCTGGCACATGTGTGTTTTGGGGAAGGCAGGGGAATGTTGGAAATCTTAATTTTTATTTACATTTAGATTAAAGAATGCATTTGATATGATCCCTTGGCTTAGGTTTGAGGATGCAGAAAATTGCATCTTTCTTTTGGAAAAAACTGTTTTAGAAATCACTGTTGAGAGGAAATGAAACTATATTTTAAGGGAAACTGTCCAACATACAGGTCTGTATGGAACTCAATTAATCTGTAAGCCATTAAGTAAATGAAATCTAAAAATGTTTCCTTGTTTCTCTGAAGTATCGATACATTACAGCAGTCTGGTCAGGCTCTGGGCCATTAGAAATAATAGAGTTAGAGTGCCCACACAGTCATTATTTTCAGGGAACTCAGTCCTGTGCCTTATTCTTCTCAATTGCAGGAAGGAAAACTATGCCCGTCAGTTTTTAAAAATAACCTTTATTTCTGGAAGATTTCCTAGACCAAGGAGTTGGGTTTGTCTCACTCTCATTCCACCCCCAAATCTGACTTGCATTTCAAAGCATAGTCCAACACACTCCTACTGTGAGGGGCCACCTGCAGGGAAAAGGAAAAGGCTATCTTCAGAACTATTTCTTTCCAGAGGACTATTGAGGGAATTAGATTCAATTCAGCATTATTTGTTGTGACTGTTAAATTCCTACTCTGTGCAGAACATTAAACCTATGGAATGTAGATTAGATGAGATAATAATGATAATAAAAATAACAACTAATATTTATATAGCACCTACTATGTGCTAGTGGGCAGTGTTAAGCAGTTTTTAAATATCTCATTTGATCCTCACAATATTCCTGGGAAGCAGGTGTGATTGTTATCACCATTCTACAAATGAGAAAACTGAGGCAAAGAGAAGTTGAGGGAAGTGCTAGTCACACAGTTAGTAGGGATCCAAAGTTAGATGTGAACTTAGATCTTCAGGACTTTAGATCTAGTCTTCTGTCCACTATGAAACCTAAAAAAAAAAATCTCTGCTTGTAGTTTTACGATCAAGAATAGGTTAGGGCACATAACGTGGTTTGATAGTGGATGGAATGCTAGACAGAGTCAGAAAGTACTAATATAAATCTTGCCTTAGACACTTGATTTTTGACCCTGTGTGAGCCATCATTCAAAACCTCAGTTTCTTCTTCTGGGAGAAACAGGAATTGTAACATTGCCTATCTCACATGGTTGGTGTGATAATTTAATGAAATAATATTCGTAAAATACTTTACGAATGCTAATTGTTATTATAGATAAGGCACAAAGAAGGGTCTAATTTATTTTTTAAAATATTATAAGGATTGTAGGATTTAGAATTAGAAGGGAAGTTAGATCTGGCTTCTTTAACATATGAGGTTCAGAGAGGTACTTGGGGAGGAAACAAACAAAAAGCTTTGTGAGGATGGAAGGGTCCTTTCTAACTGAAGGAATCTATTGTTCAGCTGAACTTCATAAGAAAATGCTCTTCCTAGGCTGCTTGATCTGCCCCTTTGTTTGCTAGGTGTAAAAATCCCTTTTTTAGATTGACAAGAGTTATAGTTCAGTCAAGAAATCAGCAAAAGGGGAGGCAGAAAGCAGAGAGGAATCCTGGAGGCCACAAAGGGATCCCTGAGATTGCAATGATAGCCTACAAGGCAAGTGTCCTTTGTCCTACCAATATATCTAGGCATGTCAAGGACAATTCCCACAGCAATGATGATTGCCTTGCATTATGATAATGACAGAAATCTCTGGTTACTGAGTTTGGGAGAAAATGAGGAATTATGATGGTGCATTGATGTGGGAGCTGAAGAGTCCTAGCCTTGGAGAAATGCCGACAGTCAGCCACAGGCATGCACTGCAGAGCTTTGCCCAAACTAGCTAGAAATAGATGAGTTTATTTTTGCAGTGTTTATTCTGGGGGTATCCACTACTTTGTCTGTGCTATTAGATAGGACATATTATTAGGGATAAGAGAAAGTAGGTTGGCCAATTTAGAGACCACTCAAAATTTATAGATTGGAAATTCCAGGCAAACTTGAAAAAACTCCTGTTGGCACGGGAGTTGATTTATCCTTGGCAAGTAATATGTGATGTCGATGTGTGTGTGTGGTGTGTGTGTGTGTGTGTGTGTGTGCATGTGTATATTTGTGTACAATTAGAAAGACCTGAGCATGAAGGAACTAAAGCAAAATCACTAACAGAGGTAGTATGAATAGAAAGTAGAGACTGATAATGATCAAGGAATGAATAAAGCAGAAAGGTTAATTTACATTTAAGTGCCTACTATGTGTCAAGACCTATACTAAGTTCTTTACAAGTAGTTTTCTAATTTGATATTGTTATATTTTTAAATGAGAAGAAATCCACTAAGCAGTTGCTTTGTGTCAGGTACTACGTTTAGCCATAGGGATACAAAGAAAAACCACAAGACACAGTTTGTACCGGTAAAGGTAGGAAAATGGAATGCTGATTCTCAGAACCGCTCGCCATTTTCCTGAAGTGTAGGGAATTTGAAAGGAGACATGAAATAATCCTAGATAGGAAGTTGGAGCCAGAAGTAGTCATTTTATTGTTCATAACCCAGTTCCAACGGAGTATATCCTTCCTTCGTCAATTGTACAAAGATTCTTCCCAAAATATGTCTCCACACCAGCACTTGTTTCATATGTACATACTTGGCCTCTCACCTTGAATCATAATACTTTCCTTTTCTGCAGACATATGCTCCATGTGTCATGAATACCTCTCTCCCCCCATACAATTTTGTAAATATTTCCTCCAGATGTATATATTACCCTTCACTGTGTCTAACATATAGTAAGCACTTAATTGCTTGTTGATTAATTCTTTAGGTACATCTGTTTTAATGCAAGAGGAAGATGAGTAGGAATGTTTGACAATGGGTAGTAATACTTAAAAAGATGGCAGGAACTGAAAATTAAGGAGTAAGAAAATGGTTGGGTAGTTATCTCAGATTATGGATAGATTATAAAAAGCTATCATGAGTGATGGAATAACTGTGGAATTCTCACTCTTTTTTTTTTTTTAAAGCAGTTGGGGTTAAGTAACTTGCTCAAGGTTACACAGCCACGTGTTTCTGGGTGGATGCTAAGTGTCTGAGCCCGGATTCGATTCCCCAGGTCATCCGGTGCTCTTACTCTCTGTGCTACCTGGCCACCCCAATTCTCACTCTTCTTAACCATTTATAATCTAACTTCCAACCTCATCACTCCACTGAAGCTTTTCTCCAAAATTCCTAATGATCTCCAAATTGCCAAATTCTACGGCCTTTTCTCAATGATCATTTTCTCTGATGTTGTGACTCACCCTCTCTACCTTGATACTCTCTTCTCTTTAGACACAACTTTCTCCTGCTTCTCGTCCTACCTATCTGATTACTTCTTCCCAGTATCCTTTGTTAGCTCATCATCCAGATCAAAACCTTAACCATAGATTTCCCAGGATATTGTGTCCTGGACCCTGTCTTTTCCCCCTCTATACTAATTTACTTAGTGATCTCATTAGCTCCCATTACCATCTTAAATAATTCTCAAATCTACCCATCCTGCCCTAACCTCTCACCTGACCTTCCATTTTATTTCACCAACTACCTTTCTGACATCTCAAACTGGATGTCCTGCAGAAATCTTAAGCTCAACATGTCCAAAACTGAATACATTTTCTTTCCTTAGAAACCATTTCTGTCTCCTACTTCTCTGTTACTCTAGAAGACAACACCATCCTCCCAGTCTCTTCAGGCTCACAATCAACATGTCATCTTTGACTTTTTATTATCTCTCACTGGCCATATACAATCTACTCCCATGTCCTGTCAATTTCACCTCTTAACTTTTCTCAAAAATGCTCCCTTCTCTCCTCTGACACTGCCACCACTCTAGTGCAGGACCTCATCATGTCAGGTCTAGACTATTACAATAACCCACGAATGGGGAACCTATGGCCTTGAGGTGACATATGACCTTCAAGGTCCTTGGATGCAGCCTTTTGACTGAGTCCAAGTTTTACAGAACCAATTCTTTTATTAAGGGGATTTTTTTTCTGTGAAGTTTGGCTTCAGTCAAAGGGCTGAACCTGAGGACCTAGAGGGCCACTTGTGGCCTTGAGGCCATAAGTTCCCCACCCCTGAAATAGCCTCCCAGTGGGTCTGCATGCTAAAAGTTTCTTCCCACTCCAATCAATCCTTCATTCAGTTACTAGAGTGGTTTTCCTAAAGATCATATCCAATCATGTCACCCACTATTCAGTAAACTCCAATGGCTCCCTCTCACTTTCAGGATCAAATACAAAATCCTCTGCTTGGTGTACAGAGTCTTTCATAGCCTAGCCCCTTAGTGGCTTTCCATTCTTCTCATTCTTTACTCCCTATCAGACACTCTTCAATCCAATAACACTGATCTGGTTGTTTCATGAACAAGACACTCAATCTCTTAGCTCTGGGCATTTTCTCTGACTGTCCCCCATAGCATGGATGCTCACTCTGCTTTTCTCTGACTACTGACATCCAAGTAAAATCTTATTTTCTATAGGAAGCCTTCCTCAACTCCTTTCAATTCTTTTGCCTTTCCTCTACTAACTATTTCCTATTTATCTTGCATATTGTTAGCTTATGCACATGTGTTTGCTTCTTGTCTCCCCCATTAGATTGTAAATTCCCTGAGGGCAGAGACTGACCTTTACTTCTTTTTATCCTCAGTGCTTACTAGTGTAGTGTCTGACACATAGTAACTATTTAATAAATGTTTATTGACCGAGTTAACATGGGTAAAATCTTTTGATAATGTGATTGACTAATCTTTTGACTTTTGAGTTTTCTATATGGCTTATCAAGTGTCTTACATAATGGCAGATTCTTTATAACTGAGATACTGTACAGTAGAGCAGAAAGAATAATGGTCTTAACAAGACAGAAGACCACTAGTTTTGAAATTTTGCATAAATCACCTAATCTGTCTAAACCTAAGTATTCTTTTTTTTTTTAATTTTTGGAGGGCAATTGGGGTTAAGTGACTTGCCCAAGGTTACATGGCTAGTTTTTGTGTTAAGTGTCTGAGGCCAGATTTTAACTCAGGTCCTCCTGACTCCAGGGCCGGTGTTCTAGTCACTGCACCACCTAGCCGCCCCTAAACCTAAGTATTCTTTACTGCAAAAGATACATATGATGATATATGCCTTGCCTCTCTCATTGAGGTTTTTTGAACAGCAAATGAGATAAGGGCATGATACATTTTGTAGCTATAAAGTACTATATAACTGCAAGCTATTATTATTTTGCTTCAGAAAAGGCAAGAGAATACTAGATATAGAAGCAAGGAGTTGAAATGTTGGCATGTCAGTTCTGTCCAGAACAAAGAAAAGTATACAAATATAGTCACAGGAGGATTCTCAGATGATAGTTCTGAAACACCACTACTTAAAAGAGACAGCATGGTCTTTAAACATCATGGTGCCTCTCTGTTCACAATGTGTCAGATTCTGCTTTATTAGCATTCCTTTTGTATCAACTACATCTGGCATGGTACACACTGCAAAAAAGGCAGCTTGAGAACTTACTGTGTGTGGATAAATGTGAATGCTAATGCATCTCCCCAAACATAACACTTTCAAGTACAAGGGAAATTTTTTTCAAAATGTACTTGCCATGCCAAGACGGTGGAGTACAGGCAGGAACTACTGACCTCTCCCAAATTCCCTTCCAACAACATTAGCATAATGCCCCAAATCAAATTCTGGAGCAACAGAAACAAAGCAAATCAGGATGAAACAATTTTCCAGCCCAAGACAACTTAAGATGTTAACAGGAAAGATATTTCATACCGAGTGATAGTCGGACCTGGAATGAAGCACAGGCTCAACTTGGCAATGCCAGTAGCAGGCCTTAGAGATGGCTACATTAGCAGCAGTAGCAACTGTGGGAGCTCTCAGCTCACAGACAGTAAGGGGATTCGACAACTCATCAAAAAGAGGTCACAGGGGACCTTTTGCTGGCTCTGTGTTCAAGGCTCTGTTGCATTGCCCATATTCAATTCTGGGTCTCAGTTTCAGGGCAAAGAAGAGCACTAGCACTTGCAGATCAAAAAGAGAAGGGGCCTGAGTAATAGTTTCAGGTACCAAAGAACATTACCATTTGTAGCTGCAGAGGAGCAGGGGCCCTAAAAACTGTCCGAGGGTGATGAAGGATGCTTGTGGTCTCTCACAAGGAAGAAGGGGCTGTGGTCTAGGTTTTAGGGGCAAGAGGAGCACAGGTACTTGTGGCTACAAGGGAATAAGGTCCCTTCCTGAATAAGGAAGAGAGTATAGGCCCAGAGAATAGCTACCACACCTCTCCTAAGATAATACCACCTTGGAAACACAGAAAAACTTATATACCACTCAGAACTAGCTCTGAAAATAGCAACATGAAAAACCTGAAGATTGTGACAGTGCCTGTTGCACCCTGGAAGCAGAGGCCAACATTAGCATAAAGTTAAAAGTCAAGAAATAGCCTGGAGAAATGAGCAAACAAGACAACAACAAAAACATGACCTTAAAAGTTACTATAATGACAGGGAATATTAAGACACAAACTCAGAAGATAACAATTTAAAAACAACTACAATAAAAAACTCAAAGAAAAATGTGAACTAGACACAAGCTCAATGGTAATTCCTAGAAGAGCTCAAAATAGATTTTAAAAATCAATTATGAGAGGTAGAAGAAAAATTGGGAAAAGAAATACAAGCGATATGAGAAAAATATAAAAAGAGAGTCGACAGTTTGGCAAAAGAAAAAAAATAAAATAACACCTTGAAAGACAGAATTAACCAAATGGTAAAAGAGGCCCAAAAATTCAGTAAAGAGAAGAATTCCTTAAGAAGTAGAATTGAAAAAATGGAAATACGCACAAAAGCTCACTGAAGAAAATAATTCCTTAAAATTTAGAATTGGATAATAGAAGCACTAATGACTCCATGAAAGATGAAGAAACATTAAACAAAATTAGAAGAACAAAAAAATTAGAATATGTGAAGTATGTAATTGGAAAAATAACTGACCTGGAAAATAGATTGAGGAGAGGTAACTTAAAAGTCATTGGGCAAGCTGAAAGCCATGATAAAAAAAAAGGAACCTAGATATCATATTTCAAGAAATTATTTAAAAAAAAAAAACCTGCCCTGATATCCTAGATCCAGAGGGCAAAATAGACATTGAAAGAATCCACTGATCACTTCCTGAATGAGACCCCAAAATGAAAGTTCCCAGGAATTTTATAGCCATGCAGTAGGTACTGGAGATATAAAAATAAAGAGACCTAATTCCTACTATCAAGGAATTTATATCATTATGTATATATGTATGCATACATATATACTATGCACATATACACATATGCATATATTTTGAAATTTACTAATAAATTTATATTTATTCACATACTTGTACATATATTTAAGTTTTGTGTTTGTGTTATAAAACAAGTGTATGCAAGGATACATATTTATAGATTTAATATTCTGTGTCAAATAGTGGCCTTCTCTAGTGTGAGGGGTGTGGAAGAAGGGTGTCAGACATCTAAGAACTTTAAATGTAACAACAAAATTGAAGTTTTCAAATTAAAAGACAATAAAATATATTTATTCATATATGTGCATATATATGCACAGATTGCTGCTAAGTTCCTTGGGAATACACATAAACATGTAAACACACACACATATACATATAAACATATTTCTATACACACAGATACATAGTAAATTCCCCAAGAATAGGACTTATGTCTCTTTGTTTTGTCTCCCCACTGTGAAGCCACAATTTAGTCATAGCTTTTTAAATTATTTACTGATCCTTGTGTCAACCACTGAAGTTTCTTGAGTAAGGGAGTGACATGAGCAGACCTGTGCTTTTGGGACATCAATTTGGCACCTCTGGATGATTGATTGGAAGGGCGAGTAGACACCAACCAGCAATATCTGCAGAATGACTCTCAAAGAAGGAGAGGTTGTTGAGTTGCAGTGGTATCAGTGCTTGATGTAATGGCAATGAGGGAGAATCATTCCTATTTTTCATCCTGGTCCAATATGTTGGAGGGACAAGCAAAAATATATTCAACACTGGAGAGGATGGATAAGGATATAGTTTCTTCTGCAGGAGAACCGGATTTCTGGGAGTACAAGAACATGAAGGGGAGAGGTTTAATATGAAGAACTATTTGATTTTTTAAAAATGATAGAAAAATTAAAGAATGGAAAGGGAAAGTATAGTAATAAAGGGTCATAGAAAAATGGAGGGTGGGGAATGGATTCCTTCTCACGAGGGAATGGTGACCATGGAAAAGAACTTCTGCTCTATAAATGTGAAGCAGAGATTCTGTGTAGAGTCATAAGCCAGTAGTTTGTCAAACCCTTCCCAGAAGCAATAGTAACTTTGATTTGATTACACTGGTATTGCTCTCATGTTCATACTGAACAATACAATCAGAGCTTCATTTATCACTCAGTCATTTGGGATTCGGTTTCCCTCTCAGGATACACTCTTAGATTTCAACTAGAACTTTTTTTAGCTCCTATAATATGGCATGTAATGTTGTTAGGATTTTCTGTGTTTGCATATTTTCCCCCTTCTAATTTTTAAGTTTAAAATCCATTTGGGAATGGATGGAATTTTGTCTAACCTTTGTTATTATCCCAGGGCCTAGAATAGTGCTGCTCTTTATGTGCCCTCTGCTTCATAAATGTGTGTTGAATGAATAAATATTTACAGCTTCCTTTTAAATTATGAAGTATTTTCCATGAGCATTTTCAGACCCAGAAAGATTTGACCTAATGGAAAAGCAGTATTTAATTGGTTAACCCTATAATTCTTTTCATTAGACTTTCATCCTGCCAAATCCCATACCAACCAAGTTTGCTTATCACCAAGTTTTGTGGCCAATCTCATATCCCGGTGTTTGAATTGTTTGTGCCAGCAATTAAACTGAACCAGTGAAGCCCGATGAAATCAAGGTATTGCAGAGAGGAGCAAGAATAATTGATCCTATTGGGTTAGGTCAGCAGCTTGTTCTTGAATTGAATAAGAAGGAGAGAGGAATAGGGAACATCAATAAAACAAAGATAACCAGAGTCCCCAGAACCATTAGTAATGATTTCATTCCCAGACACCAGGACAACCAGAAAACTTGGCATGAACACTGAAAAAGGAGTAGCTTGTTCACTGGAAGAACACAGTGACAGGAGACTGGGGGTTGGATGTAAATCAAAGCCAGTCATTTCCAGAGGGAAAGTAAAGCTTATGTTCAGCTATTACAGTCCTCCTTTGATTATGTTTCTGATTCAAACTCTGATTTGCTTGACTGTGTTAGGACCTTCATTATGAAAAAGGAAACAGAAGGCTATTCTAGGCCTCAGTGGCATTTTCATCTCTTCTTTCTTCCTATCTCCTCATCACTCAGCCCATAGCCAGAGTGTGTCCTTACTTACATCTTGCTACATACAACATTTGGGTGAAGTAAGGATATTACTAGGCTAGTTTTATCCTCACTAGCAATTGGTTTGATTTAACTTAAATTCCTTTGTAAGTCATTGTCTAGAAACAAAAATGTCATGTTTTTAACCTCCACTATTTAACCAACTATTCACCTCTTGTATCCTCTTTTCTCTTCCAAAGTCCCAATCTTCATCTTTTCCTTGTGGGACCATAGACACTTCTTCTCCCCATTAGCATGTACAACTCTGTAATGCCAAGCAAAGGCAACTTCCTAAGGTTCAAAATACCAGCATAGCTGCTCTCCATTTTATTCAGTGACAAATTAAGAACAGAGAAAATCAAAATATAGCATAATTAAAAATACAGCATTCACCAAGTATAATCCAATATTTTCCAAGTACTACTCCACCCCTGGACATTACATTCATTTAGTCAATTACAAAGTCCCTCTTGCAAGTACTACTCCACCGTTAGGCAGTACATTCATTTAGTCAATCACAAAGCTCCTCTTCTCAAATGGAGGTTAGTTTCCAATCATAAGCAAAGTACATTCATTTGTTCAGTCACCGAGCACAAAAAAGTCAAAAGTTTCCTACTCTTGGATCACAACTGAATAGGCCATCTATGCCAGAGTTACAACAAGCTTAAGCACAGCATTTAATACCCAAAGAGAGGTCTTTTCTTCATCTTGACCCGAGGCAAGTTTTCAACAATCTTTGTTCCTGGGGAGACAAAGCTTAGCAAGGCTACAAGATACAATGCCAGTGTCCTCATTAATTCATTCTCTGTCTGCAGAACAGTCTTAGGACCCCTGAAAACACTAGCAAAACCCTCTTCTAGGATTTCTTAAACATACAAACAAGAAAATCCTTCTGCAGGGCTTCAGAACCAACAGCAAGTTTCCAGGACCTCTGTAACAATAGCACTGTCCTTCACCAGTAGACACAATTCATTCTCTATCTGCAGAACAGTCTCTGGACCTCTGAACCAGCAGCAAGGTTTCAGTACCTCTGCAACAACAGGGCTGTTCTTCACCAACAAACGAATCTGGCAAAACAACATCAAAACAAAGTACCAGCATAACAACCACATCTCCTCAGCCCTTGGCAGCTCTGGGTGGCAACTCTCAAAAGTCCTGGGCAATTCAAACTGGCCCTCAGCAATCCTCTCCGTCTCTCTGCCTCCATGATGCTGCTTCCAAAAAATTCTTCTGCCTTTCTAAATTCATGTCACCAGCTCCTACCAGTTCAGCTCTCTCTTTTCATGTCAACAAGTCCATCCCACAAGTGGGACTCACAAGTGGGATTCACAAGCTCTGTGTTTTAACACTCAACCAAGCCAATACAGGGGATATTTAGATTCCATTACTATTACAAACTCCTAATTAACATTTATGCAATTTTACTTCAACAAAAATCCAATTATTCATTGCGGGAAGAGACATATGTGTATTTATAGCCCTAGTGATCCCATTCCTCTTTTTTTTTTGGAGGGAAGGCAAGGCAATTGGGATTAAGTGACTTGCCCAAGGTCACACAGCTAGTAAGTGTGTCAAGTGTTTGGGACTGGATTTGAACTCAGGTCTTCCTGATTCCAGGTCTGGTGCTCTATTCTCTGCACCAACCTAACTTTCCCACAATGGCTTAATTTTATTATTTTTATCTTTGCCATATTCTCCTACATTCATCAATGTCTTGAACTCTGGTTTTTATCTCCCCAAGTAGAGAAATGTTATTTAGGTAATTAATTTCTTAGTTGGGGAGAATGAAGAATTTATATTTAACAAACATAGATTTGAACAGCTTCTCTCAAGAAGAAAACACAATATTTCAAAGAACTGTAATTTCATTAGCATTTACATCCCTTCCACCAATGTCATCATATCTTATTAAGGTCATGCAACTGGTTAAGTGTCAAAGGCAGCCTTCAAATCAAGGCCTTTTTGGTTCCAAACCCAATACTCTGGACAGTGCATCTTGTTGACTTTCATAGGCAGGAAGAGAAACAAATTCTTTTTTTTTTTTACTCCATCTCTTGGTATAGAGAAAATGAGTCCTTAGATATTTTTATTTTTGCTTTTTGGAGGGAAATTGGGATTAAGTGACTTGCCCAAGATCACACAGCTAGTTTTTGTGTTAAGTGTCAGAGGCCAGAGTTGAATTCATGTTCTCCTGACTCCAGGGCTGGTGCTCTTTTCACTGCACCACCTAGCTGCCCCAGTTCTTAAACTTTTTAAGTGAACCTACAATCTCTTATGATTTACCCTGAAAACTCCTGCTAAGAATTGCAGCAATTTACTGGTTTCTCTTGGGGTAATATTTTTCCACTGACCCATTCGCTTTAAGATCATAAGACCAGAAAGCTAAACATTAAAGTTACCTCAGAGGTCCTCGTTTAATGATGAGGAAAGAGTACTAGGGAATTTAAGTAACTTGGATAATATTACACAGGCAGCAATGTATTAGAGGTGGAATTTGAATCCAAGTCCTCCTCTTCTTTCCAGACATTTCTATTTGTTAGAAGATAATCATTTGGGAATTAACACCATTGTGCTAGATTAATAATCCATAAGTAAGCAGTGGCCAGGTGGCTCAGCGAGTAAGAGCACTGGCCCCAGAGTCGGGATGACCTGGAGATCGAATCCGGGCTCAGATACTTAGCACCATACCCAGAAATAACTGGCCATGTAACCTTGAGGAAATTACTTAACCCCAACTGCTTATATTAAAAAAAAATTAATCCATAAGTAATAACTAGATGCAACCAGAGACCCTTAATTAGAATCTTGAAATGTATCATACCAGAGGGGCAAAGCCAAGATGGTCGAGTAAAAGTATAAACTTTGCCTGGACTCCAGCTCCAACCATTTCCAATACCTGTAAAAAAAATTATGCTAAACAAATTTTTAAAGCTAGAGAACCCACAAAGTGACAGAGAGAAATAAGACTCCCACTGAAGGCAGCCTGGCAGGCTAGCAGGAAAGTTCTATCACAGCACGCTGGGAGCTGAGTGCAGACTACCATGAACCAAGGCTCCAGCACCAGGGCAGCCCAGAGCAGCCAGAGCAGACTTCAGGAGAGTGAATCACCAGCAGCTGTGGGACTTTCTAGACTTCTCAACCCATAAACACCAAAGAGAAAATAAAAGGTCAGTGCAAAACTCTGTTGGAAGGGTGAAGGAAGAACAGAACACAGTCTGGATCCTGCCCTGGGGTGAGAAGTGGCAAAGGCACCACACGAGCTGCCACGTGGCTGCAGCTGCTGCTGCATGGTTGCTTTCAGAGCTTCTGGCCTACAGATTGTAGGGGGACCAAGCAACCATTCAGAGGGTAATCACTCTTGCTTTAACCTTCTTGAATCTGGATTGCAGTCTTGGATGGTGGTTCTGGGGTGTGTGGCCAGTGTGCCAGCACTTGTGGGGTCTGTAGAGAGGGTACCTAACTAATAGCTCTGGCAGCTGAGAAAACCCCAGCAATTTGGGACAGAGCTTTCTCTGTTCTGTAAGCAGAGTGCTACCATGGCAAAGAGCTCAAAATCAAGTAATTGGCAAGATGAGCAAGCAGAGAAAGTGCAATCAGACCATACAATTCTTTTTTGGGGACATAAAGGATCAAAGCATGGAGCTGGAGGAGGACAATGAAATCAGAACTCCTGCAACAAAAGCTTCCAAGAAAAATATGAATTTGTCACAGGCCATGAAGGAGCTCAATAAGGATTTTGAAAATCAAGTAAGAAAAGTGGAGGAAAAAATGGGAAGAGAAATGAGAATAGTGCAAGAAAATCATGAAAAGTGAGTCAACAGCCTGCTAAAGGAGATGCAAAAAATATTGAAGGAAATAACACCTTAAAAAGTAGACTAACTCAAATGGCAAAAGAGGCCCAAAAAGCTAATGAGGAGAAGAATGCCTTAAAAAGCTGAATTTCCCAGATGGAAAAGGAATTTGAAAAAGTCACTGAAGAGAATAATTCCTTTGAAATTAGTTTGGAGCAAATGGAAGCTAATGACTTTATGAGAAATCAAGATACTATAAAGCAGATCCAAACAAATGAAAAAAATAGAAGGCCATGTGAAATATCTCATTGGAAAAATCTCTGACCTGGAAAATAGATCCAGGAGAGATAATTTAAAAATTATTAGACTACCTGAAAGCCATGATAAAAAAAAAGAGCCTGGACACCTTCTTTCAAGAAATCATCAAGCAAAATTGCCCTGATATTCGAGAACCAGAGGGAAAAATAGAAATGGAAAGAATTCATCAATTGCCTCTTGAAAAAGATCCCCAAAAGAAAACTTCTAGGAATATTTTAGCCAAATTCCAGAGTTCCTAGGTGAAGGAGAAAATATTGCAAGCAGTCAGGAAGAAACAATTTAAGTATTTTGGAAATACCATCAGGATAACACAAGTCCTAGCTGCTTCTACACTAAGGAATTAAAAGGCTTGGAATATGATCTTCCAGAGGTCAAAGGAGCTAGGTTTAAAACCAAGAATCACCTACCCAACAAAAACTGAGTATAATGCTACAGGGGAAAATATGGTCATTCAATGAAATAGAGGATTTTCAAGCATTCTTGATGAAAAAAAAAAACCAGAGCTGAAAAGAAAATTGGACTTTTAAATATAAGAAGCATGAGAAGATAAACAGGGAAAAGAAATTGTAAGGAATTTATTAAAGTTGAACTGTTTATATTCCTACACAGAAAAATGATAATTGTAACTCATAAGACTTTTCTCAGTATGAGAACATTTGAAGGGAATCCATATGTATATGTATATATATATATGTGTGTGTGTGTGTGTATATTTATATGTACATATATATGTATGTATAGGAGTGTGTAGGTGTGTATAAATATATATATGAGGGTGTGCATATGTATGTACACGTATACATAGACAGAGGACACAGGACAAGTTGAATATGAAGGGATGATATCTAAAAAATAAAATTAAGAGGTGAGAGAGGAATATATTTGGAGAGGGAAAAAGGGAGAAGATAGATTAGGGTAAATTGTCTCATATAAAAGAGGCAAGAGAAAACTGTTAAAATGGAGGGGAAGAGCAGGAAAGTAAAGGGAATGGGACAACCTTACTCTCATTGAGTTTGCCTTAAGGAGGGAATAACACACACACTCAGTTGGGTATCTTACCCTACAAGAAAATAGGGGGTATAAGAGGAGGGATGATAGAAGGGAGGGCAGATTGAGGGAAGGGGTAGTTAGAAGCAAACACTTTCCAAAGGGACAGGGTCAAAGGAGAAAGTAGAATAAGTGAGGGGTGGGATAGGATGAAGGGAAATATAATCTTTCACAATATACCTTCTATGGAAATGTTTTGCCTAACTACACATGTACAACCTGTATTGAATTGCTTATCTTCCCAGTGGGGGTGGGTGAGAAGGGAAGAAGGGAAAAAATCTGGAACTCAAAGTTTTAAAAACAAATGCATATATATATATATACTTTATGTGCAACTGGGAAATAAGATATACAGGCACCTGGGTATAGAAATTCATCTTCCATTACTAGAAAGTTGGGGGGGGGAGATATGCGGATAAATATAAGAGAGAACATATTGGGGAAAAGGTATTCAGCAGGCTAGCTATTTTGGGGTTGGGTGTAGGGGAAAGATGGAGAGAAAAATTTGTAACTCAAAATCTTGTGAAAATGAATGTTGAAAACTAAAAATAAATAAATACATTGAAAAAAAATTAAGAAAGAAAAACAATATAACTACGATAGAAATGTTTTGTGTAACTTTACATGTACAACCAAGTTGAATTGCTTCACTTCCCAGTGGGGTGTGTGAGGAGGAAAGAAAGGAAAGTCTCTGGAACTCAAATTTCAAAAACAAATGTTTTTTACATGCAACTGCAAGATAAGATATACATCTTTGGGTGGCTAGGTGGTGCAGTGAATAGAGCACCGGCCCTGAAGTCAGGAGGTCCTGAGTTCAAATCCGAACTCAGAGACTCAACACAAATACTAGCTGTGTGACCTTGGGCAAGTCACTTAACCCCAAGTGCCTTCCAAAAAGAAAAAAAAAGCAAAGAAATCCATCTTGCCCTACTAGAAAGTTGGAGGGGGGGCGATGGGGGAGGATATAAGAGAGAACAGATTGGGGGAAGAGGTGTTCAGTAGGCTCACTATTTTGGGGTGTGTGTAGGGGAAATGGGGAGAAAATTTTGTACCTCAAAATCTTGTGGAAATGAATGTTGAAAATTAAAAATAAATAAATAAATTGAAGGAAAAAAAAGAAATGTATCATATCAGTGACTTCTGTAATGGAAATGCAAATTTAAAGATCTTCCCTGCCCCTAGGCCCTTTGATAGGCTTAAGAGACTCTTAGAACCTTCACTGATTTGAAAATATACTCTGCCTCTTAATAGGCTGAATGTGGTCACATGGAGCCTGTGGCAGGAGGCTTCGTTTTCAGGAATGCCGACACCTTGATGCTGTGTGATTGGCAGTGGGTCAAGAGGGTGGTTACATTCTCTGACCCAGGAGAAGGGTATATAATCCCTGATGTGAGGCTTTGCTTTGGGGCTCACTTTGAGAAGTGTTTGTGATTTGATCAGATGAGACTCTGGGAAGCCGTTGGTGACAGCCCCCTGGCTTTGAAAAACCCAGATGTTGATTTGGTACGGATGTAATGGTTGGACAGTTTGGAAACCTGTCTACTTGATCTGTTTCTCTGTCTTGATAATTCTTTTTGTATACTCAGAAGTTCGGGGTGGTGACCTTTTTCCCCTTAACTAGGTAAACTATATATATATATATTTGACTGATTAAAGTAAGCTTGCTAACCAATTTTGAGTTGCTTTCCTTTAGCAAAGCAGATCTAAGAACCTGTGTTGGCAGCCACCCTGGGGACGCTGGGGTGCTTGCTGCTACAACTTCCCACACCCCATTGACAATATTTGTTTTGGTTTCCCTTCTGGGAAAATGATTAATCAAAGAAGGAGGGATATAAGTTGGGTCTTGAAGAATTGGTAGGATTTGGTGAGGCAGATGGAAAGGACCAGCATGTATTAGGAGAGGTTGAAGAATAAACCAAGAGGCAGCAGGGCAGGGATGGCTACACCATTTGTAGAGAATGGTTCAGTGAAGCAAATACATGCATGTGGGGCAAAATATTCCCTTCCAAATGGGTTTCAACTTTCTTCCTTTCACCATTTCTTCTCTACTCCCAACAGGGCTTCTTTCCATCTTGTAGCTAAAACAAACAAACAAAAAACCAAAACAACAACCACAACAACAAAGCACCTAACGCAGTGCTCCTGTTCACTTGACCACTTTTCTCAGATTCTGACTCCTGGGTGCATAGCTGTTTTATCCTATGAAGATCTGCCTTAACCCATACAATCCAAATAATTATGATAGGCTTGGGAAATGACTTTTCCAGAATTCTGAGCTAATCTTTTCTCTATTTGGGTTATGGGTGTCTGGCTTTTCATAAAGATATTAAAGTCAGCTGGAACCCAGGAAACAAAACCAATAAAGAGTTTAGCACTTTGGCAACTGTGGGGAGGGGAGCTGGTCCTTGCATGTCACTTAAATAAGCACATTGAATGATGACACAAAGCAGTACCAAAGGTGGTCATATTTTTTAAGTGATCTTAAATTCATTCCTTTCATTTCTTCTCTTGGCTCCTTACACTATGCAATGAATAAATTTGACTAACAGGCACCAGTTAAAAAAGAAGAGCACCAGTATCTTTCATCAACTTCTCATTTAGGCCTCACTTCCTTTGCTTTTTTCTCTCTGGCTTCCATTGTACTAAAAGTTGCTTACTCAAAACTTATTTATACGTTAAATTATTTTGGTGATTTCAAGAGGCTTTTGCTTCCCATGATAATTATCTCAAGACCAGTTGTGATTAGCATCCCAAATGATAGAATGTAGAAGCTGGCCATACCTCCTCTTCTCCATAGGATGTCCAAGATGTGGAGGGTCCTTGAGAAAATGTTTCTTTTTGTTTTGTTTTTTTTGTTTGTTTTTAAGCAATCAGGGTTAAGTAACTTGCTAAAGGTTACACGGCTAGTTGTTTCTGGGTGTGGTGCTGAGTGTCTGAGCCTGGGATTCGATCCCCAGGTCATCCCAACACTGGAGCCGGTGCTCTTACTCCCTGAGCCACCTGGCCATCCCTAAGCAATTGGGGTTAAGTAACTTGCTCAAGGTTACAGGCCAGGTATTTCTGGGTGGGTGCTAAGTGTCTGAACACGTATTCTATCTCCAGGTCATCCTCACACTGGAGCCGGTGCTCTTACTTGCTGTGCTACCTGGCTGCCCTGAAAAAATGTTTTTGGATATATCTACTCCTCATGCTCACTGAATTGGGATTTCAGTATCAATAATTTAAATCTTCTTTCCATCAGCAAAGCCTAAAGGCTTGTGTTTTATCTAAAATTTTCCGATAAATACTGAACAGTGTGGTAGGTAGCACATAGTACAGTCTACCATAAAGGTAACAGCTGGGGCTATAAGAACTAAAAATGGCAGAGTGAAAGTGTTTGTAATTAAGTTAAAGGTGAGAGACTGAGGACCAATTCATTAAGGGAGTTTATTCAAAACTCATAATGTGGATGCCATCAGACCTTGGTAGTATTTTTTAATATCTAATTTGTTCGGTTAGTCCAGAATATGTTGCAAATGTTTTACTATTTGATCTAGTAATCTCAGCTGCTTCAAAAGACATTTGGAGGAATTGGAAAAATCCCAATAACATCATCCTTAGCACAGACAGAAGTCCAGGATTCAGCCTGATAGCTTACTGGTAAACTCTCTTTTTTCCTATTGTCTTGTCTGCCAGTATTATCTTGTACTGTACCTGTTGGTGTAGCAATAAATCTTTGCTTTGAAAATTCCAGCACAGGTTCATTTTTATTTTAGCTCAATTTGCCTAAAATTATTTTACTTAAAACTAATTTACCTAATGAAAAAAATTTCCTAAAATTCCTATTTTGAGAAGTGATTATCAAATTATCAGCATTCCTTAGATAGTAGAATTATTTTATCACCTTCCACTTTTTAAAGATTTTTTGCATCATTTTAGTAAATGAATTTTTTTTGCATTTTATAACCTTTATTTATTTTAATGTATTTGTATATGAACATTTCTCACTAATATCCATGGATTGATTTTATCTCTATTTACAGTTGAGGAAACTTGAGGAAGACAAAAGTTAAGTGAATTGCCCAGGATAATGCAGTTGATAATGTCTAAGGTAAAATTTGAAATCAGGTTATCCTGACCACTGGTCCACTTCATAGACCAGAGATGTTAGCCTCCCTTTAAGAATTTTTGTCTTTTGTATATATGATATGTGAAGGTTAAATGAAGTAATATGTGTAAAGCACTTTACAACTTTAAAATATCATGTTGCTCTATAATTAGTATTTATCTAACATGGCATATTTTATTGAGGTACTAAGCAATTCAGTACATCCCTAAATATTATCTGTTAGTGGAATAATATCCTATACCTAGATTTCAAAAAATCAACTTAAGTATAGGATGGGAGAGGCATGGATAGACATCAAGTCTAATAAAAAAAAATAACTCCAGCTTTTAGCATGGGCTACAGATCAATATGAAACAACTGCACAACTTGGCAAACAAAATAGTTGATGTGATCTCAGCCTGAGATATGAGGTTTAGTGTAGAAAGCAAGGGAGATGACAAGTCTATTATATACTTTCCTGGACAGACTCTATTGTGTTTAGTTCCTGGTGCCATTTTTGAAGAGGACTTAGATAAACTGGCTAACATCTAGGAGAATGAGACCAGAAGATTAATTCAAGTCAATACATTTATTTAGTACTTACTATGTGTTTTGTATTAGATTCTCTAAGTCATAGAATTTGGAACCTTTTATTTTAGGAGTCATTAATGAGTGTATTAACGAACGTATGGTCTACTAAAGGCGTGGCATAATTTTCATAAAATTATATCTTAAGCTTCTTTTTATCCCTTGGCAAGATACAATTCATAATATAGATTATAGACTGATGTCTCTGTAGATGATAAGTTCTTCAAGATGTTCTAATTTCCTGATAATATTATGTCATTTGCATTAAGACCTGGATGTCCTTAGTGCCTCCTAAATGAGATCTATATTTACATAGAACTATTTGGGTTAAAAATCCACACAGGAAAATTTAAGTGAATGAATTAAATTAATATATTTGCTGTGTTCTAGGTGCTATACTAGATTCTAGTGATGCAAAAATGAAAATAAAAAAAGTCCCTGCCATGCGTGAGCTTATGTTACATTTGAGGAAATAACATATACATTTAAATATATATAAAATACTTACAAATTAATTTTTTGGAGAGGAAAGAAAGTACTAACATTGACAGTATCCAAAAGGACCTTGGTATATGAGGTGTCATTCAATAAAATGAGTTGTGGAAATCTACCACTAGATTTTTTTCCATCCATATTCTTTTATAATTCAGCTAACTTTTCCTTTCAGAATTTTATATGCTGTTCTTATTAGGTGTGCATATATTTAACACTTTCCTTCAAAAATTTGCAACCAAAAACGTGGCAAAAGTAAGGAGAGCTTGACAGTCTGCATATAATACAAAGTAAAATGTGAAAATTTCTTTTGAAATTATTTCAAATGGATGGGTCAGGAAGAAATACATGGAGTAGGGTCTATAAGCTATGTCTTGAAAATAGAATATATATGGGGAGGCGGCATGTAGTAGGGAGTAGGCCTATTTCAGGTACAAGGAATAGCATAAGGAAAGGTACAGAGGGAGGCATGTGGAAAGGATATATTCAGGTAACAATGGTACTGCCATTTCCTTAAGTATGAGGTATATAAAGGGAAATAGTGTGAGAAGACTATGAAAATAGATTGTAACAAGAGTTCTTCACCTATTTGATGTCATAAATCTCTTTGCCATTCTGGTGAAGCCTATGAACTCTTATTCAGAATAATGTTTGTTACCTTCATTCATAATTTAAAGAAATATTTAACTTTTAAGAGCTTAGTACAAATAAAACTACAATCCTCTCCAAGTACATTAACCCTCTGAAATCTATTGAAATGCCCTTTGGGGCCCCACTGAACCCAAGTTAAGAACTCTCACCTTAAAACTATATTATGATCATTTTCTGAGTTCCAAGTTGACTCCCATTGCCTTTCAAAATTCTCCTCCAGTCAGATAATTCCCTCGGGATGAACTTGTACACAGTCTCTTTCACTAGGAAACAAAATCCATGAAAATTCTCAGCCAGTCTCTTCTGAGAGACTCCATTCAACAGAAATTTTCAAAGGTTCCATTTTTTTTCTTTTACTGGGCCCAGCTGATGTTTCCATCTCCAATCAGCTTATCTATCTGCCCACTCATGTACTTTTGCAGAATATATCAATGTATTCTGATTGACCCCTGAGTGACCCGAACCTGTCCTGTTTCTATTCCAACTATTACCCCAGGACATCTAGGTTGGATGCTATAATTTCCCAGTTGGCAACTACTCTAGCAAAGGCCAAGAGGCCATTTTCATAACAGGCTAGGTTTCATTTGAGCTAAAAGGGAAAAAAAAAGATGAGTTGGGATTGAGACTGGCTGAAGGCTTCATTTTCTAAAAAATTATTTTATGTACTATTCCTTAAAATAATATATCTGACCCCACAAAACAGTTGAAAATTATTAAGGAATCTCCATGCTCTATGTTCAGCATGAACACAGAGAAAAGTAAAATAAAGCTGGTTTGTGATAACTGAAAAGAAAATTCTCTTAGACTAGCTCTCTGATCTGCAAACGTAGAAAAGGAGATGGGAGTATAAGTGGGGGAGGCGAGGGAGAGGAGGAAGAAGACATGTTGGTTTTCTTTCAAGCCATACCCTAATGGGGAGACCAATTAAGAAAAAAGTATTTTTCATACGAGTTGAATTACAGTTTCAATATTAATAATTTGTCGTATAATTTCTTTAGAATAAAAAATTAAAGACCAAGAGACACTTGACACTAGGATTGTATATCTGAACAAATATTTCTCATTTATCTGTGTATTCCTCTCCAGATCTAGCACAGTGCCTTCCTGATAGAAGGTATGTTCTGAAATTTCATATTAAATGGAAATGACTTGAATGAGTAAATTCCTAGTCTTAATTGTTGCTTCTAATTTTTTGAAAGTGTGAATTTACTCTGTAGACTGAGCATACAGCTATGGAGCTTGTTTTAATGAACTAAAACTTACAGCCTCTGACACTCATTTAAGGATCTGCAGGATAATTATTACATTTTGTGGTATTAAAAACCCACTTATCTATATGCTTTTCTTAAATGGGACCAGGTACTTTCTTAGACAGTTGAGACAGGGAACAAGGGTAAGAAATGGGGGAATGGACCTGTGATTCTATTGTAATTAAGGAATTACTTATAAGGAAACTTCCTTTGCTCAGGAAAATGAGCATTTTCTTTGTATCTTACATAATTAGAGAGCTGCCTAGAAAACTTAGTGATTAAGGGATTTGTTCAGTGACATACCCGGTATATGTTGGGATTATAGATTACACATGAAACAGTCCGTGACATCACAAATAATAAATTGCTTCATAAAGTACCCTAGTCCAGTTTCACCTCACAATGAGACTACCATAACTGCCTCTGATATAGTTGCCTCTTTTTCCTCTTTTTCTCATTGCCAAGTCAGATTGTTTTTCCTAAGCCACTTCCATCACAAAATATTAGGGTGGATCTTAGAGATTGTTTAGTCCAATCCTTTGAATTCACAGATGAGGATACTACAACCCAGAGGTGGAGTTATCTGACCAAATTCACATAGTTAATTAGTGACAGAACAGAGACCAGAAAGTAGATATTTGGACCCTGGAACCATGTTTTTTTAATATGCCAATCTCACCCCATATATAATTTCTCTGTTCAAAACCATTGTTGACTTTATATTAACAGATAAAGTCTATCAATCTATGATCTAGGTGAAAATCATATAAAGAGTAGTAACATGAGAAATCATCAGACCAGCTCTCTGGTTACAGTTTAGCTATTTTGTTACACTAAATGTATCTAGCCTTCTGTTCTGTCAATCTGAAAAGTCAAGTGTTTGATTCTGTGAAACCCTTTCCAAATCAAAAAATATTCAGAAATTCTATAGTATTTTTATAAAGTTGAATCCAAACTAAAACTGAAGTGTTATACCTTTCTGCACGTTGCCTTGTTAACTCTTCTCTAGCAACAAAGCATCAATGAGAAGTTTTGTTTGTTGATGTAGAAAGAGGCAAGATTCTGACTGCAAAGTGCTCCTGTGTGGCATGTGCCATCAGTGCTCCAACCAAGATTCTGGGAGGAGGAGAAGGGACTAAAGAGTACAAATCTTGAAGATTGTGGGAAGATGGCAGAAGAGATCGGAAAATCCCAAGGTTTCCAGATTTTCCCCACAAATGAGTTAAAACAATGCCTTAGAATGAAAATAGAATGGTTAAAAATAAACAAGAGTCAGGTCAGAATAGTGGTTCTCCTGGGACAATCAGAGAAAATCTGAAGAAAAAATTGAGGATAAGGTTTTGTCTTTATACTTCCAGGCTAGTTCCATTTAAAAAACAAGCAGCAAGCTCTGGGTTTAGCTGGGATGGGAGGAAGGCTTGGTCTCAGTCACAGGAATTTAACCTCTACCACTGTGAGGGGCATTAGACATCTGAGTCAAGGAAGATTGAGTGAAACTCTGCTGACATGGAATGCTAGACCAACTGTGCTGTGAAATGTGGGCTAGGCAAGAACAAACCATCACACTCCTGGTGAGTGCAGAAGCTGTGGGGCAGGGATGTTCCAAACTCTGGGTCCTTATAAGAGTCTGGAGGTCTTAGTTGCAGTTCCAGGCCAGTGGAGAGAACTGAAGGAGAATCTGAGGCCAGAGGCACCATTCCTGATGCGCCAGGACTAGAGGTAATTACAAAAAATAAGATACTACAATAAAAAAAAAAATGAACAGATACAGGATAAAAAATCCAACCATAGAGAGTTACTAAGGGAATAGAGAAGACTGGGGTTTATCTTCATAGGAGGACAGTGAAGTAAAGAAACCCTTTTCTACCTCAAAGAGTGACATCGAATGCTTCCCTGCCCCAAAAGAACTCAAACAAGTACTTTAAAAATAAAACGACAGACTGAGGAAAAGCTAAAAAAAAAAAAAAAGAATCCAAGAAAAACAAGAAGATTATGAAAAGAAAACCAGCAATTAGAAAAGGAGAACCAGAATCTTAAGGAAGAAAATGACTCCTCAAAAACCAAAAGAGGGCAAGGGGAGGCCAACAAAATTATATCAGATCAAGATATAATAAAACAAAATGAAAAAATAGAAGAGTATGTAAAATATTTCATAAGAAAAAAACAACTAATCTAGAGAACAGATCAAGAAAAGAAAACATAAGCATAATTAGACTACCTAAAAGCTATGATCAAAAAAAAAAACTAGATACAATAATATAAGAAATAATTAAAGAAAATTTTCCTGAGGCATTAGAAGATGAGGGGAAAGAAGAAATAGAAAAATAATCCACACAAGACCTTGCAGTGGTGACACTAAAAACCACATGTCCTGGAACACTACATATAAAAGAGCAAAAAAACTGGGGTTCGAACCAAAAATATACCCAACAAAGTTAAGAATAATCCTGAATGAAAAAAAGGACATTTAATTAATTGTCAGACTTTTAGGATTTTGTTGATTAAAAAAAAAACAACTGAACTCAATAGAAGATTTAACATACAAGAGCTAAGAGAAATATAAGGTACCTACCAAAGACTAATTATAAGGGACTCAATAAGGACAGACTATTTACCTTTATAGGAGGAAATGTAAAACATGGCTAAGATTGTTATTAGTAATTAGGTAATTATTAGGAAAGATTGGGGTAGACCTGAGTATGACATGATTTTTTAAAAAACAAAAATCATTTGGGAACAATTAAAAAGAGTAATAGTCTTATACAAGTGTGGTGTGAGAGGAAGAACTGAAAGAGAATATTTAGAGGGGAAAGGAGGTCTGGCAGTTCTAGAAAGCTACTTTCATCAGGAATGGGTTCAAGAGGGAACAATACATATACATATATACACATATAATAGTGCAAAAGTCTTCTAATTCAGAAAGATATAAAATTCTAGGAGGACAGGAAGTGGGTAGAGAATAAGAGAGAGATCTTTAGAAGGCAGTGTGATGGAATAAGTTAAAGTGGAATAATGAAGGGTGTTGAGTTTAATGGGGATTAGAGGATAAGGGAGGGGTCATTGAAGGAGGGCAGGTTAACTAATAGGAGGACAAGGTAGTAGATAGAAGTAAAGTAGAGGAGATAGAAGGGATAGGAAATAAGAGATACACACAAAAACAAAATAATGATCAGGAGCAGAATTTGTTCAGGAAAAAGGAGCATGATCTTGGAAAAAGTAAAGGTTAAATAGATTTAATCAAAAGAGAAAAATAGGGAAATTGCACTATGTGTCAGCCATATTCACCAAATTGTTTTGGACTATTTAAAATTAGACAGTGTAAGGTTGGAATATTCTATAGTTTAGGAAATTACAAGATGGTGGGCTTGGAAAAAGAAGGAAAGACTTTGGCTTATGAAGGAAAAGGCTATCCACTCTCAGAGAAACAGGACAAATAAGTATAGTATGGGCGTACTTAGATACATATCAATGTCTTTATCTATATGGTAGTATAATTTTCTTTAAATTAAATTTTGTTTATTTTCTATTCACATCATTCATTTCCACAAGATTTTGAGTTACAAATATTATCCCCATCTTTCCCCTGCCCACCACCCCAAACCTTGATACCACTGTATACCCCCTCCCTCAATTTGCTCTCTCCTATATCCTCCCCAATCCCCTCTCTGACTTTCCAGTAGGGCAAAATAGATCTCCATACCCCAGTGCCTGCATATCTTATTTCCCAGTTGCATGTAAAAAATAATAATATATATTTTTAAACATTTGATTTTAAAACTTTGAATTCCAGATTCTTTCCTTTCTTCCCTCATCCCACCCTTACTGGGAAGATAACAATTCAATATAGGTTGTACATGTGTAGCTACACAAAACATTTCCATAATGGATATATTAGGGAAGACTGACTACATTTCCCTCCATCCTGTCCCACCCCCCACTTATTCTATTCTGTACTTTGACCCTGTCCCTTTTCAAAAGTGTGTGCTTCTAATTTCCCTCTCCCCCAACATGCCCTCCCCTCCATTATCCCCCCTCTCATCCTTTTCCCCCCTACTCTCCAGTAGGGAAAGATACCCTATTTAGTGTGTATATCATTCCCCCAAAGCCAAATTCAATGAGAGTAAGGTTGACCCATTCCCTTTTACCTTCCTGTTCTTCCCCTCCATTGTAACAGTTTTCCCTTGCCTCTTCTATATGAGATAATTTACCCCATTCTTTCTCTCCCCATCTCCTCTCATTATATTCCTCTCTCACCTCTCAATTTCACTATTCAAGTATCATCCCTTCCATTCAATTGATCCTGTACCCTCTGTCTATGTATACCTACACACATACACATATATTAGTATGATTATAGATATCTACATGTATATATATATATGATTACAAATATCTGAGTATATGTATGTATAAGTATATATATGAGTGTGTGTATGTATGTGTGAGTTGGAAAGAAAGAGAGTATGTATATGTCTATAGGTGTGTTTATGTATGTATGTATATGTGTATGTGTATGTGTGCATTCACACTTAATTTTAGCCTTTGGTGGGGGGGGAGGAAGGAGGAAAAAGAACAAAGTAAAAAGTGCATAGCTAAATAAAAATGTAAACTTACAAGGAGCA
The DNA here is from genome assembly GCF_028583685.1 of Petaurus breviceps papuanus. Lineage (NCBI taxonomy): Eukaryota > Metazoa > Chordata > Mammalia > Diprotodontia > Petauridae > Petaurus > Petaurus breviceps. The sequence goes on from NW_027185784.1 coordinate 20,265,424, forward strand.
AAAATGGACAATTCTCAAAATAATATCTTGTATTTCTTATGTAGGCTTTCTTTTCTTTGTTTTAGGTAACATTATTTTATTTTATTATTAATTAATTTGTTTTAGTCTTCAACATTCCTTTCCACAAGATTATAAGTTCCAAATTTTCTCACCATCTCTCCCCTCCTGCACCCCAAGATGGTAGGTATTCTGATTGCCCCTTGCCCCTATCTGCCCTCCTCTCTCTCACCCTCCTCCCTCTCCATCTCACTTTCTTGTAGGGCAAGATAGATTTCTATACTCCATTGCCTGTACATCTTTTTTCCCCAGTTGTATGTAAAAACAATTTTTAACATTTGTTTTTAAAATTTTGAGTTCCAAATTCTCTCCCTTCTTCCCTCCCCACCCACCCTCTTTGAGAAGGCAAGAACTTCAATACAGATTATACACTTGTAGTTATGCAAAACTCTTCCATAATAGTCTTGTTGTAAAAGACTAACTATAGGGAGAAGCCAATATGGCAGCGTAGAAGCAGGAAAGTTCCATGTATTCCACCCATAACCACCTCAAATACCTATAAAAAATGATTTTAAACAAACTTTATGGCTACAGAACCCATAAAGTGACAGAGAGAAACAAATCTTCTGCTGAAGGCAGCCAAGCAAGCCGAAAGGAAGAATCCATTGCAGTGCTCTGGGAGCAGAGCCCAGCCCTGCAAAATCCCACAGCTTTAGCCTCAGGGCGGTCCAACCAGCTGTGGCTAAAGTGGACTTCAGGAGAATGGATCACCTGCAGCTGTGGCAGTTTCCAGAATTATCAAACCACAAATGCCAAAGACAAAGTGGGAGGTTAGTTTAGACTTTGGGAACAGGGGATCCAGGAGTGCAGTCCAGCCTCTGCTCCCTGGAGGGAGAAGCAGCTGAGGTTTGGTGGCCATGGAAGCATGGCTGCTTTAGAGCTCCTGTCCTACAGATTGTAGGGGGACCAAGTGACTGTTATGAGGAGTAATCATTCTTGTTTTAACCTGCTTGGATCTGGATTGGTGTCTAGGGTGGAGGTCCTGGGTTTTGTGACCAGGTACCAGAGCCAGGGGTACCTCAGAGAGGGGACCCAACTAATAGCTCCAACAACTGTGAAAACCCCAGCAATTTGTGACAAAGCTCTCCTCTCTGGAAGCAGAGTTCCACTGTGGCAAAAAGCTCAAAAGTCAAGTAATTGAGTGGTAAAATGAGCAAGCAAAGGAAGCAAAGCAAGCTCAGCACTCCGACTTTAGATTGATATTTTGCGGACAAAAAGGATCAAAGCATGGAACAGAAGGAAGACAATGAAGTCAGAACTCTTCTACCAAAAGCTTCCAAGAAACATATGAACTGGTTAGAGGCCATAGAGGAGATTAAGAAGTATTTTGAAAACCAAATAAGAGAAGTGGAGGAAAAATTGGGAAGAGAAATGAGAATGATACAAGAAAATCATGAAAAGAGAGTCAACAATCTGACTGAAGAAAATAACTTAAAAAATAGACTAACTTAAATGGCAAAGAGGCTCAAAAAGGCAATGAGAAGAATTTATGATGAGATTAGTTTATGATCAGAAACTAATCTCCATTTGTCAAGATAGACTTTTTGATTGACTAAATGAATGTACTGCTCAGGGGTGGAGTAGCACTTGAAAATTAATGAATCACACTTGGTGAATGCTGTATTTTGATTTTTATCTGTTCTGTGAATGTTTTGCCTTAATTTGTCACTGAATAAAATAGAAAGTTACTATGCTGGTATTCTGAACCTTGGAAGTTGCCTCTGCTTGGCATCACAATAATAAAGTTGATGTTTAGGCCTTTTGTTATCTTGGCTTTCTGGTAGTCCAATAATTCTTAAATTATCTCTCCTGGATGTATTTTTCAGGTCAATGATTTTTCCAATAAGATATTTCATTTTGTCTTCTGTTTTTTTTTATTTTTTTAGTTCTGTTATATAATTTCTTGATTTCTCAGAAAACCATTAACTTCCATTTGCTGCATTCGAATTTTTAAGGAATTATTTTCTTTAGTTAGTTTTTGGAACTTCTTTTCCATTTGGTCAATTCTACTTTTTAAGGCATTATTTTCTTCATTAGCTTTTTGAACCTCTTTGCCATTTGGATTAGTCAATTTTTTAATGTGTTATTTTCTTCAGCATTTTTTTGAGTCTCCTTTAGCAAGCTGTTGACCCATTTTTCATGATTTTCTTGCATCACTCCCATTTCTGTTCCCCATTTTTCCTCTGCTTCTCTACTTGATTTTTATTATCCTTTTTGAGCTGTTCCATTACCTGTGACTAATTCATATTTTTCTTGGAGGCTTTTGATGTAGGAGTTTTTATTTTGTTGTCTTCCTCTCATTCAGTGTTTTAATCTTCCTTGTCACCAAAGTAAGATTCTATAGTCTGAGGGTTTTTTATGCTGTTTGTTCATTTTCCTAGCCAAATATTTGACTTTCTAACTCTTTGTTAAAGTAGGACTCTTCTTCCAGTGTGTAGAGTGTCCTGTCCCAAACTTCAAGTATTTTGTGTAGCTATTTTTAGAGATATTTCTAGGATCCTGTAACTTTCAGTTCTTCCAAGGTAGTGTGATCAAAGGAGAGGTGTTTACACCTTTCCTGGTATGTGTTCTGCTCTGTGAGTGACCATAAGCACTCTTTTCTCCCTTGGAACTTTGAGGAGGATTCCCACTACATTGTAACAAAAACAGCACCCCACCAGTGCTCCTCACTCCAGGAATACTACCCAGAACTGTGACCCAGATCCAAGCAGGGAAAAGCAAGGGAATCCTGACTCAGTACCAGCATAGGGATCCCTGAAATTGCCCTCTGATCATCCACTCAATCCCCACACCCTCTTGTGGACTTGGAGTAGCCACTGCTGCTGCCACCACCACTGCCACTACCTCTGCTTCCCTGGGGCTGGGGTGAGACTGAACTCCTCTCTCCCCCAGGTCTGACAGGTTTCCCACTGACCTCCTCTGCTGTCTTTAGTGTTTGTGGGCCAAAAAGTCTGGGAAAAGCCATAGCTGCTAGTGATTCACTCCACTGAGTTGTGCCTTGATCTTTTCTATGCTGGCATAGCCCACACTATACTCTTCTTTGCTCCCCACCTGGTGCAATAGACCCTTCCTGTTGACCTTCCAGGCTGTCTTGGACTGGAGATTTGTTTCATTCTGTCATTTTTTTGGGTTATGCAGCTCTAGAATTTCTTTAGTGTCATTTTTACAGGTATTTTCAGGGGTTTGGGGAAGAGTTCAAGAAAGTCCCTGATTTTACTCTGCCAGCTTGGCTCTGCCCCTATATAGGCTTTCCTGAAATGGAAATTTGTTGCAGTATATTTTGAATCCTCTTACATTCGGCTCTGTACATGGCAATGCTCTTTGTCTTTTCTTATTTTGTATTTAAGTTTATACAATTTTTTTCTTTTCTTATTGTGTATTTAATTTTTAATATTTAAGTATAAAATTAAAAAAATTAAAAAGAGACTGCAATTCTTTGAGTGCAGACAAACCATCAAAGGTAGTACCTCAAGCTAGGACCCCAGTAAATTGGTATCAAGGCCAAACAATATATCAGTATCCCATCTAAGAGTATATGGAGGTCACTCTTAAGTAGGGGATGGGGAGATCCACAAGTATTGCACATTACATAAATTTTCAGACTTTTAGTAAGTCATGTTTATTTTTCTCTTTTTTTCTTTTTTTTCACTAAAATATTATGTTTTGCATGGGATGATTATCTTGGAGGGCAGGGAGATAGATGCTGGGGGAAATCATGGTGATGTAAACAACAAAAGACAAGAGTAAGGAAAAAAAATAAAAAGAGTATATGGACTAAACTGACCTGGCACAATCAAAAAAGGGGAACTTTTTATATATGCAGAAGATAATACATTGCATACTAAGAAGAAATATTAGGAATAAATAAATATCAATGAGCTTAACCAAGGAGAGAGTAACTATACACCAAATGCAATTACAGAAACAGGGGAAATGGCTTGGTCACCAAGACGACAGAAGTTTTTTGGGGAAAATTGATTAAAAAATAAAATAGAAGTGAAGCAAGAAGAACAAGAGTTTTGAAAAATTGTAAATATTACAAATGCAGACTCCCTGAAAATGGGACAAATAGGAAGAACTTAATGATTCTGAAGACAGCAATAAATCTTATAACAAAATCAAAAGATTGAAGAAGTAGAAAAAAAAGTAAGGTAATTACTATCACAAAAAATTACTTCAAAAACATAGTGAAAAAAGTTAATTTAACAATTACAAAACTCCCTGGAAACCATAACCAATAAAAAATTCAGATACAATATTTCAAGAAATTATAAATAAAACAAGAAAAAATACAATTATAGGTAAACTCCAATTAGTGCAAATATTGAATTCCACAGAATGATCACATTTATTAGAATTTGCACTACTCAAAATTTTAATTATGTAAAATATGTTAATTCGTGCCAACTCACTGGAAATATGCAGTGAGAATTTGAATAATATAACTACTTGATAGGATTCATTATTTGTACTGAGACCTAACTCTATCTTGATATCTTTATTAATACATGCAGAAAAATCTCTTGACTAATTCCAATACTCATCTGTTAAGAAAATTTAGAAAACATGAATAAATGGATATTTTCTTAACACAAGCTAGCATTATATATAAAAAGGATAAACTAGAAGCTTTTCCACTAAAATAAGTGGTAAAATAAGAATGTCTTTTATCATCACTATTATTTGATTCAATGCTAGGTATGCTAGCTATCAGAGGAAGAGAGGAAAAAATATGTTGATATATAAATTGGAAACAAAATTATCATTTTTTTGCAAATGATATAATATATTTAATAAAGTTAATTCTGTCAACTAAAATTAATTGAAAAAATTGCTAAATTCAGTAAAAATGGTAGGATATAAATAAAGCACACCTAATCATAAAAATTTCTCTGTTATTAGCAAAACACAGAAAAAGTTGACAGAAAGAAAAATTCCATTTAAAAACTAGAAAATAAATCAATTACTTGTGAGTCAATCTATCCAAACAAGTAGTAGATAGCTAATCTATACAAACATAAATAATCACTAGATGAATGTAACTATGAAACTCTCTTTTTAATAATACAGACCTAAATAATTGGAGAAATATTCATTGTACCTCAGTAGGTTGAACTAATATAATAAAAATGACAACATTACCTTGATTAATTTTTTTTTAACAAGGAATAGTTTTATAGACCAAGAAAAAGTACATTTATTTGGAGGAACAAAAGATCAAGTATTTCCAGAGTATAATGAAAAAAAAAGTTAAAAAAGAAGTATTAATAGAAATGAAACTATGCTACTAAGCAGTAATAATCAACATGATTTGGCACAGGTTAAAAAATAGAGAGGTTGATCAGTGGGAAAGATTAGGTAAATAACATAAAGAAGCAAACATACACAAGCCTAGTGTTCAATAATAAGATCTTAGATGATGGGGAAAGAATTCGTCATTCTTTTTTTTTTAATGCTGAAAAACCTGGAAATCATTTGGCAGAAACTACACTCAGATCATCATCACTCACCCTATACAAAAATAACTTGGTTTCAAGATTTTGATATAATAAGTCACATCATAGATAGAGGAGTAAGGAAGAAATTACATTCTGGTTGTATTGTGGAGGAACAGTTAATGACAAAGGACAGAGGAGATCATGGGAGACAAATTTGATAAAACTAGAACTCTTTTTGCAGAAACAAAATCAACACAGCCAAAATTACAAATTAAAGATAGGTATTTTCAGTAAATTCCTCTGATAAAGTTCACAGTATCAAGATTATATATATATATATATATATATGTATGTATGTATATAACTCATTGATTTGAATTAATGAGAACGAGTTGTTCACCAACTGATAAATGATGAAAGGATATGTACAGGAAGTTTTCAAAGGAACAAATTCAAGCTATTAATAGATATATGAAAAACATCATCCAGATTAAAATTCAAGCAACTCTGAAGTTCTACCTGAAGCCTATCATATGGGCAACAATGACAAAAAAGGGAAAATTGCAAATGTCAGGGGAACTTAAATTGGAAAAAGAACAGATATGAATGTATACCTGCATGTACACATGCATGTGTGTATGTGTGTGTTTGTGTATGTATCATTATTGGATAAGAACTGAGTTGGGGAATGGCTGAATAAATTATAATTGTGAATAAATATTGTTTTTCCTTAAAAATGACAAAAGGGAAAGTTTCAGAGAAATTTGGGAAATTTTATATGCATTGAAGTAGAGCAAAGAGAATAGAACCAGGAGGAGAAAATATTACATGCATAACAATAACAACTGATTTGATTTGAAAGACTTAAGAACTCTGAAGAGAAAGAGAAACTCAAAAAAGTAAATACATTTGAGCAATTAGAAGTGACCAAATGGTGAGGAAATGCCTACATCTCATGGGGTCATAGGATACATATCCCTTCAAAACCAGTTTTAAAAGTCTGAGAAAGCTAAGGAGACTTGGCAGAAGGTTAAACCATCAGACAAGGAGATGGATCATTTAGTTCTGTTTTGATTGGTAGATCAAAGAATACACTAAGGAAGAGATAAGGAGGAAGAAGGAAGAACTTATAATTTCTCAAAACCAGAGTATGATTGAAAAAGAATGTCTAAATCTGGAGGAAGAAGATGGGAGGAACTGGCATTACATGAACTTCATTCTTAGAACAGATTACACAGGGTTACATGCACACACACAGACACATGAAAAATTTGGTTAAAAGAATATATAAAATATGTGGTAATCCAATAACCAAGACATATACACAGGAATTATTTGAATATACCTGTGAAGTAATCTGTAAATTAAGATAGTCTCAAATAATTATAGCAGCAGTTATCAAACTATGGTCTCTCGGCATTTTTAAACTCAATTATTGATGATGTGCTGAAAGAGATTTTATTTTCATTCTCTGTCTCTCTCTCTGTCTCTGTCTCTCTCTGTCTCTCTGTCTCTTTCTCCTGTATCTGATTAAAAATCAGCATATCAATATATTTTTTGGAGGGGGGAGGTGAGGCAATCATCATTAAGTAAATTGCCCAAGGTCACACAGCGAGTAAGTGTCAAGTATCTGAGGCCAAATTTGAATTCAGGTCCTCCTGATTCCAGGGACAGTGTTCTATCTTTTTTTCTTTTCCTTTAATCTCTTTGGCATTGAGACCTTATAGTGGCATAGGTGGATCAAAGAATACAAAACATTTTATAGCCCTTTTGGTATAGTTCTAAATTATTCTCCAGAATGGTCAGACCAGTTCACAACTCCATCAACAGTGTGTTAATATATTTCTTTTTCCACATCCATTTCAGAATTTCTCATTTTCTTTTTACTTTCATGTTGTCCAATATAAGAGTATGAGGTACTACACAAGACTTGTTTTAATTTACATTTCTTTAATCAATAATGATTTACAGGATTGATTTTTAAATTGAGTATTGATAACTTTGATTTCTTCTTCTGAAAACTGCTTTTTCATATCCTTTCACTATTTATCAATTTGAAGAATGATGAGGCAGAGTCAATATAGTGTAGAAAAGTCAGGAATCTTCCTGAGCTCTCCCCAGCTTCTCTCAGAAATAATGTTAAATCATTCCTTTAAACAGATTCTGTAGTGACAGAATCTACAAAAAGACAGAATGAAATAATTTCTACTTTAAGATAACTTAGAAGGACTTCAGGAAAGGTCTGTCTCACTTGTATAAAAGGGGAGCACAGCCCAGCACAGACAGCATACAGGTGAGCCATCAGGGTATTCTTAGCCACAGCATAGATCAACAACTGAGACCTCTCATTCCTGGATCATCAGGTCATTTGCACAGCAGGACAGCTGTGAGACTTCCAGCAGCAGCTCCAAAGGAAAATTGCCATCCCCAGAACCCCTGACACAACAGGTCCAACTAGGTTGGGCAAGCCCAGTACAAAGCAAGCCACCAACATTTTTGGCCCTGGCACAGAAAGCCAGTGACCAGGCTCCTGGCCCCTAGCCCAAGAAGTTTGGAACAGTACCCCCTGTGCTCCAGGAGCATAGTTCAGATTTAAAAGTCACAAAATAGGCTAAAAAATGTGCAAAAATTGGAAAAAAACTGACCACAGAAAGCTACTGGGGTGACATGGAAGATCAAAACATAATCTCAAAAAAGGACAATGTCAAGATGGCTATAATATGATGTCTCAGAAGGGAATATAAATTCATCTCAAACCCAAAAAGCCTTCTTAGAAGAGCTCAAAAAGAATTTTAAAAATAAAATGATAGGTAAAAGAAAAATGGGGAAAGAAATGAGAATCATTCAAGAAAGAGGCAAAGGCTTGGAAAAGGAAGGACAAAAATTGACAGAAGAAAACAATTATTTACAAAATGCAAGAGCCCAAATGATTAAAAAAATCACTGAAGAAAACAAATCCTTAAAAAGTAGAACTAGCCAAATAGAAAAGGAGGTACAAAAGCTAATTAAAGAAAATAATTTATTTTTTTTTCAAAACAATTTCTTAAAAATTAGAATTAAGCAAATGGGAGCTAGAAACTATGAGACATCAAGAATCAGTCAAACAAAATCAAAAGAATGAACAAATGAAGAATAAAATGTAAAATACCTCATTGGAAAAAAATAACTGACCTGGAAAATAGATGCAGGAGAGATAATTTAAGAATTATTGGAGTACCTGAAAACCAGTGTAAAAAGAAAAAAGAGCCTGCGCAACAACTTTCAAGAAATTATCAGGGAAAATTATAGTTGTATCCTAGAAGTGGATGGCAAAATAGTAATTGGAAGAATCTACTGATCATTTCCTGAAGGAGATCCCAAAATGAAAACCCCAGGGATATTGTAGCCAAATTCCAAAATTATCAGATCAAGGAAAAAAAATGCAAACAGTCTGAAATAATTTAAATATCATGGAACCACAGCCAGGATAATGCAGGGTTTAGCAGCTTGTACATTAAAGGATCATAGTGTTTAGAATATGACATTCTGGATGGCAAAAGAGCTGGGATTACAACTAAGAATCAACTACCCAGCAAACTTGAGCATAATTTTTCAGGGGAAAAGATGGGAGTTCAGTGAAATAGAGGACTCGCAAATTTTTCAAGAGAAAATTCAGTCTTCAAATATGACTCAAGAGAAACATAAAATGACAAACAGGAAAGAAAAAAAAACATGCTATTCAATAAGATTAAGCTATTTTCATCCCTAAATAGGATGCTTGTAACTCTTGAGAACTGTATCTTGAAAACTGATCAGGAGGGACAAGGTGAAAGAAGAAAAACAAAGCACAAATGGAGAGGGGGGGGGGGGGGAGTAGGATGGTGGGAAATATATACTTAGTAATCTTAACTGTGAATGTGAATGGAGTGAACTCTCCCATAAGCTGGAAGTGTATAGCAAAGAGATTATAGCAATTTATCATGAGGAAAATGCACTATGAACAGGTAGGATTTATATCAGGGATGCAGGGATGGTTCAATATTAGGAAAACTATAAACATAATTAACCATATCTATAACAAAACTAATGGAAGTCATATGACCATCTCAATGAATTCAGAAAAGACTTTTTGACAAAATACAGCTCCCATTCCTATTCAAAACACCAGAGAACATAGGAATAAAGTGAGTTTTCCTTAAAATGATAGTTTCTATCTAAAACAATGAGCAAATATTTTCTGTATTGGGTATAAGCCAAAGGCCTTCCCATTGAGAACAGGGGTGAAACAGGGATGACCATTATCAACACTATTATTGAATACTGTATTAGAAATGTTAACTTTAGTAATAAGAGAAGTAAAAGATATTGAAGGAATTTGAACAGGCAACGAGGAAACAAATCTATCACTATAGATGATAGATAGACTTAGATGATAGGTAGACTTAGAGAATTCTAGAGAATAAACTAAAAAAAAAAACAACTCCTTGGAATAAACAACTTTATCACAGTTGCAGGATATGAAATAAATCCACATAAATCATCAGCATTTCTATATATTACCCACAAAGTCTAGCAGCAAGAGATAGAGAAGTTCCATTTAGGGTAACTGTAAAAATATAAAATATTTGGGAGTCTACCTGCAAAGACAAACTCAGGAATATGTGAACACAATTACAAAACAATTTTCACACAAATAAAGTCACATCTAAACAATTGGAAAAATATCAGTTGTTTATGGGTAGACCTAGCCAAACATAATAAAAATGACAATTCCACTTACATTAATGTACTTATTCAGTGCCATGCCAATCAAACTACCAAAAATTATCTTATAGAGCTAGGAAAAATTATAATCTTTTACTTCTGTATATTGCATAACTTATTTATTCTACTGATTAATCACTTTATTTCTTAGCCAGTATGAGATTACTTCAATAATTACTACTTTATAATATTGGTTGAAATTTGGTGCTGCTAGGAAACTTTCCTTTGCATTTTTTTAATTGATTTCTTTGACATTTTTGACATTTTGTTCTTCCAGATGAATTTCATTATTTTTGAACACTATACAATAATTTTTGGTAGTTTGATTGATTGTGACACTGAATAAGTTATTTAATTGAGAAAGAGTTGTCATTTTTATTATATTGGCTCAGTTTACTCATGAGCAGTTAATATTTCCCCAATTGTTTAGATATCTTTATTTGTGTGGAAAATGTTTTGTAATTGTGTTCATATAGTTTCTGGGTTTGTCTTGGCAGGTAGGCTCTCAGGTATTTTATACCATTTTCAGTTATTTGAAATGAAACTTCTCTATCTCTTACTGCTGGAATAATACATAGAACTGCTAATGATTTACATTGGTTTGTTTTATATCCTGTAATTTTGCTAAAGTTAATTGTTTCAACTTGTTTTGTAGTTGATTCTTTAGAAATCTCTAAGTATATCATCATATCATCTTCAAGGAATGGTAGTTTTGTTTCCTCATTGTCTTATTCCTTCAATTTTTTTTTTCTTTTCTAAGTGCTATAGCTACTTTTATAGTATCACATTGAATAATAATGTACCACCTTTGATCTTATTGGAAAGGCTTCTAGTTTATTATCATTATTGATTATGCTTGTTCTTGGTCTTAGATACTACTTAGCATTTTTTGAAAAACCTCCATTTATTAAAATTTTTTTTAGTGTTTTAATAGAAATGGGTATTACATTTTCTCAAAAGCTTTTTTCTTCAGCTATTAGAATGATAACTTATTTCTTGTTATTTTGTTATTGATATGTTTACTTATAGTTTTCCTAATTTTAAACCAGACTTGGATACTGGTATATATGCCACCAGCTTATAGTGTATGATCTTAATATGATATTTCTGTAGTCCCTTAGATTGTATTGTACTTAAAATTCCTTTATCAATATTCATTAGAAGAATTGGTTTATATTTTTTCTCTGTTTTAACTCTTATTGGTTGAGTTATCAAAACCATATTTATGCAATAGTAGAAATTTAACATGATTCCTTCATCTTTTTTCCCAAATAATTTAGATGGTATTAAGATTAATTCTTCCTTAAATATTTGGTAGAAATTGCTTGCAAATCCATTTGGTCTGGGGATTAATTCTTAGGGGGCTTATTTATGGCTAATTGAATTTCTTTTTCGAAGTTAGGGTTATTTAAATATTTTATTTCCTCTTCTCCTAATCTGAGCACTTTATATTGTTGTAAATATTAATGCATTTTTCTTATGCTGTCAGTTTTATTGACTCATAACTGGGCAACACAGCTCTTGATATTGCTTTAATTTCATCTCCATTGGTAATTCACTTATTCTTTACATTTTTATACCAGTTATTGGTTTTCTGTTTCTTTTTTAAAATTATATTAACCATTGGTTTATTTATTATGTTTTATCATATAACCAGCTCCTAGTTTTATTCAATTTTATTACCCTCTCCATACAGAGTAGACCCTAAGTATTGCTTTATTTGTATCCCACAAATTTTGGTATGTTGTCTCAATATTGTTGTCTTTAAAGAAATTATTCATTTTTTATGATTTGTTAGTTAAACCAATCATTCTTTAGGATGAAATTATTTAGTTTCCAATTAATTTTTAATCTATGGTTCCAAGGGCCATTAGTGAATTTTTATTGTAATACGGTCTGAAAAGGGTATATTAATGTTTCTATTTTCATATATTTTTGAGGCATTTGTGCCCTAATATATGCTCAATTTTTCTGATGGTGCCCTATACAGTTGAAAACAAAATGTATGCTCCTTTCCTTTTCTATCCAGTTTTCTTCAATGTCTATATTTTTTCCTAAAATTCTATTCATCTCCTTAGTTTCTTTCTTAATTTGTGGTTAGTTTTAACTTGACCTGAGAAGTAAAAATTGAGGTCCCCTACTGGTTTATTTTTATTATTGCATCTTGTAATCAATTTAACTTTTCTTTTAGGAACTGAGCTATTTGATGTGTATGTGTGTGATTTAGATCTAGATATTAAATACTATCGTAAGAAGTTACTATTTTATATGGGCTGTGGGAAACTGGGAGGATTTAGTGTAGAAATTTGATGTAGTACACCATTATCTTTCATAATACAAGAAAAAATTCTCCAATTGGACACATGACATGTCACATCATAAACAGAACAGCATAGGAGGAGATCCCCTTCACAATGCTAAAGAGGGGGGAATTCTTGAGCAAAGGACAGAGGCCGTCCCTGGAGATAAAAATACATCTTTGATTACATTGAATTGTAAATATTTTGCATAAATAACATCAATTCAGTAAAAATTAGAAGAGAATGAATTATGTGGGAAAATTGTTATAGAAACTTTCTTTGGTAAAAGTCTTATGTTCACAAGACCCAAGAGAAACATAAAATGGTAAACAGGAAAAGAAAAACAAACATGTTATTCAATAAGGTTTAACTGTTTACATCTCTACATGGGAAGATGATACACTCTTGAGAACTGTATCTTTATTGTGACATTTAGAAGGGGTATAAATAGACAGAGAGTTTGGATATAAGTTGACTTTGATGTAATGATTAAAAAATCCATTCAGCAAAGAGGAAAGGAAGGGGCAGAAAACAGTAAATTGCATCACATGAAATGGCACCAAGGCCTATTATAGTAAAGGAAAAGAGTGGAAAGAGGCAAGTTTTGTTTGTATCTTACTCTCATAGGATTTGACTGAAAGAGGAAATATCAAGCACACTCAATTGGGTATAGAAATTTAACTTACCATATATGAAGTAGGAGGGGAAAGGGGGAAAGAAAAGGGAGGGAGTCAATAGAAGGGAGGACAGATTGAGGGAGGCAGTGTTCAGAAGCAAAACATAGGTGAGGTAAAAAGGGAGAAAGGAGAGAGAAAAACATAAACATGGTTGAAAATAGGATGGAAAGAAAGACACAATTAGTAATCATAACTGTGAATATGAATGGGATAAACTCTCCTATCAAATGGAAGCAGAAAGGAGAGTAGATTAAAAACCATGATACTACAGTATGTTGTTTATAAGAAACACATTTGAAGCAGAGAAATACACACTGACTAAACATAAAGGCTGGAGTAGAATATATTATTCTTCAGCTGAAGTATAAAAAGCAGGGGGAGCAATCCTGCTTTCAGACAAATAAAAAGCAAAAACAGACCTAATTAAAAAGGATAATGAAGGAAACTACATCCTGCTTAAAAATACCATAAAGAGTGAAGTAATATCAATATTAAACATATATGCATGGTGGTATAGCATCTGAATTCTTAGAGGAGAAGTTAAGGCAATTACAGGAAGAAATAGCAAAACTATACTAGTGGGGAACCTCAATATTCCCCTCTTCAAATTTATAAATCTAACCACAAAATAAACAAGAAATAAATTAAGGAGTTGAATAGAATCTTAGAAAATTAGATGTGGTAGATCTATGGGAAAAAAAATTGAATAGGGATAGAAAGGAATATATCTGTTTTTTCTCAGTGGTACATGGCAACTACACAAAAAATGATCATGTACTAATACATAAAAACTTCACAATACAATACAGAAAGGCAATAATGTTAAATGAATCCTTTTCAGATCGTGATGCAATGAAACATACATGTAATATAGGGCCATGGGAAGATAGATTAAAATTAATTGGAATCTAAATAGTCAAATCCTAAAGAATGAGTGGATCAAACAAGAAATTATAGAAGTAACCAATAACTTCATCCAAGAGAATGACAATAATGAGATAAAACACCAAAACTTTTGGCATGCAACCAAAGAACTTTTTAGGGGAAATTTTCTATCTCTAAATGCTTACAGGAGCAAAATATAGAAAGCATAGATTGATGAATTGGGAATAAACTTAAAGAAGCTTGAAAAAGAACAAATTAAAAATACTAAATTACATATCAAAGTAAAGATTGATAAAATTGAAATTAAGAAAACTATTGAGGGGAAACCAAGATGGCAGAGTAGAAGCAGGAAATTGTGTGAGCTCCCACACCAAACACCTCCAATACCTGAAAAATATGGCTCTAAACAAAATTTAGAGCTATGGAAACCATAAAGTGACAGAGATAAACAAATCTGCCCCTGAAGGCAGCCTGGAAAGCGAACAGGAAGGGTCTATCACACAGGTCTGGGCGCCAAGCATAGTTCTACTTGAGCTCTACAGGGCCTGGCAGACCCGACCAAAGGCCCAGACTGGCAAGAGCAGACTTCAGGAGAGTGAATCACCAGCAGCTGTGGTGGTTTCCAGACTTCTCAACCCAAAACACCAAAGAGAAAGTAAAAGGTCAATTGGAACTGGGTGACAGAAGAGCACAGTCCAGGTCTAACAATGCCCCCAGAGCAAGAGGCAGCAGCCTGCCTCCAGAGCTCCTGGCCTTAAGATCATAATGGGATTAAGCAACCATTCATAGGGTAATCACTCTTGCTTTGACCTCCTTGGATCTGACTTACTGTCTTGGGCAGTGGTCCTGGGGTGAAAAATGCCAGTGTGCTAGAGCTTATGGTGGCTGTAGAGAGGGCACCCTCCTCAGACCTCTGACAAGATTTACAAAAACCCCAGTGATTTGGGACAAAGTTTCTCTACTCTGGAAGCATATTTCTATTGTGGCAAGGAGCTCAAAATTCAAGGAATTGGCTGGCAAGATGAGCAAGTAGGGGAAGTGCAATCAGAAGACAGAATCCTTTATGGGGATGAAAACTATCAAAACATGGAACCAGAAGAAGTCAATAAAGTCAAAACTCCTGCATCAAAAGCTTCCAAGAAAAATTATGAATTGGTTACAGGCCATGGAGGAGCTCAAGAAGGATTTTGAAAACCAAGTAAGAGAAGTGTAGGAAAAATTGGGAAGAGAAAGAAGAATAATGCAAGAAAATCATGAAAAGCAAGTCACCACCCTGCTAAAGGAGACCCCCCCCCCAAATACTGAAGAAAATAACAAATTAAAAAATAAACCAACTCAAATGGAAAAAGAGACCCAAAAAGCCAATGAGGAGAAGAATACCTTAAAAAGTTGAATTTGCCAGATGGAAAAGGAATTTCAAAAACTCACTGACGAGAATAATTCCTTCAAAATTAGATTGGAGCAAATGGAAGCTAATGACTTTATGAGAAATCAAGATACTGTTAAACAGATCCAAACAAATGAAAGAATAGAAGTCAATGTGACATATCTCATTGGGAAAAAAAAAACACTGACCTGGCAAATAGGTCCAGGAAAGATAATTTAAAAATTTTTTGACTACCCAAATGCCATGATCAAAAAAAGAGCCAAAAAATCATCCTTCAAGAAATTCTCAAGCAAATTGCCCTGATATTCTGGTACCAGAGGGAAATGTATACATTGAAAGAATTCACCCATCACCTCTTGAAAAAGAAATTCCCAAAAGAAAACTCCTACGAATATTATATCCAGATTCCAGAGGTCCCAGGTCAAGGAGAAAATATTACAAGCAGTCAGGAAGAAACAATTTGAGTATTGTGGAAACACAATCAGTATAACATAAGAACTACCAGCTTCTACATTAAGGGATTGCAGGGCTTGGAATATAATAATCTGGCGGTCAAAGGAGCTAGGATTAAAACCAAGAATCACCTATGCAACAAAACTAGGTAAAATGCTTCAGGAATAAATATGGTAATTCAATGAAATAGAGGACTTTCAAGCATTCTTGATGAAAAAAAAGAGCTGAACAGAAAATTTAACTTTCAAATACAAGAAGCAAGACAAGCATGAGAAGGTAAACAGGAAAAAAATATCATAAGGAACTTATTAAAGTTGAACTATTTACATTCCTACACGGAAAAATGATAATTTTAAATAATGATACTTTTCTCAGTATGAGGATAATTAAAGGGAATATATATGTATGTATGTGTGTTTGTATACATACATATATGTATATATAGGAGGGTGTATATGTGTAAAAATAAATATGAGTGTGTGAATATCTGTGTACCTGTATACATAGACAGAGGGCACAGCATCAGATGAATAAGAAGGGATGATATCTAAAAAAATAAAATTCAGAGGTGAGAGAGGAATATGATGGGAGGAGAGGGAGAGAGATAGAATGGGGTAGGTTATCTCATATGAAAGAGGCAAGAGAAAACTGTTACAATGCAGGGGAAGAGTAGGAAGGTGAAAGGGAGTGGGTCAACTTTACTTTCATTGAATTTGGCTTAAGGAGGGAATAACATACACACTCAATGGGTATCTTACCCTACAGGAAAGTAGGGGGGAAGGGCATAAGAGGGGGGATGTTAGAAGGGAGGGCAGATTGGGGGAAGAGGTTATTTAAAAGCAAATACTTTTGAAAATAGGGTCAAAGTAGAAAATAGAATAAGTGGGAGATGGGATAGGATGGAGGGAAATATAGTCTTTCACAATATATCTACTATGGAAACATTTTGTGTGACTACACATGTACAACCTATATTGGATTGCTTATCTTCCCAGTGGGGTTGGGTGAGGAGGGAAGAAGAGAAAGAATCTGGAAATCAAAGTTTGAATAACAAATGTTTAAAAAAATTGTTTTTTTACATGCAACTGGGAAATAAGATATACAGGCACTGGGGTATAGAAATCCATCTTGCCCTACTAGAAAGTTAGAGGGGGAGTGGGGGAGGATATAAGAGAGAGCAGACTGGGGGAAGGAGTATTCAGTAGGCTTGCTATTTTGGGGTGGTGGTAGGGGAAAGACAGGGAGAAAATTTGTAACTCAAAATCTTGTGGAAATGAATGTTGAAAACTAAAAATAAACAAAAAACTTTTGAACTAATAAATAAAACTAAGAGCCTGTTTTATAAATAAAACAATAAAATAGATAAACCTTTGGTTAATTTGATTTTTAAAAAGAAAGAAGAAAACCAAATTACCTTTATTAAAAATGAAAAGGGTGAGTTTCCTACCAATGAAGATGAAATTAAAACAATAATTAGGAACTATTTTGCCTAACTGTATGGTAATAAATTTGGCAATGTTGATGAAATGTATGAATATTTATGAAAATATAAATTGCCCAGATTAACAGAAGCAGAAATAAAGTACTTAAATTATCTCAATTCAGAAAAAGAAATTGAACAAGTCATCTTGATCTCCCTAAGAAAAAAATCTCCAGGGCCAGATGGATTTACAAATGATTTCTCTGAAATACTTAAAGAATAATTAATTCTAATACTATATAAACTATTTGGGAAAACAGATGAAAGAATTCTCCCAAATTCTTTTAATGATACAGATACAGTGCTGATACCTAAACTAGGAAAAGCCAAAACAGAGTTAGGAAAACATAGACCAATTTCCCTAATGTATATTGATGCAAAAATTTTCAATAAAATATTAGCAAAGAGACTACAGCAACTTGTCACAAGAACAATAAACTATGACTTGGTGGAACTTATACCAGGAATGCAGAAATGGTTCAATATTAGGAAATCTATCAGAGTAATTGACCATATCACAACAAAACTAACTGAAATTATATGTTTATCTCAATAGATGCAGAAAAAGCTTTTGACAAAATACAACACCAATTCCTATTAATAACACTAGAGAGAATAGTATTAAATGGAGTCTTCCTTAAAGTTATAAGTAGCATCTATCTAAAACTATCAGCAAACATTCTATATAATGGGGATAAGCTATAAGAATTTCTAATAAGGTCATGGATGAAACAAGGATGTCCATTATCACCACTGTTATTCAATATTATACAAGACATGTTAGCTTTAACAATAAAAAAAGAAAAAAAATTGAAGGAATTAGAATAGGTAAAGAAAAAATAAATTTATCACTCTTTGCAGATGATATGATGGTATACTTAGAGAATCCTAGAGAATCAAAGTAAAAAACCACTTGAAATAATAAAAACTTTAACAAAGTTGTATGATATTCAAAACCCTTTCTAGAGAGTGGGGAAGGGGGATATAATTTCTTTTCCCTCACCCTAGCAGCTTGTTACCTGCAGGCCATGTGAAAACGAAAATATTTAAAATTATGTTTTTTTTTTAAGATAAGATCATCATAGACTCACGAAGTACCAGCAGAAAGACCTTTAGCCAATGATGAGGTACCTAGTATAGCCACAGAACACAAGACAACATAGGAAAGGGAAATGGAGTTAAAGTATGACTTCCCTGTCTATCTTCCCAGAGGTCAACAATCTGTGGGAGACTTTCACAAAAAATACACTGGGAAAATATCATCGGGAAGCCAACAATATAGCCTTGACCTTCCCAAACCCTGGTTGCTTACCTGGGTCAAAAATACTTTCTTAATAGAATTGGAATTTCTACAAGTTTCCATTTTAACAACCAATCTATAGCAATGCTTTCCTTTATACTCTACTACACATTATCGCCATATACCCCTTAATCTACCCTATCCTGTATGCTCAGATATGAGTAGTTTATCTCTTACTCTAACTGACAAAGTTCTTATTTTACAGCTCTCCTCTTCTCTTCTTAGTGGTGCTGGCTTTTAGTCTTTAAGGATGAACTTAAATAACACATCCCCATCTCTATAGCTAGAAATATTTGCTTCTTTATTCCCTCTCCCTTCTTCTTCCCTATATGACATCTAATGTAGTTATGTTATTATGTATAGGGGTTACTTCATTGGCCAATAGGTCTATCAACACATATGATAGACCTATTGGGCAATGAAGTATATATATATGTGTGTGTGTGTGTGTGTGTGTGTGTGTGTGTGTGTGTGTGTGTGCGTGTGTGTGTTTTACCACTATTAGATTGTAAATTCCATCAGCACAATGTCTACATCAGGAGTGGGGAACCTATATTCTCAAGGCCAGATGTGGCCCTCTGTGTGCTCAAATATGGTCCTTTGACTGAATCCAAACTTCATTGAACAAATCCCCCAATAAAAAGATTTATACTGCAAAACTTGGACTCAGTCAAAAGGCCATACGCAAAGACCTAGAAGGCGACCTGTGGCCTCCAGGTCATAGGTTCCTCACCCCTGGTCTATGCCTTATCTAAATTTTGAATTTTCTCCAGCACCTCAAAGCTGGTAGATCATTAGTAAATATTTATTGAATTGAATCAATCATTTTATTTTTAATTCCCAGGGAAATTTTAGGACTTGTTCCTACCATATCCCTTGATTGGTTCTCTTTTGACTCCTAGACCTATCTCTCCAGAGTTCCACCCATACCCTTACCATGGTAAGTGCCAAACAGTAGCAGTGTTAATACTGATGATGAACACCTGGGAAAAACAAACCCTTTCCACTTTCATTAGGTATGCCCCCTGTGCTCTTCGTGGATATGTCTAAAAACCGTTAATTAAGGTAGAAGCCTCAGGGTTAGAGCGCCAATGAAGCACAAGGTATTCACTTCTTGGTTCAAATGGCTTTATTGCTTATTCAGAGGCCCACTGCTGCCACTTAGACTGTTTCTCCTGCAGTGAACTGCATAAGACAGCTACTTAGAGCTCAGGAACTCATTGCCTCACTTGGCTTTAAATACTCGGGTCATTAAATCAGAGTCTGTATCACCTGCAGGTAGATGAAGTGATGGATTCCTTTTAAACTGAAATATTTGTAGCCTTCTAAGCCACGGTTATGTTCACAGTGAGTTGGGATTAGTCATACTTCCTCAATGTACAAGAAATGATTTCTGGGTTTACCATGTTGCATTGGAAACAATACTGGATTTAGATTCTGAGTTTAAATCCAGACACTTCTGCTTACTACATCATGACCTTAAACAAGTAAGTTAGACTCTGGGTTTCTGATTCCTTCTCTATAAGAGGTAAGAACAGATTGCCTCTAAAGTTCCCCTAGCTTCAAATTTATGCTCTTGTATTTACAATGATAACAAAGAGAATAAAACAAGTCTTTTTTTGTAAAATTTCCCTTATATAATTATGCTGGAATACTCTACATAAGGTTGTCTCAATCAACAAAATATCTCAACGTAGAAATACAATAAAGTTTTATTATTTTGTCAGTGAGAACCTGCAGCCTGAGAGCTCTGTCTGCCCACACAGATTCAATTTGTATATGATTTAATAAAATAAGGCCTAAAGACTCAAGTGAGACACTAAAGGAAGGCAGAAGGCAAATAAACATTTGTGTCAGGACCTTTGCTAAGCTCTTTTACAAATATCTCACTTAATCCTCTCTGTATTCTTGATGCTATCAAAGCTTCCAAGGTATCCATTATGGAGTCTCTAGTCTCTAGGTGCTTTCTGCCTATTTCTTGTAGGGCTCACCCTGTGGAATCCCCTTTTTCATTGTGCCTCACTGCCAGAGCAATGCCAATTAATAATAATCATAATCATAATAAATTTGTATAGCACTTACTCTATTCCAATAACTGTACACTTTACAGTTATTATCTCATTTCATCTTCACAACAACCCTGGGGAATAGGTCCTTTTATTATCCCTATTGATAGATGAGTAAACTGAGGTAAACAAAGGTTAAGTTACTGGGCCAGGGTCACATGCCTTGTAAGTATCTGAGCTATGATTTGAACTCAAGTCTTTTTTACTTGAAATCCAATAACCTATCTGCTCTCTACCTCCAGTTATGAAGATTTTCCCTGGACCACAAAACTCAGGTGAGTTCAAAAACAGGTCTTGCTAACTTGACATCACCTACTACATCCTGTATCCTCTTTAAGTAATATTGTTTCCCAATGTCATTGATCAGCAAATCATGACCAATCCTACCCTAACATTATAAAACCCAGTTATAACTTTCTTTTTGCTCATTATTCATTTTGATACTGTATTCCAATAAATTGGCCCCTCTTGGACTGATTTGTTAAGCACCTTTTTGTATGTATGTGTGTAATGGGAAGGGAAGTTGACTTTTGAGCTCTTTGCCACAGTAGAACTCTGCTTCCATAGAGAAGAGCTTTGTCCCAAATTGCTGGGGTTTTCACAGCTGCCAGAGCTATTAGGAGGGTGACATCTCTGCAGCCCCCACAAACTCTAGCTCACTGGTCACACACCTCAGGACCATCACCCAAGACTGTGATCCAGATCCAGGAAGGTTAAAGCAAGAACAATTACCCTCTGAATGTTTGCTAGGTTTCCCACCCCCCCCCCCAGGATCTGCTGTCCAGGAACTCTGAAATAGGCACATGGAGGCAGCTGCAGGGCTGCCGCACCTCCACCACTTCTAGCTCCCAGGGCAGGGGCTTGACCTGCTCCTCTGCTCCTCCCAGTTCCAACAGAGTTCTACAGTGATCTGTCACTTTATCTTTGGCATTTATGGGTTGATAATTCCAGAAACCACCACTGCTACTGATAATCCACTCCCCCGAAGTCTCCTGCAGCCACTGGTCAGGGCCTCCCTGGGGCTAAAACCACAAGCTCAATTGGTGCTTGGTTCGACTCTCAGCGTGCTGCAATAAACCCTTTCTGTCCACCTGCTAGGCTGTCTTCAGTGGTAGATTTGTTTCTCTCTGTCACTTGTTTATTTGTTTAGAGTCATATTTTCTACATATTTGAGGTGATTATGGAGGAAACTCACAGAGTTTTCCTGCTTCTAAGCCACTATCTTAGCTCTGCCCCCAGGCTCCTGCATTTTTGATGCCAGGGAGCATGATACATTTTGGGAGAAGAAAGTTCTGAGTGACCATAAATTATAAATTAATTCATGGAACCTTTAACTTATTTGCATTCTTGGTGCCCTACCAGTGGTATTAATTCAAATAGAAACAAATCCCTGTGGTTTCATATTGATTTAGAAAAACTCAAACTGAACATAGTCCATGTTGCATTATATTGTAAAATTTATTTTATTAAACATTTCTCAATACCATTTTCATTTGGTTTCGCCTACATGGGGCAGGGGTCCTGAGTTTGACACCTCTATCTAAACTATGAGACAGCTAAAATTGGTTTATATCTGGTTCATAATTTCTATTTTGGAGACATTCCGAGAAGTTGTGAGGATTGGAGAAACCATCTAAACCTCCATCTTGTTGGCTACAAGACCCACGATTACACAATTTTCTTCTCATGTTCTGACATTATATATGTATATATTTGAGTGTATACACATATACACATATACATGTACATATATACACATGTGTTCATGTTATATGTACACATGTATATACACATCCATGTTATTTGGTGTTTGTTAAGATCAGGATTTTGTTTTTTTAATGAATAAATTCCAGGGGAAATCCTATAGGTGCACTCACAATTAGAAAGCATCCTCAATATAGATTCAGAAAAAGAGAAACAAGAAGAAGCAATCATAAGAGCAAGAGAACCAAAAGAGTTGGATAATGAAAACCCAGAGGAAGAGTGTACTCAGGAAGAGGGCAATGGTCAATAGTACAAAATACCACAGAGAAATAAAGAACGGTAAGAACTGAGAAAAG
Source organism: Petaurus breviceps papuanus (assembly GCF_028583685.1). NCBI lineage: Eukaryota > Metazoa > Chordata > Mammalia > Diprotodontia > Petauridae > Petaurus > Petaurus breviceps. Next base: position 20,288,270 of record NW_027185784.1, read on the forward strand.
ATCAAGTTTGCGAATTAGGATAACAATGATAAATTTTTTAACTTTTTTTTTTTGCTTTTTTGGAGGGACCAAGGCAGTGCAATTGGGGTTAAGTGACTTGCCCAAGGTAACACCGCTAATAGGTGTGAAGGGTCTAAGGCCAGATTTGAACTCAGGTCCTCCTAACTCCAGAGCCAGTGCTCTATTCACTGTGCTACCTGGCCACTCTCACAATGGTAACTTTAGAGAGAGAAGTTTTGCTTTTTTTCAGTTTAGTGATAAAGAGAGAAAGGCAATTTACAAAGAAACCTAAGTGTCTGATGGGAGAGGACATGGAAATTATGATTGTAATTAACTGTGATTTCTATCTGCCTCTATAGTGAATGTCTTCAGGTCCTCCTCCCCTCAATCCTTTCTTATCTGTACTTAGACCTTAAAGTGTAGATGCTCTATAGTAAACTTGGTTCTGACAAAAGGTCCATTATCCTAGCTATCCCAAATTAATGCCTCACAATGGTACTAATCAGCCCTGATTCAGCTGTTCTCTGCCAGTCTCTAAAACAAATGCCAACCACTTTGCACAATGGAAAAAATAAGTATGTCAATATGCAGAAATGGCTATATTTTAGTGTGATGATTACCAGCTTTCTGAAGTCACCCAAGTTGACCTAGTTTCTTAAATCACCCCACTGCCCCAAGAAATTATTTTCTTACAAAGTGCCGTATGTAATGCACTTATGTTGTCACATTTATAGTTTTTGAAGAAATTTGTGAGTCTCCTTGTAAAACCTGGAGAAATCTTTGAGTGTCATTAAATCAAGGCTGATTGGTAGTAACAAATAAAATAATAGCTTTGCATTGTTTTTACAATACCTTTTTCATTGTAAGTTAAAAATAAGTTAAGTTACAACTTTATTTTCAATGACATGAACTTTTGTTAATTCAAGCACCAAAGTACATGTAGCTGTTTGTCTCCTGTCACATCATCCATCTATCCTTTATGATAGAAAATGATAGGCTTCAAATCTATATCTCAGATAATAAAGAATCAGATCAATATTGCAATTTAAGGTTTCTGAAAGTTATTTCCTAAACAATCCTGTAAATGATGTAACTCAAGTATTGTTCCCATTTTAAGACAAGTAAATTTAGACTCAAGGAGGATGTGGCCTGCTTAGGGTGAAAGAGTAAATATCAGCAGCAGAAGTCAAACTCAGGTCTCCTTATATCAGGTTCTGTGATCCACTCCATTTGACTCTTCTCAGAAGTCAGAAAAGAAGAAATAACATTGAGTCTAGAATCAATGGGAGACCTTTGCTTAATTACACATATATTGCAATTTCAAAATTTTTTTAGTTCCTACTTGAATTCAAATTGGTGAAACTTCATTGAATTTTTTTTTCAGAACTCACTGTAACGTAAAGGTGCAAGTACACAGAAGATTTTTTTAAATGTTTTCTCTGGAATTGTTTAACTCTAAATGACTACTAAGGTTGTGTGTACATTATATATTTTAGAAAAGTTTGAAATTAATTATATTAAAACATTTTTATAAGGTATTTCCATTACTTCCCACAATACATTTGAGGTTCCATAAAGTTGACTACTTTTAGTATATAGAATCAATTCCACTTGATAGTTAAATTTGGAAAATATTAACCACAGGTAAGGTACTTCACTAAGTTAAATATGAAATTATGAAAAATGTTAAATGTGAAAAACATACTGTCTTGGAGGATGTTATGGTTTAATGGAGGCAAGGGATTCTGAATGCATATGAAGTATGATTTAAAAAGATAATGTAATAGAAAGGAAGGCAAAGCAAAGTGCTATGAGAAATTCAAGAAGGGAGGTATCAGTCTGACCTGAGCAAGGCTTTGTAGAGAAGGTGGTACATGAATTCATCTTCAAAAGAAAGACTACAACAGATGTAAATGTAGGAGGAGGAGTCTATAGCAAGCCAGAAGAATGGCATGTCTCAGAGGTGAAAAAAAAAAGCAAAATGAGAATGAGAGAGTGATTCAGTTAAGCAGGAACACAGAGTGTATAAAGGGTAGTAATATGAAACAAGATGGGGCAGATAAATTAAAGCCAACAGTGGGAGGGGTGTAAGTGCTTGAATGCCAAGGTCAGAAGTCCAAACTCTATTTAGTAGGTAATGAACAGCTACTTTTTTTTTTTTCAAACTAGAGGAGTGACATGAAAACATGGATATGGATGAGATCAAGATAAAGAGGGTAGAGAAACAAAGAGAAGAGTTTGAAGAACAGAATCTTGCTGGACTCCAGTGCGTAAGGAGTAAAGTCAGCAAAGCCCTCAATGACACCAGAGAGGTCACGGAAAAAAAGACCAACAAAGAGATCATTAGTGACAATGATTCTGCTGAAGTCATATTCCAAGGTACTGAGGAGTGAGTGGATGGCAAATAACGTAGAGGCAGTGAGTGGTGGCTACTCATTCCAAGGATTTTGTAGCTAAGGGAAGAAGAAAAAGAAGTTAATAGCTTAAAGGGGTAGCAGAATTTAGGGAAGCTTCATGAATGTTTTCTTTTTCTCATAGGATACAAATAGGAAGGAATGGGATCAAGCATGCAGACTGAGGGATTAGATTTGCCATAGCTATCTGGCCTATCCTATGAGACTGTGTTCTGGCTTGAGCTTGATTCTGATTCAGATCAGTCGACTGGTAGTTTAGGGGTCAATATCAAAAGAGAATGAGATACTCATATTCAATAGTTAAGAAAAAAATATTTGGACATAACTAAAGGAGAATATTAAAGAAAGTTAGGCATTGAGGACAACTGAGTTGATTCTGCTGAACAAAGTTCCCATCCCCCAAACATCGGAGAGACCCCTCCAGCTTCTCCTGGCTGCTTCAGGTAATAAGGAAGTAGTATCATTGATGAACACATGCTCACGTACATCCATACAGAGTCCACTTTAGACTGAATAATTAAACATGAACTTTGATGACTTCTCACTTTATATGTCTTTTGTGAGACAAAATATTATAGTTGAAAGAGTATTGCCTTAGCAGCCAGGTGACCTGGAATGAAGTCTCCCTCTACTACTTCCTGAGTGACCTTTGCAAGTGACTTAGCTTCTGGGGCTCCCAGTTACCTCATCTGTATTTTGAGAGTAATAACATATATAACAGCTCAAATTCAGGGATCTGGGCCAAATAATGATCTCCTGTTGGCTTGTCCCACTCAGAGATCTATGATAGGAAGTCAAGTAGTAGCAAATGGACTTGTGAACTAAGATATATCATTTTAATTGTTTCAAAGATGGAATTATTTCTAGTAATTCATGTAACTCTAAATTTGACACTCTCACCTGTGAGTCAGAGAGATAGTACCAGGGGAAGACAATTTATTTTCTCCCCCCATTGCCCAGGCAAAGTAAGAATTATTTTCTTCTTTTAGTTTTTCTCAGACCATATTGTACCACTCCATAAACCCAGAAATGGAGAATAAAACCTGCCCTGATAAAATGTAAATAAGGCATTTATGCATTATCCTCTCTGCCAAGTAATATGTATTGGAATAGCACCTCTGGACCATTAATTTTTTTTAATCTTTGCCTTAAGTCCCTTTAACCTTGAAAAAATGAAGACACAGAAACTGGCAGTGAAGAAATCTTGTTTTGGAAACATACTGTTGAATTTTCTGTGTTGAGAAAAAGTGGTGTCTTCTTCTTGAGGCATAAATCAAAGATTTTGTCCTAATGTACTGCCAGGGGGGTCTGGGCTGGAATCAAATGTACAAAGGCCCATTTCATCTCATGATTTCCATTTGGCATTAGTTATATTTGATTTGCTAAAGATATTAAATATTTCCTGAAGAACAAAGATGAGTGGCACCAGTTTCTATTTTGGGGCTGCACCATAAACAATACTTCCCCCAAACCTACAATTTTCATAAACATCTCTGTATAGGCCCTGAGCCATTGTTAAGGGATGACTTAATAATTGTAAAATTGCCTATGCACTTTTTGTCATCAACCCTGTTTTGCCTCAGTAAACGCAAAGAAAAATTATTAAAAGTAAAATGGAACTGCCTTATGCCTCTAAAACATAGTCTAGGCACTGAGTTAGTTGATCAACTTTGATAGCATTCTTGGTTCAAGGAAGGGGATGAAATATAGTGAGTACAGCCTCATTCCTATGGGTTTTAGCAGGATGGAGACATGCACCATAGCACATATAGAGCATATGTGATGACCTAACATTGGTTCTCAAAGGAGAAGCATCAAATTCAGATGCACTTTAAAACCTCTGCTTTATAAAATATTTTTAGACTAAAGAGACAGATGTTCAACATCTTATAGCCAAGAAGAAGTCTATTCTTCCTTCTATATTGCAACCCTATAAAAAGGTTAAGATTGTTAAAAGGTTCACTTTGATATTTTCTTCTTATGACCAAATATCCTCAGTTCCTTCATCCTGTCCCCATGAAGTAGGGATCTTCACTGTCCTAGGTGCTCTTCTCTGACTGGTCTAAAGTGTAACCTTAGCTGTCTGAAAATGTGACACCCAGAAATGAGCACAATAATACAGATGAGATTCGGCAAAAGCAGAGGAGAATGGGACCATGAATTTATTAATTTCTATTAATGCAACCAACATTTCATTAGATCTTTTAGTCATCACAGTACTTAGTGGATTCATATTAAGCTTACAGTCTACTAACTGCCTTCTCCCCTCTACCAATTCTTTTTTCTTATGAACTGTTGTTTAGTCATGGTGCTTTTTGAAGCAGATTTTTAACTCAAGGGTAAAATGTATATTTTCCCCATTTAATCTAGCTATGACAGTGGGCTTAGGTCCTTTCTTTTTCAATATGTTGTCATCCAGCATGTGGACTCTCCTTCCCAGTTATGGAAAGTCAGCATAGTATGTTGGAAAGAGTGCTAGATTTTGAATCAGAAGACTGGTGTCCAGAACTCAGATTTCCAGCCTTTGACCTTTATGAACTTGCATAAATCACTTACCTGCTTTGTTCCTCATTTTCATTTTTTTCATAAAGAGAGAGAGAAAGGGAGACAGAGAGGGAGAGCGCCAAAAGCAGCTCCCATCCTCAAGAAACATACAATATAAAGGGAGAGAGTATTAGCAACTATAATTGTTGTCTAGAGCATTTCTTTACTGTTTCAGTTGATTCACATCGTCAAAAAAATTTGCTGTCATGATCTCTTGTTGGTTAATTGTTTTTACTACTGTTGCTGTCACTATTGCTCATATTGTTTGACACTGAGTCTCCCTATCTTGATAGAAATATCCATATAATGATATAAATGCAGTGACTACTCATGGCCCTAATCCCAGTACTGATCAACACAGAAACTTTGTCATGCGTCATTTACATCTAGCTCCAGTTCATCACTGAAGCAGCCCTCCTCTACTCCTAGAACTCCCCATATTGACAACAGACTTAGTGTAGACACCCATTCAGCTTAGCACTATTGCAATTCATAGTGCCTGAATTCAAGAAGACCCTCTGCCTCCTCAGTATCAGGGGTTCTAGCCACACACCAACATACCTTATGATCTGTTTACATAATGTAAAGCCATTATGACTCTCCTATGGTTGCTTTCCATTATAAATGCTCACAAGCCATTCTTTTAACCATACGTTCTAAAATTCTGCCAGAAATTAGTTTACTACACTGGTCTATAGTTTGCAGATTTCACACTTTTCTCTTTGTGAAAAGAAGGAAATTTGATTTCTTTGTGTACTGCACAGGCCTGCACAACCTGCAACCTGAAGCCTCTACAATTTTTGCGACTCATCTGAAATCCTTTGGCATGTTGCAAGCAGCCCACAGGCTACAAGCAGCCCATAGGCCACAGGTTGTGCAGGCCTGGTCCAGAGGCACATCTCTCATTCTCCATGACATTTCAAAGATTATTGTCAGTGGTTCAGTAATCACAACTGCAAGTATATTCATTACACTGTAATTCAGACTAGCTAAGTCAAGTAGATACTCTCTTATCTTTAAAGTCTTCCCTTCCAATTGGATTTCAATATCCTATTGATTGATATACACACATATAGATGGGATGTAATTTATACAATACACAAATTATATATATATTCATATATGTGTATTTTAGGTATACATTTTTGTGTATATCACATATATGTAGGTATATAATGTGTATGTATATATTAGATAAAATTTGAACATATGTATATATATAAATATGTAGGTATACATACATATATATATTTGATGTTCAGTCATTTTCAGTCATGTTTGACTCTTCATAACATCATTTGGGATTTTCTTTGAAAAGACACTGAAATAGTCTGCCATTTCCCTCTCTAGTTCATTTTGCTGAAGAGGAAACTGAGGTAAATAAGGGTAAGTGACTTACCCAGGGTCACACAGCTAGTAAGTGTCTAATGCAGATTTGAACTCTGGAGTTGAGTTTTCCTGACTCCAGGCCCAGCACTCTATCCACTGTGCTACCTAGCTGACATATATCCATGTCTATATCCACGTCTATGTCTACATCTACTTTCATATCCATGTCCATACTTATATATGGATATAGATATTGATATGAGTATAGATACTGATATATAGTTAGACATGTATATATTAATATGAATATATACACACATGCATGTATATGTAAACATATATATTTAAATTTCATCTGTTTTAAGCATGATATTTTTCATAGAAAGAGAAACAAAATAAGATGTTATTATATTAAACACTTGTACCTAGAAGAGGCCACAGAAACCAAACCCATCATTTTTGATATGAGGAATTGTGGCTCAAAATGCTTAAGAGAAAAGGGAGAATTTGAACCCAAGCCCTTAACTCAAAATCCAGGGTTGTTTACACTTCACCATACTGAAGAGTTCTGTCTTCTTTCTGTCATTTCTTAGCAGAATCATGCCTATGTCTATCAGTAGTTCTATCTTCCTCCTGTCCCAGTACAGTTTTTTTTTCCCCTAAGCCCACTTTACTGTCTTTAAGATTCATTATTTCCCCCAGCTTATTATGTTTCAGCATTCACAACATTGTTCTTATAGGATGAAGCCACTCTTTTACTATTCATCCTTAATTATATGTCTTTGATTCCACCATCTGCATCCTCCATATTGTTCAACAATGTGATATGGCAGACTCAAAAGCAAATGCCATTTGGGCTGCATTGAGAAACATAGTCTAGAATTAGGGAGATGATTGTCTTATGGTACCTTTTACCAGTCAGACCCCATCTGGTTTATTGTAGTGGGTCTGAGGAACCATATTTTAGGAAAGACATTGATAAACTAAAACTAAATGGCGGCCAGAGGAAGGGAGCCAGTATAGTGGAAATGAGCCCACTCCATACTAAGATTGGTTGAAGAAACTGAGAATGTTTGTCTTAGAGAGGGAAGACATTAGATTGGAGCAGGGATCATGGTAGTGGTCTTGGAGTATACTGGCAACCTTAACATCTATCTGCCTCATTTTCGTTAACTGTAAAATGGGAATAACAATAGCACCTGCTACCTAGGGTAGTTGTGAGGGTCGAATAAGGTTTTTGCAAAGCACATAGCACACAGCATCTGTTAGACACTTAATAAATGCTTATTCCAACCCCTTCTGTGCATGTATTATCTAAATGGTTTTAAAACTCAGAGATTCTTTGATTCTATTATGGGTGTTTCTTTGGACATGTAATAAAACTTTTCTCCACTCAAAATTAACTCACAAAAATGACAAAAGGGACAATTTCAGATAAATTGGGAAGACTTGAATTGATACAGAGAGAAATGAGCTGAAACAGAGGAACAAATTATAAGAAACAAGAACACTATATAAAACAACTTAGAAAGACAAGAACACTAATCAATTTGATGACTGATTATGATTCAAAAGGACCAATGATGTAGCATGCTGCCCAATTATGACAGAAAAGGTGATGTACTCAAGATTCAGACAGACAGACGTTTTCAGATACAGTCAACATGGTGATTTCTTTCGCTTGATTATGCATGACTGTTTCAATTATTTTGTTTCTATTCTACTTTTCCCATTGGGGAAGAGGTTGGGAATTAGAGTGATACTAGTGATAGGATTATAAAAAGAATAATAAAAGTAACAAAAGATAACTTATAATCATTAAATGCATAAAAGAGAAGAAAAGCCATATCTAAATACAGATGAGAAAATTCCCTTTGAAAGTTATATAAAGCAAACCATGTAATGGGTTCACAATTTAATATGCAAACTTATTTTTCCATTCTACTTCATATATGGGAGTAGGAATTTTATTTACTATTTTCTAGATTGCTGGTTTTTTTAAAGGAAAAACAAAACAGTTAACTGCCAATCTCAGCACTGACCTCATGGCTGTAGCTAACACCATACTTTAATTAATTGCACTAAGCAGTCCCATAAGATTTCTGAAATTTTAAGATTGTACAAATACTAGTCCTAAGGGATTATGACATAAATTGACAGCCCTATTCCCTAAAGTAGGAGACATTTCCGTTTTCAACAGAACTTTCCTTTGTTTCACTCCTTTTCCTTCAGGTATCCAGTATCTCATTTAGTCTCTTAGTTGCCCAGGGTGCCTCAAAAGTTTGCCTTTCCTGAAGTAGCACCATATGTTTCTTGATCCCTCAGGGCATGATAAACCATTTTCTAAGAGAGATAAATTAGCTGGTGGGTTTTCCTGGCAGTCTCCTTTTTAACCTGAAAGGGTGATTCTCACAGTGAGAATTTCAAATAAGGAAAGGTTGCATTGTATCCCCATTGTGAATAGGAGAAAGGAGAAGGGGAGAGAAAGGAAGGGTGAGTAAATTGCTATTCAAATAATAAAATAAAGATAGTGGCTTTCCCGGTATTTTTCTTTATTACCTTCTTCTCCTTCCTGACTGTTGCCTCTACATAATTGTCCTCTGTCCCTTACAGGATATATGGGTTATTCTATGAGATGGAAATAAAGGTAGATTTGCTGTTATTTTCTCTCTCTAAGTTTCCTGTACCAGTTTGAATATGGGAGAAAGTGTCAGTAATAAGAAAAGGCATTTCACTATGTAGTAGCAGAAAAAAGTTCATTTACTTCCTGATCTAGACCAGTACTCAGCCCACATAGATGTTTCATAAATGCTTATTGAATGGATAACAAATAAATAAGACTGAAAAATGTCTACAGTGCAGTATCCGTTCTATTCATCTCAATTTTTTGAAACTCTCTAAAGCTGAGTGAAAGAAGTATTTACAAGTATGGACAACAGCACTCTCCAAGGAGAATTCCCCTAGTGAAGAGCAATTGTTGCTAGAGAAAAAAATCCATCCTTATTTACACTTGAGATAATTGCCTCTTGCATCCCCAGGATTTCTTAAACTATGACTATCCTTCTAAACCCCATTAAATTGAAAACCAATAGCTCTGAAATGTTGGGTCACTTTAATGAACAGGCTCATTTAGCTGCATAGTCTGATCAATTGTCCAGAAACCAGTAGTTAAGTCAAATAAGAAAAAATAAAATTATAAACACACATGCAATTCAATTCAGTAAACATTTGTTAAGCATGTATGATGTGTCAGGCAATGTGCTAAGTACTGGGTAACTCACTTCTAACCTCTACATTCTCTAGATAATGCTCTAAAGTATAATTCCTTCAGGTGAGTTGTAGAGGTGTTGACCTGCACTGGTTTAGGGAACTTCCTCATTCAGGGCTTTCCTAAATCTGCTGTGGTTATGCATGCTTATAATGCATGCTACTAGAGAGGCAGGCTGGTGGATCTCTTAAATTCAGGAGTTAGTTCTGAAATGTAATGACTTCGGCTAACTGGATTCTGTAAGCCCAGTATGAATATCATAAGTTCCTGGGAGTGGGAAGCCATCAGGCTGGTTGAGGAGATAGAAATCAACACAGGTTACAAATGGAGCAGGTCAAATTTTTTGTGCCAACCAATAATGGTATCAGCAGTGTGAGTGTCATTGTACATCACTTGGGTGAGATAGGAACACCCAGTCTCCTTTCTTCCCTCCCTTCCACCAAAAAGATCAAGAACTTTCCTATACCAAATAAATGAAAAAAAAAACCTAGTTCATATCCCCAATCCCTATCCTATTTTATGAATACATAAATATACAATTACTATAATATAAATAATACCAAATAAGTGCAGAAGAGATGTACTAATATTTATACAGCTCTGGCTGTCCCATTTTCTGCCGCCATACTCTGGAACCAAGCCATTGTCACTATGGCAGCTGAAGAGAGACACATAGGACAGTGGTCCACTGTGTATTTTTATCTGTTTTGTGAGTATCTGTGACCTGATGATAAGACTTAAAAAAGATAAAAATTAACTCTGAGACCATAGACAAAGTCTTTTTGATTTTAAATAACTTGTTGGAGATATAGCTTTCTTAATGTCACTTTTGATAAGACTGGATTACCTCTCTATGAGAGGCACTTGGATAGGACTTTTGTGGAGGAAAGTGACATGGGAATGAAATATAAGAGAGATGACAATTCTAAGAATCGTCTGACGGCTCCTGAATGTGTATAAGCACTTATTTACTTCTGCCTCAATTTATGATCTTTGTCTAATGACCAGGAAGCTGATGAAAATATGAAAATGCACACTAACATTCTTGACAAAAATTAAAGCAGATGACCAAAATGTATAGATCTATAGAAGTATGGTTCATAGATTAATCTTGGGGATGGGAATAAAAAGAAACGTAAGGACAGATTTGGTTTCATCATGTAGCTAAAGACAACTAGAAACATCCTCTCAGAGATATTTGGTTAGCTCATCTTGCAATTCTCTTTTTACTCTGTTTTTTTCTTTTATTTAGTATTTGATTTTACCCAGTTACATGTAAAACAATTTTTAATATTCATTTTAAAAACTTGGAGTTCTAAGTTCTCTAACTTGCCACTCTACCACATGCCTCATTGAGAAGGCAAGCAATTTGATATAGGTTAAACATATGTAGCCACACAAAATATTTCCAAAATAATCAAGTTGTGAAAGAAAACCTAGACCAAAAAGCCTCAAGAAAAAGAAAGTTAAAAAAACTATGCTTCAATCTGTATTCAGACACCCTCTTTCTCTGGCAATGGATAAGATTTTTCATCATAATTCCTTCAGAATTGTCTTGGATTGTTGTATTCCTATGGATAGCTAAATCATTCACAACTGATGATCTTGCAATATTCCTGTTATTCTGTATCCATTATATTCCACTTTGCATCAGCTCATGTAAGTCTTTCCAAGTTTTTCTGAGAGCACCCTGCTCATCATTTCTTATAACACAACAGCATTCCATCATAATCACATATCACAAATTATTCAGGCATTCCCCATTTGATGGGCATTCCCTCAATTTCCAATTCTTTGCCACCAGTAGAGCTGCTATAAATTCTTTGTATATATAGATACTTTTCCTTTTTTAAATCTCTTTTGGTATACAGACCTAGTAGGGGCATTGTTAGTTCAAAGAGTACGCATGATTTTATAGACTTTTAGGTATAGTTCCAAATTACTTTACAGAATGGTTGAATCAGTTCACAATTTCACAAACAGTGAATTAATGTCTCACTTCCCCTCTGTCATTTGTCATTTTCCTTTTCTGTTTTATTAGCCAATCTAATAGGTATGAGGTAGCACCTCAGAAATGTTTTAATTTACATTTCTCCAATCATTAGTCAGAGCAATGTTTAATATGACCATAGATAATTTGATTGCTTCATCTGGAAACTATTCATATCATTGATCATTTATCAGTTGGGGAATGGCTCTTATTTTTATAAATTTGACTCAGTTTTCTACATGTTTGAGAAATGAGTCCTTTATCAGAGAAACTTACTTTAAAATTTTCACTGTTATTATTGCTAAATGTATTTCCCTTCATTCTATCCCCACATTTATTCTATTCTTTCTTTCTCTTTTTACCCTGTCACTCCTCAAAAGTGTTTTGCTTCTGACTACCCCCTCACCCAATCTACCCTTCCTTCTATCACATACCCCCCCTTTTCTTATCCCCTTCCCCTCCTATTTTCCTATACAGTAAGAAATATTTCCATACACAATTGAGTGTTTATATTATTTCTTCTTTGAGCCAGTTCTGATGAGAGTAAGGTTCACTCCCTCCCCTCCTCACTTTCCCTATCTTCCCCTCTTCTGGAAAAGCTTGTTCTTGTCTTTTTTTTTCATGAAGTAATTTAGCCAAAATCCACCTTTCTCTTTCTACTAGTAAATTCCTCTCTTACCCCTTAATTTAATTCTTTAGATATAATTTCTTCATATTCATCTCGCATTTGTGCCCTCTGCCTATATATTCCCTCTAACTGCCCTAATAATGAGAAATTTCTTATGAGTTGCAAGTATCATCTTCCATATAGGAATATAAAGAGTTTAACCTTATTAAGTCCTTTATGATTTCCCTTTCCTGTTTACCTTTTAATACATCTCTTGAGTCTTATATTTGAAAGTCAAATTTTCTATTCAGCTCTGGTCTTTTCATCAAGAAAGCTCGGAAGTCCTCTATTTCATTGAAGATACATTTTTTTTTTCTCCTGAAGGATTATATTGACTTTCAATGGATAGGTGATTCTTGGTTGTAATCCTAGCTCCTTTGCTTTCCAAAATATCATATTCTGAGTCCTCTAATTGTTTAATATAGAAGCTGCTAAATCTTGCTTTATCCTGACTATGACTACACGGTACTTGGATTGTTTCTTTCTGGCCACTTGCAATATTTTCTTGACATGGGAACTCTGGAATTTGGCTATAATATTTCTGGGAATTTTCATTTTGGTATCTCTTTCAGAAGGTGATCAGTGGATTCTTTCCATTTCTATTTCCCCCTGTAATTCTAGAATATCAAGACAGTTTTCCTTGAAAATTTCTTGAAAAATCATATCTAGGCTATTTTTTTATCATGGCTTTCAGGTAGCACAATATATTATAAATTGTATCTCCTGAATCTCTTTTCCTAGTCAGTTATTTTTCCAATAAGATCCTAGTATGGGCTAAGCAACAGAATCCTGAATCAGTGTTAGTAGAGAGACCCCTCTAATCTCCTTCCAGAACAATCCAGAAGCAGCCTCTGATGCTACTGATGCCGTGGCTCTCAAAGCCTGCTCCTGGTTTTCTGGGGCCAGGGCTGTGGCCCTCTCTGGATTGTGTTCTACTCTTATCCAGGTATGACAGAACTTACCTGTTGACCTTCTACAGGCCTACAGTATCTGTGGCCTGAGGGCCTGAAAACCTGCACTGCTGTCACTGAATCAGTCACCTGAGGGCTGCTCCTGGTTTGCTGGGCCCTGGTCTCTGCTGGTGTGGTCTGCACTGGGCTGCTCCCTTCTCTTACCCTGATGCAACAGACCTTTCATGCTGACCTTCCAAATTGTCTGGAAAATTGTTTCACTCCATCTTTCTGTGGGTTCTGTTGCTCTAGAATTTGCTTAGAATAATTATCTAAAAATATTTGCAGTGATTTGGGGGGAGATATTAGGCAAGTCCCTGCCTTTACTCTGCTAGCTTGGAGCTTGTAATTCTTATATTGAGTACTAAAAATGTAACAGCTTCAGGAAGAGAATTACAGCATGTGAACCAACATCTATTGTTGAAAAACTGCAGCAGCAGAGCAATCTGATAGTAAGGATGGTCCTTTGGCATGAGTCAACATTTCTGATAATTTGTTTTAATATTTTTTAATTTAATTAAAAAATAATTACACACACACACATAGTTGATTGGTTGATTGTTTCCCATTATTCTCAAAGAGGACCAAAATGACATCATGATGTTGGAATTAAGGTAAAATGTGTCTGATTATGGCTGACCAGACCAATATGAACTTGGAACACTCTACAACTGGTTGGGCACAAATAGTCCATAGGAATATTTGGAGTAGAGATGTCTCTAAATTGCACACCTCACATTTCTTTCAAGCTGCTGCAATTCTGCTCTTCTCCTTGAGCAAAATGTCTTCTTTGAGATAGGCATACCATGCTGGAAAGTCTTTTGCAAGTGTATCTCACATCATGCAATCAATTCCAAAATTCTTCAGAGACTTTGAGAGAGTCCTTGTATTATTTCTTCTAAATACTATACAAATACCTTCCTTACATTTGTTCTCCATAAAACAGTCATTTAGGCAAATATACATTTGACAATATGACCAGGCCATCAGAGTTGTGCTTGCTATGTACAGTAGAGTTTGGATACTTGGCAGTTTAACTTGAGAAAGGTTTTCAGTATGTGGTACCTTATCTTGCCAGGTGATCTTCAGACTCTTCCTAAGAGAATTCAAATGGAGGGTGGAGCCACTATGGAGGGAAAACAGGGATTCACTTCAGTTCTCTGGCTGACTCCTTCAGACAGTTCTAAAAAGTGAACCTGAACAAATTTTAGACCAATGGAATCCACAAAGAGATAGAATGTGGCAGTTTTCCAGCCTGAGACAACTTCAAGGCTCAACAGGAAGGATCTATTGCACTCCTTGGATATTCCAGGAGTGGAACACAGTCTAGCGCACAGGCTATACCAGCACAGACCTGATTTTAGTAAGGCCAGAACAGACCCCAGTGGACTGAATTGCTGGCAGCAGTGGTAACTTCCAGACCTTTCAGTACAGGAGGGAACTTTGTTGGAGCTGGGTGAGAGAGAAGCATGGTCCTGTATGAGGCCTGTGGTGGTGGTGGCTGCAGCTACTCCTGAGGCTATAAGCCCACAGACTGATTGTTTGAAAGTCACCTAATTAAACTTCTGGGAGCAACGATGGAGGAGTAAACATAAGTTGCTCTTACCCTCCCTTGACTTTGAAAAACCCAGAGAATACTGCCCAAAGAAAAATCCTAGAAGAGCAAAGCAAGAAGACAGGGTTTGGCAGTCATTTAGCTCTAGCTTTGGAGGCTATGGGCTTAATAGGAAAGCTCCCTCTTGCTGTGGCTGAAGGGGACCAGTGCAGGAGAGGAGTCATTCCAGCAGGCCAGCAGCAGACCCCACCTCAGCAGACCAGTGGAGATCTTGAGCCCCAGGGGAGAAGAATTCAAATGGAAGTTATCTAATTTCTTGAGATGGCGCTGGTATACCATACAGGTTTTACTGGCAGCAGTGAATGAGGTTAACACAATAGCTCTGTAGAAATTCAGTTTGTTAGGCAGTCTAATACCTCTAAAGAAGAGGTATGGAAAGACATTGCTTTCCTTCAGAGCTGCCAAAACACTGATCTAGCTCTGGCAATGTTTGTGCCAACCTCATGATCTATATGTACATCCCTGTATAGTACGCTGCCAAGGCAAGTGAACGTATCCATGGTCTTCAAAATGTCTCCATTTTCTATAACTGTTGTTTCCACATATTGATAATGTGATGATGGCTGATGGTGAACTTGTGTTTTCTTGGTGATAATTATTAGGCCAAAATTAGCACAAGCAGCAGAGAATCTATCCACACTTTGTTACATCTCAGCTTCAGAAATTGCATCAATGCACAATCAACTGTGACTAAAAAACAACAAAACTTATGCACTAACTCTCCCTCCACTTTAAGCCTTGGCTTTCAGTGTCTTCAAGTTAAATAATTTACCATCAGTGTGATAACTGACCTTGATGCCATGTTTATCTTCATCAAAGGCATCTGACATTGCTGAAAATATGCTAAAAAGCATGTGAGCAAGCACACAACCTTGCTTCACTCTATTGGTAACTGGAAAAGCATGAGAATACTGTCCACAATCCAGAAGCCAGGTAAGTATGCTGTCCTGAAATTTATATATTTTTCCTATTTGCTCTTAATTTGCTTATGATATCACTTATTAACTGCAAACCCATTTTGAGCTTATTTTGGTATAGAGTGTGAGATGTTGGTCTATACCTAATTTCTGCCAGACCAACTTTGCTATTTTCCTGGCAGTTTTTGTCAAACAATGAGTTCTTGTGACAATGGTTTAGATCTTTGAGTTTATCAAACACTAGGTTGTTTTATTCATTTACTTCTTTTTATTGTTTGCCTATTTCTTTCTATTGATCAACCACTCATTTTTTGTTTTAAATTTATTTACTATTAGTTTACAACATTCAGTTCCACAAATTTTTGTGTTCCAAGTTTTCTCACCTCCTTTCCCCCCTGCATGGTGGCATAGAATCCAATATAGGTTCTACTTATACTTTCACGTTAAACATTATTCAAGTTGTAAAAAAGAATTATAACCAATGGAATGGATAATGAGGAAGAAGAAACAAAAGAAAAAGATGTAGAGCTAGTAGTTTGCTTCAATCTGCATTCAGACTATAATTCTTTCTCTGGATGTGAATAGCCTATTCCATTGTGAGTCCTTTGGAGACATCTTATAACCTTCCAGTGCTAAGATGAGCCCAGTCTAGCAAAGAAATCATCACAGATACAAGGTGTCTGTAATTATGTACAATGTTTTCCTGGTTCTGCTCTCCTCACTCAACAT
This sequence comes from Petaurus breviceps papuanus, assembly GCF_028583685.1. NCBI lineage: Eukaryota > Metazoa > Chordata > Mammalia > Diprotodontia > Petauridae > Petaurus > Petaurus breviceps. Next base: position 20,304,693 of record NW_027185784.1, read on the forward strand.
CAGTTTATATATGTCTCTCCAGGTTATTATGAAGTCTTTCTGTTCCTCATATACTGCAAGTTGTTTAGCCATTCCCCAATTGATGGGTCTCCCCTTGATTTCCAATTCTTTGCCACCATAAAAAGAGCTGCTATAAAAAGACTACAGCAACTTATCACAAGAATAATACACTTTGATCATGTAGGATTTATTACAGGAATGCAAGGATGGTTTAATATTAGGAGAACCATCAGTATAATTGATCATATCAACAATAAAACTAGCAGAAACCACATGATTATCTCAATAGATGCAGAAAAGGCTTTTGACAAAATACAACATCTGTTCCTATTAAAAACACTAGAAAGTATAGGAATAAATGGATCTTTCCTTAAAATAATAGGTAGCATCTATTTAAAGCCATCAACAAGTATTATATGTAATGGGGATAAGCTAGAAGCATTTCCCATAAGATCAGGGGTGAAACAAGTGTGTCTACTATCACTCCTCTTATTCAATCTGGTCTTCAATCTGGAATGTGATCAGTAGCAATTAGAGAAGAAAAAGAAATCAAAGGAATCAAATTAGGCAAAGAAGAGACCAAACTATCACTCTTTGCAGACGATGTGATGATATACTTAGAGAATCCTAAAGAATCAAGTAAAAGTCTACTTGAGACAATAAATAAATTTGGCAAAGTTGCAGGATATAAAATAAACCCACATAAATCCTCGGCATTCCTATATATTTCTAATGAAATTTAATAGCAAGAGATAGAAAGAGAAATCCCATTTAAAGTTACTGTAGACATTATAAAATATTTGGGATTCTACCTGCCAAAAGAAACCCAGGACCTATATGAACATGACGTTTGTTAGGCAGTCTAACTTTTCACACAAATAAAGTCAGATCTAACTAATTGGAAAAGCATCAATTGTTCATGGCTGGGTTGAGCTAATATCATAAAAATGACACTTCCACCTAAATTAAATTATATATTTAGTGCCATACCAATAAATTTACCCAAAAAAGTACTTTATAGAGCTAGAAAAAATAGTAACAAAATTCATTTGGAAAAACAAAAGGTCCAGAATATCAAGGAAATTAATGAAAAAAAATGCGAGGGATGGTGGACTATCTATACCAGATTTTAATCTGTATTATAAAACAGCAGTCATCAAAAATACTTGGTACTGGATGAGGAATAGAGTAGTGGATCAATGGAATAGATTGGGCATATGAGACTCAACAGTCAATGACTATAGAAATTTACTGTTTTACAAACCCAAAGACCCCAGTTTTGGGGATAAGAACTCACTATTTGACAAAAACTGCTGGGAAAACTGGAATATAGTATGGCAGAAACTGGGACCATTATCTAACACCATATACCAAAATCAAGTCTAAATGGGTCCATGATCTAGGTATAAAGCTGATACATAAGCAACCTGGGAAAAGCAAGGAATAGTTTACCTGTCATATTTGTGGAGAGGGGAAGACTTTATGACCAAACCAGAATTAGAAAGCATTATAAAATGCAAAATGCATAATTTTGATTACATTAAATTGAAAAGCTTCTGTACAAACAAAGCCAATGTAACCAGGATTAGGAGGGAAATGGAAAATTAGGAAAGAATTTTTACAACCTATGTCTCTGATAAAGGACTCATTTCCAAAATATACAGAGAATTGAGTCAAATTTATAAGAATGCAAGTCATTCCCCAATGGATAAATGGTCAAAGGATATGAACAGGCAGTTTTCAGAGGAAGAAATTAAAGATATCTATAAGCATATGAAAAAATGCTCTAAATCACTATTGATTAGAGAAATGCAAATCAAAACAACTCTGAGGTACCACATCTCACCTGTCAGACTGGCTAGAATGACAAAACAGGACAATGAGAAATGCTAGAGTGATTGTGGAAAAATTGGAACTCTGATGCATTGCTGGTGGAGTTGTGAACTGATCCAACAATTCTGGAGAGCACTCTGGAACTATGCCCAATGGGCTATAAATAATTTCATACCCTTTGACACAGCAATATCACTTCTAGGGTTGTATCCCAAAGAGATCATAGAAGTGGGAGGAAGACCCATATGTACAAAAATATTTATAGCAGCTCTTTTTGTAGTGGCAAAGAATTGGAAATTAAGGAGGTGCCCATTAATTGGGGAATGTCTGAACAAGTTGTATATGCATGTAAGAGAATACTATTGTGCTATAAGAAATGAGTAGCAGATGGACTTCACATTTATCTGGAGAGGCTTATAAGAACTGATGTTGAGTGAGAAGAGCAGAACCAGGAGAAATTTGTACACAATTACAGACACAACATATATGTGATGACCAACTTTCATTGACTGGACTATTCTGAGCAATGTAGGGTTATAAGTTAACTCCAAAAGACTCATGATGGAGAGAGATGTCTACAACCAGAGAAAGAACTAGGAAGAACTGAGTCTCAACCCAGATTGAAGCAAACTAACTGCTCTTTTTCTTGTTTGGTTTTGTTTCCTCTTTCCCATTGTTCATTCCATAACCTGACTAATATCGAATGTGAAAGTATTTGTAGATCCTATACTTGATTGTATGCTGCCATGGAGGGTGGGGAAAAGGGAGGGAGGGAGAGAAAATTTGAAACTCAAGGAATTGTGGAACTGAAACTTGTAAACTAAAAATAAACAAACAAATTAATAAAAATAGAAAAGGACAAAAAAGAGGAAAAAAAGAAAAGAGCTGCTATAAATATTTTTGTATATACAAGTCCACCTCCCACTTGTATGATCTCTTTGGGATACAGCCCTAAAAATGGTATTGTGGGCCAAAGCATATGCACATTTTTTATAGCCCTTTGGGTATAGTTCCAGTTTCTCTCTAGAATGGCTGGATCAGTTCATGACTCTACCAACAATACATTAGTGTTCCAATTTTCCCACATCTTATCCAGCATTTATCATTTTCCTATTTTGTCATGTTAGCCATTTAGCTCAACACTCATTTATTTTTTAAAATTTATTTAAAATTTGACCATTTAGCAATTGGGAAATGACTTGTATTCTTGTGAATTTGACTCAGTTCTCTGTATGTATTAGAAATGAGGCCTTTATCAGAGACACTGGTTGTAAAAATTCTTTTCCAGTTTTCTTCTTCCCTCCTAATCTTGGTTACATTGGCTTTAATTGTACAAAAACTTTTCAATTTAATGTAATCAAAATGATCCATTTTTCATTTTGTAATATTCTCTATCACTTGTTTGGTCATAAATTCTTCCCTTCTCCATAAATCTGACAGGTAAACTATTTCTTGCTCTCCCTTATTGCTTACAACATCAGTCTTTATATTTAAATTGTGAATCCATTTAGATTTTATTTTGGTATCCAGTATAAGATATTGGTCTATGCCCAATTTCTGCTATACTATTTTCCAGTTTTCCCAGTAGTTTTCACAAAATAGTGAGTTCTTATCCCAGAAGCCGTAGTTTTTGGTTTTACCAAACAATAGATTACTATAGTCATTGAAAACTCCTGAGAACCTATTCTTGTCCACTGATCTACCACTCTATTCTTCAACCATTATCAAGTAGTTTTGATGACTGCTACTTTAAAATACAGTTTAAAATCTGGTATGGCTAGGCCACCTTACCTAGCATTTTTTTTTCATTAATTTCATTGATATTCTGGACCTCTTGTTCTTCCAGATGAATTTTGTTATTATTTTTTCTAGCTCTATAAAATAGGTTTTTTTTTTGTAGTTTGATTGGTATGCAACCACTCTTTTCTTATCCACTACCAGATTGTTTGTTCATTACCACTTGTTCCGTAGTTTGAGATCTGGTAGTACTAGGCTGCCTTCCTTAACTTTTTTTCCTATTGATTCCATTGATATTCTTTTTTTTTTTTTTAAGCAATCAGGGTCAAGCAACTTGCTCAAGGTTACACGGACAGTCATTTCTGGGTGTGGTGCCGAGTGTCTGAGCCCGGGATTTGATCTCCAGGTCGTTCTGACACTGGAGCCGGTGCTCTTACTCGCTGTGCTACCTGGCCGCCCCTAATTCCATTGATATTCTTAATATTTTGCTCCCAAATTGACTTAGCTGGAAAAAATGTGCCTCATTTCAACCATTTGTTGGTTATATCCCTTTAGAATAAAATTGCCAAAAATTTTAAAGTTCTTTAGAAGGGGATATTGGGAGAGTTTGGCTTGAATACTCCCTCTTCTTTACCATCTAGACTAAGCTGATCTTTTTAAAATGACAGTACTGCCTTAATTTTCTTATTCAATGGCATACCAATCAAATTATCAATGACATATTATTAAAATTATATCTGAGATATATAATTAATTGTTTCAAATTTTTAAGATTAAGAGCTATCTTCCCAAAGGTAAATAATCAAACAAGAAATTTTTGAAGGAAGATAAATACAGCTATAAACAGCAATATTAAAATGTTCCAAATCACTAATAATTGCAGAAATTCAAATTAAAAAAACTGAGGTTCTACATCATGCCCATTAGATTGGCAAAAGATTACAAAAGTTAGAAAAAGAGTAATCTTGAAAAGGCTAAAGAAAACCAGGAATGCGACTTCAGTTGAGTAATGAATTGGTCCCTTTTGGAAAGCAATTTGGAACAATTTTTAATAGTTACTATAAAAATGGAAGAATGAAAAAGACATATTGTGAGAGAAGGAATAAGGGAGAAGAATTGGGGAAATTTTCTCATATAAAAGAGTCACAAAGAAGAGTTTTTATGACAGAGAGGAAAATGGGAGAAGCATTCAGTGCTTGAACTTGTTCAAAAAATGTACACACACACACAGAGTGGTATATAGAAATTAAACTTGCTCAAAAAGGAGGAAGGAGGAGGAAGGACTGATGGAAAGTGGGGCGCAGTAAGAAGGAGATCAGATGATTAAGAAAGTCAGTGGAGACAGAGGATAGAAAGAGGAGGATAAATAAAAATAATAGGATTGAGGGAAATGAATAGTTGCAATCAAAATTGTTAATATTAATGGGAAGAACTCACCCATAAGTCAGAAGTAGATATAAGAATGTATTTAAAACTATAATACAACAACGAGTTCTTCAAAAGAGAAGCACTTGATACAGAATAATACACCTAGATTTGAAATAAGGAACTGGAGCAGAATCTATTATACTTCAATTGAAGTAAAACAGGCAAGGATAGTAATCATGATCTCAGAGCAAATGGAAAATATAACTTAATTAAAAGAGATAGCAAGGGAAGCTATATTTTTACTGAAAGATAATATAAACAATATCAATAATCAATTTAGGCATCACATGACACCAAGTCCACATTCCTGAAGAACAAGTCCTATGAATTATGGGAGGAAATAGACAATGAAACCATATAATGGTTTTACTCCTCTTAGATATAGATACATCTAATGATAAAATAAATAAGTTAAGGAGATGAATAGAATTTTAGAAAAGATAGAAATAATATAACTCTGGAGAATACTGAATGGAAATAGAAAGAAATATACCTTTTTCATAGCTGTGTGTGATACCTACAGGGAAATTAGCCATATATTAGGGCATTAAAAACTCCACAAACAAATCCAACAAAGCAGAAATATTAAATGCACCCCTTTCAGATAAAAATGCAATAAAAATCACAATAAATGAATGCTCTTGGAAAAAATATTAAAATTTTAATGAAAACTAAATAATTTTATCCTAAAGGATGACTGAGTCAAAAAACAAATCATAGAAACAATTTCATAAAGATAATGACAAAAATGAGACAATACATCAAAATTTGTATGATACAACTAAAGAACTTAGGAAAAATCACATCTTTCAATAGTTATTTCATTAAAAAAAGATAAGGAGTAGACCAATGAGTTGGGAATGCAATTAAAAGAACTAGAAAAAAAGTTAGAAATTAACAATTAAGTGACAAAATAAAAATCCTAAAACTTAAAAGAGAGAGATGAATAAAACTGAAAGTTAAAGATACAATGAATTAATAAATAAAATGAAGAGCAGCCTCCCCCACAATTCCCAGAACTGAGTGGCTTTGCAATCAAATTCTATAAACTAATTAAAGAACAATTAATTCTAATTCTATGTGAACTAGTTGAATAATTGGATAAAGGATGAGTCCTACCAAATTCCTTCTATGACACAAACATGATTTTGGTTCCTCAACCAGGGAGATAAAAAAAAGAAAAAGAAAGCTATAGATCAATTTCCCTAATGAATATTGATGCAAAATTTTTAAATAAATATTAGTAAGGAGATTGCAGAAATATTCCACAAAGATTGTAGATTATGACCAGGTGACATTTATACCAGAGATGCAGGGTTCATTCAATATTAGGAAGACTATAAGCATAATTGACATCAGTAATAAAAATAACAAAAATCATACGATTGCATCAATTTATATATGAAAGAGATTTTGACAAAATATAATATAATTCTTATTAAAAACACTAGATAGCATAGGAACAAATGAAACTTTTCTTGAAATGACAATTATTATTTATCTAAATGAAGACCAAGCATTATCTGTAATGCTAATAAACTTCTTCATGAGATCAGGGTTGAAACAAACATGTTCATTTTTAACATTATTGTTCAGTATTATGCTAGAAATTCCAGTTATATCTATAAGAAAAGAAAAAATGGAACTTGAATTAAAAAAGAATAGAGAATGATGAAACAGAACCATCACTCTTTACTGATGATATAGATGCATACTTAAAGAATACAAAATAATCAGCTAAAAAATCTAATCTAAATAATTACCTATAACAAAGTTGCATGGTCTAAAATAAATCCACACAAATCATCAGCATTTTTGTATATTAGCAATAAAACACAACAGCAAGAGATAGAAATAGAAATTTCATTTAAAATAATTACACACAGTGTAAAATACATGGAAATTTACCTGCTAAGACACACTCAAGAACACAATTATAAAACACCTTTCACAAAAATAAATGCATATCTAAACAATTAAAGAAATGTTAAATACTCATGTGTAGGATGATTCAATATAATTAAACAGACAATCCTATCTAAATTAATTTACTTATTCAGTGCCGTATCAATCAAGAAAATCTGGGTGTCACAGTGAATAGAACACTGAGCCTGGAGTCAGTAAGATCTATTTGAGTTCAGATCTGTGCCTACACATTTAATGTGTGACCCTGAACATGTCGTTTAACCCTGTTTGCCTCAGTTTCCTCATCTGTAAAGTGAGACGGAAAAATGGCAAACCACTCCAGTATCACTTATGAAAACCCCAGATGGGGACCAAAGAGTTGGACAAGTTTGAAATGATTAAAGAACAACAAAATGCCAATCAAACTTCCAAGGAATTATTTTATAGAGCTTAAAAAGCAATAACATTCATCTGGAAAAATAAAATGTAAAAAATATCAAGGAAACCAATTACAATAGGAAGGAAGGTGGCCTATCAGTACCACATTTCAAATTATATTAAAAAGCAATATCATCAAAACAATATGGTATTGGCTACAAAATAGAGTGGTGGATCAGTGCAATAGATTAGGTACACAATATAAAGAGGCATAACCATAATAATATAATGTTTAATGCACCCAAATATCCAAGTTTTGGGGAAAATAATCCAGTATATGACAAAAACTGGAAAACCTGAAAATTTTTGCATAAACTGGGCATAGATCAACATTTCACACAATATTCAAAGATATGGTTAAAATGTATTTATGCTTTAGTCATGAAGGATGATATAAATAGCAATCTATAGGAACATGAAAAAAAATTACCTGTCAGATCTATGGTTAAAAGAAGATTTTATGACCAGTGAGATAAAGAGCATCAGGGGAAATAAAATAGATAATTTTTTCACATGAAATTTAAAAAAAGTTTTTGCACAAAAAAATAAATTCTGGAAAGCAGAAAAATGGGAAAAAATTAAAGCAAATTTCTGGGATGAAAGCATTATTTTAAAAACATATAGGGAACTGAGCCAAATTTATAAAAATAAAAGCTATTCCCCAGTTTAAAAATGGTCAAAAGATAAGAACAGGCAGTTTTCAAAAGAAGAAATCAATAGACAAATGAAAAAAAATGCTCTAAATCTAAGCAGTAATTTACTGTTAGTATAGCTGTGAACTTGTCCAAACATTCTGAAGAACAATTTGAAACTATGCCCCAAAGTACATAATACTCTACATATGTTTTGGCCAAGCAACACCACTACTGGGTTTGTATCCAAAAGAGCTAAAAAGAAAAGGTTCTGGATATACAAAAATATTTATAGCAGCTCTTTTTGTGGCAGCAAAGAATTGGAAATTGAGTAGATTCCCATCAGTTTGGGAAAGTCTGGACACATTGCAGCATATGATTTTGACGGAATTCTACTGTGCTGTAAGAAATAAAGGAGATAATTTCAGAAAACCTGGGGAGACTTATATGAACTGATATAAAGTGAAGTGAGGGAAGCCAAGAGAATATTTTACAAAGTGACATCAATATTGCAAAGATGATCAGATGTGAAAGACTTAACTGCTCTGATTGATATAATGATGCATGACAATTACAATGAATCATGATGCATATGGTTTTCCACCTCTAGAGAGAGAAGTGATAAACTCTGAGTGCAAATTGAAGCATATTTTTACACATTTTTCTTGCTTTTTGTTTTTTTTTTGGAAACATGGCTAATATGGAAATATATTTTGCATGACTGAACATGTATCATGAGTGTCATATATTTTACCTTCTCAATGGGTGGGTTAGGGTATGAAGGAATGGAGAGTATTTGGAAATCAAGAGTTTTAAATTAATATTGAATAATAAATAAAAAATTTTATATGTTGGCTTAGTTTATCTATGGACAAGTAGTTTTTAAATTTTGATTGTATTCCTTCAAAAAGTATTTTACCATTGCATTCATACGATTTCTGGATCTGTTTTGGTAAATATATTCTCAAATGTTTTATATTGTCTCTAGTTACTTTGAATGGAATTTGTCTTTTTTAGCTCCTTATATTGAGTTTTTTGGTTATGTAGAATCAAACAATCAACATTTATTAATTACCTACTATCTGTAAGGCACTGTATCAAGCACAAAGTCTAGCTTACAGTCTAATGGAGGAGAAAACATTTTAAAATATATAGAAAGCAAGCTATATACGGGGTAACCAGTAAATAATTTATGGAGGGAAGGAACTAGAATTAAGAAGGGTTGTGAAAGGCTTCCTATTAAGATGTAATTTTAGTTCTGACTTAAACAAAGATAGGGAAGTTAGTAGGTGGAGTTGACGAGAGAAAACATTACAGTCCTGGTAAATAGAGATAATTCATGTAGCTGACAGATGGAGTTGAACAAACATCCAGGAGGTCACTGTCACAGGTTTGAAAAATACATCACATGGAATGAAGTATGAGAAGATTGGAAAGGAAAGAAGTGGTTAGGTTATGAAAGGCTTTGAATGCCATAGAATTTTGTGTTTGATCATTAGAGTCAACTGAGAGCCACTGTTTTTTGTTTTGTTTTTGTTTATTTTTGTTTGTTTGTTTGTTTTTGCTTTTTTGGAGGGGGGAAGGCAGGGCAAATGGGAGTAAGTGACTTGCCCAAGATCACATGAATAGAAAATGTTAAATGTCTGAGGCCTAATTTGAACTCAGGTCCTCCTGACTCCAGAGACAGTGCTCTATTCATTGCACCACTTAGCTGCCTCAAAGAGCTACTATTTGTTGAGAAGGGAACTGACATAGTTAGACCTGAGTGATTTATGAAAATCACTTTGGCGGCTGAATAAAGGATACATTGCAGTGAAGAAAATCTTGTGGAAGGCAGGCACACCACCAAGCTATTACATGCTATCACTGGGCTCAGCCTGGAATTCATTACCCCCTTTTTATCTTTCATTTTACTATCCTTAATTATGACCTTTGTTTTCTTATTAGCAGATCCACATCTACAAATAAGATGTTGTATATGCAGTCTTACTTCACTTCCTTTCTCATTTTCAATGAGAACTATGAAGATAAAAATGATGTTGTTATTGTTTCAGAGCTTACTTTTTTGTGTGGTCTTGAAAAGAAGGCACCATAGACTTAGTATGATATACTAGGGGGAAATTACATCAGAAGATCTAAGTAGTCTCTAGTATTTATACATCATGTAGCTGATTATTAAGTAAATGTTCCTGTTGGAGTGTTGGCTTTCTTATCTGTAAAGTGGGGGTAATTGAGCATGGGCAAATGATTTAACCGCTAAACTAACTGCTAATGCATTCAACTTATTTATGAAAAGATGTTAGTTAGACTGGATGGTCCCCATAGTCCTTCTCAATTCAAAATTCTTTGCTCTATTTTTTCCCCTTGTATTAACTAACAAAGAGGTTTGGTGTGAGGAATGTGTGTTTTGCAAATTTTAAAGTGTTAATATATGGGAGTCATTAATATTATTACAAAGAGTACATCATGATGATTCTGATCAAAAGAACATGATTAGAGGTGGCTAGATGGTGCAGTGAACACAGCCCTGGAGTCAGAAGGACCTGACTTCAAATCCTGCCTCAGACACTTAACACTTACTAGCTGTATGACCTTGGGCAAGTCACTTAACCCCAATTACCCTCCAAAAAGTAAAAAAAAAAAAATGATTACCATCACCACAACTTTGTCCAGATTTTGCAGAAAGATTATTGCAAAAAAATCTTATAATTTTTATTTTAAATACTAGAGACTCTCTGCCATGGCTTATTCCTCTCATATATCTGAAACTTGATGGTAAAGACTTATTTAAAAAATCAGTTCTGCAAATGTATGTAGAAAAGCATTTTAAAGCCTTAAGCCCCATAGTCAGTATCTTCTTCAATAGTATGGCCATGCTCCTCAGTTTTTGATTTGTAATTTCTGTCATAGAGTTATTGGTTTGTGTATTAGTTGTTTGATGGTATGATATGAATTTGCAACCTTTTCCTCTTTCTCTGTATTTCTGCTTGTTCTATAGAAGACTCCATCATCTGCCACACACAATCTATTTTGGTTCCATCTTTACTTTTTTAAGCCTCTTAAGTCTATCACTTTTCTTCTTATAGACTACAGAATACCTAAAAGTATTTGGTGTGTTTTATTTTTTGCTTGGCATATTTATTTCCTGCAAATAAATTCAGCCAATAGTTACTAAGCACTAACTATATATAAGACACTTCACTGGGAGGATATAGATCAGGGAGGATCAATTGTAGACTTTATAAGAGAACCAGGAGAGAGCTCTAATGAAAATAAAAGAGAAATAGAAGTTCCAGAAGGAGGGGTGGCATCTAGGACCAATTTTTGCAAAGAGATCAAGAACAATAAGGAATTTTTGGAAGACCACAGATCTAATAAACAGTGAATGACCTGGGAGACAAATGTTTTAGTGAAGTGGTAGGAACTTTAGACAGATCAGATTGTAGGGTGTTAAAGGATATGTTTGTGCAGGCTTCCCTCTCCTTTTTTTCCTTTGTGCTTTGCTATATCTTCTCCAGTTCTTTAATTTTGGTTTTTATCATTAATCTTTTCTGCAAATGGAAATATCCATTTTTGTCTTTAAAGCTTTTGGCTTTACTCTTTGCATTGTGAGATTTATTTCATTTTTAAAAATTTTTAAAAATGCTTTATTAACTTCTGATTTACATCATTTATTTCTCCCAGCTTTTGAGTTATAAATTTTCTCCCTGTTTTCCCCTACCCACCGCCCCAAAATAACAGTCCCACAGTATATCTCCTCCTCCAATCTGCTCTCTCCCATATTTCCCCTTTCGAATTTTCCAGTGGATCTCTATGCCCCAGTGCCTGTATATCTTATTTCCCAATTACATGTAAAATAGTATTAATAATAGTATACACACACACACACACATATTTGAGTATTTGATTTTAAAACTTTGAATTTCAGATTCATTCCCTTCCTCCCTTGTCTCACACCCTTACTGGGAAGATAAGCAGTTCAGTATAGATTTGTACATGTGTGGCTAATGCAAAACAATAACATAGTAGATATATTGTAAAAGACTGACTATATTTCCCTCACTCCTATCTCACCTTCCACTTGTTCTATTCTCCAATTTGATCCCATCCCTTTTCAAAAGTTGGTGCTTCAAACTTCCCTCCCCCCCACCCCATCCTGCCCTCCCTTCCATCATCCCTCCTCTCATCCCCTTCCCCCACTACTGTCCTGGAGGTTGAGATACCCTATTTAGTGTGTATTTCATTCCCTCCTCAAACCAAATTCAATGGGAATAAGCTTGACCCATTCCCTTTTGCCTTCCTATTCTTCCCCTCCATTTTAACCATTTTCCCTTGACTCTTCGATATGAGATAGTTTACCCCATTCTGTCTCTCCCCATATCCTCTCCTTATATTCTGTGCTCACCTCTTAATTTCACTTTTAAGTATCATCCTTCCTGTTAAATTTGACCTGTGCCTTCTATCTATGTATACCTGTAAACATATATACACACATTCACATGTGTATTCATATACCCATATACCCTCATATATAGACATACACACATTATATATATACATATATATATATACATATATTTCCTTCAACTACTGAGAAAAGTTTCATAAGTTACAATTATTGTTTTTCTATATAGGAATGTTAATAGTTCAACTTTGATAAGTCCCTTTTGATTTCTTTTCCCTGTTTGCCTTGTCATGCTTCTCTTGCTTCTTGGATCGGAATGTCAAATTTTCTATTCAACTCTGGTTTTTTCAGCAAATGCTTGAAAGTCCTCTATTCCACTGAATAACCATATTTTCCCCTGAAACATGATACTCAGTTTTGCTGGGTAGGTGACTCTTGGTTTTAATCCCAGCTCCTTTGACCTCTGGAATATCATATTCCAAGCCCTTCGATCCCTCAGTGTAGAAGCTGCCAGATCCTGGGTTATCCTGATTGTGTTTCCACAATATTCAAATGGTTTCTTCCTGGTTGCTTGTAATATTCTCTCCTTAATCTGGGAATTCTGGAACCTGGCTATAATATTCCTAGGATTTTTCTTTTTGGCATCTTTTTCAGGAGGTGATCGGTGGATTCTTTCAACCTCTATTTTGCCCTCTGGTTCTAAAACATCAGGGCAGTTTTCTTTGAGAACTTCCTGGCGAATGATTTCTAGGTTCTTACTTTGACCATGACTTTCAGGTAGTCCAATAATTTTTTAAATTATCTCTCCTGGGTCTATTTTCCAGGTCAGTGTTTTTTCCCATGAAATATTTCACATTGCCTTCTATTCTTTCATTTGTTTGGATCCATTTAATAGCATCTTGATTTCTCATAAAGTCATTAGCTTTCATTTGCTCCAATCTAATTCTGAAGCAATGATTCTCCTCATTGAGCTTTTGAGATTCTTTTTCCATCTGGCAAATTTGGCTTTTTAAGGCATTCTTCTCATCATTGCCTTTTTGAGCCTCTTTTGCCATTTGAGTTACTCTATGTTTTAAAGTGTGATTTTCCTCAGTCAGGCTGTTGACTCTCATTTTGTAATTTTCTTGCATTGTTCTCATTTCTCTTCCCAATTTTTCCTCCATTTCTCTTATCTGCTTCTTAAGGTCCTCTATGGCCTTTAACCAGCTCATATTTTCCTTTGAAGCTTTTGGTGCAGGAGTTCTGACTTCACTGTCTTGCTCCTGTTCCATGCTTTGCTTCTTTTTGTCCTCAAAATAGGAGTCTAATGTTGGAAACTTCTGTCTGCTTAGTTTCCTTTGCCTGGTCATGTTGCCCCTCAATCATTTGACCCCTGGGCTTTTTGCCACAGTAGGACTCTGCCACCAGACAGGGGAGCTTTCATCCCAAACTCTGGGGTTTTCTAAGCTGGTTGAGGTATTAGATGGGTGCCCTCTCTGAGGTCTCCACATGCTCTGGCAGGCTGGATATACACCCTAGGACCTCCACCCTAGACCGCAATACAGATCCAAGAAGGTTAAAGCAAGAGCAATTACCCCTCAGATTGGTGTTTGGTCCCCCTACACTCTGCAGGCCAGGAGCTGAAGCTGCCATGTGGTGCTGGCTGGCTGTGCAGGCAGGGGCTTCTCACCCCAGAGGCAAAGGCCATACTCTCCCACTTCCTCCATCCTAAAGTCCAGACTATACTGACCTCTCACTTTGTCCTACAAATCTGTTTGTTCCTACAAAAAAAAATTTTGTTCCTACAAATCTGGAAACAGCCATATCTGCAGCTGATCTGGGGTCCCTCTGGCTGGCAGCTGGTCAGGCCCGCCCTGGGGCTAAAGCCTTGGCCTGGGGCTAGCTCAGCTCCTAGAGTGATGTCCTGGCCAATTCCTGCAGGCCTGCTGGGCTGTTCTCAGCTGGAGGTTGGCTTCTCTGTGTCATTTTGTGGGTTCTGCAGCTCCAAAGCTTGTTTAGAGTCCCCTTTTCACACGGATTGGGGAAGGTGGAATCCAGAGCCCAGAGGAGGCCCTGCTTCTGCTCCGCCATCTTGAATCAGCCCCTCTATTTCATTTTTCAATATGTTCCACCATTCTTTGGCATCCTCAAAGGGGAACAGAGTTTTTCTTCCTTTTATTCACCTAATCATAGTTTCAATTTTTCCCTATTCTAATTATGTTTTCATTTGTCAAAAATTATATATTTTAGTCATTAAATTAAACTATTTTCCATGATTGGAATGCAGTATTTTTATTTTATGTGCTACAACCACAATCTTTTCTTAGACCTGAATTGTCATAATCCTGTTTACCCCCATTCTGTTGCTTTTAAATATGTTACAGAATATCACCATCTAAATTCAAATGGGTGTTCTTCGACTATCAGTCCTTATATACTGATTGTAAATATTTTGCTTTCCAGTTTTCATTACTTATGGCACTATCACCACTTCTAAGAAGAAATGTAAATCTCCTTGTAGCTAAATCATTCTCACATGGCTAGTTAATTTCATAGACTATGAATAATGGCTCGAGTATTCCTATAGAAGGAGAGAGAGAGAGAGAGAGAGAGAGAGAGAGAGAGAGAGAGAGAGAGAGAGAGAAGAAAGAGATAATTTTGAGAAAGATAATTTTAAAAGAAGAAAATAGATAAAAGGGAAGGCATAATTAAATTTTCTATAAAAATATATTAATAAAAAGAAAATCAGAACCTGAATGGGAAAAACAAGGCATGATAAAGAACATTTGGGTAAAGATCAATAAAAAGAGGGGGGAAACCATAATATTATGGTAGGAATGTCTTTTTATAAAATCAGAAGGAAGAAAGAGATGCAGAATTTAGAGAAATAGGTCATATACCAAGCACAATGGCATCAGACCCTAGTAGTAGGTGTCACAAATATCCAGATATTTCCTCTAACTCATTCTGACAAATTTGAAGCAGTTGTTGATTTTTTGACTCTCCTTAATAATACTTTGTTTCTTTAAAAGAAAATGAAAACAATGAGGAAAATGATCTGATTCTGATAAGTAAGGAGAGACTGGTTGATAAATTTGAATTGGTTCAAACCTGTGGAATAAGTATCACACTTTCCCATAGAATTTGTCATTAATAATAGGATATCTAAGCACCACATATAGATTAAGATACCATATATGTTTGTATGACCATGGAATGAGGATGACCATGTTACCTATCCTCTTCCCAATTTGATGCTTCCCTATTATCTTGAAAACTAAATATAACACACTCTTTTTGACATTTAAAGACATTTTTCCTCTAACTCCTTCATTATCTTTCTAGATTTCGTCTATTTCATTCTCCTGTGGTCCATTAGCATCGACCTTCTTGCTTTTGCTTATACTCATTTTAACTGTTCATTTTCACTGGCTGCCCACCATGCCTGAATTCTCATCCTTCTTCATCTTCATCTTCATCTCATCCCTGACTTTTAGGGATTCCTTCAAGTTCCAGTGAAAACCCTACCCTCTGCAAGAAGTCTTTCCTGATCCCCCTTAATAGTAAGGCCTTTCCTCTGTGATTATCTCCTATTTTTTTCTGTATATATCTTATTTACATAGCTATTGTAATATAGCTGTTGGCATGTTGTCTCTCTGACTGTGAGCTCCATGAGTTTTTTTTTTTCTATCATCTGTATCTCCAGTGTTTAATGTAGTGGTTGGCACATAATAATCACTTCAAAATGCTAGTTTGCTTGGCTTAACTTGATGAGCCCAGATTTAGAGAGGGTAATTTTTAAATAATTCAGAAAAAGAAACCCAGGGTCCAAATTATGTAGTGGATGTTTGCCTGAGAGGGATGAAGAGGTCTCAGTAAGAGAATTTATGAACACAGAAACACAAACAACCCAAATAAGGAACCAAAAAGTAAGATTTATTTTAAAAATGTATCTATGGGAGAGGGGGGGGGGCGGAGCCAAGATGGTGGAGTAGAAGCACGACCCTCCCGCAGCTCCGGCTTCCACCCTCCCGAATCCATGTAAAAAGGGGACTCTAAACAAACTTTGGAGCTGCAGAACCCACAAAATGACACAGAGAAGCTAACCTCCCGCTGAGAACAGCCCGGCAGGCCGGTAGGAATCGGCCAGCACAACGCTCTGGGACCCGAGCCCAGCCCCACCCTGAGGCTTTAGCCCCAGGGCGGGCCTGACCAGCCGCCAGCCAGAGGGACTCCAGATCAGCAGCAGCTGTGGCTGTTTCCAGATTTATCAATACATAGATGCGAAGGACAAGTTCTAATAAGGAATAATAGCGGGCGAAGGTGCGGTGGCCTGCGTGGGAAGGTGCGGTGGCGGCAGAGCGGCAGGCGCAGGCCGGGAAGGGGCCTGATCAACTCGGAGGGCAAGTCTTCCCACCAACCACAGGGTCCACTGCCAAGCCTATCACCAAAGGGCTGGCACTGGAAAGAGCAAGGTAAGAAGCAAATACAGGGGCCCCTATACTGGACAGCAAACACTCCTGGGGCTACCACTTCATAGCCCAGAAATCTTTTTTTTTTAAAGCCCCTTTCAGGACCTCCAAAGACAAGGATGGCAGAGTGAACCCCACTTGCTCCAAACCCCCCCTCTAACCCTGAAAATATAGTAACTCTTGCCCCAGGGCAAAACCCTCTACAGTAAAGGCTTGGGATCCTAGAGGAAGGGCGTGGCTAGGACACTGCCTCAAAATGGGTAGAAAGCAGACTACAAAGACAAAGACTCTAGAGTCCTACTATCCTCAGAGGGAAGAACCAACCTCAGAGGGAGACACTGTGGACTCCACACCCACAGCTGAGACTTCAACAGGGAATGGATCCCAAGCACAGAAGGCTCTCCTAGATGAGATCAAAAGGAGCTTTGAAAGCAAAATGAGAGAGATAGAAGACAAAATGAATAATTCTCTCAAAATGAAAATAGCAGAATTTGAAAAACATTATAATGAGGAAAACATCTCTCTAAAAAGAAAAGTGTTTGATATGGAAAAGGAGCTTCAAAAATTAACCAAGGAAAATGATTTGCTAAAAACCAGAATTAAACAAATGGAAACAAATAACTCTATGAGGAACCAAGAATTAGCCAAGCAAAACAACAAAAATGAAAAATTAGAAAAAGAGGTAAAATACCTCAAAGAAAAAATAACTGACCTGGAAAACAGATCCAGGAGAGATAATCTGAGAATCATAGGCCTACCAGAAAATTATGATGAAAAAATGAGCCTGGACAACATTCTCCAAGAGCTCATTAAGGAAAACTGCCCTGAGATACTAGAACCTGAGGGGAAAATAGAAATCTACAGAATCCACCAGACACCTGCTGTAAGAGATCCCAAACTGAAAAATCCTCGAAACGTTGTGGCCAAACTCCAGAAATACCAGATAAAAGAGAAAATACTTCAAGCGGCCAGAAAGAAACAATTCAAATATCGAGGGTCCACAGTGAGGATTGCACAGGATTTGTCAGCCTCCACACTGAAAGATCGGAGGCAGTGGAATACAATTTTCAGGAAGGCAAAACAGCTCAGATTACAACCAAGGATCACATACCCAGCGAGACTGAGCATATTCTTCCAGGCAAAGAGATGGTCATTCAATGATATAACAGAGTTCCATACCTTCTTGATAAAAAAGCCAGAACTCAATGGAAAATTCAACCTCCAATTACTAGAAGCAACAGTGACTTAGAAAGGTAAACAAGGAGGACACACATCATTTTAGAGGGAAAGAGGGGAGGGAGAGGAGCTTCGCATGAGATCTGTTCCTATCATTCTTGATGCGAAGAAAAAATAGCATACCTTATTAAGTATAACAATATCCTACAGGCAGTAGGAGGGGGAAAGGGTTACAAAAGGGGGGTGGGAGTGATTTGTAGGGAGGGAAGTAGTAAGGGGAAAAGGGGAGAAAAAGGGAGGGGGGCCGAAAAGGGAACACTGAGGGAGGCGGTGGTCAAAAGGAAAACTATTAAGGGGGGGAAGGGAGAAGGGAGGGAAAATACGAACATTAACAGGGGCAGGAATAGGATGAGGGGAAAGAAACAGATAACAATCATAACTGTAAATGTGAATGGAATGAACTCTCCTATAAAACGGAGACAGATAGCAGAATGGATTAGAAATCATAATCCTACAATATGTTGTTTACAAGAAACCCTTTTGAAACAGAGGGATACACACAAGGTAAAGGTAAAAGGTTGGAGTAAAATATATCATGCCTCAGCTAAAGTAAAAAAAACAGGGGTAGAAATCCTTATCTCAGATAAAGCAAATGCAAAAATTGACCTAATTAAAAGAGATAAGGAAGGAAACTATATCCTGTTAAAAGGCACCATCGAGAATGAAGAAATATCACTACTTAACATATATGCACCAAGTGGTGTAGCATCCAAATTCCTAGAGGTGAAGGTAAAGGAATTAGAGGAAGAAATAGATAGCAAAACTATACTAGTGGGAGACCTTAATCTCCCCCTATCTGAACTTGATAAATCCAACCTCAAAATAAACAAGAAAGAAGTTAAGGAGGTGAACAGGATTTTAGAGAGGATAGGTATGATAGATCTCTGGAGAAAACTGAATGGGGATAAAAAGGAATATACTTTCTTCTCAGCAGTTCATGGCACATATTCAAAAACTGACCATGTTCTAGGGCATAAAAACCTCACAATTCTATGCAGTAAGGCAGAAATATTAAATACATCATTCTCAGATCGTGATGCAATAAAAATTATATGCAATTAAGGGCCAGGGAAAGACAGGCTAAAAACTAACTGGAAATTAAACAATTTGATCCTAAAGAATGAGTGGGTCAAACAACAAATTATAGAAACAATCAGTAATTTCATTCAAGAGAATGATAATAATGAGACAACATACCAAAATCTGTGGGATGCATTAAAGGCAGTTCTTAGGGGAAGTATTATATCCCTGAGTGCATACGTGATTAAATTAGAGAAAAGGGAGCTCAACGAATTGGGCATGCAATTAAAAAACCTAGAAAAAGAACAAATTCAAAGTCCCCAATTAAATACTAAACTAGAATTATTGAAGACTAAAGGAGAGATTAATAAAATTGAAATTAAGAATACTATTGAACTAATAAATAAAACCAAGAGCTGGTTTTATGAAAAAACCAACAAAATTGATAGACCCTTAGTAAATATGATAAAAAAAAAGAAAGAAGAAAACCAAATTATGAGTATCAAAAATGAAAAGGGTGAATCTACCTCCAATGAAGAGGAAATCAAAACAATAATTAGGAATTATTTTTCCCAATTGTATCCACATAAATTTGACAATCTTAGGGAAATGGATGAATATTTAGAAACATACAAGTTGCCCAGATTAACTGAAGAGGAAGTAAATTACTTAAATAATCCCATCTCAGAAAAAGAAATTGAACAAGCCATCAGCCACCTCCCTAGGAAAAAATCTCCAGGGCCAGATGGATTCACTAGTGAATTCTATCAAACATTTAAAGAACAATTGATTCCAATACTCTACAAATTATTTGGGAAAATTAGTGAAGAAGGAGTCCTACCAAATTCTTTTTATGACACAAATATGGTGCTGATACCTAAATCAGGAAGAGATAAAACAGAGAAAGAAAATTATAGACCAATCTCCCTCATGAATATAGATGCAAAAATTCTAAATAAAATACTAGCCAAAAGACTACAGCAACTTATCTCAAGAATAATACACTTTGATCAGGTAGGATTTATTCCAGGAATGCAAGGATGGTTTAATATTAGGAAAACCATCAGTATAATTGAGCATATGAACAATAAAACTAGCAGAAACCACATGATCATCTCAATAGATGCAGAAAAGGCTTTTGACAAAATACAACATCCATTCCTATTAAAAACATTAGAAAGTATAGGAATAAATGGAGCCTTCCTTAAAATAATAGGTAGCATCTATTTAAAGCCATCAGCAAGTATTATATGCAATGGGGAGAAGCTGGAAGCATTTCCCATAAGATCAGGGGTGAAACAAGGGTGTCCACTATCACCCCTCTTATTCAATCTGGTACTAGAAATGTTAGCAGTAGCAATTAGAGAAGAAAAAGAAATCAAAGGAATCAAGTTAGGCAAAGAAGAGACAAAGCTATCACTCTTCGCAGATGATATGATGATATAGTTAGAGAATCCTAGAGAATCAAGTAAAAAACTGCTTGAGACAATAAATAAATTTGGCAAAGTTGCAGGATATAAAATAAACCCACATAAATCCTTGGCATTCCTATATATTTCCAATAAAACTAAACAGCAAGAAGTAGAAAGAGAAATCCCATTTAAAGTTACTGTAGACATTATAAAATATTTGGGAATCTACCTGCCAAAACAAACCCAGGACCTGTATGATCATAACTACAAAACACTTTTCACACAAATAAAGTCAGATCTAACTAATTGGAAAAATATCAATTGCTCATGGCTGGGTCGAGCTAATATAATAAACATGACAATTTTACCTAAATTAAATGATATATTTAGTGCCATACCAATTAATTTACCAAAAAACTACTTTATAGAGTTAGAAAAAATAGTAACAAAATTCATCTGGAAGAATAAACGGTCCAGAATATCAAGGGAATTAATGAAAAAAAATGCTAGGGAAGGTGGACTAGCTTTACCAGATTTCAATCTGTACTATAAAGCAGCAGTCATCAAAACTACTTGGTACTGGCTTAGGAATAGAGGAGTGGATCGATGGAATAGATTAGGCACACGAGATTCAGAAGTCAACAACTACAGTAATGTATTGTTTGATAAACCCCCAGACCCTGGTTTTTGGGATAAGAACTCACTATTTGACAAAAACTGCTGGGAAAACTGGAATATAGTATGGCAGAAACTGGACATAGACCATCATCTAACACCATATACCAAAATCAACTCTAAATGGGTTCATGATCTAGGTATAAAGGTTGATACTGTAAGCAGTCTGCTAAAACAAGGAATAGTTTACCTATCAGACTTGTGGAGAGGGAATGACTTTATGACGAAATAGGAATTAGAGAACATTATAAAATGTAAAATGGATAATTTTGACTACATGAAATTGAAAAGTTTCTATACAAATAAAGCCAATGTAACCAAGATTAGGAGGGAGGTGGGAAATTGGGAAAGAATCTTTACAACGTATGTCTCTGACAAAGGACTCATCTCTAAAATATACAGAGAACTGAGTCAAATTTATAAGAATACAAGTCATTCCCCAATTGATAAATGGTCAAAGGATATGAACAGGCAGTTTTCAGAGAAAGAAATTAAAGCTATCTATAAGCACATGAAGAAATGCTCTAATTCACTATTGATTAGAGAAATGCAAATCAAAACAACTCTGAGGTACCACATCTCACCAGTTAGATTGGCTAAGATGACAAAACAGGAAAATGACAAATGCTGGAGAGGATGTGGGCAAACTGGAACACTAATGCATTGTTGGTGGAGTTGTGAACTGATCCAGCCTTTCTGGAAAGCAATCTGGAACTATGCCCAAAGGGCTATAAATACTTTCATACCCTTTGATCCAGCAATACCACTCCTAGGGTTATATCCCAAAGAGATCATAGAAATGGGAGAAAGACCCATATGTACAAAAATGTTTATAGCAGCTCTTTTTGTTGTGGCAAAGAATTGGAAATCAAGGGGGTGTCCATCAATTGGGGAATGGCTGAACAAGTTGTGGTATATGCATGTTATGGAATATTATTGTGCTATAAGAAACGGGGAGCAGGCGGTCTTCATATTTACCTGGAGAGGCTTAAAAGAACTGATGCTGAGTGAGAAGAGTAGAACCAGGAGGAATTTGTACACAATTACAGACACAACGTATGTGTGATGACCAACTTTGATAGACTGGACTCTTCTCAACAATGCAGGGATATAAGTCAATCTCAAAAGACGCATGATGGAGAGAAAAACGTGCATCCAGAGAAAAAACTAGAAAGAACTAAATTTATATCCAGGTGGAAGCAAAATACCTGATCTTTTTCGTTCTCTTATTTGATTTTATGTCCTCTTTACCATTTTTCATTCCAGCGGGTACAATCCATCCTTATAACCTGACCATTGTATAATGTGAAAGTATTTACAGATCCTATACTTGATTATAAGACACCATGGGGGGGAGGGGAAGGAGGGGGACAAAATGTGAAATTCAAGGAATTGTGGAATTGAATCCTGTAAACTAAAAGGAAACAAACAAATTAATGAATTAAAAATTCAATTAAAAAAATTTAAAAAATCAAAAAAAGTATCTATGCATTGAGAAATAATTCCTCCTCCTTAAATATTCCCAATAATGCCACTAAGATGTATGGCAAAAGTGGCAGCCAATCTGTGACAATGCTATTTAACGTTGGCGTGCTTGCTGCCATTTTTGTACTAAAGTATTCAGCTAGTCTCAACTGCACAACTGTTGATCAAAGTGCTAACCATTTTATGGAAAACAGAAAACCAAACTAGAAACAACTGTTTCAAAGCCATAGAGAGAGAGACCTATATTCTAGTTTTAAATGATGAAAATATTTCTGATAATTTGAGACATTTAAAGAAAAGGAATGGGCCAAGTCAGGAGAGAGAGGAATATAAAATCATACTTCTTAGAGAGACGTTCATCCTATATAATATTCCCAAGAAATATTAGCTTGAAGACAAGATCTACATCTATGAGTGTAAGGGTAGAGATAACATGTATTGTATCTCAGATTCTGTAATACTGAAATATGCATGGCAGGGACCATATAATGCATTTTTCCTCCTTCACCTTTTTGAAGAACATGCACAACCATAAATGTACTGTTTCCATTTCCTATCTTATAGCCTTTATCAGATATGTTTAAACAAACTTCACATGCCTTTTGAATGGCTCCACATTATGTATATTAGAGAAAGCCTCTGATACTTTTTTTCTATTAATCAATATAAAGAACTTTAAAAGTATCCCCTTCCAATGGAAGTGTATTTCCTTTTCTCTTGAGCCTCATATCTTGCACTAAAATAATATCTTGGGATTTTTTTTTCTTAGCACTTCTAAGTTTCTTTTTAGTTGCATCTCTAGCATTCTGATGTATGTAATTCATGACATATATATATACATATATATATATATAATACATAGGTGGTGTATTACTAGATTTGGAGACAGAGGAACTGATTAACATTTTGACTCAAGTTCTCATATACAGAAACTGTGATTGAATAGAAATCACTAACCTATGACATACACACATATATACATATAAGACATGTTAACATGGACCATTGATTCAAAGATATAGTCTATCCAACCAAAGACCATGGATCTACCACTCCTTACCACTGTGATTTGGAGCAAATCAATTTAGTTCTCATTTCACTGTCCTTATTGGTAAAATATGGTGTGAACCTTTGAATTAGATAAAACCTGAATCTTTCTACTTCTAACATATCATTATTCTACTTAAAGCTATGCTTAACCTATACTTAGGAATTGAAAACTCATACAGTACCAGTTATGAAGATTCCTATTAGAGAATAAAAAGGGGTTCTTAGTTGTCATAGAAAATCAAGCTGATTGAAGAAATTCAGAATATATGTCAAATTCTAGCTTGGAATAGAAATAAACAATTTAGGTTGTAACATCCTAAGAGAAAATTAGAATTAAGTTCCAATAAGTATATGAGGCTTTTAATAGCCTTGCACTGTATCCTTGGCACTGTCCCATCTGATCCTTAAAATGCCATTTCCCACCCAATACACTAGCCAGCTTATATTTGTCACTACTGATATTTGTCATGATTCCCCTATCAATTCTGTCAGGTAATCCTTCAAACAAAATATATATGCATATTGCTATATTCCAATTGTCTGATCCATGCTATCAAGTTTTAGTGGTACCTGGGCAATCATTATGTATGCTTGTATACACATTCATGCATACACAAACATAAAATATATATATGTGTATATACAGACATATATGGACATAGATGTAGATGTAGATGCATACATATGAGTTTCAACCCAAGTTCTATGTTTATGCATATATAAAGAACTTTAGATGAAATATTAAATTGATTTTATTTCCTTAGTTCATTTGGATATAGAAATCTGAAACTTTAAGCATTATTTCTGCTCTTTATCCTTATTATTTTTACACCTCACTGACTGTAACATTTTCTCCTCAATTATTTATTTTTCCATCTGTCACCCACTGTTTGATAGCTCTTTCCCACTGACTAAACCATTTTAAATTCTTTCATTCCTTAAAAAAATCACTTTACCTTACCAGCCTTTCAATATATTTTCCTATATTTTTCCTTCCTTTCACTGCTAAAGTACTGGAAAAAATATTATTTATACTCGTTGCCTTTAATCCCCACCACTCTCTCACTCCTTGGCCCTTCACAGTTTTACTTTTGACCCCACCGAACTACCAAAACTATTCTCAGTGAATCCACATATAGTTTTCTTACTTCATCTCTTTAAACAAAAGCTAAATGGTGGCTTAGTGTCCTGTAGAAAAGAATTTTGTTCATTTGTTAGATGTAATGAGTGACATCCAAGGCCCCTTCCAGCTCAGGAAATTTGTGATTCTTTCTACCCTCTTGGAGTACATTCAGACAAATGCACCCCCATTCAAATGAAGAAAGTTATCTCGAAAGCCACAATAAACAAAACATATACGTTGGTGCAGAGATAGCAATCCCAACTTTGTAACCCAATTCTTAGAATTAATGTGCTGGGATGAAGGCCCATATTGCCAGAACTTTTTATGGTGCTAAATTTTGCAATCATCTCCATTCTAAATATCAACCCAGAGAAGCAAATCAGAAATCATTTAACCCTTGATGTAGTGAGAGTGGGACAATGTAATACAACCAGCAATGGTAATCTACAAATGTCTCTGGAAAGGTAGATCAATTTAGCGTTCTCCACATTTTTGTAGGTGAGATTCTTTTATATTGCTTACAAATATAGATGAAATTTGGGGAGGTGTCATATATACAGCTTCATGATTCATGCAGTTTCAATATTGGGCCAGAAGTTAGCACCCAGGACAGTGATTTGTCCACTGTTGCTGACATCCATTTTCTCGCCTAACCTTTTCTATAGACTCATCTGTTTTCCTGCTTTTTTCTTACATACGTCTCCAAACTCAAAAGCATAATTTTGTATATCTTGGTTTTTTTTTTTCTACAGCCCCTGCTTACTATGATTTCACTTTCTTAGAACCTTAGGAAAATTCTCTGTATTCATTTGGTCAAATGTTCCCAACTTTCCATTTCTAATTTGTACACCATCTCCACTTTTTATGACACAAGCTTGGACAATTTTTATGTATGTCTTCATCTTCATATGAAAAGTTACACACAATCCTTCCCCAAACCCCAACAAAAGGAAAATACTTCTATAGCTTTGTCCTCTAAGACATGTTACTACAAATTACCATCTGATAATTTCTTTATTACCACATATAGTGAGTCTTTGGTTGTACCCTATAATGTCCATATTCCTTTTCTATCCTTTAATGAAAAAAAAACACTTTACAGATGGGTAATCTCATTTTTCTAGTTTTATTTTAGGTACATTATATACACATTCCCAATATTAACTTTTTCATGTCTGAAGAAAAGGAAACATCTTTTGTGTTGAGCTGACAAATGGAATGGATTCTGGGCCCCCTTGTAAATGATACATTCTCTGAAATAAATTGAATTTCTCAGCTAATTTTTAGCCAATATCATTATTTTATCCTTTATCCAATTATCAGTAATTTTCATTGACAACATCATGGAGAAAATGACATTTGGACTGAATTTTGATGTGTGGTGTAGTGTCTTTCTCTGGCCATTCTATTTTTCTTCCTAGCATTTCCACTTGTTAGAGATAATTGACTCTCCCTATGATTCTGGCCAAAGTTGGAGAAGAAAGGAATATGGAAATCATGAGGTGTGAAATATTTAAGGTTTTGTTTGTATGAAGTCCCATAAGTCTCCTTTTTACCAACTAGTATCTTCATCAAAAAGTCATCTTGTGTTATTTTGTATGTATGTAATGGCACGCAATTTACACATATATGTGTATATGTGCATATGTTTATATATAATTCATAAGCATGGTATGCATGTGTATGATGTACACGCACATATATGTATATATCATACACACACAAACATGAGAAGACATTTGTGGCAGAGTGGATAGAGAGCTAACCTGGGAACCAAGAAAACCTAAATTCATATCTTAAATCTGATTCATACTAGCTGGGTGACCCTGAGGAGGGTACTTCTCAATGAGCTAGGCAACTCTCTAAGACTATAAATTACATAGAGTGTTTCAATCTGCATTGGTAGGAGTGCCTTCATCCAGGAGTATCCTCCCTTGTCTAATATGTATCCCTCTCTTTAGATAGGGCACTCCCCCAAAAAGCCTTAATGTAGTTTAAGCTATTTCAACTTAAATGATTGCCAGATTGGCAGTTTTAAGCTAAGATTTTTGGTACAGCCTGTATATGTATATTTTGTGTCATCTGATAGAAGTAGACTTTTTGAATGCTGGAATTATTTCTTTGTTTTCCTTCATATTGCTCCCCACTCAGCATATAATACATTGTATATAACTAATAAATGCTTGTGGATTGGTTGACTAATTGCTGCTATTGCCCTTATAAACCTATTGTTTTCTCCAACTCTTTCATCACCTATATCTGTATGATATTCTCACTATCTGCTGTCTCTCTTTCTCTGGCAGTCGTGTGGGGTTACCTCCACACTCGCACAGGTGAGTCTCAATCCCCACACAAACCCCACAAAGTAGATATAGTAAATATTATTTTCCTTTTTATGGATTAGAGAAAAAGAAAATGAGGGTATAGTAGGTTAAGTGATTTGCACACAGTCACAGCACCATTGACAGAGACAAACCATATCTCCTGGATCAAAATACTATATACCATCCACCATACCTACACATAACATCTGGTTTGGAAACAACAGAGATAAGGACCAGGAAAAACAAGGTCCAGAGAAGAGAGATCGATTTGGAATATAAATTCTCTCCTTCTAGGAATCTCAAAGATATTAGTTCAAGGGAAAGAATAAAACAAAAATTAGAGTAATGATTCAATACTCCAAGCTTTTTACTAATTTCTGGCATGTGTGTCTTTGCATTCAAAATGGCCTCAGAGTGACATTAGTGACAATGCAGCATAAATGGGAATTGTACGTTTGAGGATTTTTTAGGACATATCAAGGGCATGCCTGTTCTGGGGATAAGGGTGATGAGATCACCACTGGGTGGCATAGTTTGGCTAGATGAAATTCAGTCAACTAGAAGTTTTGACCTCTAATCCTGCAGTCAGATCAAGTCCGACCCTCAGAAGGATAGTGGAATAGAGCAAACTGTTGAGTAACTTCTCTATTGAAAATATTTTCCCACAATGACTTCAGTACTTTATGATTCTAATTATTGTGACTAAATATCAATATTTCATCACTGGTGAAAATGAGGGTGTTGGACTAGATGATATTCAAGGTACATTCCACAACTAAATCCTCTGGTTCTAATGAATATCTTTCCACCTCTCCCCCTATCTCTCACTCTATTTCTCAAGATGACTCCTGGTTGGTTTCTCCTGTCTCAGGGAACACAGCACTCAGCTTGGAATCGAGAATTCTTCCAGGGGAGTTCGCTCCTGCTAAGTATCAGCAGAGTTGGTGGGACTGGCATAGTATGACTCAGAAGCAGAGACTAGTATGTCAAGGCATAGCATGGAGGGAGAACTGTCTGGACAATTGACCACTCACTGTTCCCTACTTTCATCGATGGAGCTGGATCATCAATTTGTTTGGTGCAATTACTGTTTCCAATGAATTGCAAGCTATTTTGAATTAAAGAAATATTTTTAGGTTTGCTTTTTCTGTCTTTTTGTCTTCAGAGCCAAGAACAGGGTTTTTTTGCATGCTTAATAAATTCCTTACTATATATGTTGATTTAAATTTTACTAAGGCTTACTTCCTTCCCAGGTAAATAATAATGATGATGACGACAATAATACCTACATATATAGCATTGAAGATCTGCAAAGTGCTTTATATATATTATAACAATTGATTTTCATAAACACAGTGGAAGGTAGATATTATATAGCAGGCAGTGTAGCAAAGTGGGAAAAAAGTACCCTGGTTGTTGTTGAGTCATTTTTCAGTTGTATTCAACTCTTTGTGACTCCATTTAGGGTGTTTTCTTTGCAAGAAAACTGGAGTGCCTTGACATTTCCTTCTCCAATGCCAGAGGACTGATGTTCAAATCCCAGCTCTGATAGTATTTTACATGTTTGATCTCAAGCAGGTCACCTAAGCTTCCTAGTCCTCAATTATCTCATCTGTAATATGAGGGAAGTTTAATTAGGTAGATTTTGAGGTATCTCCTAATTCAATGATCCTATGACTAAATCCATTTTCTTGATGAGGAGACAATAGCTTATTGGTGAATAATTTGCCCAGCATCATTGGGTACATTTATGAGATGAGAGGTGAGTGTTGATTTTCCTGACAAAAAGTCCAGCTCTGTATTCAAAATATGAGATGTGCTAGACTATACTAAGCCTTGGGCTCCATGGTCCTCAGCCTGTTGTGTTTTCCTCTCCATGCCAGGAAAACACATACTTATTTTTCTTTCAAATGCTTTATTAACTTCTGATTTACATCATTCATTTCTCCCAGATTTTGAGTTAAAATTTTTCTCCCCATTTTTCCCCTACCCACCGCCCCAAAATAGCAGTCCCACAGGATATCCCCTCCTTCAATCTGCTCTCTCCCATATTTTCTTCCATACCCCTTTTGACTTTTCCAGTGGATCTCTATGCCCCAGTGCCTGTATATTTTATTTCTCAATTACATGTAAAATAGTATTAATAATAGTGTATATATATATTTGAATATTGATTTTAAAACTTTGAATTCCAGATTCATTCCCTTCCTCCCTTGTCACCCACCCTTACTGGGAAAATAAGCAGTTCAGTATAGGTTGTACATGTGTGGCTAATGCAAAACAATAACATAGTAGATATATTGTAAAAGACTGAATATATTTCTTTCCCTCCTATGCCACCTCCCACTTGTTCTATTCTCTACTTTGATCCCATCCCTTTTCAAAATTGGGTGCTTCCAACTTCCCTCCTCCCCAGCCTGCCCTCCCTTCCATCATCCCCCCCTCTCATTCCCTTCCCACCCTACTCTCCTGGAGGGTGAGATACTCTATTTAGTGTGTATTTCCTTCCCTCCTCAAGCCAAATTCAATGGGAATAAGGTTGACACATTCCCTTTTGCCTTCATATACTTCTCCTCCATTGTAACCATTTTCCCTTGTCTCTTCTATATAAGATAGTTTACCTCATTCTGTCTCTCCCCATCTCCAATCATTATATTCCTCTCTCACCTCTTAATTTCACCTTTTAAGTATCATCCCTTCCTGTTAAATTGGTCCTGTGCCCTCTATCTATGTATACCTGTAAAGATATACACACACATTTACATATGTATTCATATGCCCATATACCCTCATGTATAGACATATATATTTCTATTCCTTTGAACTACTGAGAAAAGTTTCATAAGTTACAATTATTATTTTTCCATGTAGGAATGTTAGTAGTTCAACTTTGATAAGTACCTTATGATCTCTTTTCTTCTCATGATTCTCTTGTTTCTTGTATCTGAATGTCAAATTTACTATTCAACTCTGGATTCTTCAGCAAGAATGCTTGAAAGTCCTCTATTCCACTGAATGAGCATATTTTCCCCTGAAACATGATACTCAGTTATGCTGGGTAGGTGACTCTTGGTTTTAATCCCAGCCCCTTTGCCCTCCGGAATATCATATTCCAAGCCCTTCAATCCCTCAGTGTAGAAGCTGCCAGATCCTGGGTTAACCTGATTGTGTTTCCACAATATTCAAATTGTTTCTTCCTGGCTGCTTGTAATATTCTCTCCTTAATCTGGGAATTCCAGAACCTGGCTATAATATTCTTAGGAGTTTTCTTTTTGGGATCTTTTTCTTGAGGTGATCGGTGGATTCTTTCAACCTCTATTTTGCCCTCTGGTTCTAAAACATCAGGGCAGTTTTCTTTGAGAACTTCCTGGAGGATGATTTCTAGGTTCTTACTTTGATCATGGCTTTCAGGTAGTCCAATAATTTTTAAATGATCTCTCCTGGATATATTTTCCAGGTCCGTTGTTTTTCCCATGAGATATTTCACATTGCCTTCTCTTCTTTCATTTGTTTGGATCTGTTTAAGAGCATCTTGATTTCTCATAAAGTCATTAGTTTCCATTTGCTCCAATCTAATTCTGAATCAATGATTCTCCTCATTGAGCTTTTGAGATTCTTTTTCCATCTGGCAAATTTGGCTTTTTAAGGCATTCTTCTCGTCATTGCCTTTTTGAGCCTCTTTTGCCATTTGAGTTACTCTATTTTTTACGGTGTGATTTTCCTCAGTCAGGTTGTTGACTCTCATTTCGTAATTTTCTTGCGCTGTTCTCATTTCTCTTCCCAATTTTTCCTCCACTTCTCTTATCTGCTTCTTAAGGTCTTCTATGGCCTGTAGCCAGCTCATATTTTCCTTTGAAGCTTTTGGTGCAGGAGTTCTGACTTCACTGTCTTCCTCCTGTTCCATGCTTTTCTCCTTTTTGTCCTCAAAATAGGAGTCTAACATTGGAATATTCTGTCTGCTTTGTTTCCTTTGCCTGGTCATGTTGCCTCTCAGTCACTTGACCTCTGGGCTTTTTGCCACAGTAGGACTCTGCCACCAGACAGGGGAGTTTTTGTCCCAAATGCTGGGGTTTTCTAAGCTGCTGGAGGTAATAGATGGGTGCCCTTTCTGAGGGCTCTACATGCTCTGGCAAGCTGGACACACACCCCAGGACCTCCACCCTATACTGCAATCCAGATCCAAGAAGGTTAAAGCAAGAGCAATTATCCCTCAGACTGGTGCTTGGTCACCCTACACTCTGAAGGCCAGGATCTGAAGCTGCCATGTGGTGCTGGCTGGCTGTGCCAGAGTCTCAGAGCCTTCTCGCCCCAAAGAGCAAAAGCCATGCACTGCCAGTTACTGGGTCCCAAAGTCCAGACTGCACTGACCTCTCACTTTGTCCTTCACATCTATGTGTTGATGAATCTGGAAACAGCCACAGCTGCTGCTGATCTGGAGTCCCTCAGCCTGGTGCCTGATCAGGACCACCCTGGGGCTAAAGCCTTAGGATGGGGCTGGCCTCAGCTCCCAGAGAGCTGCGCTGGCCAATTCCTGCAGGCCAGCTGGGCTGTCCTCAGTGGGAGGTTAGCTTCTCTGTGTCATTTTGTGGGTTCTGCAGTTCCAAAGATTGTTCAGAGTCTCCTTTTTACAGGATTGGAGAAGGTGGAAGCCGAAGCAGTGGGGAGGTCCTGCTTCGACTCTGCCATCTTGACTCTGCCCCCGAAAACGAATACTTCTAAATTCATTTCAATTTTTATCCTGGAATATAGGGCTAGGGGTATCAATAAGATGAGAAAGATTCCCCCACCAAGGAATTTTTTTTCCTTGCTATTTCTGTGAATCTGGACGATGAAGAAATCGAATTTAACCAGAGCCAAGACAGAAATTATTCTCATATACTTCATTTTGGTCTAATAAAGTTGTTAGAATGTTTTTGCAGTGTTCTTTCAGCTTCAGAGTCTTGAGTTGTGTAGCTAGTTGTGTAACTGGGAAGCTATTATGGAATCCTAATAGAATCATTGTATAACTAGCCAGGCCAGTGGAGGCCCTTTTTGAGACCCTGCTGGTTTATAGGTGCTGTTAAAATTTTTCCAATACATTAAAGCCAATTGAGGCTCTAAAATTAATTTAATTTTAGTAGTGGCTAGGTTGCACAATGAATAGAGCACTGGCCCTGGAGTCAGGAGGACCTGAGTTCAAATCTGGCCTCAGACACTTGACACACTTACTAGCTGTGTGACTTTGGGCAA
Organism: Petaurus breviceps papuanus; assembly: GCF_028583685.1. NCBI lineage: Eukaryota > Metazoa > Chordata > Mammalia > Diprotodontia > Petauridae > Petaurus > Petaurus breviceps. The sequence goes on from NW_027185784.1 coordinate 20,337,076, forward strand.
GTCACTTAAGCCTAATTGCCCTCCAAAAAGCAAAACAATTAAAAATATAGTTTAATTTTGAAGATTAGTGATCAACTCCTTTGCAATGAACCTTTTTTGCATTATCCATGTATTCCTTTTTTAATGTGATAGCATATACAGAATAACTTTAAAATTATCTTCAAAAAATTATGGATAAGCAACATATTTCAACAATAGAACCCCATACTGGCATATGTGATTTGGCTGAAGGAAAATGCATATTGAAATTTATCATGCTATCAAAGAATTCATATTTATTTCATATACATATACATTCATGTAAATATGTGTGTATATTTGTATGTGTGTATATGTACACACACATACACACATGCTGTGGCTAACTTTCAAGGAATTGCCATGGTGGTAGTGCAAAGATGGTGAAATTGACCCATAGAGTCGTTCATCTCTCCTGGACATACTTCCATCAGGTCTGCTAAACTTGCTCTCCTCCCCCGATCCCCTGTGAAGACCTCTGTCAATCCCAGATATCGATTACAGTATTCTACCAGGGCTTGCCCTCTTCAGGGCAATTGAAGCCTTGCTTCAATTCTCTTTCTACTAATATATTACAGATTTTACAAGCTACAATTTCCTTGTCCTATGACTCATACCTTTAATATCTTAGCATATAAGATGTACACATAGGTATGTGTATTAAGCATTTACTACGTTCTACATGTTATGCTAATTGTTAAATGTACAAATATGAGTGAGTAAGACAGTATTTACTCACAAGAAGTTTATGTTTTAATAGTGGAAGAAAATGCTTAAAAGGAAGCTAAAAGAGAGAGAGAGAAGGAAATGGAGGAAGAGCAACGTGACAGTTGCTGACAAAGAAGAGAAATTGGAGAGTCTAGGCATGATAAAATATAATTAGGATTCTTGTTCAGATGAGATCCCATGTAAGAAGTGAACAATTAGAACAGAAGAGGCCAGGATGGAAGTGTGTTAGAGAGGGTAATGTAGCAGATTAGGAAAAAGAATAAGAATCAAGAAAAGTCCAGATCTGAGTGCACTAGATCTACAGTTATATGGGATCAAAATTGGGAGATGTAGTTTCTGACTATACCACAGGCAGGTACTAGATATGGATATATCAGTAAACTTAAAGCCTATATGTATTCATGAGTAAAAAGAGAATAAATACATTTACATTTTATTTAATAAAGTTTCTGAGAGAAAAGTGTCTGAAGATACAAAAATTACATATAAATTTGAAGTAATGTTAAATCTCCATAGTCCTACTCTGATGCCTCATTATGGTATGGAAATTATATGAGACTATATCATTATAGATTATATATATCAAAACTATATCAGTAGAAATCAAATCCTGGCAGTTTCTACCAGGCTGGAAAAGCCTTAAATATGATCCTGTTTGTATCACATTGTCTGATTTGGGCTATCCAGTTTCCAAGGACTAGCCATGTTAAGGAGAGAAAAGCCCCTCAGAAGTAGATTGGCCACTTAATCATGTGAACTTTGGCCATAATAACCCATGAAACAAATCAGAATACAAAATGGCTCTTGTTCCCATGCACGTTTCTGATTCTGTAGTGACAGTGGCAAAGTTGGATAAAAGGGAGACGAAGATGGTAAGAAGCAAACAATTCTTAGACCCCCCCCATTTGCTAGTGACAAATAAATGGATATCATAGTGGAGGAAATCGATCAGAATAATCTTGATTTCTTTCCTAGAAGTAGCAACAAAAGACAAAAATAATTTCTATTTAAATGAAAAGATTGTACACACATCCTTCTTGGAAATGAAAAGATTGTACACAGTTTGTACAAAGATTGTATACTTCTTGGAAAAGAAAATAACAGATTAGTAGAATTTCTTTAATCTCATGTATACAAGTAATGATAAGAACAATTTAGTGAGGTATTTCATATTTGCCATACTCTAGATGATCATTCGTAATAGATTATTATGAAGATGATTGCATATTATGCATCTTTGTACATTGCAAAGGAAGAGGAGGCAGAGAAATTCTATGGAGAATTACATAAGAAATCCCAAATCATATCAATAAGGTGACAAATATTTTTAGACACTTCCAATATGCCAGGCACTATACATCATTAATACTAGGTAATTTCAGTGTAAAGGTGGGTATAGAGGAGGACAATTAAAAAAAGTTATAACATAAAACATAGGTGGAAGAAGTAAAAAAATGTCATTGGCCAATACATTATACAGAAGCCTCACACCTATATTGCATTATATATGTAGACAGCTAAGTGACACAGTGGATAAAGGGCTGGCCCTGGAGTCAGGAAGACACATCTTCATTAGTTCAAATATGGCCAAAGATATCTGCTAGCTATGTGATCATGGGCAAATTGCTTTACCCTGTTTTTCTCAGTTTCCTCATCTGTTAAATGATCTGGAGTAGGAAATGGAAAACTAATCCAGTGTCAGTCTAGAAAACCCCAAATGGAGTCATGAAGAGTCAGACATGACTGGAAAATGACTGAACAACAATTTGTTTTTTCAAAAAGAATAAGAAGGTACTAGATGTTTCATTGCCTAAATAAAATACACATTTTCATAGTCACCATCACCACAAGGAAAGAAATGGATATCTTAATAGGTGTGTTATTTTTGAATCAGCTGTATTGAAGCACATTAAAACCTCTTTTCTCATTTCTCTAAAAATATAGAGACAACTTTTCTTTGCTCAACAGTCCTCAGAAAATCTTGTTGGAAAGGTGGGTTTTGTTCACAACAAATTTTCCTTTTTCTTTAGAGAAAGGGATAAAGGCTGATAACCAATCTTATGTTGTGCGCCTTTTCAACTGAAATGATTGGCAGTAGAACCCATTTTTCTCTATTGAGAAAGGAGGAAGGTATTGATGGAAATCACGAAGTCCCTTTGTTTACAGGATTGAAGAGAGTAATTCAGGTCATTTGGTTACTCAACTGTTCTTAAATATTTTAGTAAGTATTTTCTTTGTTCAAAATTCCTAGAAATGTTAGCTAAACTTAATCTTGGGGAAGAGAGTCATGTCAGGGGACATGGGGGACTATTGAAATTTTGACATTTCTCTCTATGCTAGAATATCTTAGAGATTTTGTTAATGATAAAATAAATAAAAATGTTTCTGGGAGATGATCATAAATCTCACAGAAAAATACTAGTATTAATATTTTTCCTCACTAGCTTTGACACCCCATACTGGTCACAAATAATAAGGTATGAGTCAACAAAAAACAATGACCGTGGCCTGTATGAAAGAATAGGCCAAGTGAAGCAGTTACCAAGGACTTCTGGGTTCCAGGATGGAAGTTCCAGAGATGAAAGATCTAACAGTCCTAGGGCAGGATATCTGTTCTGGGCAAAGAGGCAACTGGCAAGCCTGACAAGAAGATTGAGGACTTGGAAGATCATAAAAGCCTAGAAATCACCTTTCCAAAAAATTCTTGATCTTTCAAAAAAAAAAAAAACAATAAACAAACAGCAGAAATATATGGCATATAAGGTCAGAATTAAAACTTCTACAAGAAAATAGTAGAAAATCATGAGTAGCGGCATTTAAAACAGCAAGAAGTAGAGCAGGGAAGAAATAAATTTTATGAAGTTTAGCAAAAGGCCTAGTTAAGCAGGCTCATCAAAGAACATCTGAGAATGAAACCGAAAGGAAGACAACAAATAGACAAAGATGGAAAAGGTCTATTAGCGTAGTGAACTCTTTTTCTCTATCAAAGATAGTGGATCCTCTATATCTGGACTTTAACATCACAGCCCTAAATCATTTCATGAAGAAATAGATACGGCATTAATAGAAGCAAAGATGGAAAGAACAGTTAGACCAGAGTAAGTACACAGAGAGAAAAGGCCCATTACGGAGGCATCATTATTTTCAGTATATTGAGGGAACCATTGTCAAGATATGTGAAAGACAAAAAGCCATCAAACAGTTGGAAAAATAGATGTTATCACTCCCCATTACAAAAGTATCAGTAAGTACTGACCCATGTTCCTACTTTCCAATCTCTAAAGTATCTTTATAAAAATAATCCACTCACATCAAGAGCATCTTTGATCAGACAAGGAAAAGAAACATGCAGGCTTTAATAAATCATGTTCTATATTAGATAACACCCTCAGATTCACACTATTGACTGAAAAGTACAGAGCACATCTGTGACCTCACAGAGCTTGGTATTGTTGTATTTTTTATAATGATTCAGTCGAATAATATGGCTCTTCTCCAACAAGTTTTCCCACATTAATATCTTAAGGTCATTGCAAAAATTCTTATAGGATAGAAAAGCAGAACTAAATTTGCTGAATAACCAATGACATAATATAAATCAAGGTATAAAACAGGAAGACTTGAATTCACCAAAGGTGTTTGCGTTTGCCACACTCTCCTTTTCAGAGCACGAATGAAAATTGATTCCTTATAGATAATGGGAGGATCCAGATGCTCCCTTTTATAGATGACACTGTGCTGATTTTATATATGGCTAGAACACTGAAGAAACAAAGCACAAAATCATTCATATGTTCACATTGGGGGAATGGGTTTGGTGGAAAGGATAAAGAATGTCTGTTTTCCAAATTAGGATGTGCGATTCTCTGGGTAGATTTAAAGGTTCTTATACATGTGTGTGTGTTTACCTATATGCATATGTAGATGAAGATATGTATATATGTATACATATGTGTATATATATGCATATATTTCCATTACAACAAATATTGTAAGTGGACAGTGAGGGGGATGCAAAGTTGAATAGGAGGTTTACCGTGTTGTGCCTGGGAAATTTTCTGAATTTTATCCACCCCAAGCCCCTCTTGGGGGAAAAAAGTCTCATATTTAGCATCAACATCCTTCTTTTACTGATACCAAGGCTAGCATACCTCATTTCCAAAACAGTGAAAGTTGCAAGGCATCCAAAAGGCAATTGATGGATGGTAAGTATTCATGCATGTGTGGCTACAGACTGTAACATTTATCAATGAAGAAATTCTGGAGATAATCAGGTTAAAAAATATTATCAGACAAATATCCAACTGGAAAATAAAGTAGCCATATTAGGATTAAAAGAACAAAGCAGAACTGGTAGACAACCTGCATCTTTCATTATTACTTCCTACTGTGTTAGCAGATTTAGAAGAGGAAAGTTGTGAAGGAAATAACCATTATATGGCACTTACTCTGTGCCAAGCACTTTTTTTTTACAAATATTATTTCATTTGATCCTCACAACAACTTTCTGTTATTAACGCCGATTTATAGTTGAGAACACTGAGTAAATACAATGTTACTTTTTCCAGGGTCACAAAGCTAGTATCATATGTTAGGTTTGAACTCAGTCTTCCTGACTCCAGGAAGTAACACCAGCTGCCTCTTGTGATAAAAGGCTTTATAATGTTGGATGGACCATTTGTGAAAGATTTATGGGAACAAAAGAATGAAAATTAAGCATGGTTGTCATCTACTCCATTAGAGGAAATCATAGATGCAATCATAGATCCCTTGAGATATCTGCCTTGAAAGTTTCAACCCTTTTCTCTCTGGAACTTGCTCCATAGGGCTCTGATGTCTTAACTGGTGCCTGCCTTACCTGACCTGATAATTCAGGAAAGTTTCTGAATTTCTTTACTTTATATCTCCCAGATATATTTAAAACTTTGGCAACCACCTAGACACCATGTTTGTGCCCTATAACCATTACTGACTTTCAATTCTAGAATAATGATAAAATTAACTGTCATTTTGTTTTTGTTTTTGTTTTTTCTGGATGAAGTGTGTTAGCCGGCTCCCACATCAATTCATTAACTATCCTTGTATCTCTATGATTCTCTTCCATGACTACTATTTCCTTGTATGTGTTGTATCCTACCCCATTTGAATGTATACTCATCTTTGCACTTAAATTTGGATCCTCAGGGCTTAATCTGGTTCCTGGGGCATATTAAACACTTAATAAATGATTCATCATTTATTCACTTATTCATTCACAACAGGAATTCTTAACCCGGTGTCCAAGAACTTTTTTAAAGTTGACAATTTTGACAGTTTCAATTACTTTCCTTTGTAATCCTATACAATTTATTTTATGTATTTGAACATATAATTCTGAAAAGGGGTGTATATGTTTCACTAGGCTGTCCAACTGGTCCATCACACACATATACAGTTATTAACCCTGGATTTCTAAAATATTAATAATGAGTTACCCTTTGTCAGAGTCTATTTGCATTTTTATAACAGGAAGCCAGATGATATATTGCATAGAACTCTGGACTCAGATTTGGCAAGACCTAAGTTCCAATATAGTCTCAGATGCTACTAACTTGATGAGCTTCAGTTTCCTCATCTGAAAAGCAGGGATAATAATAGCATCTACATTGCAGGGTTATTGCAATCCCTCTTATGTAATATACTATATCATATTAGTATTTTAAAAACCCTGTTGAGCCAAGTTTACTGCTTTACTCCTTTCTATTTAAGCCTATCCTGTGTATGTATGTAAGTATGCATGTATATGTGTGTAGATATATACATACATATATAATTTGCAAAATAGCTATTTATATGTTTATAGTATGATATGGTATGGCATAATGCAGTGTGAAGTCATTGAAGGGAACAAAGGAACAAGTGATGTAAAGAATCCTGACGACCTTCTTGGCTTCAAATACCTGAGCTAACAAATCAGGGATAAGCCTAAGCATATTAAAAATGGCTAAGTCATTTATAGATGAAATTATATTTTAGGAAATCATGAGGGATAAACCTTGTTCCCCAACTCTTATACCTCCCTGCTTACTAATGACTTCAATTCCTTTAACAGAGAGCAAAGGCTTTCAGCATTTTCTAATACTATCCCCACCTGAGCTGATACTCTTCATCCTCAAATTTCTGTTATTACATTTCTTGGATGTCTCTTAGAGGGATAGAGCTGGATTCCATGTTATGTCTATTTTCCCAGCAAAAGAGATATTGTGATATAGTGAAGAAGTTAAAAGATGATTGGGTTTTGAATAAGAGGACATGGGTTCAAATCCTAACTGTCATTTCCTATCTGTGTAACCCTGGGAAAGTCACTGAAACCTTCTGAACCTAATTTACTCACTTATAAAAGGAGAATATCAGACTAGATAACTTCTAAAATCCCATATAAATCTATTAACCTAGGAATTATGCCGTGCACAGAATAGGAATACCATAAATATTTGTTTACTTTTATTTAGTTGAATTGTAAAATGAGAAATAAAGTCTGAGCTGTCAGAGGTAGTACTTAGCTGAAGCACAATCCACACAATAGCCTGAAAGACTGGCTTAAATCCCTAGCTCAAAGCTATGGGCCTGAGTATAGGTGCCTGAGCCCCTGCAAGAAACTGGTGCTAAGGAAGGAAGGATGAGAAGAGAGTGGACTGAGAAAACTAACTAACTTCAAAAAGTAACTTTGCTTATTTCCAGTTTTGCCTAAGGCTCATGATAAAGAGAGGTAAAATGAACACTCCAGAGTCCACCTGTGCTCAACAGTAAAATTCCAACATGAAAATAATCTCATCAATTAGACTTTTCCTTCAAAAAAGACAATGACTGTTACAAAATATTTATTCATCCTATATGTTTTACTTTTCCTTGTAAATAATTGAATGAACATGAACAAGAATAATAAGCAAATTTTTCATGAAAGAACTATGAGCAAGCATGTAAAAAATGCAGCCAAAGAAGAATTAATCTATTCCATTTTCACACTCCTTTCTTCATTTTCTGTGCCCGAAGTCTTTCCGCCCACACCCCATTCCCTGGGATAGGTGTTTTAGCTTGGGAAAGCTGTCGTTCTGGTTCTTTGCCTATGTACCACTACCACCTCATTATCTTTATTGAACTTGGTGCACTGTCTCCCTTTTTAAATTTTTAACCAGGATTTTCCATCTGCTGTCACTGAAATTGAAATGTCCTGCAAAGTGAAATGAATCCCTGGGGGAACTTCCTTGCAGAATTGTTTGCCTGATAAATGACAAATTACAAAATTAGTTTTAACTTCTTTCAAAATTTAAAGAAAAGATAGAAGAATTGTTCCCCTGGGGACGAATACTAGAAGTATCTGGATCTCGAGTTGTACTATGCAGAGACAGAAAATTGGAAGCTGCAAAACATAAGATGGCTCTCCACCTCTGTCTCCTAGACCATTGGGACAGTTGTCTCAGGACTTATTTTGGGATGGAAGGGAGTTAGGCAACTCTACTACCTGTCTAACCCCTTCTAATGGATGACACCACAATAAAACCCTTGAAGCTCTCCAAGCCAAAAGAGGCAATATTACCTTGTGGAAAGGAGAATATATTAAGCTATGTTCTGATTCTAGTTTAAAAAAAAAACAATTCTGAATTTAGATTGCTACATCTGTATAATACAGATAATCATACTTTCATTATATCCCTTATGTAATAGTGTCAAGAAAGTATTTTATAAGCTATAAATTATTCTGAGTGAGAGTTTTCATATTTAAATTTTTCTCAGTCCAGGAGCTAGGCTTTAAGGGAATTTACCCAGGGTTGGGAGAGAGGAAGGTCAATACTGGATGATGTAGAATCATCCCACCAGATTATGCAAAGTATAATGAAGGTGAATTTACATTTCTGTGGATATTATTTATCTGTAAAAGATGCATTACTGGGTATTCTCATTACTCTGTCTTAAAATGTGGTACTCATATTTCTTCACTATAAAATTGTAAACTTGTTTCTGTTTCTGAAATAAAATATTGAAGACATATAATGCAAATTTGGTGATTATTAGTATCACAGCCAAAATTAAACAAAGAGTAATTCATATTTCTATATAGGTCACTGTAATAAGAATTTAAATTTTGAAGATCTTCCCTGCCCCTAGGCTAATGTGCACCTGAAGCCTGGGGTGGGAGGCTTGTTTTTCAGTAGATACAATGTAATAAGAATGCAAATTTAAAGATCTTCCCTGCCACTAGGCTAAAGTGCACCTGGAGACTGGGGTGGGGGAGGCTTGTTTTTCAGTAGATACTTTTTGATTGGCCAGTGGGTCCAAAAGGTTGTTACATTCTCTGAGCCAGGAGAAGGCTATATAAGCCCTGATGTGTAGCTTTGTTTGGGACTCACTTTGAGAAGTGTTCTGTAAGTTGATCTGAATTCTGGGAAGCCGTTGTTGAGAGTCCCCCGGCTTTGAAAAACCCAGAATGTGGAAACCCAGATGTTGACTGGGTATGGATGTAATGGTTGGACAGTTTGGAAATCTGTCTACTTGATGTTTCTGTCTTGATAATTATGCCTGTATACTTTGAGGTTCAGGGTGCTGACCTTTTCTCCTGAACAAGGTAAACGATATATGTCTGACTGATTAAAGTAAGCTTGTTAACCCATTTTGAGTTGCTTTCCTTTAACAAATCAGATCCAAGAACCTGTGTGAGCAGGCACCCTGGGGACACTGGGGTGCTTGCTGCAACAGTCACCCTTGCTTTATGCAGTTGTTTTGTTTCTGAAAAATAATAAACAAGTCACATTTTAGTAAACTAAAGCCTATTTAAAATATATTAGCGAAGAAACATTTAAATGCAATAAACTGACCATCACATGGAGAACACGACAGTGAATCCTTTTTAAAATTAAATTTTTTGTTATTATGAACTTAACATATCAATTAATATGAATATTTCCATTTTATAAAAACAGTTCTGTATGAAACTCTGCAACTCTACTATGTACATATATAACATATTAAATTTAGCAAAAAGTACCAGCATTTTCTTTAATATTTGAGAATAAGCTATTAAATTTATTGTTTAGTATTAAAATTAAATTAATTAAACCATTATTTAAATATAATTGTTATCCTATTTTAATTTAATAAATTACAAGTTGTTTTTAAAAAGTATAATTGAGTGAAAAAGGATGCTATGTCCTAGAAGAGACTCACACATTCAATTACAATCCAGGCTGAGTCACTGGCTTCAAACAATCATTTCATAAGTAGTTAACTACTGACAGTTTAGAACTAGACCCATCAGATAACTGCATCTTCCTGGTCTTCAACAACATAGTCCTCCAAACTCTAACATGCATGTATGATCTAGTCTAGGTATACAGGCAATATATATATATA